>NC_138205.1:10749804-11444804 GCF_964194415.1 Vipera berus | reverse complement strand
CCTGAGGAGGCCCACTCTGTGGGAGCGCACTGGACGGAGGGAGGTTGACGCCGGCAGCAGGTGCTGCCATAGGTAATCCGGACCCATGCCATGTAGGGCTTTGTAGGTCATTACCAGCACCTGATAATTAACTCCTGATAATTACAACCAGTGTTATCAATGGTGAGGAACACTAAATATTGAAGTTGTAACGTGTTAAGAATAATATGGTGGTTCTCCTTCCTTAATGTAAAGGGTATTGCATACAAGCATAAAGGAAATAAAGGAAAAGCTCAAAAAATAAAATAATACAAGAAAAATATAAACCATCATCATCATCATTGTCATCATGTTTATTAAATTCTGAAAGATTTAAAGGCCATCCCAAATGCAAAGAGGATAGGAGCCAATTATGCATCTGGGCCAGCATATTGCACAATGTGGAGCAATCAATGAAAAATGAGCACCTCACTGTGCATGGGTACAACAAGATGCAGAGTCGCTCTGAATAAATGGGGCTATCCAGTAACTTCTGCCCTTTGTGATTGTGGTGACATTCAGACAACAATACACGTGTATGCCTGCTCTTTTTGTCCTGATCAGTGCACATTTGAGGACCTCATGGTAGCATGACAGAACACAAGGTTGCTAGATTCTGGGTGAGAGCTGCTTAACTCATATTGTACATACTTGTACATATTTTAAATTGTATTGTACATATTTTAATATTGTATTTTATATTTTAAATTGTATCGTACATATTTTAATATTGTATTTTACATTTTAAATTGTATGTAATATAGTGTGCCTTATTTTAATTGTGATGCATCTGACACGAATGAACAAACAAACTAATGAGAAAGCTTGCTTTTTTGGCCTAAACCCCTTTCCCTTTCCTTAGGTGCAGCATCTTTAATGGATTCTCTCAATATTCATCTGGATATGTAAAATCAGGTCAGAGAACATGATGTACTTATTCATCAACATATGTTTCTGGATAAGCAACATCTCACAAGATAAATTACCAATAGCCAATTTCATATTTAAACCACGAGACTTTCAATGTTCTAAGTACATGCTTGCATCATCAGACTGGTAGGAAGAAATAAAAAGGAAGTCCTCTTGGATTGAGCTTGATTTCTTATGATTTCAGGGATGAGTTTTGTTGGCAACAGCATAGAAGAAATGTAACATTACTTTTTGCATTATTTAAAATTTCTCAGTCTAGTGTACAGTCTGGGATATGAAACAGGTTCAACACTCATTAGTTTCTTGAGATCATCCAAGGATGGCTAAAAGTAGCAAACCACTTCTGAAAAATCTTGGCAAGAAAATGGCAGGGACTAGTCCAAGTAGTCATCAGGAGTCCAAAACTGATTCTCAAAGGTGCCTCTCCTTAAAAAAAAAAGTCTTAGTGCTGCCACCTGCCATTCTAAAAGTTACCTTTGTGGTTCATCAAGGTCACTCTGATTTCTGGTACCTGCAGATACACGTCATTGCAATTTTCTCGGAAGTGGTTTGCCATTTCCTTTTCCCTAGGGATGAGAAAATGTGATTGTCCCAAAGTCAATCAGCTGGATTTGTGTTTAAGGTAGGCCTAGAATTCACCATCTCTTGGGTTCTACTCTAGTGTCTTTAACCACTGCACTAAACTGTTTAAAAGTAAAGGTCTGATCAACACTTGTTCCAACAGCTTGCATTTCACTCTCAACTCCCCAAAGACAACTCCCCAAATGGGCACAATGATTGTGGAAATGGGATGATTTCCATGTTAGTCCAGAACAACTGGAAAATTGAGAACAAGAAATGGACAGATTTGTCCATCACTCTCATTGATGTCAAAATTATTACTTCCAAGTAAGTAGTTTAAAGATTAGAGCCCAAGAGGCTACCTAGTTGCCTTGAAGACTCATCTCCAAGGTCAATTATTTATTTTGGCAACTGTTTCTAATTGGGGACATCACTTGTCACTTAATCTCTCAAGATATAAACAAAAGCTGGTATCCCAAAGGCTTTGATAAAGAGTTAATTACTTTTTTTGTTAATGCTTGAACTGTGAGCAATATTGCAAGATAAGAAGAAGGATGAAGGTTTGGCACATTAATTTGTTCCTTTTCTCTGAAGGAGAACTTTGATTTTTCTTCTCTAAAAAAACAATCTGCTTTTGAGATTGTCTGAAGTTTGAGCGAAGGAATGATCCATATCAACGGTGAAGTTTGGGAATAAAAAACTCCGTTCCAGGCATGAGCTTTCAAGAAAGTAAACTGGTAGTTAAGTCTTGATTTTAATTCTAGCTGGAGTAGCCATGAAGAGGTCTATCTGTGAACTCCGTATACCAGAGTAAATGTTTATTTACCTATAAGATTTTATGCCACAGGATGAGATGCATGGTTCTTTATTCTTTTCAGCTTCACAATATAATTTTTGAGATAGTTTAGATTATGACTGACCCGAAAATCATCCAAGTAGAACCTTATAGCTGTCCAGATTTTGATCTGGTTCCTGTATTTCATATTTTCTCTCTCCATCACTTTCTGTCTATTATTCATCTATTTTATCTATTATCTAATATCTATATATCTTATGTATCATATCTATCTATCATCTATCTATCTATCTATCTATCTATCTATCTATCTATCCATAATTATCTATCATTTTTATCTTCTCTCTTTCTCTCTCATTTGCCATCTCCTTTATAAATTACCTTTTTTTCTGAGAACTCGAAAATATTTCTAACATTTATTTATAAATTCATTACACGTTTATCCCACCTTTATTTTTGGTAAACTCAAGATGGTGTAGGTACTTAACGCTCCCACTTTCTCTTTACTCCACAACAACAACCCTATGAATTAGGTTGGGATGAGAAAGAGGGACTGACCAAAAGTATCCAACTATTTTTCATGCCTAACAGAGGAAGAGAACCCATGGTCTCTTCTTGTTATATAGCCCAGCATCTCAAAATGGATTTCCCTCCAGCAACAGCCTAGTGAGGTGCATTGGGCTCAGAGAAAAAGCAAGGACTCCAGAGTTGCCAATGAGCTCTTTATTGAATGGGGAGCAAGTCCCACATTTTAACTGCTATGTTCTCATATTGGTCATGATGGATTTTCTTATATGGGGCTTAACCTGATATTACTGGGATGTTTCTGATCCATAGATATTGAGCTCTTCTTCTTGTGAAAAAAACATTTTCCAAGAAAGGCATCCAGACAAGAACTAAGGGAGGGCAAATTTCAGAAACAACTTCACACTAGTGCATCAAAAACTCTGCTCTTTTTCTCCATGAGTTATGATGGAATCCACATACTGTATATAAGTTTTTGTCCTTTGATGGAAGCATTGGATCTTATGGTTGCCCTTATAGAAGTTAGCCATTTGCTCCATTCTGGGATAGAAGATAAAGTGAGATTAGATAGATAGATAGGTATGTAGGTATGTATGTATGTATGTAGGTAGGTAGGTAGGTAGATAGATAGATAGATAGATAGATAGATAGATAGATAGATAGATAGATAGATAGATAGATAGATAGATAGATAGATAGATAGATAGATAGACAGACAGACAGACAGACAGACTTGTCCTAAGGGCTATTGCCTCAATCACCTCTCATAAAATGGTCTTGATTTGTGCATGGATCCTGAAAAGCTTGGGTCTGCCCATTCCATAATACTACCCTTCTCTGTGGTAGAAGAAACCAGATACATAAATGCTAATATAGAAAATGCCTCTAAACAATCATAAACTCTTTATATTGTCTAGAAACTATAGATGATGTGGAGAACAAATTATGGCAAAGGGAACGTTTTCATATTAAAGACCTGGCTGATTTAATGTAATGTAATGTAATTAAAACAGAAATGAAAATTCAGTTCAATCCAGCTTAGTTGTTGCTCTGGGGTCCTGATTCTGTCTTCGCCTTGACCCCATCTACATTTCAGAATGCTAGCCAGACGGTCATGGGCTATCAGTGATTCTCTAAACATTGTGTATGAGAAGATCAGAATGGTTCATGTTGGAGATTAGAAATCCACATGATTCATTACTCAACCTGAGGAAAAGGGTCCCGCTTTGCTCTGTCTTAAGTTGATGGAGACTCACACAGATAAACATGATCAGCAGGCAGCATAATTATATAACTGACTTCCCCACTTTATCTCCATCTGAAATGGTTAGATAGATGAAGAAATTATGGTCAGAGCAGCACAATGCAAGTGAAAGTGGGAAAAACATGACGATGATGGTATCACGATAGCTGAACTCAACTCAGCTTTACAGTCAGTGATCAAGAGAAAAGAAGGGAGGGACACTGATGATTATACATTGTCTTGCAGATTGTAAGGTCACCGATTTGCAGATGGGATGATGCACGATTTGTATAGCTCCACTGAGTTTCTGATCTGACTACCACCATGGGTATGGAGCTTATTTAATATCTACAAGAGCTAAAATGAAACATTTTGTTTTCAAATATCATATTCCAAGAATGGAATTTGTAAAGAAGAATTTCCTTTCTAGCTTCTGCTGATGTCCCCAAAGTCACAAAACATGTCATTTTCTCATCTTCCAGGTCTACTCATGGCCCTCAATGATTCTACTGTTACAGAGTTTATCTTCTTGGGTCATTCCAATTCTCGGTCGATCCAGCTCCTTCTCTTTGTATTAGTCTTGGCTGCTTATACAATATGTCTGGTGGGCAACCTCCTTATTGTAGTGACAGTGCATGGAGAACCCCACCTCTCTCAGTCACCCATGTACTTCTTCTTGGCCAACTTGTCTCTCTTTGATATTACTTTGGGCTCACTGGCTACACCCAAGCTTTTAACAGATTTAGTGAGCTGCAGCAGGACCATCAGCTTTGTGGGTTGTATGATCCAGATCTTCTTTATTCACTTAATTGGGGGCTCTGAGATGCTCCTTGTAACCCTCATGGCTTACGACCGTTACATGGCCATCTGCCACCCTTTGACCTACATGACCAGGATGAACCGTCCACATTGCATCAGACTTCTTGCCCTCTGTTGGGTTGGAGGCCTCATTCACACTACCATCCAGATGTTTTTGCTTCTCCAGCTCCCATTTTGTGGACCAAACACTCTGGACAATTTTCATTGTGACCTCCCACAGGTGATTAAGCTGGCTTGTGTAGACACTTATGTCACTGAGCTGCTGGTTGTGGCCAACAGTGGCCTACTTTCCCTTGTGTGCTTCCTTGCCTTGCTTGCTTCCTACAGTATCATTGTCAGCAGCCTTCGAGGCCACTTCAAGGAGAGTGGAGGCAAAGCCCTGGCTACCTGCAGCTCCCACCTCATTGTGGTCTTCATCAGTTTTGTGCCTTGCATCTTTGTTTATTTAGTGCCTTTCTCCAGGTCTCACACAGACAAGGTGGCTTCTGTGTTCTACACCCTAATCGTACCTTCTGTCAACCCACTCATATACACCCTGAGGAACCGAGACATGAGTAATGCAATGAGGAAGTTAAAGAAGAGGTGCCCTTTCTTACCTTCTTCTGGGAACACGGAACGAGTATGAGTTGTTTTGGTCCACTCTTGGTCCAAATTCTATTTGCCTGTTATTTTCTTCTCTGGTTCCCATTCATGTAGGTGACAGTTGCACCTGATCTTCAAGTCAGTACTGAATTCATGGCTTGGTAGACAACATACGGAGACATTCTTTGGACAAAAGAGACAGTGGCCATTGTAGCACGATGTAGACAATACACTTTTAACCTGGAAAATGTTATTCATACAAGTGTTTTCATCATTCCTTCCTAGACAGGTTGAACATTTTCCTCTATTATTGAATGTTCTCTTGTATTGAATCCTGTTATTTCTCAACTGGAAAAAAGAATACATTGGCAAGTGGAATAACCATGTGGTAAATGGAATGGAATAAATGGAATAACCCATGTGATTTGTGTTGTCAGAAGGACTCACATAAGGCAAGTTCAAATTTAATTCAGCTGTAGAGAGGAATTTTAATTAAAACACAACTGACAAATGGCAATCCTGTCCCTACTTGGATTGTGAGCTGTCCACGGTTGTCTGCTCGGATGGGCAGCTATAGAAATAAAACAAAGAAACAAATAATTGTAGACATACAGTGAAGGAGAGTTCAGCAACATTTTTGGAAAATGCTTTCTTTACCCATTGTTTGAACTGTTAGGGAGTTTTTCATAAGTTTGACTAGAAAAAAATCTTATATTTCTGTATTGATTCCTTAAAAATAAAACTTATCTGATTTTCCTGTGTTTCTGTTGAGTCAGTTCCCAGATTGCAACTGTAACTTTCCTAACAATGTTGTTGAGGTAGGTATACTACAGGACATTTGTATTGTGACAGTGGAAATAGGTACTTCAATATTACCACAACTGATTCTTTGATACAATACATCTTTGCACTACTACAAAGGGAAGGGGGATGTTGAAATGTCTGTGAGAAAACCTAATTTTCATTCGACTTCATTATTCCAGTGCTAATTTTTCTCCGATTCATGTCCCTATAACTTGTGTTTGTTGTATAATATTAAGAGATATACATGTTTTTCCTGTGCACGATATAAGAAGTATCATCTGAAAAACTGCACATGAAGTCAACGAGTTTGAAAAGAGGTCCATGAACATCTAGAAAGGGCAGGAGACAGGAAAGGGAAGTAAAATACCCTTGATATAAGGGCTTAAGAGACAGAGTCTCTCTTGTAATGTAATCATGCTTCATTATTTCAGTGCCATAGCCCTCTGTATTGGGCAACATAGCAGGACCAGATGGTTGAGACCTCTTTATTGATGGTGGATCAGAACCATTGAGAGACCCTCAGCAAATCAGACTTCCCCTAAGTCTCCTTCTTTTAAATGTGACAGCAGGAGAAATGATTTGCTAGAATGTCAGAATGTAACAAACACACCTATTGGATCCAGATTTTGCACTCCAGTCAGAAGCATCAAGGCATTTCCAGGTGGAAATGATTAGATGGTGATATCACCATTGCCTTGGAGACGCCCAGCTGGGGGCTCCTTTCATGTCCCCAGAAGGAGCTTGGCGAGTGAAAGACAAGAGCTCAATCCCACCCCATGGCCGGAGTCTCAAATGCAGGCTTGCCAGCCTAGTGCCCAGCATTTCAACAACTCGAACCACTGTGCTAAGATAAGACAACCTTGTCATTTATTTATTTTTACTGTGGGCACCCTGGCACACATTAAAAATGAAATTTTGTTGCCTGCTCTCAAAAGCGTGCATATACACAACACACAAATAAACATGCTATATACATACATAGGTATATACCTACACCCTTACATATAAATACATATACATATTAATGACTGTCCATCTTGGATACATAGCGGAAAGAGGAAACTTGAAAGTTCACAAGGTTGATTACTGTATGGGACAAAACTGTGACTGAATCTGGATGCTCTGCTTCAGATACTACGAAGCCTCCTCCCAGAAGGTAACAAGGAAAAGAGGTTGTGAAGAGGATGTGTAGTGTCCCAGATAATCTTAGGGATCATGCTCAAGCAACGCTTAAGTGCTATGTCCTGGATGGAAGGGAGGGAACTGCCAATAATCTTTTCAGCTATCCTCACCACTCTCTGCACCGCCTTCCTGTCTGAAACAGTAACACTTCCAAACCAGACTGCAATGCAATATGACAGGATCCTCTCCATCGTCCCTCTATAGAAAGTGGTAAGGACAGGGGAAGGAAAATGTACTTTTCTCACATGATGTAAAAAATGCAGGCACTGCTGTGCCCCTTTCATCAGTGTCTTGCTCCTTACTGGATCAAATTACTGCTCAGTGTAGTGATAGATTCTCAAAACAGCCCAACTTTAAGCGTCTCTCACCTGGACATAAAGTGATTTGTATTAATGAAATAAAAGTGTTGCATATACAAGGGAGTGGTCCAATCCCTGTCTTGCTGTGCTGCAATGGCACCCTTATTAGACACTCACCAAGCATACAGGACAATTGGAGGAGAAGTAAAACTAATTGGAGGAGAAGATTGGTGGAGACAGACTTCCCAAAATTTATCCCAATGTGTCTCCCATTCATAGCCTTGAAGTATGAATGGATGAATTCATAATTACAGTAGTCCTTGACTTATGACACCATTGGGACCAGAATTTCCATTACTAAGCAAGACAGTTGTTAAGCAAATTCTGCTCTCACCATGGGTTTTTCTTGTCAAAGGCCAATTTGGAAGGTCTCAAATAGTGATCACATGATCCCAGGATTCTTCAACCAGCATTGCAAATATATACTGGCCAAGCATGTGAACCTTGATCACATGACTGTGGGGATGCTGCAACAATCATAAGGATTACTTGTAAGACAGTTTTTTCAGTGCTGCTATAACTTTGAACATTTGCTAACCAAATAGCTGTAAGTTGAGGGCTACCTGTATATTACACAGACAGGCATTTCTTTTTTTTTAAGGACTTTTAAGAGCACAGAAGAGCATTGGTGGTTCAGTGGTAGAATTCTCGCCTGCCACGCGGGAGGCCCGGGTTCGATTCCCGGCCAATGCAACGCACACTTTTGAGGGACGCGGTGGCTCAGTGGGTTAGGACGCTGAGCTTGTCGATCAGAAGGTCCTCAGTTTGGCGGGTCGAATCCCGAGCACCGCGTAACAGAGTGAGCGCCTGTTACTCGTCCCAGCTTCTGCCAACCTAGCAGTTCGAAAGCACGTAAAAATGCAAGTAGAAAAATAGGGACCACTACGGTGGGAAGGTAACAGCGTTCCGTGCGCCTTTGGCGTCTAGTCATGCCGGCCACATGACCACGGAAACGTCCTCGGACAAGCGCTGGCTCTTCGGCTTTGAAACGGAGATGAGCACCGGCCCCTAGAGTCGGAAATGACTAGCACGCATGTGCGGGGGAACCTTTACCTTTACCTTAAGAGCACAGATCACTTACCTTCCACATTACTGGCCTAACTGCTAACAATGCCAGACTGAACTGGGAAAGAGAAATTAAGAAAAAGAAAGTTGACTAAATTACTCAGAAAGCTGGGAGAATTTAGCTCCTTTCAAACATGTCTGTCTTCTTTGACTAAGGAATGTAATAATCATAATCATAATCAGTTGGAAGGTACTTTGGAGGTCATCTAGTCAACCACCTGCTCAGGGCCTATACCATTTCACACAAATGGATGTTCAGTCTCTTCTTAAAAACTTCCAGTTTTGGAGCATTCACCACCTCTGGAGGCAGGTTGTTCCACTGATTAATTGTTCTAA
The DNA here is from genome assembly GCF_964194415.1 of Vipera berus. Taxonomy (NCBI): domain Eukaryota; kingdom Metazoa; phylum Chordata; class Lepidosauria; order Squamata; family Viperidae; genus Vipera; species Vipera berus. The sequence continues at coordinate 11,435,584 of NC_138205.1, read as the reverse complement.
CTGTCAGGAAGTTTCTCCTTAGTTCTAGGTTGCTTCTCTCCTTAATTAGTTTCCATCCATTGCTTCTTGTCCTGCCTTTGGGCGCTTTGGAGAATAGCTTGACTTCTTCTTTGTGGCAGCCCCTGAGATATTGGAACACTGCTATCATGTCCCCCCTCGTCCTTCTCTTCATTAAACTAGACATACCCAATTCCAGTAACCATTTCTCATATGTTTTAGCCTCCAGTCCCCCAATCATCTTTGTTGCTCTTCTCTGTACTCTTTCCAAAGTCTCAACATCTTTTTTACATCGTGGTGACCAAAACTGGATGCAGTATTCCAAGGATGGCCTTAGCAAGGCATTGTAAAGTGGTAATAATAGTTAATGTGATCTTGATTCTATCCCTCTGTTAATGCAGCCTAGCACTGTGTTGGCTTTTTTGGCAGCTGCAGCACACTGCTGGCTCATATTGAAGTGATTGTCCACTAGGACTCTGAGATCCCTCTCACAGTTACTACTATAACTGCTATAACTATAACTTATAAACAAACAAACAGGAAATCACAAGGTATGTTGGCTACAAATGCTATGGATGGAAGCTAATCAAGGACAGAACCAACACAGAACTAAGGAGAAATTTCCTGACAATTAGAACAATTAATCAGTGGAATGACTTGCCTCCAGAAGCTGCGGGTGCTCCAACACTGGAAGTTTTAAAGAAGAGATTAGATGACCATTTGTAGGGTTTCTTGCTTGAGCAGGGGGTTGGACTCGAAGACCTCCAAGGTCCTTCCAACTCTGTTATTCTGTTAAAGGGTGCTTTGATTTTGGTTATTGTTACTGTGGATTGTACTGGAAAAGGTTTCAATGGTTCTTCTAAACTAGAGCTGAAGGAGGAGAGACTGTAGTAACATCAAGAGGGTAAAATCAGCATAAAGAGAAGCCAAGAAATGACTATGATGAAGCTCTAATGAAAATACTATTGAGATTCACGAGAACACCAATGCTTTGAGTATGTCATCTGATTATACAGATAGTCCTTGACTTACAAGCTTTCATTTAGTGACTGTTTAAAGTTAGAACAGCACTAAAAAGTGACTTATGACTCTTTTTCACACTTACAACTGTTGCAACATCCCCACGGTCATGTGATCAAAATTTAGACACTTGGCAACTGACTCATATTTATGATTGTTGCAGTGTCCCTGGGATCATGCGGTCACTTTCGCAATCTTCTCCCAAGCAAAGTCAATGGGGAAGCCAGATTCCCTTAACAACCATGTTACTAACTTAACAAGCATAGTGATTCACTTAACAACTGTGGCAAGAAAAGTCTTAAAAAGTAAAGGTAAAGGTTCCCCTGCACATGCGTGCTTGTCATTTCCAACTCTAGGGGCCGGTGCTCATCTCCGTTTCAAAGCCGAAGAGCCAGTGCTTGTCTGAGGATGTCTCCGTGGTCATGTGGCCGGCATGACTAGACGCCAAAGGCACACGGAACGCTGTTACCTTCCCACCATAGTGGTCCCTATTTTTCTACTTGCATTTTTACGTGCTTTCGAACTGCTAGGTTGGCAGAAGCTGGGATGAGTAACAGGCGCTCACTCTGTTATGCGGCACTCGGGATTTGACCCGCCAAACTGCTGACCTTCTGATTGACTAGCTCAGAGTCCTAACCCACTGAGTCACCGTGTCCCTTATTAGAGCAAAATTCACTGAACAAATTTCTTGCTTAGCAACAGAAAGTTTGGGCTCAATTATGGTAATAGGTTGAGAACTACGACTATGTCAATCTTCTGCAAAAAACAAAGGAAGCTCAGTGTTTCAGTTGTAATCATGTAATCATGTAATCATTCATTCATTCATTCATTCATTCATTCATTCATTCATTCATTCATTCATTCATTCATTCATTCATTCATTTCTATAGCTACCCCACTCAACCAAATGATCCTGGGTAGCTTACAATTCTATCATGATGATGATGATGATGATGATGATGATGATGATGATGATGATGATCATCATCATCATCATCATCATCATCATCATCATCATCATCATCATCAATTAATCATCCATTTTTTCATTAGACCATAAAAATTACCAACTATCCAATTATCCTACTCAATTTCAACCATATGCCCTTTGACTTCTGCAATTACCTCCCCCTGACTGGAGATCTAAGAAAAGGCTCATAATCCCATTGTCCCAAAGGTCTAATAATGGGTCACTGAAATGCTTCATTTGTATTGATTGGTGCCCTGGAGGAAGGAAACAGAAGGCACCCCTCCCTTGTCAGGTGGTGTGTTTGATTTTCCACTTCTGGAAGAAGAAAAAGACAATCACCTTTTAGAGTTACCTTCATTCCAGCTGGGAGAAGCCACTAAGCAACTGGAATGAACAGGTATTGTGGATCTTGGTCTCTTGGTTTTAGCAGAAGAGTAAGTTGAGTGGCGATCAGGAGCAGTGGGGAAAGGAAGAATGGAATGTCTTCTTTCAATTCTTCCTTAATGAAGAACCAATGCTGACATACTTTAGACGTGCCTCTAGCCTCTTTTGGTAAGGTGGAACTACAGTATGCATGAAATGAGAAAAGAAGAGAGGAAAGAAGAAGAAGGGGGACTAAGATTCCACAGTTCCCTGAGTCCTTCGGGAGAAGGGCGGTATATAAATCAAATAAATATAAAATATAAATATAAATATAAAAGCAGCTATATCTGAATGCTTCATTTGTAATTGTTATAGCAAATCAGTTGTTTGCCTTTACACCAGAACACTAAGTTTAAGATACTCTTATAAGGTAGATATAGGGACATGGTGACTCAGTGGGTTAGGACGCTGAGCTTGTCGATCAGAAGGTCGGCAGTTTGGCGGGTCGAATCCCAAGTGCCGCGTAACAGAGTGAGCGCCTGTTACTCGTCCCAGCTTCTGCCAACCTAGCAGTTCGAAAGCACGTAAAAATGCAAGTAGAAAAATAGGGACCACTATGGTGGGAAGGTAACAGCGTTCTGTGCGCCTTTGGCGTCTAGTCATGCCAGCCACATGACCATGGAGACGTCCTCAGACAAGTGCTGACTCTTCGGCTTTGAAACGGAGATGAGTACTGGCCCCTAGAGTCGGAAACGACTAGCATGCATGTGCGGAAGAACCTTTACCTTTACCTTTATAAGGTAGATATTTGAAGTTCCTAATGCCCCTTAATGCTTTCTTTTTATGCTTTCCTTCACGTCTCAGGGACATCAGCTCTGAAGATATCCTAATGCAGTTCAGTGCTATTACACACTACCAAACCTGGGAACAAGAAGGGGAAGAATATCTTGGCCCAAAGAAATGGACAGTAAGTAACCATGAAAGAGAGATGGCTTCAAAAATCTATTTAGGGAGGAACCATGTTATGATGGTATCACAACATTGTTTTGTGCTGACCTGGAGAGAGAAGACCTAAAATAGGTTTCTCATATATTATTGTTGTGGTTGTTGTTGTTAATCATATTTATTGGCTGCAGGTGTCTGTGGAGATTCTCAGTCATCCAGGTTATGGTTGTCCTAAAAGTGCTTTTTCAAAAGGCAACTGGACTTTCTTTATTTTTTTGCCTGAAGATGTTTTGCTTCCGAACGGCTGCTGGAATTGGGTATGTGTAGTTTAACGAAGAGAAGGACGAGGGGTGACATGATAGCAGTGTTCCAATATCTCAGGGGCTGCCACAAAGAAGAGGGAGTCAAGCTATTCTCCAAAGCACCTGAAGGCAGGACAAGAAGCAATGGATGGAAACTAATCAAGGAGGGAAGCAACCTAGAACTAAGGAGAAACTTCCTGACAGTTAGAACAATTAACCAGTGGAACAACCTGCCTCCAGAGGTGGTGAATGCTCCAACACTGGACGTTTTTAAGAAGAGACTGGACAGCCATTTGTCCGAAATGGTATAGGGTTTCCTGCCTGAGCAGGGGGTTGGGCTAGATGACTTCCAAGGTCCCTGCCAACTTTTATTATTATTATTATTATTATTATTATTATTATTATTATTATTATTATTATTATTATTATTATTATTATTATCATCATCATCATCATCATCACCATCACCATCACCATCACCATCATCATCATCCAAGAAGTTTCTTCTGTTCTGAATGAATAGTGGAGAATGGAAGGATCCTTCCATATAAATCCTGCAAGGAATATAAATCCTTCCATTCTCCACCGAGCAGAAGAAGCTTCAGAACGGAAGAAGCTTCTTGGGTGAGAAGTGGAATGTCTTCAAGCAAAAAAGAAAGTCCAGTTGCCTTTTGAAAAAGCCCCTTTGGGACAGCTTACCACAGGGTAACTCTGGGTGGCTTACAATATTACAATACAATACATGATTAACAACTACAAGAAGAATTTTGGTGGCGTGTGTAAGTCCCTGATGTTACATGTCTTTGTGTCTTGGAAAGAATCTTTCCATGTGGTCGCTAGTAGTCAAAAATGATTTGATGGCACATAATCATCAATCAATCAATGTCTTAGTTAAAAGGATCTCTCATTCTAATACCACTGAAATGGATTGCTAATCTAAAATGAAGTGTAATCACTTAAAAGCAAACCAGCAATCTCCTAAGAATGAAAGGGGATCACAAATCTGGATGAAAATAAATTAGCAACATTTTCAATGATAAAAAGCGGCCACTTTAATACCTAGAAGATCACTGAATTATATACTGTGTTTCATTCTTGGTTTCTTAGCAGCTGTCAGGCTCCAAACATATCCATACCACCTAGGCATATTTTTCTTGAACTCAGTTGGCTTACTCTTGTGTAGAATTGCACTGCAATAGTCTGATCATGATTTGCTGAAACTAGTGGATATACAAATATTTACTCACATAGCTGGTTTTCTCTCCTGGCCAATAGTGGCTATTTGTGTAAAGCCCACAATTTTCAGGATTAAATCCAAAGTTTAGTTGATGTTTGTAGTGGCCTACAGCATTTTAAAAGATGTCTATTAATTTTGGAAAGTCATTGAGGTTACTTCCAAAGAAGGAGGCACATGATGAATCATTTTAAAGTAGGGAAATTCTCCCCCAGGAAAAGTCTATGAAAGAGAGAATAGAGGAGAGAATGGACATCTATACCTTGCTGACAGTGGTGGGATTCAAATATGTGAACAACCGGTTCTCTGTGTGGATGCCGCTTCTGGAAGTCCGTTCCAAGCCTGGGCAACAAAAAAATTAGCTACCGGTTCTGCCGAACTGGTGTGAACTGGCTGAATCCCAACACTGCTTACTGACAGGTGTTTGTAGAATTATGGAGCTGGGAGATTCATGACCTGGATTGACCTTGAATGTACAGAGAAATCATCCTTTATTGAACCAAATTAAAGCAAAATTAATACAGATTCCTTCTCTTAATTGTCCTGAAAGAAGGATGGCTTAAGCGAATGCTTAGCTAGAAACGTTCATATGTGCATCCTTTGGGGAACAGATGTAAAATGGATCAGCATACATAAAAATTTATTCTGAGAAGAAATGTGGGCTGTAGGTGTCCTACCTTTTAATGGAATTGGCAAGACTGTGGGTGTTCTATTGCCTAGGTATTAATGGGGACTTAGAAATGGATTCCTAAATTACTATTCGGGATAGCTTTGGAAGCAAACAGACCCACCCCCACACCCCAGGGAACAAAATGGATATGGATGCTGCAGATGAAGAAGTCTCTCTAGTGCCCTGTGGATCACAGAAATATTATAGGTAGTGGTGTGTGTGTGTGTGTGTGTGTGTGTGTGTGTGTGTGTGTGCGAGAGAGAGAGAGAGAGAGAGAGAGAGAGAGAGAGAGAGAGAGAGAGAGAGAGAGAGAGAGAGAGAGAGAGACTGTTGCACAGAATATTTTAATACTGCAGTTACATTCCAATACAAAGGAATAGATGTATACCTGTGTCTGCGTGTATATTTATATCTACTATATATCTTTATAATCCTTATTTACATTATTTATATGATTTTATACTGCCAATATATACTTATTTTTGTAGAGAATAGTTCGACAAAAACATTGTACTAATTTCCAATCTGTCATGTGCATGACTGCATGAACTAAACTTTTCACGTGAATCTGAAAATGATCCACTTTATTCATTGGGTCTATAATATTTTAATCTCATACCTCTTTTTTTTCCTTCTGGTTAGTAGTTAGCAGTATACAGGGTACAGGTTTTCAGGACTATGTCTTGAATTTTTCTCATGATTTGGAAATATTTCTAAGTTGTAACTATATATATTTAGTGGAATTGCTTGTGGACAAGTGGGTATGAACAATTTTAAAGGGTGAAAAATTCCCCTTGAAGAAATTGTGGAAGTAGATTGGAAAATTGGAGAAAGAGTATCAATATCTAACTTACTATTTTTCATAGAAGTATGAAGCTGGGAGAGTCTTGCAAAGAGTCATGGCTTAGATGGACCTTAGTTTTGCTACAGGAATCATCACTCATTATCCTAAATATGAACCCAATTTCTTTTGCCTTATTAGTTATACTGTTGTTAACTACTACTTTATATGGTAGATTTCCTTGTTTTTTCAATTTGTTTTTTTAAAAAAACAAATTCATTCCCTTAGAACATACTGCTACTACTGCTAATATTAATATGTAATAACGTGTTACATATATATTGCATACAATATTCTACAAGAAAATGCTTCTTCTATACATCTGTGAGGCATGGGGAAGATAGTTACACATTGGCTCACCAAAGTTATTTAATGCCAGTTTAACAAAAGAAGCTTCAATGAGAAATTGGTAAGCTATAAAATGAAATACTGGACATCATAAAGCATTTATATATGACGATGGAATGGAATGGCTGCGGCTGCATTGGCTCTTGAAGGCGAATTGTTTTGGGAGGGATAGTAAGGGCTATAGGCCACATGATCAGGAAGATTTTAATGTGTTTGAGCAACATGGTGGAACTAAGGTAACATACGACATACGACCGACAATCTTTGCTGGCCTGGCGAGTTTCTAGTTGTTTTGGAACTGTTGGTGAGACCGTTAAAAGTCATTGGTGCTGTTTGAATTTGTTCTACCAGCAGCAAGATCTGACTGCTGGCCCAGTGATGGATTCTACTGCAAATCAGGGCTGTTTCCAGAGGAGGCAGAGAGGACCTGTAGCTTATGGAGCGAAGGAACTGGATGAGGCTGTCGGCAGGCCCAGAGGAAGAGAGAGAGGCTTTTGGAGGAGTTGGTGGCGGCGGCAGCAGCGTGCTCCAGGGGCGAAAAGAAGCAAGGCCTCTTTAAGGAAAGGGTGGAAGAGTCAGCATCAGAAAAAGGAAAGAAGGCGAGGTTGTCAGAATACAAGCTAACTTGAGGGCTAATCCACATGGAGCCCCATTTCCATCTGTCCTGTTTGCCATTGTTCACTCCCTAGAGACTAAAATGGACAATGTGAAATTTGAGCGGGCCCCAAACAAGGAGTATATATCAGAGGTGGTGACCCTTTGAGAGCTGTATGCAACGAAATTTCATTTTGATGTATGCCGATTGGTGTACATTCAAAGTGACAATAAAGTTATCATCATCATCATTAGGGTTTCAGAATCTGCTGCTCGATTTAGTTTAAATTATGGATTCTTCCCTGGAGTGTGAAATTGTAATATTCAAACACTGCAGAACCGCAATACCCAGTATCTCTAGTCCACAATAAGGCCCCAGGAGTAATATAAACCAGTAATCTGGAAGGAAATGATTTGCTGCAAACTCTTGTAAAAAATGCTCATTTCAATATTTTCTCTTTGCATTACAAGACTTTAGGAGTACAGTCTACTTTTGATTCAAATAGAAAAACCACATTAGTCATTATTCCATGTTGTCATTGATTAGTATGAGAAAGTTGTAATGATAATTATTTCTTCTTTCTTCTTGCAAGGTCCTGTCACTTTCATGAATGCCTCCAGGGTCACTGAATTCATCTTACTGGGTCTTTCCAGGTCTCGGTCCACCCAGCTCCTTCTATTTGTCCTGGTGATGTTGTGCTATGCTGCCATTTTGTTTGGCAACCTTCTTATTGTATTGACTGTGCGCGTAGATCCACATCTTAAAAAATTGCCCATGTATTTTTTCTTATCCAATTTGTCCATCATTGATACATCGGTGGGTTCAGTGGTAGTCCCCAAAGTAGCAGCAGATCTGGTCACCTGTGGCAGGACCATCTCATTTGCGTGCTGCATGTCCCAACATTTTTTCCTACACTTCTTTGGGGGTACAGAGATGCTCCTCCTAACCCTCATGGCCTACGATCGCTATGTGGCCATTTGCCACCCACTGACATACACAGCCACGATGAACCGGCCACGCTGCATTAGACTGATGTGCTTCTGTTGGTTTGGAGGCCTCCTCCACTCTTCTAGCCAATTGTTCCTGGTCTTACGGCTGCCGTTCTGTGGGCCAAACGAAGTGGACAATTTCTTTTGTGATATTCCACAGGTAGTCAAACTAGCTTGCGTTGACACCCATGTCACTGAGATACTCATGGTGGCCAATAGCGGCCTGCTGTCCCTGGTTTGTTTCATCATCTTGCTGATCTCCTATGGCATCATCCTGAGCACACTTCAAGGCCGCTTCAAGGAGAGTGGAAGGAAGGCTCTGTACACCTGTAGCTCTCACCTGACCGTGGTCAGCCTTTTCTTCCTACCTTGCCTCTTTGTGTACCTTGTCCCCATCTTCAGCACCAGTCTGGACAAGGTGTCTTCCGTGTTTTATACCACAATCACTCCTTTCCTTAATCCTATGATATATTCTCTAAGAAATCGGGAAATGAAAGAGGCAATGGGCCGGGTGAGGAAGAAATTAACGTTTTCCCACTGGTCTCAGAAAGAAGCAGAAGGATGAGTAGATTTTTCGAAAACCCTTGTTCGTTTCAGATCATCCTATTTGATAGTGTAGTTCCTACCATTGTATGTGTAACGGCAGTGGTGGTGAACCTCAGCATATAAGTTCCCTGAGATAGAGCACAACCAAATATATGAGAGTCAATATTTCCTTTAGGGACATTGGAGCTCTGATTTTAGTGGAAACATGAGTGCTTTACACTTTATAGAGGTTTTAGCCAAATGTCTATGGAGATTCTCAGACATCCAGGTTATGACTTTCCCAAAGGTGCTTTTTCAGGAGGCAACCGGACTTTCTTGGTTGTTTTTTCTTTGAAGACATTTTACTTCTCATCCAAGAAGCTTCTTCAGCTCTGACCTGATGGTGGTGAATGGAAGGATTTATATTCCTTCCGGATAGCTGGTCATAGCTGAAGAAGCTTCTTGAATGAGAAGCCCTTGAATTGTTCCCTGAAAGTCTTGTGGAATTAGTCATAACAAGTTGTTTATGGATTAAAATGAAATACTGAAGGACAAAAGAGAGGAGAGAGAGATGAATGATTCTAATAAACAAGTAAAGGAATTTTTGGACCTCAAAGAACTGACTATGTTTTCTTATTTGGGAAGTAGGTTTTTTAGAGCAAGGTAACCATCAAGGCTTAACTAAAAAGGCTTGCCCTTCTAAGGAATGGATTCACAAGAACCCGGTCTCTGAGAAACACAAAGATATGGGTTTCATTTGTACAACAAGCTTATCTTGAAAGTGTGAACTATTTGAGGTTCACACCAGGCACTGATTCATAAATTTATCAGTGAAGCAAAGGATAAAACCAATGTACACAGTATGTTAATAAGAACATAAGAACACTAGCATACATGGTAATTGGATTCACACATGGAAAGTCAAAAGAAAACCTATTACATTATGGCTTAGTCCTGTGGAGATGTGAAAAACCTTTTAGATGTACATTGCTGAAATAAATTCACCTTTCCCAATGTTTCCTTGTATTGTTTTCCTTGTCCATTTATGTCCATTTTGGTGTTTGGATTTTTAAGGGAGGTTTGTACATGAAGGTTAACCTGAAGGGAGGAGTGATTATTCATTTTTGGTGAGATGGGCATCTATATAGATTAGTTAAATAAATAGATAAATTCCCTCGACACCCAAGGGATAAAAGAGGAACTAAAGAAGAATAGAGAAATAACCAACCAAATTTAGGAATCCTTGGCTTAAAAATATGTGTGAACCATCCCACAAATACAAACTAGAGAGAAAGTTCCTCTTTCAACAAGGGCCACCTAACAAACATTATGCGGTGACTGCAAGAAGACCAAGTCACCACTGAGGTTTGCCCATGCAGTTATTATAGTTTTGATAAGGGAATTCATTCCCTTTTCTTTTATCATGAATAATGGGAAAAGGAAAGACAATGGATCCCTGTCTGTTGGGAAGTGGACTTCCCTTTCTCTCTCTTGCTCAGCCAGTAAGCCAGGGTCAAATTAGGAAGGAAGGAAGGAAGGAAGGAAGGAAGGAAGGAAGGAAGGAAGGAAGGAAGGAAGGAAGGAAGGAAGGAAGGAAGGAAGGAAGGAAGGAAGTCTATATATTGGTTAGAAATTATTTGTAGTGATGATCTTCCATTTTAATTTTCCATCAGTATGGCCTGGGTTGTTCTGCAGTTTAATGATTAAAGATTCCCACAAACACAGAGAACCCAAACGGGATGTGAAGAACCTTTTAGATGTACATTGTTGAAATAAATTCACCTTTCCCAATGTTTCCTTGTATTGTTTTCCTTGTACATTTATGTCCATTTTGGTGTTTGGATTTTTAAGGGAGGTTTGTACATGAAGGTTAATCTGTCCTGGAAAAACATACTAGCTGAGCAGGGCCAACTAAGTTTCAGCTGGAAAAATTCCAATTTTGTTTACTTGAACTATAAGTTCAGTTGGTTTTGCCTTTCTTCTGAATCAAATCTTTATTTTCCTGAGTCCCTTTATCTCCATGTTCCCAATGGCAGAAAGGAGGTGTTGAAATTGTATATGCCGTTGTTAAATGAATCATAAGGTTGTTAAGTGAATCTGGCTTCTCCCATTGATGTTGCTTGTTGGAAGGCAGCTGGGAAGGTCAGAAATGGGAGTCAAATGATCCTGAGATGTACAACTGTCATAAATTCATGCCAGTTGCCAAGCACTTGAGTTTTTGATCACATGACTGTAGGGATGCTGCGACAGTCATAAGTGCAAGGACCAGTCATAGGTCACTTTTTGCAACCAATCATCCCGGTCATAGTTGTCTCAAGTGGTGTTTTTTTTCAAAAGCCAACTGGCCTGTTTTTTTTTTCCTTGAAGAAGAAGAAAAAGATGTTTCACTTCTCATCCAAGAAGCTTCAACAATTGTAATTGCTCAACAGTGTCTATGAACACGTTCATGACCGCACACTGGGAAGGATGTTCCTCTTTCAACAAGGGCCACCAATCCAGCATTAGGCAGTCAATACAGTGTGAGGGACACGGTGGCTCAGTGGGTTAGGACGCTGAGCTTGTCGATCAGAAGGTCGGCAGTTTGGTGGGTCGAATCCCGAGTGCCGCGTAACAGAGTGAGTGCCTGTTACTCGTCCCAGCTTCTGCCAACCTAGCAGTTCGAAAGCACGTAAAAATGCAAGTAGAAAAATAGGGACCACTCTAGTGGGAAGGTAACAGCGTTCCGTGTGCCTTTGGCATCTAGTCATGCCGGCCACATGACCACGGAGACGTCCTCGGACGAGCGCTGGCTCTTCGGCTTTGAAACGGAGATGAGCACCGGCCCCTAGAGTCGGAAACGACTAGCACGCATGTGCGGGGAAAACTTTACCTTTACCTTTTACAGTGTGAGCAATTGGCCTCTCAGAATGGGCCATGAAATTATTATGCTTTTGATAAAGGAAACTCCTCCCTTTAAATGGGAAAGGAAGCAAAAATATATTCCTATTGTTTTCGCAAGTCGGATAACTTTTCTCTGTCTTGCTTAGTCAGCAGGTAGATACCACATTTGTTAAAGAAGAATACTGATGGAGAAGCCTTCCAAATTTTAACCTCAGTTTCAAATTTCAAATAATGTAGTATGTATGTATGTATGTATGTATGTATGTATGTATGTACGTATGTACGACATACAGATGTAATCCTAATTTATTCCAATATCCTGCTTTCAGAAGAATGGACTTTTAATAGCCCTGACACATGTTATTCCTCCCCTTCATGGATTACTGCCTTGTCGTGGCGAAGGGGCTTGCGTAATTCAATGAAGCTATGAGCTATGCTGTGCAGGGCCACCCAAGACGGAAAGGTCATAGCAGAGAGTTCTGACAAAACGTGATCCACTGGAGAAGGAAATGGCAAACCACTCCAGTATCTTTGCCATGAAAACCCTATGGACAGTACCAAAAGGCAAAACGATATGACGCTGGAAGATGAGCCCCTCAGGTCGGAAGGCATCCAATATGCTACTGGGGAAGAGCAGAGGGCTAGTACTAGTAGCGCCAGAAAGAATGAAGCGACTGGGCCAAAGCCGAAAGGACGTTCAGCTGTGGATATGTCTGTTGGTGAAAGGAAAGTCCGATGCTGTAAAGATTTTTTCTCCATAGGAACCTGGAATGTAAGATCCATGAATCAAGGAAAGCTGGACGTGGTCAAACAAGAGATGACAAGACTAAACATCGACATCTTAGGTATCAGCGAACTAAAATGGACAGGAATGGGTGAATTTAATTCAGATGACCATCAGGTATACTACTGCGGGCAAGAATCCCTTAGAAGAAATGGAGTAGCCTTCATAGTCAATAAAAAAGTAGGAAAAGCAATACTAGGATACAATCCTCAAAATGACAGAATGATCTCAGTTCGAATCCAAGGCAAACCATTCAATATCACAGTAGTCCAAGTCTATGCCCCAACCACCGGTGCTGAAGAGGATGAAATTGATCGGTTCTATGAAGCTCTACAGCACCTTATAGAAATAACACCCAAAAATGATGTCCTTATCATCATGGGGGATTGGAATGCTAAAGTAGGAAGCCAAAAGATAACTGGAATAACAGGCAAGTTTGGCCTTGGAGTACAAAATGAAGCAGGGCACAGGCTGATAGAATTTTGTCAAGAGAATACGATGGTCATAGCAAACACTCTTTTCCAACAACCCAAGAGACGGCTTTACACATGGACATCACCAGACGGTCAACACAGAAATCAGATTGATTATATGCTCTGCAGCCAAAGATGGAGAAGCTCTATACAGTCAGTAAAAACAAGACCAGGAGCTGACTGTGGCTCAGACCATGAGCTTCTTGTTGCAAAGTTTAGGCTTAAATTAAAGAAAGTAGGGAAAAGCGCTAGGCCAGTCAGGTATGAATTAAATCATATCCCTGTTGAATATACAGTAGAGGTGACAAATAGATTTAAGGAATTAGATCTGATAGACAGAGTGCCTGAAGAACTATGGACAGAGGTTCGCAACATTGTACAAGAGGTAGCAACCAAAACCATCCCAAAGAAAAAGAAATGCAAGAAAGCAAAATGGCTGTCTGAGGAAGCTTTGCAAATAGCTGAGGAAAGGAGGGAAGCGAAAGGCAAGGGAGAAAAAGTAAGATACGCCCAATTAAATGCAGAATTCCAAAGAATAGCTAGAAGAGATAAGAATGTCTTCTTAAATGAACAATGCAAAGAAATAGAAGAAAACAATAGAATAGGGAGGACCAGAGATGTTTTCAAGATAATTGGAGAGATGAAAGGAACGTTTCATGCAAAAATGGGCATGATAAAGGACCAAAATGGCAGGGACCTAACAGAGGCAGAAGAGATTAAGAAGAGGTGGAAAAATTACACAGAAGAACTATACAAGAATGAGCTTAACGTCCCTGATAATCACAATGAGGTGGTCACTGACCTCAAGCCAGACATCCTAGAATGTGAAGTGAAGTGGGCCTTAGAAAAGCTGAGCAACTACAAAGCTAGTGGAGGTGACAGTATTCCAGCTGAGCTATTCAAAATCTTAAAAGACGATGCAGTAAAAGTGCTACACTCAATTTGCCAGCAAATTTGGAAAACTCAACAGTGGCCACAGGATTGGAAAAGATCAGTTTACATTCCAATTCCAAAGAAAGGCAGTGCCAAAGAATGTTCAAACTATCGCACCATTGCACTCATTTCTCATGCTAGTAAAGTTATGCTTAAAATTCTACAAGCTAGACTCCAGCAGTATGTGGATCGAGAACTACCAGAAGTACAGGCAGGATTTCGAAGAGGCAGAGGAACTAGAGATCAAATTGCTAACATATGCTGGATCATGGAGAAAGCTAGAGAGTTCCAGAAAAACATCTACTTCTGCTTCATTGACTATGCTAAAGCCTTTGACTGTGTGGATCATAACAAACTGTGGCAAGTCCTTAAAGAGATGGGCATACCAGACCATCTTATTTGTCTCTTGAGAAACCTATATGCGGGCCAAGAAGCAACAGTGAGAACTGGACACGGAACCACTGATTGGTTCAAAATTGGGAAAGGAGTCCGGCAAGGCTGTATACTGTCGCCTTGCCTATTTAACTTATATGCAGAGCACATCATGAGAAAGGCAGGGCTAGATGAATCAAAAGTTGGAATTAAGATTGCCGGAAGAAACATCAACAACCTAAGATATGCAGATGATACCACTCTAATGGCAGAAAGTGAAGAGGAACTAAAGAGCCTCTTGTTGCGAGTGAAGAAGGAGAGTGCAAAACTTGGGTTGAAACTAAACATTAAGAAAACCAAGATCATGGCATCCGGCCCTCTCAATTCCTGGCAAATAGATGGGGAAGAAATGGAGGTAGTGACAGATTTTATTTTCCTGGGCTCCAAGATCACTGCAGATGGGGACAGTAGCCAAGAAATTAAAAGACGCTTGCTCCTTGGGAGGAAAGCCATGTCAAATCTAAACAGCACACTAAAAAGCAGAGACATCACCCTGTCAACAAAAGTGCGTATAGTCAAGGCGATGGTCTTCCCAGTTGCAATGTATGGCAGTGAAAGCTGGACCATAAGAAAGGCTGAGCGCCAAAGAATTGAAGCCTTTGAACTATGGTGCTGGAGAAGACTCCTGCGAGTCCCTTGGACTGCAAGGTGATCAAACCGGTCAGTCCTAGAGGAGATCAACCCTGACTGCTCTTTAGAAGGCCAGATCCTGAAATTGAAACTCAAATACTTTGGCCACCTAATGAGAAGGAAGGACTCACTGGAGAAGAGCCTAATGCTGGGAAAGATTGAGGGCAATAGAAGAAGGGGACGACAGAGAATGAGGTGGCTGGATGGAGTCACTGAAGCAGTAGGCGTGAGCTTAAATGGACTCCAGAAGATGGTAGAGGACAGGAAGGCCTGGAGGAACATTGTCCATAGGGTCGCGATGGGTCGGACACGACTTCGCAACTAACAACAACAACAACATGTTATTCCTAGACATTGTTCACCAAGCTCATTCTTGATGCACACACGAGTTTGGACAAAGAAGCTCAATCGCTTAGGAAGCCATGTGCATTCAGTATACTGCTTATAAATGCTTCCATTTTCTTTGTCATAGGAAGGAAGGAAGGAAATCGATCCATATTTTGGTTAGTAATGATTTGCAATCAGGATCTACTATCTTAATTTTCCATCCATGTGGGTTTGTGGGTATCATTAAGCTCTTAGAACAGAGCTCAATCATCCCACAAACATACAGGAGTTGTCCCCAAGCCAGGAGTCAAATGTCTGACATGTTACTGGATTTTAAATATGTTTCCAGAACATGATGGAGGACAGAGTTCAGTATTATCTGAAGAGCTGCCATTATCATTTTATTGCAATAATTCCATCAGCAGCCCTCTCTGATACCAATTTAAACTCCATTTCATCCTGCAACATGGGAAACAAAAGGAGACCACCACCACCACCACCCCTCCTCCTCCTCCTCCTCCTCTTGATCATCATCATCATCACCACTGTCATGGAAAAACCCACTGAAAAATACAAGAGACAGCAACACAAAACAATAATTCTTACTTTAAGATTCAGAGGTTTATTTTACTAATAATTTGGAACATAACAAGCATAATAACACAACATCACTTACATTAGTAACCCATTGCAATGAGGACCATATGGCAATAGCAGGTTCCAAAGGACAGCTAAAGGCCAATGGCCCCGAGCTGGACTTAAACTAACATTTTTATACCTTTCTTCTAAAGACCACCCTCAGATAGTCAGTATCTTGCAAAATCAGTTCCTTCCTTGTTCTTTTGTGCTGACCAGAAGTTTCCTCATGCACCTGTGTTCATCTGAAACCTCTATCCGTCTGCTACTTTCACTTCCTCATTTTCCACTGTTGCAATACTCATGTTCCAAATATACACAAAACTATCTACTTTGCAAGTTCATATTGCGCATAACTCAGCAGATTACAAATAATACATCCGTATTGTGAAATATAGAGTTCAAGCTAAGCTTTTATTCTTTTGAATCACTACTGTGGGGCCTATCTGAGGTTTGCTACAGCCTCATCTTGATAAAAGAGGAGGGGGCTGTATTTTCCATCTCCCACACCACCACCACCATCACTATCATCATCATCTAATTTATTTACTAGATTTTTCCCACACATGAGCTCAAGTGCTCCCCCGTAGTTTTCAATCAATTAACCACAACCCTAAGAAACAGGTTGGGCTGTTAGAGAAAATGGTCCAAAGTTATCAAATAAGCTTCCATGGTTGACGATAAACTAGAACTAGGTCCCCGTGCCCATTTTCAATCCTTTTAACCACTGTTCCCCATTAACTCTCATCATCATGATATAATGATGCATATTAGAAAAAAAGATGTAATAAAATCTAATCCTTTTCTTTCCATATCTTCTTTTGCTTTTGCAATTATCTTTTTTGATTGGGGACCTGGGAATGGCCTCATAAGAATGTTTCCCAAAGGTATAATAACAAGACACTGAATATTTCTTATGTGTTTCTTGGTACACTGTTGGAAGGAGAAGTAGATGTCATTCGTTGTTAGTCTGATTGCTTGCTTTTCTGAAGAGAAAAAAAGGTAATGGTGAACTTCTCCAGATGTTAACCTTTAAAGGTAAAGGTAAAGATTCCCACGCACACAAGTGCTAGTTGTTTTCAACTCTAGGGGCTGGTGCTCATCTCTGTTTCGAAGCCGAAGAGCCAGCGCTTGTCCGAGGACGTCTCCGTGGTCATGTGGCTGGCATGACTAGACGCCAAAGGTGCACAGAATGCTGTTACCTTCCCGCCGTACTGGTCCCTATTTTTCTACTTGCATTTTTACGTGCTTTCGAACTGCTAGGTTGGCAGAAGCTGGGATGAGTAACAGGCGTTCACTCTGTTATGCGGCACTCAGGATTCAACCCGCCAAACTGCCAACCATCTGATCGACAAGCTCAGCGTCCTAATCCACTGAGCCACCGCGTCCCTTGTTAACCTTTAGGTGTTACCTTTATTCCAACTTGGAGGTCCTCTTAGCAACTGGAATGAACAGGTAATGTGGGTTTCTACCACTTGGCTTCAGAAAGGGAATAGTTAATTAGAAGATAGCTGAGTAATAAACAACGGAGAGCTGCTAATTGATATTAGAGGTCAGTTTGAAAGTTTTTGAGGTCATTTTGTCAAATCAGTGAGAAAAAATTAGACCTTGACTGGGTCTAATTTTCTACTTGCATTTCTACTTGCAAGTGAACGCCTGTTACTCATCCCAGCTTCTGCCAACCTAGCAGTTTGAAAGCACATAAAAATGCAAGTAGAAATGCAAGTAGAAAATTAGACCCAGTCAAGGTCTAATTTTTTCTCACTGATGGTTAAGTTTTCTTTCTATGCTAGATTTCCTTGCTTCTTACATTTAGATCATACCTGTGCATACACCTTGGAGTATTGCTGCTGCTTATGCTACTGATCTTCATTTTTAAGTTTCCAGACATCTCTGAAATACTAATGGAAGAGATTCAGGATGTGGCTGGATAATTCTCATTTACTTCATTTCATGTTTGGCAAAAGGCAAATTACACAACATTTGGATCTCTTCAGAAAAATGTGCTTCATCAGCTAAATAGGACATTCTTTGAAAGATTTTCTGGTTCTGTCCTACAAAATGGTATGGATTAATGAAGCAAAATTTGGGTGTAAAGGAAGTTGAGAATTTGCTCTTTGGTTCAATGAAAGTTCTGGCTGTAGTCCCAGTGAGGAAATGGTAGCTACTAAAAATTGCAGAACTATAGTATCAAGAATCCACTGGATCACGGTAACTCAGACCTCTATAATCTAAGGGAAGAACCAGGAGGGTCAGCTAGTGAATAGATATTGAAACTGACATTACCTTTCTTTGTACCATATGACAAATTGGGTTCACTTTGCTGGTTACTGGGAAAACATGCTGGAAATGGCAATAGTAAATAATTGACTTTTGTCTTTGTAAGGTCCTATCAACTTCATGAATGCCTCCAGAGTCACAGAATTCACCTTCTTGGGTCTTTCCAAGTCTGGATCAACACAGTTTCTTCTATTTGTCCTGGTCACCATGTGCTATACCGGCATTCTGTTGGGAAACCTCCTCATTGTATTGATGGTGTATATAGATTCATGCCTTCTAAGGTCACCCATGTATTTTTTCTTAGCTAATTTGTCCATCCTTGATACTGCTTTGAGTTCTGTAGTTGTTCCCAAGCTGGCAACAGACTTGATCACCCAAAGCAGGACTATCTCATTTAGGGGCTGTATGTCCCAGCTCTTTTTCTTACACTTCTTTGGGGGTTCAGAGATGCTCCTCCTAACCCTCATGGCCTACGATCGCTATGTGGCCATTTGCCATCCACTGACATACACAGCCATGATGAACCGGCCACGCTGCATTAGACTGATGTGCTTTTGTTGGTTTGGAGGCCTCCTCCACTCTTCTAGCCAATTGTTCCTGGTCTTACGGCTGCCGTTCTGTGGGCCAAACGAAGTGGACAATTTCTTTTGTGATGTTCCGCAGGTAGTCAAACTAGCTTGCGTTGACACCCATGTCACTGAGATACTCATGGTGGCCAATAGCGGCCTGTTGTCCCTGGTTTGTTTCATCATCTTGCTGATCTCCTATGGCATCATCCTGAGCACACTTCAAGGCCGCTTCAAGGAGAGTGGAAGGAAGGCTCTGTACACCTGTAGCTCTCACCTGACCGTGGTCAGCCTTTTCTTCCTACCTTGCCTCTTTGTGTACCTTGTCCCCATCTTCAGCACCAGTCTGGACAAGGTGTCTTCCGTATTTTATACCACAATCACTCCTTTCCTTAATCCTATGATATATTCTCTAAGAAATCAGGAAATGAAGGAAGCAATGAGACGGGTGAAGAACAAATGTATTTTTCCCCATTGGTCTTAGAAGAATGGGAAACTATGAGTAGATGCCTCAAAAACCTTTGTGATTTTAGAGATCAGATTTTTAGGAATAATTCTTGTTATTACTAAAAGAGTAATTGCAGATCTGTTCAACATACAAGTCCAAGTCACCATGTATGGTCATTCAAATCCCCCAAGTAGAAGAGGGTGATCTTTTTCAGAGCCAATGTATGTTTGTTTGTTTAGAAAATTTACTTCACTACTCATGTTACATATGAAAAACATAATGATGAGGTCAGTTCAATAAAACCTCTCTTGATCAATCAAAAACAGGGGGCTGTAAGAAAATTATCATAATATAATAATCAAGGCATTGTATACCAAACTCAACAGCACACAGCACACATTCTGTACCTATATTCTGCAAGTAAATAGCTATTTGGAAGATCAGGTTTGCAGGTGAACGTGCACCCAAGGCTGAAGTCAAATGTTTTCTCATCTGAAGCATCATGTTCTTCCTTTTCTTTATGGGATAGATTTCCAAAAACTAAATCTCAGAAATGCAAAATCGTAAGTGTTTTCTGCATTATCCTTACATGTTTATCCAGAATGTTTTCACATATTTGCAGGACCACTACATATGATAACATGTACCTGGATTTTGATTACATTTCCAACACTTGTTAGAGGTCCCTCTATACATTTAGCTAATCTATCTGGAGTCAAATATCAATGACATATCATTTTATATATAAAAAAAATTCTTCAAAACTATAATTCAAAGTAAATTTTAATCCATTCGTCCATACATTCTCCTATTTGTCTAGTGCTATATTATACCCCCCACAAATTGCCCATTTTAGCATACAGTCTTTTACCTATTCATCTTGCAGGTTCATCTTAAGTAACATTTTATATACTTTAGCAATCAATTGGTCATCTCCAGAACATAAATTGATATCCAATTCAGTTGTAACTCCTGTTTAACTTTCTTGTTAAATAAGGATGAGAAAGTTTATAACTATTGGCAGACCCATTATGTAAGGAGAGCAGAATTTGTCATGGGTTTTTTTTTCCAGCATACAGCCAGGGTGGATTTTTTTTATTTTTATGTTTAACGTTGGCTGTTTGGGGCATTTTTTTCTCCTTTTTTCCTTTGTTGTTGTTGTTGCTGTTGTATGTATGTTTTTTTCTGTTTTATATTTTATTCCCATTGATAAAACACAATAAATATAATAATAAAATAAAAAATAAATACAAAGTCATGTGCTGCATTTGTGCAATAGGCGAACTTAATGTTGAAGTATTTTTGATCCATTTTCGTGCTGAATCAAATACCCATCAATAAAGTTGTGCTTCCTAATAAACTAAACCAAACAAATTTAAGCAAAGTTGGGGTATGCAGTATAATTTCTTAATACAACCCCTAGGTCTTCTATAACCTTTTTTAATGACATTGTTGTTCAAATCCAAAAGCTCACAACTGTAACAGAATAACAGAATTGGAAGGAAACTTTGGAGGTCTTCTAGTCCAACCCCTTACTCAAGCAGGAGACTTTATACCATTCCAGACAAGTGGCTGTCCAGTCTCTTCTTAAAAGCTTCCAGTGATGGAGCACCCACAACTTCTGAAAGACAAGCCATTCCACTGGTTAATTGTCCTCACTGTCTCCTTAGTTCTAGGTTGGTTCTCTCCTTGATTAGTTTCCATCCATTGTTTCTTCTCCTACTTTCAGGTGCTTTGGAGAATAGGTTGACCTCCCCCTTCTTTGTGGCAGTCCCTCAAATATTGGAAAACTGCTATAATGTCACTCCTAGTCATTATTTTCACTATATATTGTGACCTCATTGTACCCATGAAAAAACAGTATATGGAAGTCCTCTTGATATTCTTGAACTCAAAATCTCATTAACATCATTTGTATAGAAGGAAGCCAGAATAATGAGGACTTCAGAGTTATTATCACCCTTCTAGTGCAGTGGTCCCCAACCCCTGGTCTGTGGACTGGTACCAGGCTGCGGCATGCCAGCAACTGGTCCACACAAACAAGCAAAGCCTCATCTGCAAGATGCAGGCAGCCCACAAAACCATTCTCTGGTCTGCAGAAAAATCTCCAAGGAACCAGTCCCTGATGCCCAAAAGGTTGAGGACCTCTGCTCTAGTGGTTAGAGCACTGGGGTAGAGCTTGTGATGTGAGGCTCAATCCTTTGTTTAGAATCTGTCGATGTGCCAGGAACCACACGGCTGGCTCAACATAGATCTCAGGCAAGTCGGAAAACATAGAAAACTGCTTATATTATTAAGTCCTTTTCTGAAAGTATTGCCATGTAAGGTTGAGGATACTTCTTCCTCCATTTTACAAATACCAATTTTATATTAGAAGACCTGTGGCTGGATTTGATTTGTATTCAGAAAAGTGATTTATATTGATCTGAAACAACCTGTCTGGGCATTATGAGTCTTCTCAAAGCTGGTGCTCCTCTCATGCAGAATGGCTGTGTTCCCTCATCTTGCCAAGTCATGGTTGCTTTTAGATGTTGGTTTCCACATTGGTTGAAGCCATCTATATGAAAGCCAACCCCCACCCCACCCCCAGCAAAACAACAACAACCCGGCAATAGTTTGATCATGTATGAATTAATCCATGAATGCAAACTGAAGAAAAAGTTCCATTTCAACAACAACAACCAATGTCAGACTATGCAGTGAATGCAAGGAGACCAAGTCACCATTTACACCTGGCCATGCAAGGATTATAATTTTGATAAGGGAAATTCCTCCCTTTATTTTTGATGAAATTGGAAAGGAAGGAAGAATGGATCCCCCTTAGCTTTGCGAGTGGGCTGTAGTCTTTCTGCCTTGCTCAGCCAGTAGACATGGGCTGAATTCATTAGAGCAGAACTTTGATGGAGAAGGATTAACCCAATGTGCATTGGTTGCAAAGGAGTATAGCATAAATGGATATGAATACATGAAATATGGATATTTTCCAAGACAAATGTCCTACTTTCAGGGGAATGGACTTATATTTGCCAGAAACAAAGAAATAAGCAGTTGTTTTTGGCAATAAACATAAATCATAGTCACATGACTACATGATATTGCAAACTGTTGTAAATGTGGGCCAGTTGACAAACATCCAAAATGCAATCATATGACTCTGGGAGGGAGAAACCAACAAGGTTGTTGGAACTTTAAATATGTCCTTTGGGAGTCCATCATAACTGACCAGTTGTAAGTTGAGAACTACATGTACTTAAGCACTACATTTCTATGTTCAGTACAGGAGACCACAGGGGCGCATCCTTTATTTATTTGATTTGTATTCCATCCTTTTTATATACATATTGCTTCCTCTTTTTCTGCCAAGTTTCAACAACCCTGTAAGGTAGGTTGGGCTGAGAAAGAGTGACTTCCCCAGGGTCTTGATGAGTTTCCACTGCTGAGTATGAACTAGAACCTGTGTCTCTTCATTGTCAGTCAAAACCTTTAAACACTGCACCACACTAGCTCCTTGTCAAGTTTCGAAATCCTGTCTTGCTGGTGTGACAGACATTGCTTCTCAGCTTGCCAGCAAACTCAGGGGAGGGGAGAGGTTTGGAATGCAGAGGTCAAAGATTAAGAAAGCAGACTGTGGGAATCAAGGACAATGGCCAGGCATCTGCTGGATCTAGAGAAGCTTTGTCATAACAAGATTTCCCAACTTGATTGGCCAACATGACCTGACCCAGAGGGAGGAGGAAGAAGTCAATGCTTTTACTATGGGGGTTTGGTGAAGGGGTCTGCCAGAGCTAGTTTTACTTTCATATGTGCTGATATGCTGTACTCAATGAAGTTTTGTACTAAGAGCCTGAAGAGACTCGGAAGTGTTTGCTTCATTGGGTTTGCTAGTCAGAAACTTGACACTCTCATCTTAGTCAGAGAGAGCCAAACCAAGCTCGCATAATGTGCAAATATTGGGACTGAATGTTAAAAGCTTCACATGGCCTGGGATGAACAAACGATAAAGGTAAAGGTAAAGGTTCCCCCGCACATGCGTGCTAGTCATTTCCGACTCTAGGGGCCAGTGCTCATCTCTGTTTCAAAGCCGAAGAGCCAGCGCTTGTCCGAGGCTTCTCCATGGTCATGTGGCCGGCATGACTAGACGCCAAAGGTGCACAGAACGCTGTTACCTTCCCGCCGTAGTGGTCCCTATTTTTCTACTTGCATTTTTACATGCTTTCGAACTGCTAGGTTGGCAGAAGCTGGGCCGAGTAACAGGTGCTCACTCTGTTACGCGGCAGTCGGGATTCGACCCGCCAAACTGCTGACCTTCTGATTGACAAGCTCAGTGTCCTAACCCACTGAGCCACCGTGTCCCTATGAACAAACGATATTGAGCCACAAATCAGCCAATGATCTCACTCAGATAGTTTATGTGGATTTTGAACATTAGAGGAGGAGAGAGTTGAATCCTGAGGCACCCCACAATGAAAGACCTTGTGAATGATGTCCCCCACCAACCAAACTATCCCAGAGGAATAAAAGGCCTCCGTAGAATGATAACCCCTATTTACAATCCCCCCAGAGCCATCCCAGAATGATATCATGGTCCACAATATTGAAAGCCACTGAGAGATCAAGAAGCACAAAGTTGGCTGCACCACTTTCATCCTGGTTCAGCTGGTGGTACATAGGTGCACATTAAAACCAAAATTCATATCGCTGCCTGCTCTCTTTCCTGCAGAAATATTTTTCTTTGTTTTTTTGCAATTACCTGATTTTAATAAGGGACCAGGGAAGGGCCTCAAAAGAGTGGCTTCCCCAAGGCTTAATAAGAAGCTGCCGAAATATTTCTTATATGTTACTTGGTGCAGGAGAGGCAGGAGAAGCAGGAGTCATTCCCTTGTCACACCCTGTGCTTGATTTTCCAAAGAGGAAAAGAGGAAAAAAGGTAAGGTGTGATCTTTATTGCATCTCGGAGGTCTGTCTAAGCAAGCAGAATGAACAGATAATGTGAGATTCCCCCACTTGGTTTCAGAAATAAAGTAACTGTAGAAGGTAGGTGAGTCCTGAACAAATCAGGGCTACAAATTCAAAATTAAGAATTTTGGAGTGACTTTGATATGCAGTGAGGATCTTGTCTATTTTGGGATGGGGGTTTGAGGAACTTGAGAAGAAGGATTTGTAAGTTCCATTTCTGCATTGATGCTATCCTGAGTTATTAGTCATTATCCTGAGATGGAGTGCTACTTATTCTTTATTTATTTTTCCCTCTTCAACACTTTACCAATTTCCTTGATCTCTCAAGGGACCACAATTCTAAAGATATTATAAGGCAGGCTAACGATACATCTTGGGAATTAGAAGTAGAATGATGGCCATGGAATCATGGACAGTTAGCGATCCTGAGAGATGGATGGTTTAAAGGTGGACTTAGCTAGAGACCTTAGAGTGGGATCCCAACCCACCGTTTTGTCCATTCTTTTGGAGAATATGTCAAGGGCTGGAGAAATCAAGAGATTCAGGCAGTTCAAATGAGTATAAAGATTTATTACAAGCTTAAGATCTCTACAAGAATCTAAACTACTAACGGTCAAGGGAAATTAGTGGGAGTTAAGAATAGAAAGGAATTCAAGGTGGACTGGACCTAGATCTTTTTTGGGCATGCGGGAACTCATGACTGATGATGCATTTGACCCTTCCCTCCAGGTCAGCCTGGTCATCTCCTACAGAATAGCTATAAAACAATGTTGGCTTATTCTCTCTGTCGCTGTCTGTCTCTCTGTCTCTGTCTCTCTTTCCCCCTCTCTCTCTCTCTCTCTCTGTGAGCATGCACACACACATAACATATATGTTCTATATACCTTGGTGGAATGAGTGGGATGGTAGTCGGTATCCTGTTCCCACTGTGCTAGTTGCTCTTATTCTAATACCACAGAAATAGTTTACTGACCTAAAATCCAGAGCAGCTTTACAAGCACGCAAGCAAGAAGAAAAGGGAAGACAAATCTCACACAGATTCACATGCACGTACAGAATTTTCTAGCTACATGCCTATTTAACTGGTGCATAATTCTCCCTACACATTGTGCTGACTTCTGATCATTCAGATCAGATTGCCATAACACATTTTTCAAGACTCTGAAAATGTTTTGCTACAGTGAGTGAATAAATAAATCTCGACTCTTATGCTTCTGTTTATCTCCTGATCAGAAATAGCAGATCTGATATAGGTTCACGTTTTCAGGATTTAGTCAAAAGTTGGATGAATATCTGACCATCGAGAACTATGTGTGGACTTAAATCTGAGACTCTTTGTCAGCGGGAGTTAATTCTAGATCAGCAGACACGATCTACGTATTTAAGGTGTTATATTTTCCCCTTGAAAAATTATGAGAATTTTTGAGTTCGAAAAGAGCAGAATGGGGATCTAACTTCCACTCGCTACTTCCCATAGAACCTCGGAATCAAGTAATTCTTGCAAAGAATCATATCTTAAATGGACTTTGGCTGGATAGGGAAAGTCATTCCTTGTCATCCTTAGCTGGACAATTTTAGGAGTCCTTTTCCATGGTGTTCCTTGATGGTTAATGGTTCCTTTCTATGCTAGATTTCTCTGCTTCTTAGATCATATCAGTGTATGCAACTTGGAGCATTACTGCTGTCATTAGTACTATTAATTTTTTTAATCTTCTGGAGATCTTTGCAGTACTGGTGGAAAAGATTCTGGACATATCTGTTTATTTTGTGTTTGAGAAGCTACTTAAACGAGATCATGTGTCATCTCCAGAAAAACATTGTATTTCATGAGCTGCATATGAACTGTTTCATTTTTATTTTTCCATTATGAAAATGGAATAGATTAATGAATAAATTAATCTATACTGGATGGTGAAAAATTTAGAATCTGCTTTCAGGTTCAGTGGAAGTTTGGCTTCTTTCCCAATGAGAAACTAGTAGCCTAATCTTAAACTATACTATGAAGCTGCTGCTTTGTCAGCGATAAGTGATTGGATTAATTTAACACAAGTGAGATTATTAAATCTTGAAGGCCATGATTTGTTATTTGGTTGGCATGCATACCTACTGTATCATAAGAAGGTGGATAATGTGTTCAAGGTGCATATTTTAAGACATGCTCTGTTGCGAGTTTGGAAAAAGTATAGACATAAGCTAAATTATAAGATACCTATATGGGCAATACCGAAACATGCAATAGAAAATATAAGTGTTGGGTTTAAACATGATGTGACTACATATAAGGAAATTTTAAGTTTGGAAAGGAATGTATGGTATTTGAAGCCGTATAATATCTTAAGAGAAGAAAAGATTGTTCAAACTTGGTTTCAGTATGGGTAACTACAGGCCAGGTGGAAAGAAGATCAGAAAATTGGTTTTTCGATGACTGATGAAAATCTGGTAAAGCAAATTAGATATCAAGGTCAAGCACATATTAAAAGGATATATCTTGCATTGATAGAAATTGATTCAGAGACAGAACTTGTTAAAGATTGTATGATAAAGTGGGCTCAGAATTTTCAGGAAGTCATTACAATGGATACTTGGGAAAAGATTTGGGTGAGAAATGTAAAATTTACGCAGGCTCAAAACTTAAGAGAGAACTTTTATAAAATGTTTTATAGGTGGCATTTAGATCCTAAAAAAATAGCAAGTATGTATTCGAACTGCCAGCCCAAATGTTGGAGGTGTGGCGGTGAAGATGCAACGTATTTTCATATATGGTGGACCTGTAAAATGTTAAAGCTTTTTGGATTAAAATTTGGTGGAACATGCAAAAGATATTCAAGAAAAGGATAAAGTTTTGTCCGCAACTGTTTTTACTGGGCATTATTACTGATACTACTGTTGTGGACACTAAGCTGATGTTGAACTTAATTACGGCAGCAAGACTGTTAGTAGGGCAATATTGGAAGAAGGAAGAACTGCCGACTATAGAGGAATGGACTTTAAAAGTTTCCAACCTGGCGGAAATGGCAAAGATCTCAGCGTACTTGAAAGACCATTCGCAACAGAGATATATTGTGGAGTGGAAAAAATGGATTGATTATATCCAGAATAAATATGGGACTAAAAAGTTTCATTTAGCATTTGAATAAGTATTGATGTGATATTTATATTGCTTGTAGTTATTTTATACGAGTTAAAGTGCGATAGATTTAATAGTTTATTGTTGTTTGCATAAGGTAGATTATGATTGTTTGTATTTTTATACCCTGTGTTTAGCTCTGGGAAGTTGGGGAGGGGGAGGGGGAAGGGAGGGAGGTGTTGGGAGGGGGGAGGGGGTTGGGAGGGGTTTTGTTTTGTTAAAAAAATGTATTGTAAAATTTTTCAATAAAAAAAAAAGAGAAACTGGTAACCTTCCCAAAACTGAAGAATTGCAGTAACCCAGCATCTACTTACCCATGAAAACTCAGGTTTCTATGAACTGACTTGGAGTAGACAATGTGAAAGGCAATCTGAAGGGTGTCTTGTAATAGATATGGAAGTTTAACATTGCTTCTCTTTGCACTAGGTGGCATCGGAGGTTCATTTTATTCCTATGCAATTTTTTTATTGATCCACGAACTGTTAGAAGTTGTGAAGCTAACTTGGAATAGTTGTGGAGCTAAACTATTCTTTTTTTCTTCCAAGGTCCTGTCACCTTCATGAATGCCTCCAGAGTTGCCGAATTCACCTTCTTGGGTCTTTCCAGATCTCGACCCACCCAACTCCTTCTATCTGTCTTGGTCATGATGTGTTATGTTGCCACACTGTTGGGTAACATTCTCATAATATTGACGGTGCATGTAGATCCACGTCTACTAAAGTTGCCCATGTACTTTTTCTTAGCGAATTTATCCATCATCGATGCTGCTTTGGGTTCAGTGGTGGTTCCCAAGGTGGCAACAGACCTGATCATCTGTGGCAGGACAATCTCATTTGCGGGCTGTATGTCCCAGATCTTTTTCCTACACTTCCTTGGAGGTTCAGAGATGTTCCTCCTTACCCTCATGGCCTACGATCGCTATGTGGCCATTTGCCACCCACTGACATACACAACCAAGATGGACCGGCCACGCTGCATTAGACTGTTGTGTTGGTGTTGGGCTGGAGGCCTCCTTCACTCTGGCAGCCAAGTGTTCCTGGTCCTGCGGCTCCCATTCTGTGGGCCAAATGAAGTGGACAATTTCTTTTGTGATGTTCCACAGATTGCCAAACTGGCTTGTGTTGATACCCGAGTGACTGAGATACTCTTGTTGGTGAATAGTGGTCTCTTGTCCCTGATGTGCTTCATTATTTTGCTGATCTCCTATGCCATCATCTTGACCACACTCCAAGGACGTTTCGGAGAGGGTGGAGGGAAGGCTCTGTACACCTGCAGCTCTCATTTAATAGTAGTCAGCCTCATTTTTGTACCATGTCTCTTTGTGTACCTTGTCCCCCTGTTTAACACCAGTGTGAACAAAATGGCTTCCATATTCTACACAATAGTCACCCCTCTTCTCAATCCTATCATATACACCTTAAGAAACCGAGATATGAGGGACGCTATGAGCCAAATACAGAGAAAATACATCTTTCCCATTGTAGCACCACAGAAGAAAACTTAGCACTAATTGGTTTGCAAATCTTTGGGTGAGGTGGGGCTGATGGCTCACTTTTGATATTTTTTCTGAATACTGAAAGTGAATATTTCTTTATGCAAATAAATATGTAGATATGGAAACCCATATATATATATTTAAATCTTGATCTGTGTATTAATATTTTAATTATTTTTCTATTTGCTTTATAACCTGAAAGCCACCCAGAGTCACCTTTCATGGGAGATGGATGGAATGAAAATTAATTAATTAATTGAATCCCGTGGACTCCCTCAGATGGAGCACATTCATATTTTTCAGAGGCATCCCCCCACTTCCTTGGCATATCAGAAACTAATCATGAATAAACTTGTTGCTGCAAATTGCCACAATTTTTAAACATATTTAATTTACATTTAATCACAATAAAGACATTACCTGTCATGTGTCTATAATTATCTAGGTGTTACAAGTGATGGCTTGATAACAGTTATTCAATAAAGTAGTATCATTTCCCTTTACTTAAATGTGTAATATTCATTTGTTCACATCCTTTCCTAGCAACTTTCTGTTCTAGAATCCAAGAAGAGACTTCAGACCCATGAAGTGGGTTGATACCCCATATCTGAATCTTTGACTCCAACAGACCTTTCAGAAGATGCTTCACCATAGAAGCCAAGGATAATTTCATTGGAAGGTCATTCCATAACTAAGGGCCCACTCCCAAAAGGCCCTGCTCCTCATGAAACCTTGAGTTTTTGTGTGTGTGTTTGTGTGTGTCTATTACATGCATACATATGTACCTCAAATCAGTTTTGACTGTGGGGGACTATATGGGCAAGATGATAGAGGTTTTTTGGCAACGTTTTAGGAAGTCACTTGCTACTTCCTTCTTCTTCTTCTTAGGAAGAAAGGTAATTGGGTCAAAGTCACCCTATTGGCTGAGAGTAATTGGATCAAAGTCACCCAATTGGCTCCTGGACCTAAGGCAAGATTAACTTGGGTATACATGTTTCTCAGGAATACTCAGCTCAAGGCAAAGTCTGGTCCAGGCCAGAGCAAGGATACCTCCATTTGCACATCTCATATCATGGTGGTAGCTCTGTGTTTTGGACCTTGCATCTACATTTGTCTACTCTAGTGAAAAGAAGGACTAGAGATGACATGATAGCAGTGTTCCAATATCTAAGGAGCTGCCACAAAGAAGAGGAGGACAATCTATTCTCATGAAGGCAGGACAAGAAGCAATGGATGGAAACTAATCAAGGAGAAAAGCAACCTAGAACTAAGGAGAATTTTCCTGACAGTTAGAACAATTAATCAGTGGAACGACTCGCCTCCAGAATTGTGGGTGCTCCATTATTAGAGGTTTTTAAGAAGAAACTGGACAACCATTTGCTCAGAATGGTTCAGGATCTCCTACTATTGACAGGAGGTTGGACTACTAAAAGATTTCCAAGGCCCTTTGCAACATTCTTATTCCACGTTCTACTTTGCGACTTATTTCCTAGGAACTATAGAGGGATTAGACAACCATTTTTCTGAAATGGTGTAGAGTTTCCTACTTAAGCAAGAAGTTGGAGTAGACGACCTCCAAGATCCCTTCCAACTCTGTTATTCTGTTATTTGTGCTCATCACTTCTGCAGCTTTTTCTTGGATAAGGCAGCTTCTGTTCTCTACACTGTCACCACTCCCATCCGGAGTCCCTTCATTTACACCCAGAGGAGCCAAACATTCCAAGTGGCTTTGGAAAATCTCGAGGGAAGACAAGGAAAAGTGATGCCCTGACTCTAGACATGTCTTTTTTATTCCAGAGAGTCCAAACTCTTCAATTAAAAGAAAGTTAATGAGAGATAACTATCTCGGGAGTGCTAATAGCCAATACTTGTAATTCCATTGCATGAAAAGTCATTGGGATCCACCTAAATTATTTTCTACTTGCAAGGGAAGAAGTGTTACGAATTGTGGATGTTCCACTGGCACTTGGAAAAGTCTGGGAATTGAATTTCACACATCATAAAGTTGCCAAGGTTGAGAACCCCTGAACTAGACACTCTATGAACAAGGGTGCTGCAGCTCTTGAAAGTGTATGCCACTAACATGACTAACATACCACAACTACTACAAGGAAAGGTCAGGATTGAGTGTAGATGCAGCATAATTAGAAAAGAAGGCTGTATGCCAAAAAAGCCAACACAGTGCTAGGCTGCATTAACAGAGGGATAGAATCAAGATCACGTGAAGTACTAATACTACTTTACAGTGCCTTGGTAAGGCCACATCTGGAATACTGCATCCAGTTTTGGTCATCACGATGTAAAAAAGATGTCGCGACTCTAGAAAGAGTACAGAGAAGAGCAACAAAGATGATTGGGGGACTGGAGGCTAAACATATAGGGAACGGTTGCTGGAATTGGGTATGTGTAGTTTAACAAAGAAAAGGGTGAGGGGTGACATGATAGCAGTGCTCCAATATCTCAGGGGCTGCCACAAAGAAGAGGGAGTCAAGCTATTCTCCAAAGCACCTGAAAGCAGGACAAGAAGCAACGGATGGAAACTAGTCAAGGAGAGAAGCAACCTAGAACTAAGGAGAAACTTCCTGACAGTTAGAACATCTAACCAGTGGAACAACCTGCCTCCAGAAGTGCTGAATGCTCCAACACTGGAAGTTTTTAAGAAGAGACTGGACAGCCATTTGTCTGAAATGGTATAGGGTTTCCTGCCTGAGCAGGGGGTTGGACTAGATGACCTCCAAGGTCCCTTCCAACTTATTATTATTATTATTATTATTATTATTATTATTATTATTATTATTATTATTATTATTATTATTATTATTATTATTATTATTATTATTATGTTATATTGACCCTCCTCTGCTCTTGACTCTCACCAAAGAAAAGAGTGTTACTTTCTCACAAATCCAGAGACAGGGAAGAAATACATTTGGTTTACAGAGTTGCATAAATCCATTTATTTAGTCATTTTCAAACAATACACTTGAAACCAATACATTTGCCTTTTTCTGTAATTTGCAAGGAAGTCCTTCAATTAATCAAGAGGTGTAGTGGGTTACGATTTCAGGCTAGACACCAGAAGATCATAAGTCCTAGATCCACTTGTGGTGCTAAGATAGTTGGTGACCTTGGGCTAGACATTTTCTCTCAGTCCTAGGAAAAAGGCAATGATAGATTACTCCTGGAAAACCCTTCAGTAGCCCATGACATAACTCAGGTCTGAGACTTCCCACACATCACTTACACCCCAGATGGCAAGCTCAGGATCCAAAGAGATCTTGACAGACTTGAACAATGGGCCTTATCCAACAAACTGAAATTTAATGTGGAGAAAAGCAAGGTTTTACACCTAGGCAGGAAAAAACAACAACAAAGGTATGAGTACAGATTAGGCAAACCCTGGCTCAAAAACAGTAACTGGGAGAGGGACCTTGGAGTCCTATTGGAGGGTCACTTAAACATGAGCCAGCACAGTGTGGCAGCAGTCAAAAAAGCTAACACAATCCCTGGGTTGTATAAACAGAGGCATAGAATCAAGATCACACAAAATACTAGTACAACATTATAAATCCTTAGTAAGACCACACCTGGAATACTGCATCCAGTTTTGGTCACCACATTACAAAATAAGACATTGAGATTTGGGAAAAAGTGCAAAGAAGAGCAACTAAAATGATTAAGGAGAGACAAAAACATATGGAGAATGCTTGCAGGATTTGGGCATGGCCAGTCTAGAGAAAAGAAGGATTAGGGATAGCAGTATTCCAGTATTTGACTGGCTGCCACCAAGAAGAAGGGGACAACTCATTTTCCAAAACACCAGAAGGCAAGACAAGAAACAATGGAGGGAAACTAATCAAGGAGAAAAGCAACCTGGAATTAAAGAGAAACTTCCTAATAGTGAGGACAATTAACGGGTGCAACAGCTTGCCTTCAGAAGTTGTGGATGCTTCATCACTGGACATTTTTAAGAAAAAACTGGACAGCCGCTTGTCTGAAATGGTCTGAAAAGGGTCTCCTGCTTGAGCAGGGGGTTGGACTAGAAGACCTCCAAGGTCCCGTCCAGCTCTATTCTGATCGATTGTATTGGCCGCCTCAATGGAAGCATCTAGCCAGCTTTATTATCTAAGCAGGGCTGGTCCCAATTTGTACTTGAAAGGGCAAAAGGAGTAGGCTAGACTAGGAAATAACAATTCCTCCCCAAAGAGGAAGTTTGAAAATTAATCCTGTACCATTGTCAATACATACAGAATAACAGAATAACAGGGTTGGAAAGGACCATTGAAGGATTCCTAGTCTAACCCTCAGCTCAAGCAGAAGACCCTATACTATTCTGGACAAATTGCTATCCAATCTCTTCTTTAATATGCTCAGTGATGGAGTACCCACAACTTCTGAAGGCAAGACATTCCACTGATTAACTGTTGTCTAGAAAATTCTATTTAGTTCTAAGTTGGCTCTCTGCATGACAACTTTCCATCTGTTGCTTTTGACCTGCCCTTGGGTGCTTCAGAAAATAGGTTGACCCCCACCCTCTTCAGTGTGACAACCCCTCATATATTGGAAGACTATCATGTCACCTCTAGTCATGACATAGTATTCCTATGCTATCTGCTTTCATACATTATACAGGTATTAAAGGTAAAGGTAAAGGTAAAGTTTTTCCCGCACATGTGTGCTAGTCGTTTCCAACTCTAGGGGCCGGTGCTCAACTCCATTTCAAAGCCGAAGAGCCAGCGTTTGTCCGAGGACATCTCTGTGGTCATATGGCCCGCATGACTAGACACCAAAGGCGCACGGAACGCTGTTACCTTCCCACCGTAGTGGTCCCTATTTTTCTACTTGCATTTTTACGTGCTTTCGAACTGCTAGGTTGGCAGAAGCTGGGACGAGTAACAGGCGCGCTCACTGTGTTATGCGGCACTCGGGATTTGACCCGCCAAACTGCCGACCTTCTGATCGACAAGCTCAGCGTCCTAACCCGCTGAGACACTGCGTCCCTTTTATACAGGTATTAACATAATTCTAAAAAATGCAAAAAAAATAGACAGGAGTACAGATAACAAGGAACACATCAATGTTCTTTAATATCAGCATGTTGCTTACAGACCCTTCATATTTTTCAGCTCTGAGTGTAACCTTTAGACCTATCTGGGGACTTCCTTAAAGTTTTGTCTTCTTCATCCCTCAAGGGAAAGAGACAAGTTGCACTTTTAATGATTTCCCCACAGAATTCACATATCTTCTAGTGAATCCTTAAGTGTTGCCTGATCCCAGATCCTTATGCCATTATGCTGTTGCATTTTGTAGGTCAACTTAGATGTTCTTGAGAAGATGATCCTCCCAGAACAGGAGTTCCTTTGTTGGCAGAAAGGAGTTGCTTCCTCTCTTCAACTCTGTTGCTGGTAAGTATTACTAAAGCTTTGTTAATCACGGTAAATGGAGACGTGACATCAAATTATCCATTGATATCAGAAACTTCTTTATTTTACAATAGCAGTTTGCCTCACAGAGGATGCTCCATACATGCAGTAGGAAATAATTGGCTACTTCTACAACTACCTGTCTGTTATTTAATTTTTGAATTTTTCTTCTAACATGTTTAAATCGGCAATGGGAATTTTACACTGGTGCAGAAAGGTGGGGGGAGATGAACATAATATGAGAAATATATGTTATCAATAAAGGTAATGGTAAAAGTTCATTAGGAATTGAGATTAAGGAAATTTCCAAAAAAAAAAACATTTCAGACAAAAAATAAATGAAGGGAAAAAATGGTTTTGGACTATTTGTCAGGTTTAAGAATAAATCAGGAGTTGCGGGGATATCAGGAATAAAGCAAAGAAATGTGCTGAGAGAGACAGGAGGAAAAAAATTCAAAGAACAACAGCAACAAAGGCAGTGGCGTAATGAGTATTATAGTTTCAAAAGGAAGGAAAACCAGCTCTCAAAGGGTCACCACCTCTGATATACACTACATAATTATGACAAAAATAAATAAATACAGAATTATGCATATACTCACATACGTATATTATATGACATAGAGAGACAGTCTAGTTCGGATTATGTATACCTGTGCATGGCAAGAAAAACGAATCTTTTGAGTTTACCAGACGGATGGCATAAGGAACGAAGCTATCACAGAATCAGGTAGTCCTGCTAATTACCTTAATCTATGAGGGAATTTATAAGGAACGCGGTGGCTCAGTGGGTTAGGACGCTGAGCTTGTCGATCAGAAGGTCGGCAGTTTGGCGGGTCGAATCCCGAGTGCCGCGTAACAGAGCGAGCGCCTGTTACTCGTCCCAGCTTCTGCCAACCTAGCAGTTCGAAAGCACGTAAAAATGCA
Source organism: Vipera berus (assembly GCF_964194415.1). Taxonomy (NCBI): domain Eukaryota; kingdom Metazoa; phylum Chordata; class Lepidosauria; order Squamata; family Viperidae; genus Vipera; species Vipera berus. The sequence goes on along the minus strand of NC_138205.1, from coordinate 11,400,468 downwards.
AGTAGAAAAATAGGGACCACCACGGTGGGAAGGTAACAGCGTTCCGTGCGCCTTTGGCGTCTAGTCATGCCGGCCACATGACCACGGAGACATCCTCGGACAAGCGCTGGCTCTTCGGCTTTGAAACGGAGATGAGCACCGGCCCCTAGAGTCGGAAAAGACTAGCACGCATGTGCGGGGGAACCTTTACCTTTACCTTTTATGAGGGAATTACATACGTTTAAATCAGAAGGTCACAGAATTGCAAATATAATGGGAGCTCTAAACATAATGGGGGAAAATTATCCCAATTCCATCCTGTCGTCAAGGTTTAACACAACGTGGACAAACTGAACTGCTTATTATGTACTAGAATATTGTCCTTTTCACTTTTTTCTTCCCCTCCTTTTCCACTCTTTCTATTTTTGTTTTCTGTTCTTTTTTTCCCCTTCCTTTATTTCAGTAAATGTTTCCCATCTCCTAGTGGGTCTACCTCTGATAAAGTAGTGGAAGGTAAAATTAATGGAGCTGTATGTGAATAATTCTGCCCTTAGTTTGCATCAGTTCTTTGTCTTCATTCAGTTGATCGGTTTCTTATTTCCCTCTCTTTTTCCCACCACTGATGCCCATTCCATTTTCCTTTTGTTTCCAAAAAATTGAAGACTGGAACAAGAGTCGCTGAATCTGCAACGGTAGAGTCACCTTCTGCCCCATTTCACCCACCATCTATGGGAGTGAGAAACAGCTCTGACGTGACTGAGTTCATACTGATGGGTCTGTTCCATGAACGTGGCGTCCAACTCTTTCTCTTTGCTCTCTTCCTCATGTTTTATCTCATTGTCTTACCAAGCAATGTGCTGATCATTATTACCATCCGGGGAGATCCACATCTCAACTGCCCGATGTATTTTCTATTAGCCAACCTGGCTTTTTTAGATATCTGGTATTCCTCCATCACTGCGCCCAAGATGTTGGTTGACTTCTTTGCCGAGCGCAAGGTCATTTCTTTCGGGGGCTGCATTGCTCAACTTTTCTTCCTCCATTTTGTGGGGGCTGCAGAGATGTTTTTACTCACCGTCATGGCCTATGATCGCTACGTCGCCATCTGCAAGCCTTTGTATTACTCAGTCCAGATGAGCCGACGACTTTGCGTTGTATTAGTGGTGGCTTCCTGGGTGGGAGGTTTTACCCATTCCCTCATCCAGGTGGTGCTGATTATCCGCCTCCCGTTCTGTGGGCCCAATGAACTGGACAATTATTTCTGTGACATTACCCAAGTCCTGAGGATCACCTGTGCTGATACCTTCTGGGAGGAGATGGTCATGATCTTCAGCAGTGGCCTGATTTCTGTGGTCTGCTTTGTGGCACTCTTGGTTTCCTACGCCTTCTTGCTCACTGTGCTAAAGAAGAATGTGGGTGAATCAGCTAGTAAGGCTCTCTCTACCTGTTATTCTCACATCACCATTGTCATTTTCATGTTTGGTCCCGCCATCTACATCTATGCCCGTCCTTTTGATGAATATGCACCCGATAAAGTCGTCTCTGTCTTCCATACCATCATATTTCCCCTCCTAAACCCCATTATTTATACCCTCCGGAACAAGGAAATAACTACAGCCATGAAAAAGATGGTTCTTGAGTACCTCCTCTGCAGGAAATATGTAGGATGATGTATTGACCCATTCTGTGGATTTATAAATTGCATTCCTGTTCACCAGGCTGATAATAAGCTAAGTGAGTTTTGCCCCATTTTACAATCTTTCTTGCCACATTTGTTAAGTGACCCACTGCAGTTGTTAAGTTCGTAACACAGTTGTTAAGTGAATCTGGCTTCCCCATTGACTTTGCTTGTCAGAAGTTTACAAAAGGTGTGTTATGGCTTCCCTGCATGCCAGCTCAGATGACAAGGAAAGTCGGCTCTGGGGAAGCCATTACAAGGTGATCACATGACCCCCAGGACACTGCAGTTGTCATCAATATGAGCCAGTTTCCAAGCATCCAAATGTTGATCACATGACCTTGGGGATGCCGCAAAGTTTGTAAGTGTGACAACTGGTCATAAGTCACATTTTTCCAGTGATGTTGTAACATCAAATAGCCACTAAGCAAATGTTTGTAAGGGTTGTAGATCTCTTGAAATGTGATTTCTTTTATGAGATGAAATAAAATGCTGGATGGGCCTCCTTTGTTTCTGCTGCCTTCTCAGGGGACATCTGTGCATGTTTTGTGTGGAAGCTACACAGTGGGCTATATACGCTCAGCTCTGTGTCACACGATGGGAGGTAAAAGGGAGGGATACTTAAAATGGATCGGTCAGTAGCATTCCAAGATGTCTTCCCAAAGCTTCTTCAATGAGAGGAATTTTCTTACACATTTTTTCTCCATGATGCTGGCCAGGTATGGTTTATTCTTTCTTTTCTTGACGAAGTCAATACACACACAGTTTGTTTCTTTTCTAACGCAAAAAGAGAACTGTTTTAGATATTAATGGGAAATTGGGGTGTCAGGTTTTGAAGCACAGACTTGCTGGTGTGACAGAACTTGCTTCTCAATTTGCCAATGAATTCAGGGAGAGGGGAGAGGCTGTGGAATGCAGACTTCAAAGATTAAGAAAGCAGACCATGGGAATCGAGGACAATTGCCAAGTGTCTGGCCAGACTCAGAGTTGCTGTCCCATAACAATATTTTATGACTTGACTGGGCAAAGTGGATTGTCATCGGGTTTTGGATGTACTAAAAAGGAAAATAATAACTGCTCAAATACAATTATCGAAACATTTTAAATATTTTAATCAAACCTCTGAAATTGATCTAGGTTTAGAAGGCCTGAATTAGATCGGGGCTTTTCAACCTTTTCACCCATTGTACCACTTTTAGGATATGGGAACATCCGAGTACCACCAGTTGCCTAGCAAGGTGTCAAAAACTTGATGACCAAAAAAAAGGAAGAAAGAAAGAAAGAAAGAAAGAAAGAAAGAAAGAAAGAAAGAAAGAAAGAAAGAAAGAAAGAAAGAAAAAAGTGATGAAGTACAGGTAGTCCTTGACTTACAACAGTTCGCTTAGTGACTGTTTGAAGTTACAATGGCACTGAATAAAGTGCCCCCCAAGCCACAGCCAAGCAAGACACTTGCCTGCCCACCCAGCGGTGCTCTTCCTCCTGTCCGAGGTTTTCATTGTTATGAGCATTTCTGTTGAGGATTGGCAGTGAGGATGGGGTGGGAGGTGTTTGGTTTTTATTTCCCTTGTCTGCTGGGTGGTTGCAGCAGGTTTTGGTCACTTCACATGACCCTGGGACACTGTGACCGTCATAAATATGAATCAGTTGCCAAGCATCTGAATGTAAATCACAAGACCCTGGAGATGCTGCAACATTCCAGCTGATTGGTGCTTCTTCTGGGCTCAGAAGCGCCAGGATCAGCGCTGAGCTCCAGCTGGAGCCTGGCACTGATCCTGGTGCTTCTGCTGAGTCCTGACAGCCCTGCAGCTCCAGCCGTCTCTCGCTCAGGCTTGTGCGTTGCTGCCACCGGTTCAGCTCATTCCCCTCCCCCGCTACCACTTTTGTAGGATGGTCGCATGCCACCTGCCAGGTGCCAATGTACCACAGGTGGTACCCGTACCACTGGTTGAAAAGCCCTGAATTAAATGACCTTTGTAATCTTGTTCAGCTCTGCAGTTGATTCTATGATCCTTGGCCTCACCCTTTCTGTCTTTTGAAGGGGGAGAGAAGCCACTGATGTGAAGCTGCCCCTCTCCCTAACATCATTGCCTTTTCACTTTGTCCCAGATGATAAGGGGTCTTGAAACTAAACCATATGATGAACGATTGAGGAAACTAGAGGTTTTGGTAAGAACTAGGAATGGTACGATAGCAGTCTTCCAGTACTTGATGGGCTGTCACAGAGAAGAAGGGGTCATCTTATTGTCCAAGGCACTTAAGGACAGGACAAGAAGTAACAGGTGGAAGTTCATTATAGAGAGATCCAGCCTAGAACTAAGGAGACATTTCCTGACTATGAGAACAATTAATCAGGGGAATGGCTTCTTTCTGGAAGTTGTGGGAGCCCCATTACCAGAGGTTTTCAAGAAGAGACTGGAGTGGACGACCATTTGTTCAGAATAGGATCTCCTACCATGGGCAGGAGGTTGAACTAGAAGACTGCCAAGGCCCTTTGCAACTCTGTTATAACATGTCATACTTTGCCACTTATTTCCCAGGAGCTATGGTGAGGTCCACCAACTTTTGTGAACCAAGGGATGGACTTGAGTATCAGCCATAAGCCAGAGGCCAGTCTCCATAAAAGTGACCGGGGGGAAAAAACCTTCAAAATTTGACAGGCTCTGTTCATGCCACTCAATAATCCCAATTGCTAAATTTTCACTTACTGAATTAATTAAAATGGCTGGACTTCATACAACACAGTTCAGTTTTGGTGCAAAGCTAATCACATTCTAAATCACTATGGAGAAAGAAAAGAGAATGAGTAGGCAGGAGGCAGGATCAGGTCAAAAAATTAAATTTAACTGAAACTGAATGCAAATGTAAGTTAAATCAATTAAAAATCATTAATGTGAATACTAATACTAATACTAATACTACTAATAATAATAATGCCAGATGCCAGAGTCAAAGAAAAAGAACTGGGAAAAATTACGAAATACCGCGACCTGGCCATTGAAATTGCATGATTATGGATGAAACGTGTAACAGTGATACCCATTGTCATCGGGGCACTGGGAACTATGTCCAAAAACTTTGCAAAATACATCAAGAAATTGCAGCTTCCTGCAATAACTCCACAAAAGCTACAAAAAACTGTGTTACTCAGAACATCTTACATTTTAAGGAGATACCTGGTTGATACCTAGGATGCTGGCAGCAACCCATGTCAACCATTAGTGCCAGTCAATGTGAGTGTTCAGTTGACTGAGTTTCATGTTTTATAAATAAAAGTTTTATATAATAATAATAATAATAATAATAATAACAACAACAACAACAACAACAACAACAACAACAACAACAACAATAATAATAATAATAATAATAATAATAATAATAATAATAATAATAATAATAATAATAATAATAATAATAAAGTTGGAAGGGACTTTGGAGGTCATCTAGTCCAACCTCTTGCTCAGGCAGGAAACCCTATACCATTTCAGACAAAACCCTATGCCATTTCAGACATCTGTTTAACAATTCCCTTTTTAGTTTCATTTAAAATTAGAACAGTAGGGTGAGGTTTGGGAACTTGCAAGCACAACTGAATTTCTGGTTACCCAACCTGTACTTTTCAGCTCATTCCAATCTTTTAATTCTTCTCTACTTAATTTCCCTTTATTATTTATTTGCAGTGAAGTTCAGACTGTAACCTTCTTGGGGCAAGGAACTTTTCTTACTCTCAGTAAAGAGATGTTCTATGATTATGATCATTATTATGATTATGATCGATGATACATATTCCTTGATCTACATATAATCATATGACTGCAATAACATTTGATTTGGTGGATTTCACATATAATTAAGGAATAGGTAACATATAAACAAGTAAGCAAGCAAAAGAATAAATAACAAATAACATTTCAATGGGCCAAAATACCCTACTAGCTTTAACAAGTTGTTTTAAAATGTAAGTTAGCTAGAACTTGGTCATCATCTCCTCTGGGGCTGATCGATTGAGAACTCCCAATTGCCTTGCTGACATCCAAAGAGAGAATTTTTTCCATACTCTCATTTGCCAGTTTTACAGTCAGAGTCAGGGAGAATTCAAAAGCATTCAGTGATGTCCAAAGACCCCATTTTAAGAGGTGATTTGACAGTAGGGAGAAGGATTCTGTGCAACCTCAGGCAAGTATGTAAGGTAAGATGGATGGATCTGGTAGAATAATCTTAGGAGGGAAAAATACTAATGAATTTTTTCTTCAATGAAAACATGCATAAAAGTTGGAATCTGAATGTTAACTCTGCAACATTTATGATAAGTCTGGCTTTAGACATTTTTGCAAATCACACAGGAAGTGGTACTGTAATTGGTTTGTCAATTATTGAATCCATGTTATAGGAATAAAAGATTTTACTGCAGTATTTTCCTTCCTTCAAAGACTAGACAAAGGTATCTAATAGGTTGGACTTGATGGAATCAGTTTTTGCCTATTTTTTCTCTACAGATATAAAATTCACAGGTATGTTGGGTCTAAAAGTGAATACTCTTTTGGGCTATTATATCAATTCTTTATTCATTTGTTCTTCTATGAAGTCATTCCTTCTGTTTTTCATCTCTCTCTTTCTCTCTGTCTCCTTCTCCACTTCCCTCCAAACATGGAAAAAACTATGAGCATAATTCAGTTGGCTGAAACATTATCACTTGAAGGCTAGCATCTGCATTTCTAAAATAAAATGCTCCTTATATGCGTGGGTGATATTTTAAAAGTAAGAATGTGGAACTAGGAAAGGAACCCAGCATGCATGGAAAATGAACAATCAAGGTGAGGCATAAAGGCATTATTTTGAAATACAGAAATAAGGTCATTTCTTGGGAAAAGGTCTAAGAGTTTTGCATGGGCCAGCTGATAATTTCAGCAAAAAGGGACATAGCATTGATAGGCATGCTTCTGAACAGTACACGATGTTTATGAAAGCATTTATCATAGCCTGTGATGTTCTTGTGATTTTCCTTTAGTGGCCCTGGAAAAAGCTAGAGAAGTTAAGCAGAAATTATTTATTAAAATTCTTTGCACAGAGATGAATAAATTGCAGTTTGGAGAAGTGAGAGGTGAGGAGGCACAGAGGCTCTTCAAAAACCCCATCAGCATCTTAGGATGCTGGCTGTCTCTCTAGATATCTCTCTAGATAGAGCCTTGGTGGAGCAGTGGGCTAATGCCTCCTTAAGTAACACCAGGTTCGCATCCCACCAGGCTCAAGGTTGACTCAGCCTTCCATCCTTCCGAGGTAGGTAAAATGAGGACCCAGATTGTTGGGGGCAATTAAGCTGACTTTGTAATAATGCCGCTTGGGGTGTGTGTGAAAGCCCTAATAAGCAGGCATATACATAGAATGAAGGCTACTGCTAAGCTTGTAAGCCGCCCTGAGTCTTCAGAGAAGGGCGGGATATAAATGTAATTAAAAAAATAAAAATAAATAAAATAAAATATCTGACCTTGATTGTTGCTTAAAACATTAGAGCATTTATGAGGGTTGGATATAAAGGAAGACCCCACTTGACGATGCTCAAATTTTATTGTTCCCACGCTAAATTTCCAGGTAGAATCACGACCCTGGCCTTAGCTCTAAGATGTAGCTTTTCTTATCTGTATGACTTTCCCACAACATACTTTCTTTGTCCTAAAGTGACTTCGCACACATTCACATTCACATTCATCCTGCATTTTATTCTCTGGTCTTACCACAGGTTCTGTCTCTGTCTCTGTCTTCTCTCCCTTTCCTTCTCTCTCTCTCTCTCTCTCTCTCTCTCTCTCTCTCTCTCTCTCTCTCTCTCTCTCTCTCTCTCTCTCTCTCTCTCTCTCTCTCTCTCTCTCTCTCTCTCTCCCTTTCCCTCTCTCCCCTCCTCTCTCCTGTTTTTGCTGCATCAACTCTCTTTTCTCTTCTTCTCTTCCCCTCTTTTTCTCCCTGTCCTTGCCTTTCTTCCTGTTTAACACTGAAATTTGCAAAACCTTCCCTTACCACCAATGAACTTAACAGAGGGAGGGGATTTAGCACAAAATGAGGGAGAGTTGGATCTCTTTCAAGTTCACATATTTGTATTTATTTGCTTACTTTATTTTTTTATTTTTTTATTTACAGCCCATTATTTGAAAGAAAATGAGCACTAAGGGAAGTGAGTATCTTAGTCTCTACTGCATGGATACATGTACTTTTCATGTGTTTCTGTTTGTGTTTGTGTGTGTGTGAGAGAGAGAGAGAGAGAGACAGAGAGAGAGAGAGACAGAGACAGAGAGAGAAAGAGAGAGAGCAATCCAAATTGGGTCAAACAATGTTTTTTTATATAAATGTTTACTTTTCATTTCATAATAATATTTGGTATTAGATTTTTTTATCCTGCTGTTATTATTATTTTTGAAATAATTCAAGGTGGTAAACATACCAAATACTTCTTCCTCCTCCTCCAGTTTTGTGAGTTTGATGTTCATACATAAACACTAAGAAACATGCACATTTACAAGCTATGTTTGGCTCCAAATTCTTGGGATTGTAATCCCAAAATATTTGAAAAGACTCTTGTTGAGAAAAGTTTATTTGCCAAGGGGCAGAAACAGGAAGAATCCATGGGGATGAGAAATAACACAATAACAGAGTTGGAAGGGACCTTGAAGGTCTTCTAGTCCAACCCCCCACATATGCAGGGAACCCAATACCATTACAGACAAATGGCTGTCTAGTCTCTTCTTAAAAACCTCCAGTGTTGGAGCACCCACAACTCCTGAAGGCAAGCCGTTCCACTGGTTGATTGTTCTCCTTTATTCTAGGTTGTTTCTCTCTTTGGTTAGTTTCCATCCATTGCTTTTTTCCTGCCTTCAGGCACTTTGGAGAATAGCTTGACTCCCTCTTCTTTGTGGCAGCCCCTGAGATATTGGAACACTGCTATCATGTCACCCCTTGTCCTTCTCTTTGTTAAATTAAATTCCTGCAACCATTCTTCCTATATTTTAGCCGCCAGTCTCCTAATCATCTTTATTGCTCTTCTCTACATTCTTTCTAGAGTCTCAACATCTTAATAAATAATAATATTAATTTCTTGTTCTGGCTTTCCTTTCCCTTGGAAGCAAATCATATCTGAAGAAAGAATCCTGCTGTCTCATAGAATGAATCTGTCAACCTCCAGCTGCAGATAAGATGGATTTCCAGAAAAGGAATGGCACAAGAATCAACGAATTCCTGTTGGCAGCCATTTCTCCCACATGGCAATCCCAAGCTGCTCTTTTTGTGGTCTTTCTCCTAGTCTATGCAGCCACCATCGTGGGAAACACCCTCATAATGCTAACTGTGGGGTCTGCTCCCCAATTACGCACTCCCATGTACTTTCTGCTAGGGAATCTGTCCTTCCTGGATCTTTGCTACTCCACTGTCACAGCTCCTAAAATGCTGGTGGACTTTTTGGTGGTGAAGAGAAGCATCTCCTTTGATGCCTGCATGGCCCAGCTCTTTTTTCTCCACTTTGTAGGTGCTGCGGAGATGTTTCTCCTCACCGTCATGGCCTATGACAGGTATGTGGCCATTTGCAAGCCTTTGCATTATCCTAGTATCATGAATAAGCAGCTCTGTAGTTGGCTTGTAGCAGCCTCCTGGATGGGTGGTTTAATTCATTCTACAGTCCAGACCATCCTCACCATGAGGTTGCCCTTCTGTGGGCCCAACTGGGTAGACAACTTCTTCTGTGATGTGCCACCGGTCATTAAACTGGCTTGCACCAACACATATGTCATCGAGCTCCTCATGGTCTCCAACAGTGGCCTTATCTCCACTGGCTGCTTTATCATCTTATTGACCTCCTATACCACCATCCTGGTGAAGATACGTTCTCCTGATGGGCGCCGTAAAGCTCTCAGTGTCTGCGCTTCACACCTAACTGTAGTGACCTTGTTCTTTGGACCTTGCATCTTCATCTACGCTCGTCCTTTCTCCACTTTCTCAGTGGACAAACTGGTCTCCCTCCTTTACAATATTATTACTCCTATGTTGAATCCCTTGATCTACACTTTGAGGAACAAAGATGTGAAGATGGCCATGAGCAAACTGAGAAGCAAGGAAATAATTGTTGACAGGGATGGGAATTAGGTGGGAAAAATTCTTTCTCTTTCCTTTTACTTTACATTAATTTGTACATTTTTCTCACCAATGACTGTTGCAGCACCCTGTGGTCCTGTGGATCAAAATTCAGATGCTTGGCAGCTGATTCATATTTATGATTGTTGCAATTTCCTGGGCTCACGTGATCACCTTTTGTGACCTTCTGACAAGCAAAAACAATGGGGAAGCCAGATTCACATAACAAGAATGTTACTTTACTTAACAACAGTGGCAAGAAAGATTGTAAAATGGGGCAAAATTCACTTAACAACTGTCTTGCTTAGCAATGGAAATTTTGGGCTCAGTTGTGATTGTAACTTGAGGACTACTTGTAGTTGACCATAATAATAACAATAATAATAGACTTCGGGTTTGCCAAGTCAGCCGACATAGACGTCTGGAGGACGGCTCTCATCTTTCACGTCTAGTTTCACATCACTGTGGGGTTCTAAAAGGGCCGAAGAGTCACCCTGGAGGGGCGACCAGAAAGAAGAGCCTTTTGCAGAAATGTGGGGGAGCCACAACCCCCCGTTAGTGCCTGCATTCCCTTCATACCAGCGGATGAAAGACTGGCCATAGCAATATGGCCAGTTACTAGGCTGCAGACAGCCGAAGTCAAACTTACCATCAGGCAACATTAAAGCAGCGTGGAAGAGATGGGGTAAGATTCTTATACCTTAATCTTCTTTTTTCACATAAATAAGCTGCTAAGTACCTTCCCCACTGTGGAAAGGAAGGGGGGAATTCAACCCACCCTTCAAATAAACGGTGAGCAAGCCCAGGGGTGTTTTTTAAAAAAAACATTGAAAAAAGAAATGGACTAAAAGAAAAGAATTTTCAAAGTACTTGGGGGACACCCAGTGGCTAAACCTGAAATTGCAATCTGACTTTCTCTTTTTAAAAAAATCAAGAAAATATTTAAGAAAAACAAGATAAGTTTAACCTTGAACACCAGATGTGAAACTTCACTATGGAAAAGTTTCAAAAACAAATCTATGTTTTGTGGGAAATATCTTACCAAACTTATGAGTTCCTTTCTTCAGCTGGCGATGAAATAAGAGCTTTTGGAAAAGAACTAGAAAACATCTCGAAGAAACAAACTCAAACTGTGACTACAACTAATATTTTATTGGGACAGAACTTAGCAGAAGAAATTGAACAATCAAATACACTGGCAGAAGAATTAAATATTCAACAAATACAGACTTTTGAAGATTATAATGGAAAACAGGTGGGGAAAAATCTATTCAGACCAGGACAATTATATCAAGAGGTGAAAATAATGAGATGATTTGGTACTGTTAACAGACTTCTCAATCCTTCAAAAGTGGAGACTGGAGGGCCACTTCAATATGATATAACAACACAAGAATGTTTTGATGATCCTGAGGCAAAGAAGCGAAAAATGACATGGAAAAGGAAGAAAGCAAGAATAAGATTGAAGAAATATGGACATTCTTAAGAGGCCTGAAATAGATAATACCAAAATAGAGAGGATTGTACTTGGATTACGAGAGATTGTTTTGATGAGTAGATAAAAATACTGAGTAATTAAAAATAATAATAATAAAAATAAAACACAGATGTATGAATACTAACATTGAAATATTGGGTTCCTTAAATGATATGGATTAAGATGTATATATGTTAAAAATGATAGAATGTAACTAATATACTTGGATGTAGTGACATGAAAGGATGTATTAAATGTTGAAATGGAAGAAATTTTGGTTAATTTTTAATATATGGAAACTATAAATGAGAAACAAGAATATTATATGGTCGTCCTCCTCTTTCTCCTCCTTGCAATTGGTATTCTAATGACTACTATTCTATATTGTACTACTAATATTGATATGGAAATGAGATAAATAAGAAGCGTATTATATTACTAGGTATTGGAGAAAATTGTGTAAAGGGAAAGGAGGTTATTTAGCAATATGGAAATGAGACATTTTAAATGTTTAATTTTAATATCAATGTAAAATTAAAGCTAGAAAAATACATAAGGTGTTTGATGTTTTAAAGATGGAATGTTAAAATATAAAATATACTAAAGTATTGATAAATATAAGAAAACTATTAAATGACTGATGGATAGCAATGAGAAATATGTTAATTTAGATAAGAGATAGTATGTATTAAAGGAAAAAAGAGAGAGGAAGTATTGGTTACAACAATTTGGAGATTTGTAATAATATGTATTTGTCTGAAATGGAAGTATTGTAACCCAGACACCACGTTGCTTTTTAGAGATACTATTGTAATATTGGAAAACTAATAAAAAAATAACAATAATAATAATAATAAATATGAACTTTATTTTAGGTTCCAAATGAGATCAAATCTTTTTTTCCCCTTTTCTTTCTTCTTCCATTTCAATTTGTTAAAAATAAACTTTTAACTTGTTTTATGCATTCATTTATCTCCTGGGCGGTCTCTGCTTAATATAAACTTAACAGGATCATCATACTAATCATAATAATATATTATTACTGCACTGTACAATTTACACCATGGAAGAAGACTTTTAAACTGTTGGCTTTTTATCAATAAAAAATTAAGCAAGTATAAAAGAGAGGGAAGCACACAGTATCAACTTCTGCTATATGTAGACAATATGAATTAGCCAGAAACTTCCATTCCTAATTTGATTTCATTAATAAATGAATTCAATTAACTGTTATCATGGGAAGAGGTAAAAAAAAATCAAGGTGGCAGGTGCAGTCATGTAATTAAAGCTGCACCCCTTTCATTATATCTCTTCCATATACATTTAAAAGGGGGCAGGACTTTGATTGTACAGTCATGCCCGCCATGTTAATTTTTCTGATCCCTTTGCGAAGAGCCCTACCGGTTATTGGAGCAAATCAGAAAATCTGACTGGATCTTAGCAATAATACTGACATGAATAGACACCAGCCATTTCTAATGCCTTCACTTCAAACGGTCCTGTGTTCCTCTAAATTTGTGCAACTCCCCTCACAAATTAAACCAACAATTTCTTTGGGATGGGGTGGATAAGAATTAAATTGAGGCTTCGTCTCAATCCTGCCAAGACTGAGTGTCTGTGCATATCGGCATCTCGGACTAACCAGTTCATTCCACCTTTAACGATGGGGGGTGAGGTGTTACCCCCCGTTGATAGGGATCGCAACTTGGGCATCCTCCTGGATTCACGGCTCAATTTTGAAGACCATATAGGTGCCGTGACCAGGCGGGCTTTTGCCCAGGTTCGCCTGGTGCGCCAGTTGCGACCCTACCTGGACCGAGATGCCCTACACACAGTCACTCATGCGCTCGTGACCTCCCATTTAGACTACTGCAACACTCTCTACATGGGGCTGCCCTTGAGGACCACCCGGAGGCTTCAACTGGTGCAGAATGTGGCCGCGCGAGTTGTGATGGGGGCCTCCCGATACTCCCATGTAACACCTCTACTCCGCGAGTTGCATTGGCTTCCAGTTGCCCTTCGGGTGAGATTCAAGGTGCTGGCGATGACCCATAAAGCCCTAAATGGCTTGGGTCCGGGATATTTGAGGGAACACCTCCTGCCAGCATCAAGTTCCCTTCGTCCAGTGCGCTCACACAGGGAGGGTCTTCTCAGGGTGCCGCCGGTAAAAGATTGCCGGTGGATAACACCCAGGGGGAGGGCCTTCTCTGTGGGTGCGCCTGCCCTCTGGAACCAGCTGCCCGTGGAGCTTAGGACCGCCCCTGACCTTCGTTCATTCCGCCGGGACCTGAAGACTTGGCTCTTTGAGCTTTCCAGCCCAGGCTGAGAATTTTTAACTGGGGTTTTATTTAAGGGATAATTTAATCTTTTTAAATTGTTTTTTAACTTTTGTATTTTGTAGTGTTTGATTTTAAATACCCTGTAAACCGCCCTGAGTCCTTCGGGAAAGGGCGGTATATAAATTTAATAAAATTAAATTAAAATTAATTAAATTAATTAAATCTGGGGAATCAAACTCAGAACCCCAAACCAATAACCAAAGCTCACTACAGTATTTATTGTATCAGTACACACTGGAAGAATTGACTCCAAACAAGAGGGTGGAGAGCTGCTGAAGACCAAAGGATGAACTTGTGTTTAAACATTTCAGAAAAGAAATGAAAATGAAAGAGTAGTTTCATAGAGGCAGCATAGGATCGTGTCCAGAGAAATACATATCATTGAAAAGATTAGTATGTACAATAATTCTCCAGTCAGTCTTGCAGCTTTTAAACAAACAAGCTAACAGCGAACAATCCAAACAAACAAACAAACAGTCTCATTAACAGTCTCATTAACAGAGCAAGTCATTAGAATACAAACTGAGAGTAAACCCCACTTCCTACTAGCAATGATGATGTTACCTAGTTTGGGTAAAGAAACATCTGCAAGAAAACAACCAAGCTCAGAAAGCACCAAGGACAACTCATTACAATAGTTTAGTGAAATGATTTTGGCTTAATGTGAACAAGCAGGGTCCCAAAATTAGGAGAATCTGAATCCAAAAGTTGAACGAAGACAGCTTTTCTTCCTAGCTTTGCTGCCACCTTTGTTCCATTGGGTTCAATTCTCAGAGATTGCCTGGACAAGTCCCTGCAGTTTCCTTGACAAGGTTTTCCAGATGTGGTTTGCCATTGCCTTCTCCCTAGGGCTGAGAGAAAGTGATTGGCCCAAGATCACCCAGCTGGCTTTATGCCTAAGGTAGAACTAGAACTCATAATCTTCCAGTTCCTTGGCTGATGCCTTGATTACTACATTAAACATGCTCTTGGCAGGAAAAAAAATATTGATTTGGGGGATGTCAAAATTAAATTGTAAGGGCAAGTTCTGTTTGGAGAGAACTCCAAGAGCTGAAGTCCAACAAACATGGAAGATGGGAAGTTGGAGAAAGTTTAGAGGGTCATCTGCTGATAGTCAAGATCTCTTAAACAACAGAAAAGGAGAAGTTATAGCAATAGCACTTAGACCTATATACTGCTTCACAGTGCTTTACAGCCTTCTCTAAGTGATTTACAGAGTCAGCATATTGCCCCCAACAATCTGGGTCCTTATTTTACTGATCTTGGAAGGATGGGAGGCTGAATCAACCTTGAGCCGGTCAGGATCGAACCCCTGGCAGTCAACAGAATTAGCCTGCAATACTTCATTCTAACCACCGCGGCACCACGGGTTTTATACCTTGATGCTACTTTTTTAAAAACTGCTGCAGAATATGCTGATGGTCACAAATAATATGGCCACTATGAGTTTTCTTTAAACAGTTTTCAAATGTATACAGGTAATCCTTAACTTACTGTGTGTCCACAATTGAGTCCAAAATTTCTGTTGCTAAGGGAGACAATTGTTAAGTGGGTTTTGCCTCATTTTACGACCTTCCTTGCCACAGTTGTTAAGTGAATAACGACTGTTGTTAAGTTAGTAACATGGTTGTAAAGTGAATCTGGCTTCCCCATTGACTTTTGCTTGTCAAAAGGCTGCCAAAGTTGATCACATGGCCCCGGGGGATGCTGCAACCGTCATAAATATGAGCCAGTTGCCAAATGTCCGAATTTTGATCATGACCATGGGGATGCTGCAATGCTCATAAGTGTGGATAACAGTCACTTTTTTTCAGACCATGGGGATGATGCAACATTTGTAAGTAAGTTGTAAGCAACTTCAAATGGTCACTAAGCAAATAGTTGTAAGTTGAGAACAACGTGGAACTGATTTTTTTAAAAAAAAGTTTGTCTGATTCTAGCTTTATAAGAAAGACCTTGGAGACTATAGGAAGGAATTGTGCTCTAGGGTCCACCTTGTACAGAGAAATACACAAACTTTGGCTCTCTTGTGGCAGAAATAATATATCCCTAGAAATTAATGACTGTCAGATCTTAAGGCAAATGCAGGAAAGGAACACATTATCCACCTTTTCCTTAGTAAGGTAAAGGTAAAGTTTCCCCCGCACATGTGTGCTAGTCGTTTCTAGGGGCCGGTGCTCATCTCCGTTTCAAAGCCGAAGAGCCAGCGCTTGTCCGAGGACATCTCCATGGTCATGTGGCCGGCATAACTGGACGCCAAAGGTGCACGGAACGCTGTTACCTTCCCACTGTAGTGGCTCCCTATTTTTCTACTTGCATTTTTACGTGCTTTCGAACTGCTAGGTTGGCAGAAGCTGGGATGAGTAACAGGCACTCACTCTGCTATGCGGCACTCGGGATTCGACCCACCAAACTGCCTACCTTCTGATCAACAAGCTCAGCATCCTAACCCACTGAGCCACCGCATCCCTTACTGTCCTTACTGTCCTTTTCCTTACTGTCTACCTAATTTGGTCACTCCCTTCTCAAATCCTCTTCATATGTATGAGGAAGAACTTGGAGCCAGAGATTGACTGAACAGCTTCAAGGGCTGAATTCAGGTCTTCTAAAAAATCTTCCAATGATATACCCAACTCAGTCCCCAAAATAATTTATTTTCCTGGTTTTCATCACAGCAGTTTCCATCATTTGATTGCCTTTAGCTGATCTGTATATTACAAGTAAACGCTTGATAATTTCTGTCTCAGATAAACTTTTCTGATAAAAGGACCAGAAATGTGACATGTTCACCAAGAAGATTCTCCATCTTCTATGGACACATGAAGAAGGGCATGAAATTGGCTTTAAATTCAGAACTCAGCATATTTATTTTACTAAGTGTGTACTAACATAGTGGGAGAAAGTATGGACTGCTAAGCTGAGGACTCAGTGATAGATCTGTGCTATCCCCTTTCCAAAAATGCATCCTTGTTCCCAACTAATTTTATCTAAAATTACAAACTACCGTTCATCAGTTCCCAATTATGGTAACTGAGAGATTCTCCTGCATTGTGAACAATCCACTAGTTTCATTTTGCACTCCCCTTCCTTGTAACCCTAAGATTCAGTTCCAGAATAAATACAGGCATCTTTTTATTGTGCAATTCTATATAGGCAGGATTGTTTGTGCTGTATTGAAATAGTTAACTCTCAGCAAGAGTAATTCTTCAGCAAATAGCTGAAGATCTTGAATCTCTGCAGAATGTTGATTACTTCCACCAGTTACTCCAGAGTATATATTGTAGACCTGCTCTTTGGAATGATTCCTAAGATACAACTGGGGCAAGACTGAGTGACCATATTAGTGACACAGAGGCCTTAGTCTACAATGGATTTGCTCAGCAATTTGAACTAACTACCAGTCTATCAGGATCAAGGAGCTTATATTCATAGAAAAGTAAGTAAACTTTGGCTGTTGGGTAAGTAAAGTCTTTTTTTTAGTGGGCTTCATTCCTGGTCACTTCATGGACATGTTCCTTTGGTACTTTGAGTTAAATAGAAATGGGAATAGGAATAGGAGTAAATAAGAATAAGACGAGAAGAGTTGGAAGGGACCTTGAAGGTCTTCTAGTCCAACACCCTGCTTGGGCAGGAAACCCTATACCATTTCAGACAAATGGTTGTCTAATCTCTTCTTAAAAACCTCAGGTGTTGCAACACCCACAACTTTTGGAAGTAAGTTGTTCCACTGATTAATTGTTCTAACTGTCAGAAAATTTCTCCTTATTTCTAGGTTGTTTCTCTCCTTGGTTATTTTCATCCATTGCTTCTTGTCCTGCCTTCAGGAGCTTTGGAGAATAGGTTGACCCCCTCTACTTTATGGCAGCCCCTTAGATAATGGAACGCTGCTTTCATGTCACACCCTAGTCTTTTTTTTATTAAACTAGACATACTCAATTCCTGCAACTGTTCTTCATATGGTTTGTGGGGGTCTTTTGTATTTTAGAACATTTATTCACTTGCTAAGTTGCAATGTTTTATTATTTGACAGTATTTATCACAAACAATGTCAGATCATGCAAAGGAGAAGTGGCACAGAGACAAGTTCACTTAAATAGAATAGTGAGTTATCAAAATTAGTTAAGCAGGGTATGGAAAGCGAGTGTTCTTGTTGCCTTTTTAATTTTTGGCGCACAAAGATAGACACCTACATATGCAAACAGTCAGAAATAATTCAGGAGCACCAGTAAATGTCCATCTGTTTCCATCCATGCGGTATAGGAATAATCTTATCCTTAAAGCAGCTTATGGATAACTTGCTATTTTTCCCACTCCCTCCCTCACTGAAGCAATGAATCCACTTTCAACACATCTAAAAATCCTGGCTGAGGACAGATCAGTCTGGAAAGAATCTATCTATCTGGTCTCAGCACTGAGTTGATGGCACTTAATCAACCAGTTTCTAAGACTTCCACAACTGAAGGGGGCCGAAGAGAACACTTTTTCTCCAGGAAGGCTGTTTCTTTCCTTCCTGTATAGAAAAAAAAAAGGATTTCTTGATGTAATTCCTATTCACCATGTTATGATTCCTAGTATAGAACTAGAAGAATGAGGCGTGGTTATGATAGTCATAAAAATGAAACGAAGGGACATCCGACTAAGAGGCAGAAATAAAAAAGTTTAATAGATCACAGAAAAAGAACATTTACCGTAAGTTATTATTAAGAAATTCAAGTTATTTCTTTTTTCCATAAGAATCTTCCTTGACAATAAATATTCAATTCCCTTTCTGAAGAAAAAAATCTCCTGTGAGATGCTTTCATTGAGAAGAATCTCTTCAAACATGCTGGCATGTAGTACCTGACTGCCTGAATAATAATAATAATAATAATAATAATAATAATAATAATAATAATAATAATAATAATAATAATAATAATAATAATAATAATAATAATAATAATAATAAAGTTGGAAGGGACCTTGGAGGTCATCTAGTCCAACCCCCTGCTCAGGCAGGAAACCTTATACCATTTCAGGCAAATGGCTGGCCAGTCTCTTCTTAAAAACCTCCAGTGTTGGAGCATTCACAGCTTCTGGAGGCAGGTTGTTCCACTGGTTAATTGTTCTAACTGTCAGGAAGTTTCTCCTTAGTTCTAGGTTGCTTCTCTCCTTGACTAGTTTCCATCCGTTGCTTCTTGTCCTGCTTTCAGGTGCTTTGGAGAATGATTTCAAATGATATGAAGATGAAAGCATGTCCTTGAAAGTTCTTGAAAGGAGACATACAATGGTAAATAGGCAGGTGCCATCATTTTAAACCCATCTTGAAATATCCACCTGAGATTTTTTTTAAAAAACCCTACTATCTTCAGAAAGCAGGTTAGATACTGCTGTGTTATATAAAAACCTACTATCTCTAGAAAGCTGGTAGATACTGCTGTGTTATATTTGAAGTGATTTGAATGTTAATGGAAAAGATTAGCACTGAGACCATCTATTATTCTTCTACAGATCTAAGATGGAAAATGGAACTCATTCAGCAGTAACTGAATTTGTCCTCCAGGGATTAACATCAATCTGGGAGATACAGCTATTCTTTGGTGTTACCCTGCTGCTATTCTATATCATGCTCCTCCCTGTGAATATTCTTATAATTGTGACAATTCTGAAGAATCCCTCTTTGAAATCCCCCATGTTTTTCTTTTTGGCTCACCTGGCCTTTCTGGACATCATCTATAGCTTTGTCACCTATCCAAAGCTTTTCCTCAACATCATTTCTGATTGCAGAACAATCTCTTACTTAGGCTGTATCAATCAGATATTTTTCATTCATTTTCTGGGAGGAGCTGAGATGTTTCTCCTCATTGCCATGGCAGTTGACCGGTATGTAGCCATCTGCCATCCATTGCACTATGCCACAGTGGTAACCAGAGTTACTTGCTGGGCTATGGTAGTAGCTTCATGGCTTGGAGGTTTCATACATTCCATCATCCAGGTCATTCTCATAATTCCACTTCCATTCTGTGGCCCCAATGAGTTGAATAATATCTTTTGTGATGTCACCCAGATCATCCGATTGGCTTGTACCAATACCTACACTCTAGAATTCCTCATGTTTGCTAGCAGTGGCCTAATGAGTGTTGCATGCTGCCTCTTCCTCCTCATGTCCTATGGGGCACTGTTGTTGAAAGTAAGAATGGGCTCTGGTCCAAGGAAAAGCAAAACCTTTTCTACCTGCCTCACTCACATCATCGTCATCATCATTATGTTTGGTCCAGCCATCTATATCTACTGCCACCCTTTCCAAGAATACTCTTTCGACAAAGTGGTAGCCTTTTTTCACACTGTGGTCTTCCCTTTGATGAACCCTGTTATCTACACCTTGAAGAACAAGGAGATCCAAACTGGCATGTGGAGACTGATCAACAATATTAGTTTTATTTATTAAATGAATGCATTTAATGCATTTCATGTATTTCATTAATACATTAATACATTTTGAGATCTTTCAAAGGGAAGTATTATTTAGTGTTGCATTTTTGGTTATTAATTATTGGTTTTGGATTTTGCCTTTGAACAGCAGAAAAGCATTAAATTTTATAATATACTCTCAGACCAGTGGCGTACTGGGGATATCATAAGATAATTTATGATCCTCAATATGTTCTTATCAGCAAATCTGATAATCTATTCTATGATGTGGTGGATCGTGGTTCTAGCAAATCAGGAAGTTTGTGAAACCTTTGTGCAGTTCTGACATATTCAGTGTAATATTTTGTATTTGAAAAAACATAAAGCATCTCTGAGTCAACACGATGGGATTTTAACTCCAATTGATCTGAATGCTATGTGAGTGTCCCAAAGATGCTTTTTCATAAGGCAACTGGACTTTCTTGTTTTTCTTTGAAGCTTCGTCCAAGAAACTTCTTCAACTCTGACTGGATGGTGGAGAATGGAAAGATTTATACTCCTTGCAGACAGCTGGTGAATAGTGAATAGAATAGAGCTGGAAGGGACCTTGGAGGTCTTCTAGTCTGGCCCTCTGGTCAAGCAGGAGAACCTATACCATCTCAGACAAGTGACTGTCTAGTCTCTTCTTAAAAATCTCCAATGATGGAGCACCCACGATTTCTGGAGGCAAACTGTTCCACTGGTTGATTGTCCTCACTGTCAGGAAGTTTCTCCTTAATTCCAGGTTGCTTCTCTCTTTGATCAGTTTCCAACCATTGTTTCTTGTCCTTCCCTCTGGTGCTCTGGTGAACAAAGTAAACCCCTCTTCCTTGTGGCAGCCCCTCAGATACCAGAATACCATATCATGCGTCCCCTATTTCTTCTTTTCTTTAGCCAAACCCAAGTCCCGTAGCCATTCTTCGTATGTTTTAGTCTCCAGGCCTTTGATCATCTTAGTTGCTCTTCTCTGAATTTTTTTCAATTTGGTGACCAAAATTGTATTCCAGGTGTGGTCTTACTAGGGTTTTATAAAGTGACACTAATACTTTGTGTGATCTTGATTCTATGCCTCTGTTTATACAACCCAGGATTGTGTTAGATTTTTTTGGTTGCTGCTGCACACTGCTGGCTCATGGTTAAGTGATCGTCCACTAGGACTCCAAGGTCCCTCTCACAGTTACTGTTTTTGAGCCAGGTCTCGCCTAATCTGTACTTGTACCTTTGATTCTTCCTGCCTAGGTGTAAAACTTTGCTTTTCTCCACATTGAAACTCATTTTGTTGGATAGGGCCCATTGTTCAAGTTTGTCTAGAACTTTTTGGATCCTGAGGTTGTCTTCTGGGGTGTTGGCTCCTCCTGTCAGTTTGGTGTCATCTACAAATTTGATGAGTTCCCCTTCAATTCCCTCATCTAAGTCATTTATGAAGATATTGAAGAGTACTGGGCCTAAGACAGAACCTTGTGGTGCTCCACTGCTTACTTCTCTTCATGTGGATGTAGTGACATTGAGGACTACTCATTGAGTACAGTTTGTCAGCCAGCTAGAGATTCATCTGGTGATGATGTTGTCTATTCCACCTTTTTTCTAGTTTACTAAAGAGTAGGTTGTGGTCTTTATCAAATGCCTTACTGAAATCTAAGTATACTACATCCACTGCATTTCACTGGTCTACTAGTTTAGTCCCTTTATCAAAGAATGACATAAGGTTGATTTGGCATGATCTGTTTTTAACAAACCCATGCTGGCTACTGGTTGTGACTTTGTTTGCTTCTAGTTGTTCGCAGATCTGTTTTTTGATTATCTTTTCTAGGATCTTCCCAGGTATTGATGTTAAACTGATTGGTCTGTAGTTTCCTGGGTCCGTTTTTTTTTTCTTCCTTTCTTGAAGATGGGAACCACATCAGCCCTTTTCCAATCCTCAGGTACTTCCCCAGTGCTCCAGGATTTATGAAAGATGTAGTGCAGTGGTTCTGAGATAACATCTGCCAGCTCTTTCAGAACTCTGGGATGTAATCTGTCAGGTCCTGGTGATTTATACTCTTCAAGGTCAGATAGGTGTTCTCTTATCATTTTCTTGCTTGTTTTAATTTTTGTTTCTAGTATGTCTTTTGCAGTGGGGTTTTTTTTTTGGGTATGTTGGGCTATAGTTTCTTTTTGTGTGAAGACTGATGCAAAGTATGAGTCAAGCAGCTCTGCTTTTCCCCTGTTGCCTGTTATTTCCTTGCCATCTTCTCTCTTTAGTGGGCCTACAGTTTTCTTGACTTTTTTCTTGTTGTTAATATTTTGGAAGAAACTTTTATTTTATTATCCCTGATTTCTGTTGCAAGACTTTGTTCATTCTGAGCCTTGGCTTTCCTGACTTCATCTTTACATGTTCTGGCTGTCTGCTGATAATTGGCCTTTGTTGTTGTTGTTAGTTGCGAAGTCGTGTCCGACCCATCGCGACCCTATGGACAATGTTCCTCCAGGCCTTCCTGTCCTCTACCATCTTCTGGAGTCCATTTAAGCTCATGCCTACTGCTTCAGTGACTCCATCCAGCCACCTCATTCTCTGTCGTCCCCTTCTTCTATTGCCCTCAATCTTTTGGCCTTAGGTGCCCCTCTTTCCATCTTTTGTATTTGTCCCTTTTGTCTTTCAGTTTGTCAGAGAGATCTTTGTGCAGCCATGCTGGTTTCTTCTTGGATTTCTTGTTTTTCTTTCTCAATGGTATTGTGCTGGTATGAGCTTTTATGATTGCCTTTTTCAGGGTTTCCCACACTACTTGGGTTGTTTTCTCCTTTAGGATTTTCATCCATGGGATCTTTCCTAGGTTCTCTCTGAGTTTGTGAAAGTCAGCTCTTTTGAAGTTTAAGATACGGGTTGGGTTGTTTTCTATTGCTAGTGTTTGCATTATATTAAATTCCAGTATGACATGGTCACTTTCACTTATCTGTGTTTACTCAGGTGACCCTGAAGACACAGATAAGCCTCCAGGTAGCACTAACATCTTGCTAAAAGAATCCAAATGACCAGCTATCTGCAAGGAGTATAAATTTTTCCATTCCCCACCATCCATTCAAAGCTGAAGAAGCTTCTTGGATGAAAAGCGAATCATCTTCAAAGAAAAATAAGAAAATCCAATTGCCTTGTGAAAAAGCATCTTTGGGATAACTATGACCTGGATGACTGAAAATCTCCATAGACATTTCGCTATGTGAGTGTATTACAAAAAAGGAGTCCATGAAGATTTTATTCCATTAGTCGTGGCTGACTATAGGGGTCGATGCTCATCTCTGTTGCAAAACCATTGAGCCAGCGCTGTCTGAAGACATTTCTGCTGTCGTGGCCAGCATGATGTTAATCTGACTGTATACTTTGTGCCTAATAATAGTGATAGAAATAAAGCACACTTTCTTGAATAAAGTAAAATCTCCTTTGAGTCCTCTGCAACTCATGGTGACTGCATGCATATTTATGTACAGTATATCTCCTACATAGTCATTCATCATTGTCCTTATATGACCATATCTTTTTCGCATTGAGATTGTCTCACATGGAATTGTCCACACCAAGTTGTCATGCAGCCAGGGTGTGGTGAGTTGTCCCACGATGAGTTGACCACTGCGAGAAAGCCTTGGCGAGTTGACTGTGGTAAGATGGCCATGGCAAGTTGGTGGCAACAAATTGACCCATTTCAGAGCCCAACCTATGGTATGGAAGAGCATCCCCACAGAGATATGGACCAAATCCTCTTAAGAGTCCAGAAAACTCTGAAATGTGAATTTGGTCCCAAGCTTGGTGAGGTTGGCATATTATTGTTTAACTAGAGTCCCTTTTTGGTGTTGTTTATAAGATTTATTTACTTTGGGCTGTTCATTTGGTTTGATGTATTATCTGGTTTTATGGATTTTCCAGTTTTGAACATGACCCAGAGTCCGTTAGTATCTGGCAGCAAATAAAAAGTTCAAGTCAAGTCAAATCAAGTCATGTCAAGTCAAGTCAAGTTAAGCCAAGTCAAGTCAAATCATAAGAACAGAACAGAACAGAACAAAGCAAAGAACAGAACAGAACATAAACATAACATGTGAGGTTTGCCAGTTGGCCTGGGGTTTTCCAATGGGTCTTCCTTCAAAGTCGGTACTGATTGCCTTTTGGGGATTAGCTGAGATCAGGTCAATTCTGCCATCTAATGGGACTATTTGTGAACATTAAAGTAAATAAACTTCCAATCTGTTCCATAATCTGTTTTGTTGTTTAAAAAAGTCCATCAACAATTCTTCTACCAATCAGAACAGAGGAAACCTGCTTCAGGTCTATTTATTTAGCCAGAATTGGACAAACCAAATCTCACAAAACTTTTTGGTTCTAGAAGTTCCTCTTTGGGAAAAAAGAAATGGCTGTAAATTAGTCCTGATGATGTTGCCTAGTTGGGTAATGAAACATCTGCAAGAATGTCTGCACTGCACAAAGAGATGAGGACTTTAATTAACACTTTGAAAGGTACCAGTTTGGGGGGAAAAATCAGATCTAGTTAATAAATTTAATGGAGAACAAGTTTTCAAAACTATTTGCCTGGAATTCATTTTTTTAATAAGGACCTTGGAGAGAACTTGAAGGAATCTTACACTAGGGATCAGTTTGTCCAGGGAAATCCAGAATCTTTTGGCTGTCTGATGACACACATTTGTAGAAATGCACGAGTGTCAGAACTTAAATGCAAGGAACCTTCCCTTTCCTTCCCCTTTCTGTAATTCCCCCTTTCCCATCACATAATCTTCTTAGTAGGCATGGGAAGAAAAGTGAATTAGAGGAAGGCCAATGGAAGGCCAGAGTAAAAGTTTGAGGGGCTGTGTTCAATTCTTCTAAAAACTCTTTAATTAAGGTTCCAAAACTATGCTTAAATTTAAGTTTTGTTTTGAATATTCCCCTGGTCCCATCCCAGCAATATCTACATAATCATCAGCACTACTTCTAATTTATTTGAAGTATTATAAAGAAATACGTGCTGTTTTCTACTTAGCATATATTTTTATGGGACAGGTATGCAACTTATAGATATTCTGGGTGATATGAAATCCCACCAATATTCTGATTTTTGTTTCTTTCTAAAATAGATTTACTTCATTTTTGCCAGTCCTCATATAACTAGATAGATGGGGCTGGTGAATATTTTTACAGGGTGGAAGCATGAAACTGATTTGGGTTCAGTATATATGTTTTAGTGAAATATATGCAATTAGTGAAAGAAAAAGGGCACTGATAAATTAGAAGGATTTTTGAACTCCTCTCATTTCTGAGAATGTTCTCTCATTCCCCAATAACTCCATCACCAAGGATCCCCTTCTCCAAATTCCATTTTTGCATCTCAGTCTGTTTAATCCAGTTCCTCGGCAGATCTCATTTCAAGCCTTGACCGAGAAGGAGAGCAAAAGTGAGAAAAACCACATCTTGCCATTATTCTTCATTGATGATCAAGTGTTCAAGATTGCCGAGATTGCAAATTTAATAGCAAGAGAGAGCAAACTAACATTCTTCTATTATTGCCATGTCTTTTGGAAATATCAATCAGAGAAAGTTAGAACTTGAACTATATGGCTTGCAACCTTATTGTCCAACCTCTGATCCAATATGTTGCACAATTCCACCTTCAGAAATGTTTTCATGAATTACCTCTAGACTAAGATCCTCCCTGCCAGCAAGTTCAGCTTCAAAGACTGATTTCAGGTAAGAAGGCACTCAGGTGAGAGTCTCCCTGAACAGTCACATACAGTGGTAGCCCAGAGTTAATATGTTACTTTTAGAAGTCTATATGTTTTTAGCTCCAGCATCAGAAGCTGCTTCCTCATAAAATGGAGAGACCTGGGCTGGAAGTTACAAAAACCACCAACTTTAGATGTGGGTTGGTTGGTTGGTTTGTTTTTTCCTGAGTTCATCCACCAGGATTGATGGATTGATTCACTGATTCACTCTATGAAAAGTTGATTTTTTAATAATAATAATAATAATAATCCAGAAGGTATCAACTGGGCCAGAATGCAGTGATGATGTTACTGGCTCAGGCACCTTAATTTGCAAGGTCCTGTGCTAACAGATTTGTGTGGGATGCCAATCTGTTATTGCATCTGGATCAAGAAGCTCACATTTGTAGAAAGTAGGTAAGGTCTCCTTCGAGTCTTTTTTTACCTCCTGGTGGCTTCACAGGTATGAAGACAACAGATTTCTCCTCCACATTTAAATGAGGCAGAAGCGCTGACAAGTCTTCAGTATTTTCGGGGAACTGATGTTTTAACTTGGATTCCTTAAACTGTTAATGTCCACCCATAACCGACTTTGCATCAGATAGTTTTATTATTTGATAATACAAAGACAGTCATGAACCATAGCATCCAGTTGAACATAAATAATAATAATAATAATAATAATAATAATAATAATAATAATAATAATAATAATAATAAGAAGAAGAAGAAGAAGAAGAAGAAGAAGAAGAAGAAGAAGAAGAAGAAGAAGAAGAAGAAGAAGTTGGAAGGGATCTTGGAGGTCATCTAGTCCAATCCCCTGCTCAGGCAGGAAACCCTATGCCATTTCAGGCAAATGGCTGTCCAGTCTCTTCTTAAAAACTTCCAGTGTTGGAGCATTCACCACCTCTTGAGGCAGGTTGTTCCATTGGTTAATTGTTCTAACTGTCAGGAAGTTTCTCCTTAGTTCTAGGTTGCTTCTCTCCTTGACTAGTTCCCATATAAAAATAGAAGTGTACAGTATTAACACTTAAATCAAAACTAGTGGAACAGAAAACACAATTTGGGCTGCTTTTTTATACAATAACGGTCTTGGAAATTAAAGCACTACATCTCATTACAGTACAGTGACTGACTTGAATAAACCTTATTACGAAGTTTCATCATTAAAGGACAACTTGGTCAACCAAAGGGTCTGCCAGCAATTTTAAGAGAGGACAACAAATGGTAAGTTCTTAATTTATTTCTAGCCATCAGCTCCATCCCATATCTTTTATTTTCAGTTCTTGCATGCTTCCTCCAGATTCTTCCATGCAAAGCACATTTTCCGATTGCTGTTCAGAGGAGAAGACAAGGACTCACTTGACAGAACAGATCAGGGTTTTTTTCCTCAACCAAAAGGGTTTTTTTTCACCTCTTATCTTTGGGTTGCTACCAGATCACTTTTTTTTTCTGAGCCCTTAACAACTCTCAGATCCTCTCTGCTGTAGTAGTAGATAGGCTGTGGGACTAGGATTGTGGAGATCCAGGTTTTGCCACGGAAGATTGCTGAGTGACTTCAGATCACTTGCTCTCTATCCCTCTCTCAACATACCACACTGAGAACTTGGGGGGGGAGTGGAAGAAGGGAATATGTATTACCCTTGCAGCTGCTAGAAAAAAGGTGGGGGGGTTAACGTAAAGTGTTAATGCCTCCTTACAATGCCTTGGTAAAACCACACTTGGAATATTGCATCCAGTTTGGGTTGCCACGATATAAAAGATGTTCAGAATTCTAGAAAGAGTGCAGAGAAGAGCAACAAAGATGATTAGGGGACTGGTGGATAAAACATTTGAAGAATGGTTGCAAGAATTGGGTATGTCTTGTTCAGTGAAAAGAAGGACTAGGAGACATATGATAGCAGTGTTCCAATATTTGAGGGGCTGCCACAAAGAAGAGGGGGGTCAAGCTATTCTCCAAAGCACCTGAAGGCAGGTCAAGAAGCAACATATTGAAAATAATCAAGGAGAGATCACCCTGGAACTAAGGAGACAGTTAGAACAATTACTCAATGGCAAGGCTTGCCTCCAGGACTTGTGGATGCTCCAGCACTGGAGGTTTTTAAGAAGAAATTGGACAGACATTTGTCTGAAATGGTATAGGGTCTCCTGCTTGAGGAGGGCAGTGGACTTGAAGATCTTCAAGTTCATTTCCAACTCTGTTATTCTGAGTTATACAGGTAGGCTGAGAATTCAGAATGTGTTAATACTTTCTCAGGAGCTGAGTGGTAAGTCCTTTCAACATAGTTCCTTTGCAGCCAGTTGAGAGACCCTCACTTCACGTCACATCCATTCAGACCCTCACCTCAAGTCATATCCAGTCATAGACTCTATCTATGGTACAAGTAACATGTTGTCTCAGTTGAAATCATAATGAATAATGAGCTGCTGATCTTAAAACAGAGTGATGGTAGCAGCTTTCTGTGACAAAAGAATTCTACATTGGTTACTACTGAATTTTGTCTATTTTCAAAATTCCCTCTCTCTTGATGTTACTGCCTCATGTAGAAATAGAGAAATCCTGACTTTGTTTTGGTGGGGGAGGGGAGGCAACTGTAGGGCACATTTTAAGTCATCTTCTCTTCTGATTATCAATCGGACCCATTTTGGTCAATGGGATACTCTCTAATGAATTAGACCTTAAAAATGCTTCACAGGGAGTAAAAGTATAGCTTTATTGAGTTATTGAATCCATTTGTATACTATATCATGTTCCACATTAAAACAGGCTAATGCAGCTGTCCCCAATCTTAGATCCTACAAATATGTTGAATCAGAATTCCAGGCTAGGGGTTGTAATTTGTCAGTTACAGAGGGTACCAGATTTGGGGAAGCTTAAGATAAACATTTTCCTGGAGAGTAAGAAGTGCTAGAAAATGTTAAAGGATCATGTTCTCTTAAAATTGACTGTGAAGTGTCTATGCATCTAATGATGCTGATGTTATCCATTCAGTCATGTCTGACTCTTGGTGATTCTATAGGATTCTCCACATCTTCTGATCTTGCACTATTTCTTTGAGTTATTCTATGCTCTGATAGCTTGTTAGCTTTGATAGTGTCCAGCCACAATGTTTTTTTGATGGCCTGGTTTCCCTTTACCATTAACTTTTCCAAACATAATAGCTTTCTCCAGTGAATTCCCCTGCACGACATGGCCAAAGTAAGTGAGACACGGGTTTATGATTTTCCCTTCTAGTGACACACCTGGTGTTATGCATCCCAGTACTTGATTGTTAGCCACCTTTGCTATCCAACAATGCAACTAAAAGGGGTAGGAGTTGATCAGGCTAAACTAGAGGGAAGGGTCAAATGCATCATCAGTCATGAGTTCCTGGACACCCACAAGAGATCTTAGTCCAGCTCACCTTGAATGCCTTTCTTAACTCCCGCTAATTTCCCTTGACCATTAGTAGCTCAGATTCTTGTAGAGAGCTTAAGCTTTCAATAAATCTTTATACTTATTTGAACTGCCCGAATCTCCTGATTTCCCTGGCATTCAACAGATGGCAATAACAGGATAACACAATAAAGGTGGGAACAACAATCCATATGGTCAATAAGAGTGAAAATAGAAAACTAATTTTCTTGTAAGGCAGGATTTAGCCTTTCTGGTTGGTTATCTTAGACTCTGAAATCCAGAATATCCGGAAGGATCCAGCCTTTTAATAACTATTTCAGATTAGAGTTCCTCCTAAGGAAATATTAATGAATGGTTCCTAGGAAAACAGATGGTCCAGACAGATTCTGAGATCCAACTAGGATTAAAAACCTACTGTCCCCAGGACTACTAGATCCATTGCTGGGATATATTTGGAATTGCATAAAGTTAAATGGAAAAAAATTAAGACTGATTCCTTAAAATTTATATCCCTTTACAGGTATAAGGATGGAAAATAAAACTTATTCACCAGTGACTGAATTTGTCCTCCAGGGATTATCACAAATCTGGGAATTTCGGGTATTATTTTGTGGTCTTCTGCTGCTCTTCTGTTTCACCATTCTTCCTGGGAATATCCTCATTGTTGTAACAATTCTGCAGAATCCCTCTCTGGAATCTCCCATGTTTTTCTTCTTGGCCAACCTGGCCTTGATTGATATCTTTTACAGCTGTGTCACCCATCCAAAGCTCATCCTCAACATCTTTTTTGGTTGGATGACAATCTCCTATTCAGGCTGTATCACTCAGATATTTTTCATTCATTTTCTAGGAGGAGCTGAGATGTTCCTCCTCTTTGCCATGGCTATTGACAGGTATGTAGCCATCTGCCATCCATTGCATTATACCATGGTGGTAACCAGGGTCATTTGTTGGGCTATGGTAGTAATTTCGTGGCTTGGAGGATTGATACATTCCATCATCCAGGTTATTTTCATCATTTTACTTCCATTTTGTGGTCCCAATGAGTTGGATAACTTCTTTTGTGATATCACTCAGATTATCAGATTAGCTTGTGCCAACATCTACACTCTAGAATTTGTCATGTTTTTTAGCAGTGGTATACCAAGCGTTGTATGTTTCATTCTCCTTCTTATATCCTATGTGGCACTGCTGATGAAAGTGAGGATGGGCTCCAGTATAGGAAAAAACAAAGCCTCTTCTATCTGTATCACTCACATCATTATCATCTTCATCATGTTTGGTCCAGCCATCTACATCTACTGCCACCCTTTCCGAGATTACCCACTGGACAAAGTGGTGGCCTTTTTCCATGCTATGGTCTTCCCTTTAATGAACCCTGTGATCTACACCTTGAGGAACAAGGAGATCCAAATTGCCATGCGGAGACTACTTGTGAATATTAAAACTAGCAGATAAATAGCAATAGCAATGGCATTTAGACTTATATGTCACTTCACAGTGCTAAGCAGTTTACAGAATCAGCATATTGCCCCCAACAATCTGGGTCCTGACTTTACCCACCTCGGAAGGATGGAAGGCTGAGTCAACAATAACAAGATTGGTTTGTTAATTTTTTCCCCAGGAAGATTTTAAGTTGAAAACAAGAAGAAAAAAAAGTGGAGTTGAAAGGCTTTATATGTTTTCTTATTCTCAGTTGAGAGAAAGATTTAAGCTTGATAGAAGAATTATGAGTCTGAAAATGGTAAGACTGAATTAGACGTGAAACTGTGTAGAAGTGAAGAAACTGCTAATATGTATAAACCTTTATTGAATGATTCCACAATAGGCTCAGTGTGGCATTTTTGCTAATTAATTCTAGTTTCCTGGGATGGTAGTATATAACAAAACAGAAAAATTAAACTAACCATGTGTAGTGGGGCAGTCTGAATCATATAAAACCAGGCACATCATCAGAAGACAACATGATGACTGGATAGTGAGACGGATGGTATATAAATTAAATAAATACAAGACATGTTTCTGGGGACTGTTTGAGGAGCAGGGTTCTTGATGGAAATAGACTTTCTGAAGCCAGCACCCTATTGATTGATTGGATGATAATTCCCATCATCCCGCCATTACCTGTTCTGTTCCAGCCTACTACTGGCCCTGAAGAAATGTCAGGGACAACCCCTTTTCAATAGTCAATAGGCTGAAAGTAAGCCAACCAAATTTATTTACACAAATGAAATGAAACAGATCCAAAACAGAGCAAAACAAATACTAACATGACTAAATCAGAAGCTGTTCAAACGGTTGCCTTCAGCAACCAGCACCTCCCACACATTCCCCTTTTAAACACAGTTTCAAGGCGTGGCTTCTCTTTGCCTCCTCCCGAGGTGCCTCATTGCCTTCCTTTGTTCACTCCTGCTTGTCTGCCTCCTGCTTTGAGCGTCCTTGAACAAAGCCAGCTGTGAATCATCTTCGTCCAAGCTTTCAGGCTCACACAGCTGGGTCTGAGGAGGAACAAGATGGGAGGGGCCTGGCTGAGAGCTCTGTGATGCCTCAGAACTTTCTTCTGCAGGCTCTCCAATCCCCTCCTCCTCCTCCTCCTCCTCAGAATTGTCTGATTCAGCTGCTGAACCCACAGGCTGACACTGAATCACAACATTACCTGAATAGATGGTCTCTGTGATTTAAGACACCTACAGAGTAGGTTTGCTTGGGGAAAATCCAATGCAGAATTGCTTTCAAAAAAGTTTGACTAGCGTGAACTTTTTAATAAGGTCCTTGGAGACCAGCAGAAAGAATCGTACACAAGGGCCCGGTTTATCCAGGGACACCCACAATCTTCTAGCTTGCTCAAAGGAGAAGTATTATACCTGTGAAGATCAATAATTACTTGATAGGTAGAATGGAAGAGGTATATGGCCATCTTACCCATTTCATTTCCTCACTTCCTCCAAGGCATCCAACTGTCCATCTCACTCACAATGGCAACTAGACCTTGGAAGGAATGAGAGCAAGACGCTGACATAGGACTAAGGCAAAAGACTCAGGGGATGAATTCACTTTCTGAAAATACTGCTCAGTAGTGGCCCAATGGGCTCCTTTCTTTTCTTACATTACTTTCTGCTATCAAAGAAGAATGCATTGGTTTATTAAAGCTCTTCCCAATTGTGTATTGAAGTTCACCTGGGAACATTCACTCTTTTCAACCTTGTCAATGGGGGACTTCATAGTTTTTTATGAGACTGAAATGCAATAAAGAGATAACATCTCACAGAATCTGGGCCTGCTTAATACTGGACTAACAATTTTTGATCTCCAAATTCAGAAAGAAAGAAAAAAGAAACAACCCAGTCCTTAGATATTTGTTAAACAGGCTTACTAATATGCAATTTTTGTATTTCCTTTTGAATAGATGGATAGCTACCTTTATATTTCTGATGTTCCTGCTATCATGATGTTGAACAAAAAATTGGTTCTGAGTTCAGAACCAATATTCGGAGTTCAGAATATTTACTTTATGGAAATAGATCCATTTGATGGAAGAAAACAGGGACAGCTAAAGCAGGCAGTTAAGAACAATATCGGAACTTCTCCTCCATCCAAGAATGTATAGTTAGTCCCAGCTAACTCTAAAATTAATCACCCATGTTTGCATCTCAGTTCTTTTTCTCTAGTTCCAACACAAACCTCATTCTAAGATTGGGAGGGAGGGAAGGAGGAAGCAAGGAAAGAAACTCCCAACTATGAAGGGGATATTTTTTTGTGCTTGGTCTGACTGATGATTACTGAGAGATGATTTGGGGTAGCTAGTCAACCATCAATTTAATAGAGATGATCAGCCAACAACCATAATATAATTCCTACTAGAGACTGCATTGTAGGAAACAAGCAAAGTGAAAATAAGGCCAGGAACAACATTTGAGAAGAGCTTAAGGTAAGGCTTGACGTGTTACTATTTTTAACAACAGTTTTATCTACTGACATGATTCCATTTTCTATTTCCATGTGCCTCCCTGTTGCTTGATATTTTAATTGGCATTTCAAGGATTGCTCTAATTCACTTTATGAAAAGGGTAGTTTGTATGAGTAGAGATGATTTGAAAAGCAGGCAACACATATATTCATTGAAGGAACAAAGTCACCTTGTAGGGGAGATGGGTGGCACAGCGACTTAATAAATAAATACATTTTTAAATATAACTGAAGATGTCCGTAGGGCACAAGGATGTTGAAAGATCTCTCCTTCCAGATAAATCCTATATGCAGACCCTCAAAAGGTGCTTGGAACTAAGTAATTTTATTACTGACATTATTCTATTTTCTATTTCCATGTGCCCTCCTGTTGCTTGATATTTGAATTTGCATTTCAAAGATTGCTCTAATTCACGTTATGAGTAGGGTACCTTTTTGTGGGTAGAGGTGACTTGAGAAAACATCTATTCAATGAAGGAATGAATATATTTTAGATAAAACTAAGAAGGCCGATAGGGCACAGTGATTTTGAAAGATCTTTCCTTCCAGATATAAGCAGACCCCCAAAAAGATGTGTTTGAAATTAAGTGCCTCTTCAACAACTTGTAAGTTCAGTTTAACTTCTCAATTTGCAGAGTAAAATTCTTTATTGTAGGCAAAAACAAAGCCTTTTCAAATTGGGGATCTGCTATGAACAAGGAGACTGTTCAAAGACTTTGATCATTTTAACAGTAAACATTGGATCCTTACCTGTCCTATTCAGAAAGGTGCTGGTTACAATGTACTAGTTTTGAAATGAATCGGACCTCACCTCCAGGGAATTAGAACAATTAATCTGTGAAAAGGCTTGCCTCCCAAAGTTGGGAATGCTCCAACAGTGAACATTTTTAAGAAGAGGTTAGATAACCATTTGTCTGAAATGGTATAGGGCAGGGGTAGGCAACCTTGGTTCTTTTATGACTTGTGGACTTCAACTCCCAGAATTCCTGAGCCAGCATGGCTGGCTCAGGAATTCTAGGAGTTGAAGTCCACAAGTCATAAAAGAACCAAGGTTGCCTACCCCTGGATAGGGTTTCCTGCCTGGACTAGGATTGGATTAGCAGATCTGCAAGGTCCCTTCCAACTCTATTATTCTGAATATGGAACATCAGATGGCCCAGACAGAGGAAAAAGTAAGCAGCTTAGGCAGACCAGTGGACACTTGCCTTCCAAACAACTACTTTAAAAGCTGCAAACATGACCATGTACAGAAACAGAAAACAAAGGATTTGTGGCACAATCATATGTGGGCTGCAAAGTACAAGAAAAAAACCTGAATGGCAGTAAAGAGTGACACTGTTTTCTCTTGCCTAGATGTTTGTATACAAGAGGGGGGAAAGCCTTACTTGTTACAAATTTCCTCCCATTTAATATTCCCATCACTATTCCACTACAGGAATACACAAAAAGGATGGTCTCAGGCAACCACACCGAGTTTGTTCTTGAAGGGTTGGCAGAGACCAGGGAACTGCAAGTCTTGCTCTGTGTCCTCCTCTTGATCTTCTACCTCATCATTCTTCCTGGAAACATTCTCATCATTGTGACTATTTGGAAAGATCCTCAATTAGGGGCTCCCATGTTTTTCTTCTTGGCCAACCTGGCTTTGATGGACATTTGCTACAGCTGTGTCACCCCTCCAAAGTTGATAGTCAGCCTCTTCTCTGGATGCCAAACTATCTCATTCACAGGTTGCCTGACACAGATTTTTTTCATCCACTTTCTAGGTGGAGCTGAGGTCAGTCTCCTTATGTCCATGGCATTTGATCGGTTGGTGGCCATCTATTTTCCATTGCATTATATAACTATTATCACCAAGCCAGTTTGCTGGGCTTTAGTGGTGACTGCATGGGCTGAAGGATTCATGCATTCCATAACTCAAATCATTCTCATCCACCCACTCCCTTTTTGTGGTCCCAATAAATTAGACAACTACTTCTGTGATGTCACCCAAATAATCAGGTTGGCTTGCACCAACACCTACAGTCTAGAATTTGTTATGTTTATCAACAGTGGCCTTACAACTGCTGGATGCTTCATCCTCCTTCTCATTTCCTATGGGGCACTGCTGATCAAAGTGAGGACAAGTACCAGCCAAGGGAAGAGCAAAGCATCTTCTACGTGCATCACTCACATCATCATTGTTTTCATCATGTTTGGTCCAGCCATTTACCTCTACTGTCACCCCTTCTATGACTTTCCCTTTGACAAAATGGTGGGCTTTCTCCACATTGTGGTTTTCCCTTTGATGAATCCTATGATTTACACACTGAGGAATAAGGAAGTCAAGGTTGCCATGTGGAGACTGTTGAAGAACTGCAACATTCAGTGGGAGAAGTAAAAGAAATTTATTTTTATTGTTTAATTTCCTTGTACTGGACTTCATAACCATACAGCAGTCTCTTTTGTGTGACTGTCAATGTCTGATACAATGTCTAACATTGGCATGTAATTCTATTTTTTTTAATAAATGAAAATCAAATCTTTCCTTCTTTATCTAATAATGAAATTTGCTGATAGGAACATTCATTTATTTTTTAGATAATCTTGGTTGCTTGTACCAGATTATTTTAATGCCATTTGTAAACATATACTCTGTATAATTTTGAGGATCATCAGCAAAGAGAAAACCATTTTTGGATGACTGGATAATGTATTGATTGCCATAAATCTAATGTAATAATTTCCCAACCTGGATAACTTCCAGAACATTGGTTGTCACTATTCTCAACAATCACCATATTGACTAGACAATTATGGAAATTGAAGTTCACGTATTGGGAAATTGCCCAGATCAAAAACCACTGACCTAATGTAATACCTGCAAAAAAGATTTCTGTAAACCACTTCTGATGTAATTATATAAATGAGACAGTTTTCCAATATTCAAGGGATACATTTTCAGAGTTTTCTGTGGAAGACAAAACTGTATAAATGTGTACAGAATCCTTCTAGGTTAGATATGTGAATGATACAAATTGGTTGCAGAAAGTGGATTTGGTTTATGCATTTAGCTTTGTGGCATAATACTTTGTTACACAATGAAGACTAATTTTCAATGTCAATTTTAATATGGAATTATTCTTCAGGAGATACTATACCATTCCAGACAAGTGACTTTTCAGTCTCTTCTTAAAAACCTCCAGTGATGAACCACCCACAACTTCTGAAGGCAGTTTGTTACACTGGTTAATTGTTTATAGTTAATTATTAATATTTATTGACTGCACATATAGCCACATATATGATGAATATTTCTTTTTCCACCTCACCATATTTTGTTCCACTCAACCATCAGCTGCCATTTAGAATAACTCCTATTAACTATCACAATGAAATTAAAATACAATCAAAGCAGAATTAAAATTATATTTCAATCAAACCAGTCAAAACAGTAAAGATGATAAAGATGAATCCACTTTAGGTTTTCCAAGGGAAAAGATAGAAGGTCCCAAAATTTTCTACAAGTCTCACAACTGTCCTTTTACCACATCAGGAAGATACCATAGGAAAGAAAGTTGATAAAGACATAACTTTGTTCTTTCTTTCAACCACGCGATCAGATGTCTCCCAGGACAGTGTTTCTTATCCTTGACAACCTGAAGATGTCTGGACTTCAACTTCCAGAATTCCACAGCTAGCTCAGCTGGCTGTGGAATTCTGGGAGTTGAAGTCCAGACATTTTCAAGTTGCCAAGATTGAGAGACACTGATGTTGAAAGAAAAATCATCAGGATCCAGTCCAAGCTGGGAATAAAGAAAATGGAGGCTGTTTGGAAGGAAGATTCTTTATTGAGTTGCCAGAAACTTCAGTGACACTGCATGTGTTTCTGGGGTGGCTGAACACATGGAACTGGCAATGGTGGGTTTTATACCATCTTGGGCTTTTGTGTTTGGAGATGTTCCTGTGGCATGAACTTTGGCCTGAGATTCAGTGTGCCCTTTTGGTATTCTAATGGTGCTGGGTTAATCCTATTATGTCCTAAAGGCCATGTCCTGCTTCTCTGGGACTGGGGCTGATGGCTATGTCCTGTGTTGGATGTTTGGGTGAGCGGCTGCTGGTTCTAATTCTATCACTCTGCTATTGTTAGCTATCTGTTTTGCTGCCAGGGATTTCAAAATATTTTGCCTTGAATTGGCTTCTGCCTGGTAGTATTTGCTCATGAATGGGGCCTGAGTCTTTCTGAATGGGATTATCAAATCTGCACTTCCACAGAGCTGGCCTGCTCAATTTCTGTTTGGGGCTATTAAGAAAAACTGGGCCTGCTCTTCTGCCTTTAAGATCCTTTGGGGAAATATAATATTCTGCCTTTTTAATATTCCCCAAAATATTTCCTTCTCTGGGGGAGGGTGTGTGTGACCTCCAACACTGACTTAGAAAATTTGAAAAGGGGATGTATTAGAAGATATATCATGCATCAACAGTTTGTCATCCACAGGTAGTCCTCAACTTACAACCATCATTTAATGAACGTTTGAAGTTACAACATTTGGTCACATGATCAAAATTTGAGCACTTGGCAATTAGCCCATATTTACAATGGTTGGGGTATCTCAGTGACATGTGAACACTATTTGCAACTTCAGACGAACAAAGTCAATGGGGAAAGCTGGATTCACTTAACATATGGTTCATTTTAACGACCGTATGATTGGCTTAATGATCATGGCAGAAGAGAACATGAAATCAGGCACAGCTCACTTAACAAAGTCCAGTCCCAATTGTGGTTGTAAGTCGACAAGTACCTTTATCCATAAAAGATGGAATCAAACAGGAAGAAAATGTTAAGGGTGCCAAATATGCAATTCTCTGTGAGTATTTTGTGCAGACTATTTGGGGCAGCAAATTTGAAAAAAAAATGAGATGACAAATACAAAGCAGATTGCCCTATCATACACTTTTGATTAATGCCTCTGAAGGAGTAATACCCTGGGGGGGAAAATGTGGGGCTAACTTTTTAATTCAGCCCAGGTGTAAGAAATGGAAAGTGTTGCGTGCTTTCTCTTTTAATAAACACATCTTCAATTCTCATTCTATTTAGGACCACAGGTGATATTAAGGATGGAGTATAAAAAGCCCTAAGAGCTTCCAAACATTTGAAGAGCAGAAGGGTAAATAGCAACTCCATCTCAGACTTTCAGCTACACACACACACACACACACACACACAGAGAGAGAGAGAGAGAGAGAGAGAGAGAGAGAGAGAGAGAGAGAGAGAAAGAGAAAGAGAGAGAAAAAGAAAGAGAGAGAGAGAGAGAGAGAGAGAGAGAGAAAGAAAGAAAGAGAGAGAGAGAGAGAGAGAGAGAGAAAGAGAAAGAGAAAGAGAGAGAAAAAGAGAGAGAGAGAGAGAGAGAGAGAGAGAGAGAGAGAGAGAGAGAGAGAGAGAGAGAGAGAGAGAGAGAGAGAGAGAGAGAAACCCCTTCCTTTTTTTCACACTAATCATTTTCCTTCTGGCTCACTTGAACAAAAGAAATAGTAGACTAGTATACGGATGGAATAGAATTCATGCTGGTTCAATCCACTTTCCTAAACTCCTTTGATAGAAAACTCAGTTTTCTCCAGACTATTCCTTCCTTCCTTCCTTCCTTCCTTCCTTCCTTCCTTCCTTCCTTCCTTCCTTCCTTCCTTCCTTCCTTCCGTCCTTTCTTTCCCAAATATACAGTACATTTTATCTGAATTATTGTGCATTCATTACTTTTAAAATTACTATTAAAATTAACATTTTAATAGACATTGGGGGGGGGTTCCTGCATTTTTCCTGATGTTGCTTAATTGAAAAACAAAACAAGCTAATGCCATCCATGCTTATATCTGTGAGCAGTTCTGACCTTCGTTTTCTGGGAAAGCTCTAGTTTTGCAGTTTGCTAATTCTATACTTATGTGCATCTGTGTTTGTATACCAGAATAATTGATTCAACTGATTCTGCAATCACTATCGGCACCCATGGACACAATTAAACAAGTAGGGACCTCTACAGTGGACACCAAAGAATTAAGAAAGTGTTTGTCATCTCTATATTCCAGGTATGGCACTGCTCTACAGTAGGTGGGTCATTTAGATCAGCATTTTCAGACTTTATTAGAGCTCTGATAATTTTCTCAGTTACTAAGAAAATGTTTTCCAGTTATGAAAACTGTTATGAAGTTAGGAAGAGATTTCTCCTGCTTGGGTGAGGGGTTGGACTAGATGACCTACAAGTTCCCTTCCAACTCTGTTATTCTATTCTATTCTATCCCACAATGTCCATCCCTGCCCTCTCCCCCGCGAAATAAGGTCTTCTCCTAGAATGAACTAAAGGATTTTTTCATACTCCAATTCCCAACTCTGACTTGGATCCAGTTCAATTTCTCTGCAGCACAGAGGGATTGCAGTTGATGAGCAATGCCTAGTCATGAATAAAAAGTGCACAAACATCCCATTTCTGAATCTTCATGTGCATGAATTGTTAGCAGTCTCTAAGCTAGAACAAAATTTGCTGTCTCTCTTTTTCCTCCTCTGACCCCAGAGGTTGTCTGCACCATCTTTGGTATCCTTTACTAACATTTTAATAAGATTCCCTGAGAAGAATACAAGTCTGGTGTCTCCACATTGGTTCTCTGGAGTTGCTACTAAGGATATATTTTCTGGAGCAGCAAGATAGAAAAGTAAGTATAATGAAATTAAGCTCTTTTCTCTTGTCCTTCCCCTCTCCAAAAGGAGAATGAGATGTGGTTGGATTTTCTTTCTTTCTTTCTTTCTTTCTTTCTTTCTTTCTTTCTTTCTTTCTTTTCCTTCCTTCCTTCCTTTTTCTTTCTTTCTTCTTTCTTTCTTTTCCTTCCTTCCTTCCTTCCTTCCTTCCTTTTTCTTTCTTTCTTTCTTTCTTTCTTTCTCTTCCTTCCTTCCTTCCTTCCTTCCTTCCTTCCTTCCTTCCTTCCTTCCTTCCTTGTTCAAAGATTATGAGTTCCAAAGCTGAACCTGTGACATTTAAACCACATCAGAGGCTAAATCCTAACAACCTTGTTCAAATGCAAAGTCCTCTCTACTATTTTTTACAGCTTTCTGTCCATTTAGCCATTTACCTGGCCTCTACTGTCTTTGCATCTACTGCAGCCTGTTCCCAGATCCTTTTAAAAAATGCATTGTCCATTTAATTTCCAGTGCAAGACTTTTCCAAGCTGGTGCCCACTAGGTTCATTGCACTTCAACTTCCAATGTTTAATTTTTGTGGGTGCCTTCAAGTCCGGCTTCGACTCCTGTTTTACTGACTGAACAAGTCCCTATAGTTTGCTTGGAAAGGTTTTTTGGGGATGTGGTTTGTCATTACCTGTTTCCTAGGGCTGAGGGAGCATGACTGGCCCAAGGTCATCAAGATGGCTTTGTGCCTAAATGGGACTAGAATCCACAGTCTATTTGATGACATAACCACTACACCAAACTGGTTTCATTCCACAATAAAAGTTGCACACAGTCATTGGATTTATCAGTTGAGATGTTGAGACTTTTGAAAGAGTGCAGAGAAGAGCAACGAAGATGATCAGAGGACTGGAGGTTAAAACGTATAAGGAACCGTTGCTGGAATTGGGTATGTCTAGTTTCATGAAGAGAAGAATTAGGGGTGACATGATAGTAGTCTTCCTATAACTCATGGGTGGCCACAAAGAAGAGGGAGTCAAGCTATTCTCCAAAGCACCTGAAGGCAGGACAAGAAGCAATGGATGGAAACTCACCAAAGGACAGAAGCAACCTAGAACTAAGAAGAAATTTCCTGACAGTTAGAACAATTAACCAGTGGAACAACCTGCCTCCAGAAGTTGTGAATGCACCAACACTGGAAGTTTTTAAGAAAAGACTGGACAACTGTTTGTCTGAAATGGTGTAGGGTTTCCTGCCTGAGGAGGGAATTGGACTAGAACAGGACTTTTCAACCTTTTCACAGATTGTACCACTTTTAGGACATGACAATATTTGAGTACCACCAGTGCTTAGCAAGGTATCAAAAATTTGATGACTAAAAAAAGGGGGGGATTTTGGTTTTTACTGATTAGATTTATTTGTTGTTATAGAAATGGCTAGTTTACGGAAAAGTAAAAATTTGAGGTTTGATGTTAATGCCTTCTTTTTACTGCAACAGAGGAAGTCAATGCCTTTTCTTTTTCCCTTCTCCCCCTCACTTTTTCTCTCTCCCTCAGGCTTGTGTTACTTCAGCTCATTCCCCTCCCCTGATACACTTGTCTAGGAGGCTCATGTACCATCTGCCAGGTGCCAAATTATCACTGGTGGTACTTGTACCACCAGTTGAAAAGCCCTGAGCTAGAAGACCTCCAAGGTCCCTTCCAATTATTTCTATTCTATTCTATTCTATTCTATTCTATTCTATTCTATTCTATTCTATTCTATTCTATTCTATTCTATTCTATTCTCCAATATCTATTCTATTCTATTCTATTCTATTCTATTCTATTCTATTCTATTCTATTCTATTCTATTCTATTCTATTCTATTCTATTCTATTCTCCAATATTTATTCTATTCTATTCTATTCTATTCTATTCTATTCTATTCTATTCTATTCTATTCTATTCTATTCTATTCTCCAATATTTATTCTATTCTATTCTATTCTATTCTATTCTATTCTATTCTATTCTATTCTATTCTATTCTATTCTATTCTATTCTCCAATATTTATTCTATTCTATTCTATTCTATTCTATTCTATTCTATTCTATTCTATTCTATTCTATTCTATTCTATTCTATTCTATTCTATTCTATTCTCCAATATTTATTCTATTCTATTCTATTCTATTCTATTCTATTCTATTCTATTCTATTCTATTCTATTCTATTCTATTCTATTCTATTCTATTCTATTCTCCAATATTTATTCTATTCTATTCTATTCTATTCTATTCTATTCTATTCTATTCTATTCTATTCTATTCTATTCTATTCTCCAATATTTATTCTATTCTATTCTATTCTATTCTATTTTATTCTATTCTATTCTATTCTATTCTATTCTATTCTATTCTATTCTATTCTATTCTATTCTATTCTATTCTATTCTATTCTATTCTATTCTATTCTATTCTCCAATATTTATTCTATTCTATTCTATTCTATTCTATTCTATTCTATTCTATTCTATTCTATTCTATTCTATTCTATTCTCCAATATTTATTCTATTCTATTCTCCAATATTTATTCTATTCTATTCTATTCTATTCTATTCTATTCTATTCTATTCTATTCTATTCTATTCTATTCTATTCTATTCTATTCTATTCTATTCTCCAATATTTATTCTATTCTATTCTATTCTATTCTATTCTATTCTATTCTATTCTATTCTATTCTATTCTATTCTATTCTATTCTCCAATATTTATTCTATTCTATTCTATTCTATTCTATTCTATTCTATTCTATTCTATTCTATTCTATTCTATTCTATTCTATTCTATTCTATTCTCCAATATCTATTCTATTCTATTCTATTCTATTCTATTCTATTCTATTCTATTCTATTCTATTCTATTCTATTCTATTCTATTCTATTCTATTCTATTCTATTCTATTCTATTCTATTCTCCAAACTGGGAAAAGCTATCTTGACTATTTTTCCCCTCTTCTCTCCCTCCTTCCTTGCTATAACTGAATCCCTTATTTTATTTTCTTATTTCGTTTCTATCCCACATTTCATTGAGAGATTCATTAGTGTTCCCTCCTCTTTTCCCCCAGAAAGCTCTTTAAGCTAGATTGAATTGAGAGGATAACCGGTCCAAGGTCATTTAATTCACTTAGGCAGGAATTGGGTATGTCTAGTCAAAAGAAGAATTCTGGATGACATGATAGCAGTGTTCCAATATCTAAGGGACTGCCCCCCCCCAAAAAAAAAACAGGGAGTCAACCTATTCTCCAAAGCACCTGAGGGCAGGACAAGGAACAATGGATGGAAACTGATCAAGGAGAGAACTAACCTAGAACTAAGGATGAATTTCCTGACAATGAGAACAATTATTCAGTGGAACAGCTCTCCTTCAGAAATCGTGGGTGCTCCATCACTGGAGGTTTTTAAGAAGAGATTGGACAACT
The DNA here is from genome assembly GCF_964194415.1 of Vipera berus. Classification (NCBI taxonomy): domain Eukaryota; kingdom Metazoa; phylum Chordata; class Lepidosauria; order Squamata; family Viperidae; genus Vipera; species Vipera berus. Next base: position 11,357,264 of record NC_138205.1, on the reverse strand, counting down.
ATCTATCTTAAATGGTATAGAGCAGGGGTGTCAAACTCAATTTCATTGAGGGCCGCATCAGCATTGCGGTTGCCCTCAGGGGGCCGGGTGGGTGTGGCCAGGGTGGGCGTGGCCTACTGGGTGGGCGTGGCTAGAGTGCGTATGGCCTACTGGGTGGGCGTGGCCAGCTCTACATCGTTCGCATCAAGGGTGTCTATGGGGGCCTGGGCAGGAGTGGGACAGATCTGAGGGTCTCTGGCAGAAGGAGGGTCTCTGGGCCAGGGCCAAGGCAGTGGGGGCCGTTCCCTCACTGTTTCCAGGATGGCTTCGCGGGCCACATGAAACCACTTCGCGGGCTGGATCTGGCCCCCGGGCCTTGTGTTTGACATGTCTGGTATAGAGTCTCCTGCTTGAGCAGAGGCTTGGACAAGACCTCCAAGGTCCCTCCCAACTCTGTCTTTCTGTTAAACTTCCATACCTAAAGGAGGACTATTCTAATAATAACCTCCCAATTCCAACACCTCAACTACTACCATCGCATTAACTCTTACACATCCAAGGAGAACTTGCTCCCAACTGTTTTATTCTCCTGCCTTTTTCCTGTACTTTTGAGAATAGCTACACCATGCTGTCCTTGGTGACCAAAACATTTTCTTAACTAATTCCCTTGGAGGAGATAAAGCACCAAGGAATGGGTATCTGCTTTTGCTTCCAGAATTATCAGCAGGTCTTTTTCTATTCCTGATTTGCTAATCCTTAATACATTATGCTGCTGTACAGTATATCATTTCAACTCATGCTTAAGGAGAAGGACTCTGAGCAGTTCCATCTAGTGCCAAGCAGAGCTGTAGAAGGAGTTGCTACAGCAGACCTCAAAGAACACCTGTTGGTGTTTGCAGGTGAGTAAAAATTTAGAATGAGCTGAAGGAACCATTCTTCTTCCAGCAAAAGACAAACATAAGACTACTTGTCATGCCCAAAGCATCTGCCTTGAACCTGTTGAGATCCAGGTAATGTTTAAAAATTCTCACTGTATAAGAGAGAACTTTTATAAAATGTTTTATAGGTGGCACTTAGATCCTAAAAAATTTGCAAGTATGTATCCGAACTGCCAGCCCAAATGTTGGAGGTGTGGCGGTGAAGATGCAACGTATTTTCATATATGGTGGACTTGTAAAAAAAGTTAAAGCTTTTTGGATTAAAATTTGGTGGAACATGCAAAAGATATTCAAGAAAAGGATAAAGTTTTGTCCACAACTCTTTTTACTGGGCATTATTACTGATACTACTGTTGTGGACACTAAGCTGATGTTGAACTTAATTACGGCAGCGAGACTTTTAGTAGCGCAATATTGGAAGAAGGAAGAACTGCCGACTATAGAAGAATGGACTTTAAAAGTTTCCAACCTGGCGGAAATGGCAAAGATCTCAGCGTACTTGAAAGACCATTCGCAACAGAGATATATTGTGGAGTGGAGAAGATGGATTGATTATATCCAGAATAAATATGGGACTAAAAGGTTTCATCTAGCATTTGAATAAGTATTGATGTGATATTTAAATTGCTTGTAGTTATTTTATAAGAGTTAAAGTGCGATAGATTTAATATTGTATTGTTGTTTGCATAAGGTAGACTATGATTGTTTGTATATTTGTACCCTGTATTGAGCTCTGGGAAGTCGGGGAGGGGGGAGGGGGAGGGGAGGGAGGTGTTGGGGAGGGTTGGGGAGAGGGGAGGGGGTTGGGAGGGGTTTTGTCTTTTTTAAAAAATGTATTGTAAAACTTTTCAATAAAAAAAAGAGAACGCAAAAGAAATTCTCATTGTGGATTTTGGTTTTCCTTTTCTTCCTTCATTCTCCTTTATTTCTAGGACATTCCTTCTCTGGCTATAAACCTGAGAACAAGGAGAATAATTTTGTGTTCTGTGATGTGTTCTGAATGTCCTTGCAGCTGGAGTACAAGCAATGGTTGAAATAACCACATAATGAATAATATCTATAGCAAATGTTCTATAGATGAAGGGAGAAGAACGTACTAGAGAGAAGTGGAGGTGAAGAGAGGGAGAGATCACAAAAACAGATGCACCATAAAAAAAATTAAGGAGGTTATGGATTCCAGAGGAACATCGTTAATTTATTTTACTTTCTACATTTTGCAAAAGCTCTGATATAAACATAGTTATACATAACATCTGAACTGTGTGAAGTAAAACAAATTAAAATTAACCTAATATTGCTATCAAGCCTTAGTTTTCTACCTTTTTTAATAGCTTATAGATAACTATGAGTCATTCAACTTCTGCTTGCTCTCTTATATACACAATATGTATATTGGAGAATGGTCTGTTTCATCACAAAGACAAACCTTTGAACAGAAGTGCAGAATCTACCTTGTTTTGGAGCTGATAGAGGATTAATATCTGGATCATTAGAACAGATAGGAAAGCAGATGATCCACAAGTCAACCTTAACTTGACCATCTATGATGGAGGTAGCTCATTCATGATCTGTTTTCCCCTCCCAATTTTCTAGGTAAGAACTGAATGGCATGGAGAAACAAGACTATGGTGACCGAATTTGTTCTGCTGGGCCTCTCTTCATCTTGGGAGATGCAGCTGTTCCTATTTATCTTCTTCCTCCTCCTTTATGCAGTAACTCTCCTCAGCAACATCCTCATCATCCTGGCAACTTCAAAGAACCATCACCTTTCCAACTCACCCATGTTCTTCCTGTTGAGTCATTTGGCTTTCCTAGATATCTGCTTGGCCTCTTTTGCGACGCCCAGGGCTCTCCTTGGTTTTCTTACCCAGCGTCAAGCTATCTCCTTCAAGAGTTGCATGACACAAATCTTCTTCCTTCACCTCTTTGGAGGCAGCGAGATGCTTTTGCTAACAGTAATGGCCTATGACCGATATGTGGCCATCTGTCACCCTCTTCACTATGCTTCAGTCATGAGCCGGCGCCACTGTATAAGCTTTGTGCTAGCCTCGTGGACTGGTGGGCTCCTCCACACCAGTGTGCAGTTGGGCTTCATTCTAAGTGTGCCATTCTGTGGGCCCAATCAGATAGACAACTTCTTCTGTGATATCCCCTTGGTCATCAAGCTAGCCTGTGTGGACCCTTATCCCTTAGAGGTCATGATGGTGACCAACAGTGGTATTTTATCATTGTTGTGCTTTGTGGCATTGCTTGTCTCCTATGGACTCATACTTTCCACATTTCATTCCAGACACCTCTCTGAGGGTTCCTCAAAAGCTTTGTCTACATGTACTTCACATCTCCTGGTTCTCATCCTGTACTTTGGACCTTGCATATTCATTTACCTGCGTCCACATACCCATTTCATGTTTGACAAAGTGATCTCTGTCTTCTATACTGCAGTTACCCCTTTTCTCAATCCTGCCATCTATGCGCTGAAGAATAAGGAGATGAGGGCTGCAATGGGGAAGATGGTGGCAAGGCAGTTGGGACAGGTCTCTGCACAAGTTCCCGTTCATCCAGCAGGAAGACTTTCCTTGCAGAGACACAAAAAGAATTGGTGTCCACGCAGGCCAGTCTTGAACTCAGTGTCATTGTTACATATCGTTTAATCTATGGATTGTTGAATTAAAGGGTTGATTTGAAATAAATGGTCAAAACAACAAGAAACCCTATAAATCCAAATTAGGGACATTAATAGCTTTATCTATTTTCCCCTTACATTAATCAACTATAGAACAAAGTTCTCACTTTTAAGGTTAGTTTAGTTTAATGAAGAGAAGGACGAGGGGTGACATGATAGCAGTGTTCCAATGTCTCAGGGGCTGCCACAAAGAAGACGCAGTCAAACTATTCTCCAAAGCGCCCAAAGGCAGGACAAGAAGCAACAGATGGAAACTAATCAAGGAGACAAGCAACCTAGAACTAAGGAGAAACTTCCTGACAGTTAGAACAATTAACCAGTGGAACAACCTGCCTCCAGAAGGTGTCAATGCTCCAACTCTGGAAGTTTTTAAGAAGAGACTGGACAGCCATTTGTCTGATATAGTATAGGGTCTCCAGCCTGACCAGGGAGTGGGACTAGAAGACCTCCAAGTCCCTTCCAACTTTATTATTATTATTATTATTATTATTATTATTATTATTATTATTATTATTAGTAGTAGTAGTAGTAGTAGTAGTAGTAGTAGTATTATCATCATCATCATCATCACTTGCAGCATGGTTATGGAAGTACCAGATAATGTTCTGCTTTGTTGGCAGAGATGGAAAAGTTTCCTTGAATTGGCCAAGCTCCCAAAAGAAGCCAGCTTTTGCTTTGAATTCTTGTGTCCTATAAATCAAACTTTCTTTTCGTACTCTATAAATCAAAAAGAAAAAAAAGGGAGGGGGAAGTAGCAGCAAAGAGTGCCCTCCCTAAGAACACTGAAGCAAGGAGAGCAGAGATGATGAGCAAGATTCAGTCATTTCTGTTCTTCTACTGACCGTAACCTGGCCAGGTTTGGAAACACAGCAATAGTAAGCTGTAGTAGACCCTGGATAAACATGTCAGTTGGTCCTTGATTTACAATCGTTCATTTAGCAACCGTTCAAAGTTACAGCGGCACTGGGGGGGGAAAGGTGTTTATAAATGGTCATCGCACTTACAACCGTCACAGCATCCCCATCGTCCCCTGATTGCGGGTGCTTGGCAATTGCCCATTTATGATGCTTTGCACCATTCCAGGGTCACGTGATCGCCATTTGTAACCTTCCCAGCTGGCTTCCGACAAGCAGAGTCAGTGGGGGAAGCCAGATTCATTTAATGACTGCATGATTCGTTTAACAACTGCAGTTATTTGTGGCAAAAAGGTCATAAAATCAGGTACGACTCACTGAACAAACCCCTTGCTTAGCCATGGGAATTCTGTCCCCCATTGTGGCCATAAGCTGAGGACTGCCTGCATTGAAAATTTTCTCATGCAAATGTCTATGGAGGTTCTCAGTCATCCAGGTCATGGTTGTCCCAAAAGGTGCTTTTTCAGGAGGCAACTGGACTTTCTTGTTTTTCTTTGAAGACGTTTTGCTCCTCATCCAAGAAGCTTCTTCAGCTCTGACTAGATGGTGGGGAATGGAAGGATTCATATTCTTTGCAGACAGCTGGTCAATTGCATTCTTTTAGAGAGTTGTTGAGGCCATTTAGAGGTTTACCTGGGTCTCAGGGTCAAATGTGCAAATGGTGCAAATGTGTGTGATGTGTGTGGAGCCTTCTTGGCTGCAGGATGTTTTCTGCCCTGGGTCCTTCACTGTTGAGGACAGGTGGAGGCTGTTGGGGATGAGTCTGTGTTGTCTGCCTCTCAAACTGAAGAACAAATGGTTCCTGTAGTCTGCAATGTTTTCTGGAAATCCATTCATACTCCCTCACCATTCGAAGAGTGTTCATCCCAAAGTGCATCGCTAAAGGTCTGTGGAGATTCTCAGTCATCCAGGTCAGGGAAGCTTCTTGGATGAGAAGCGAAACGTCTTCAAAGAAAAAAACAAGAAAGTCCAATTGCCTCTGGGATTCTGATGCAAATATGCCCTCAGCTCTTCAAATCTCTGTTAGGGCTGAGATTAATCATGGGTTGGTCTTACTTTCAGGACCATTAGAGAGTACAGAATCTCTTCTGTTCAACATCAAGCATCATCAGAACTTTCACCAAAGTAGTTTAGCTTATAATCCTTTCTAGTTATCTTGAGACTAGATTGGCTTCAAAGACTCAACCCACATATTCGTTGTGCTCAGAGCCAACAGATCCCTAGACATAGAGATCTGCAAACACCCTCCTCCCCCCTCCCCCCCATTACTCACTCTTCTGCACCCTAGAAGAACAGACGTTTTATCCTGGCTTCCCGATTAAAAATGCAGATTGTGCTGAAGGATTTGGAAAGGGGAAATTGCAAAAACTGCCCCACATCAATTCTGATGAAAGTAATCAAAGCCTTGCAGGAGGCTGGTGGTGCATGGTGGTGAATGAATCCTTGGCAGAGAAGATGGTGGTGCTGACCTTGATTGAGGAAGTAGCCTCTGCTCAAGCGATCATCATTAACTTGGTTAGTTTGGAGAACGAGTGATATGTCTCAAACCTGCCTTTGACAACAGAAGTTATTGAAGAGGTGTAATTGCAGAGAAACATGAGGGGAAAAAACAATTGGGACCCTTTTCAGCCATGCTTCAGACTGACCCATAGTACTAAGATGACACTGATTACTCTTTTGGGATGATGCACGGTAAAACCAGAATGGGGAAGGATGAGGTATCTAGTCCATGGGCTGTTTGGCTTTTGAACGAGAAATAATTTTATAAACTTTATGCATGATTGACTTGCGAGGCCAGTGTGTTGTGCAATTAGTTCACATGGTGTAATAAGATGGAGGGTTTGTGTCACTGTAAGTTGGGGGGTGGGGGCACGAAGGGAGGCTCAGCCAATCTCAATGTATACATGGTTGTACTTTGACAATAAAGGTTCATTCATTCATTCATTCATTCATTCATTCCTGTTTGATTTTTGACCTGCAATTGTTATCCTCGTTCACAGTATTCTTCTGAAGCATCTCTGTAGGTGTTGAGTAGGTGGAATGGTCAGCCACCTCCTTCCTCCAGGGCCAGTTGTATTTTGGTGATGGAAGGAGAAATGAGGTTCAGATGGAAGGCCCTCCATTGTACACCTCCACAGGGACTACGTATCTTCTATTATTTAGCACGTATGTGAAGCTTCTGGAAGTGGACACCCATCAACATGGGGTCAGATATCACCAGCACGTTGGTGGTACTTGTGTATCTCAGCTCTGATCTGAAAAGAAAACATCAAATTGCTGTTCCAGTGTCTGCAGGCTGCAGAGTGTAAATATGGAGGAACATATGTAGACTCAATCCATGCAAGATAGAATGTTATGGGCACAAAGGCCAACATGTCTGGGCTTTGTTGGTCCTGGGTAGAATTGTAACTAGTCCTCTTTGATTTGGTTTGATAGATTAAAATTTAGGCATTCTTCTGGTCTCTCAATTTCTTGCTCAGTGACCAGATGGACACTCCCTTAACAGCAGTAGGAAGCTAGGGAAAGAAAAGCAAGTTTATTTAGATGCCTTTTGTTGAAGTAGATGTGGCTGGAGAGGACCAATGGTTGAAGGGAATGGGCCCTTGGGAACATTGCAGGATGAGGAGCATGGGTTTACGTTTTTTTGCAGTCCACAGCTCCCTTCGTTCATTTTTCCCCTAACAAGTGGCAAGGAGTTCCACTGGTGAGGAGAGGAGGAGGACGAAGAAGAAGGAGGTTTGCTGAGATCATAAGGGGAGGGATAACCTATATCTGTCTGAAAAGAAAGATGACCCGATGGGTTATGGGTTGATTAATTAAATGAGTCCTTGTTTTAACATTATCTTGACAGAACAAATAAATATTTGCTTGCTAGGTTTTTTGGCATCTAAAGTTCAAAATGAGAATTCTACCCTGGCCTTGAGTTTCATGGCCCACTGGAGATGACTCAACCCATCAGTCAAAACTATATTCCATTGGGGAAGGTAAAAGGTAAAGGTAAAGGTTCTCCCGCACATGCATGCTAGTCGTTTCTGACTCTAGGGGCCGGTGCTCATCTCCGTTTCAAAGCCGAAGAGCCAGCGCTTGTCCGAGGATGTCTCCGTGGTCATGTGGCCAGCATGACTAGACGCCAAAGGCGCACGGAATGCTGTTACCTTCCCACCGTAGTGGTCCCTATTTTTCTACTTGCATTTTTACGTGCTTTCGAACTGCTAGGTTGGCAGAAGCTGGGACGAGTAACAGGCGCTCACTCTGCTACGTGGCACTCGGGATTCAACCCGCCAAACTGCCAACCTTCTGATCGACAAGCTCAGCGTCCTAACCCACTGAGCCACCACGTCCCTACCCATTGGGGAAACTCTACTGCAAATCTAGCCATTCTCCTGTCTTCTTCCAGTTATTTTCCTGGGTCTGTTGCTAGGACTTGTAATTTTGACTCACTAACCTTTTAACAAGCCTCCTGAGTGTTGGGTGAACTTGTTCCCTGGGAAACTGAACATATATCTTTATCTTCAGGGATCGGAGATTACTTAGCATGACACGGAACCACCAAGTACCATCAATGACTGTGATGTAAGTCGTCTTTTTTTAAAAAAAAATCCACTCTTTTATTCTCTCTCCTTTCCTTTCTTAATCTTCCATCTCGCTGAACATCTGGAGTCTTGTTGGAAGCCACTAATCTTAGGTGAGACACTTAGGAAAATAATATCTTTCCCAGTGAGCTTGATTTGACAACTCCATCTTTGCTCAAATCTTATCTTTTTTTCCCCTTAAAAGATTACAAGCTGTCTTGCTATCTTAAAGAGAAGATAGAGAGATATAGAGAGAAGTTCCTCGGTGGTGGATTCCAGAATGACTTACATTTCTACCCAGAACATTTGGTCCGAGTGACCAACCCAGACTGGAAATTCATACATTGTTTAACATTTGTCGCCTCTCAAATTAATGTGAGTCCACTACTTACCTATGCCTTTTTGTGATGTTATAAGCACCCACACGATACTGGGCTAGTGTCTTTGGATGTTTTTATCTCACCATTATATTTATTGTTAACTATTATGACTACTGCCATTTTAGGTAACCCACCTAAATTGACAGGTTCAGATGATTAGTCTTGGCCCCCACTAATCTTCTGCAATTAATTGGGTGCCTGGTGTCTTGACAGAGGAAAAGAAGCCAGAAGTTATTTAAATAATATTTTTCTCAGGAAGCTGTTGCATTGCAGGTAACTATTTATCAATGGAATTTCTTGCACAGGGTAACCATCGCTGTTGCATCCTAAAGGAGCTTTTTCACGAGGCAACTGGACTTTTTTGTTTCATTGCTGTTTCATGGTTGTAACTTCTCTGCCTGTGAATGACCATCCTGGCTTCCACAGGTTATGAGTTCTGTTCCCATCAACCTCCACCAGCAGAGCTTTGGACCGGGGTGGGGAGATCTATTTTTTAACACATCGAGAGGGTGCTCTTTGCAGTATCTACTGTAAAAAAAATGGCACCTGCTTTAGAGAAAATCAAGCAAGAGATAAGAGAAAATTTTGAAAAGAGGGTTTGCTTATCTATAAGTCCTAGATGTGGAAACCTGTGAAGCAAAATCTAACTTAAAAGTCTGGTAATGAAAAAGAGAGGATCCATAGCTCCAGGATCTCCAAGTCACTGTGGAACAGATCCCAATTTTAGCTCCTATTGTTGCATGAATGAGATGGCAGGAAACCATTGAAATGCTTGTGGTTGGTTAGATCAATATGTGTTTTAGAGGGTCAGATTATTTTTGTCATCGTCGTCATCATCATCATCATGAATTATTTTAATCCTGAATCTTGAAAATCTAAAAAATATAAGCCTGGTTACTTATAGAGGGGCAGGAGAAAAGGAACAGGTTGGAAATTACTGGCAAAAACCATGCTGGGAAAAGATGTCTAGACATCCTTATTTCCAAAATTCTTGGAACTCCTGGTGATACATTGATTATATTAGAATTCTTTCCAAGATCAAAGAATTTAAAAAAATGATGGGGACATCCAATATTTCCCATGTCAACCAACATGCAAGTGAGATTGAGAAAGTGGTAGATTTAAGTTGCCAACTACTAATCAATCAGCATTGCAGTTGAGCAAGGATTTGAAGTAGACTTCTGTTGCAAAAGTACATTGTCCCTCTATGAAACTACTTTTTGAAAGACTTCTAGTCTATGAAGGGGGTAATCAATCAGGGAACCCAAGGAGGACAAGACTTGCAGTAGCACGAATAAGCTTAGGGTCTCCCTTGAGCTGATGGAAAACAATAAAATGAGGGGTGATATACTCAGTGGGAACAAGTAGCCAGAAAAAAAATGGGAAAAAATAACAGCCTTCTCTGCTTAGCATTCATTGCTTTGATCCTCATTCTGCAAGCCGCTTATTGAATCTTATTGGGTGAAAGTGGACTAGACAAAGAAAGGATTAGATAAAGGGGAAATTTCTCTCTGTTGAGTTAAGCTTTCGGTACCTTTATGAGTATATCTTCAGCTTGCTTGGTAACAGTGAAGACGTGGCTTGCAAACGCCTTCTGCTAGAAGGTTTTTCCAACTTTCTGGTCCAGTCTACAATCCTGGGGCCCCGGTGATCTCTTCTCCAAGTATTAACTGGGTTCAATCCTGCTTGCTTTTTGAGATCAGCCAAGACTGACTAGGTGCCACCTAACTAGCTGGGTGACTAGAAGGGCTGCTAGGAGAAAAGGAAGATGTGGTGATAGATAGCATGGGTCTCTAGAGGCTTTTGATTCAGGGGACACTCCAGTTTGCAACCTCAACAGCTTACCTGTAATTTGCAGCTGGAAGCAAACTTTGCGATGGACATTTGTTAGGATATTGAATTTAGTAGCTGGAACAGTAAAACGTACAATAGGCCAGAACACACAGTTCTAGTTAATTAGTTAGAAAATGCTGACTCGTTTATGAATTGATCTATGCTACGATGGGTTGTTGTAAGTATGAAGGGGGCATTTCCCTCCCCCCCCTTTTTAAACTTCTCTGTGTTCTGTATACTGCTTTAGATTTACTTCTGGATACTCCTGTGTTCCTGACTATCTTTATGTTCTTCCTTTTCTGGATGATGATAAAGACTGCTGTAAATTTAAATGTTAAATATATTTATACTACGGTAAAAGGGACGCGGTGGCTAAGGGACGCGGTAGCTCAGTGGGTTAGGACGCTGAGCTTGTCGATCAGAAGGTCGGCAGTTTGGCGGGTCAAATCCTGAGTGCCGTGTAACACAGTGAGCGCCTGTTACTCGTCCCAGCTTCTGCCAACCTAGCAGTTCAAAAGTATATAAAAATGCAAGTAGAAAAATAGGGACCGCTACGGTGGGAAGGTAACAGCGTTCCGTGCGCCTTTGGCGTCTAGTCATGCCGGCCACATGACCACGGAGACATCTTCGGACAAGCGCTGGCTCTTCGGCTTTGAAATGGAGATGAGCACCGGCCCCTAGAGTCAGAAACGACTAGCACGCATGTGCGGGGGAAACTTTACCTTTACCTTTACCTAAAAAACTACAAGTTTCTGTCAGTGTCTCTGACTTTATTAGGACAGTTGCTGTGCAATTCCTTGACAACGGAGGGAGTGGAGGAGAAAACATGTGTTTCACTTGGGGACAAGGGGCATGCAGCGGTGTTCTGGTAAATGTTTATGGATCAGCTCTGCCATTTCCACTGCTGCTATCCCACACTGTGCCACCATCTGTGGAACAGGTGATCAGCACACTAGGCCCAGTGTGACTCAGCTATGCTCTCAACTGGCTTGCAAAATTCCAGGAAAAAAAAATAACAGTTGGTTCTAGCAAACTACCCCAAGATGGCTCCAGCACTCTATTGGCTATGTCTTTTTCTGGTTCTCTGTGTCTTCCCCCTATGATCAGATTGACAAATTGATATTACTATGGTAAGAACACATTCCCCCCCCCAATACTTTTTACTATGCTCCCCCCCAAATCACAAGGAATAAAGCTCAGGGGGGGGGGGGAAATACAGAAATAATGTTTCACTCATGAAGCTGCTGGCTATTGCAAAAAGCAGAAACGTTGAAACAAGCCTGTAGATTTGCAAAGAGAGCTTGCTAAAGATAATAGACAGAGTAAAGATAAGTGGATAAAATTACATTTGTCTGACAGGATTAAAACCCAAGGAAGTCAGTATTTGAGACCTATGGCTAGCTTTTGCGAAACAAGCTAAACAAATCTAATAACAAAAGCACACAAAGCAAGCCTCCAAATTATGAAATGCTGTAAAACCGTATACAAATCCCTGCGGTCATCAAATCAATTTGTCAACTGTCCCAGAACTGCATGCTGTTGCTGGTTCTGCTCATCAATAAATAGACTTTCTTTCTTAAACAGCCTCCATTTTATTCCCAGCTTGGAATGGAACCTGATTTTTTCTTCCAACATTATAATAGAACAAAGAAAAGAAATCTGAAATCATCCTCTTTCTTTTCCTTTCTGTACATCTCCTATAGGAACTGGCCCTTTTTACAAGATGCTCCAAAGAAATCAATCCACGGTGGAAGAGTTTGTCCTGCTGGGCCTCTCCCAGACCAGAGAAATCCAACTGGCCCTCTTTCTCCTCTTTCTCCTATTTTATTCTCTGATAATGCCGGGAAACCTTCTCATCATCCTGACCATCCAGAAAGAACCTCAGCTAAACTCTCACATGTACTTCTTCTTAGCCAACCTGGCTTTTCTGGACCTCTGCTACTGCTCCATCACTCCTCCCAAGATGCTGGTTGACTTCTTCTCCAGCCATAAGACCATCTCCTATAAGGGCTGCATACTCCAGATCTTCTTTCTTCATTGGTTAGGAGGCTCTGAAGTTATCCTTCTGGTTGACATGGCCATTGATCGCTATGTGGCCATTTGCCACCCTTTGCGCTATGCCAGCCTCATCAGCAAAGCGGTCTGCTACATGTTGGTCCTGACAGCCTGGTGTGTAGGATTTATGCATTCTATCGTCCAAGTAATTCTTATTCTCCCACTGCCATTCTGTGGACCAAATAAATTAAATAATTTCTTCTGTGATATCACTCAGATCATCAAGTTGGCTTGCACTGATATATATGCACTGGAGTACATCATGTTCTTCAACAGTGGCTTGGCCACCTTGATGTGTTTCATCCTCCTCCTCATTTCCTATGGGGTCCTTTTGGTCAAAGTGAGAGCAAATTCTGACAAAGGAAAGAGTAAAGCCTTCTCTACATGCATCACACACATCATCATTATCTTCATCATGTTTGGTCCAGCTATCTACATCTATTGCCATCCCTTTCAGGAATTCTTCTTTGATAAGGTGGTGGCTGTTTTCCATACAGTGGTCTTCCCCTTGATGAACCCCATGATCTACACTTTGAGGAATAAGGAGATCAAGCAAGCCATGTTGAAGCTGTTGGGCAAAAGTAAGGTTCAAAGCAGATGACAAAGATAATTCGTTCTCAAAGGCATTTGAAAATTTGCACCCTGCCCATGATGCTACACATAGCCTGCTGAAAGTTTGTAAGCAAGTGGCAGAAAAACCACTCCGTTTCCTATAACTATCTGAAGATTGAAGTGAACCAAAGTCCACATTTAACTCAGGAACATCAGTCATAAACAATTCAAAGATCCAAGCGTTAAAGAAAAAAAAATAGGCAGGTAGGAGAAGGGTGGGAGCCTTTGAACTGTGGCGCTCAAGATGCCTATTATCCATCCCATGGACTGCAAAAATCACAAACAAAGAAGTCCGAGATTAAGCCTCACCAAAAATATCACTCGAAGCCAAGACCGCCAAACAAAGGCTATCATACTTTGGCCATGTGATGCTAGCTGACTCACTTGAAAACTCAATCCTTCTGGGAGTGATCAGCAGAAAAAGGAGAAGGGTCCACCTTAGTAATCATGTGTCATCCAAGTGTGGTGGACTTCCATATAACAAATTCAGAGCCAGCCTAGGAAGGGTTTAGGGGAGCTGTAGCTGAAAGCATCGGGAGGCCAGCCATCTGCTGACTTGCCTGCAGACCAGTGGTGGGATTCAAATACCTGAACAACTGGTTCTCTGCGTGGATGCAGGCCTGGTTCTCTGAGGCTTAGAACAGACTTCCGGAAGTGGCAACCATGCACTTCTGGTGGGCCGTTCTAGGCCTGGGTGGCCTCCTCCAGGCCTCCGAGGCCTAGAACGGACTTCCAGAAGCAGTGTGCATTCAGCCGGTTCTCCAAACTCAAGAAAACCTAGCTACCAGTTCTGCCAAACCAGTGCAAACCAGCTGAATCCCACCACTGCCTTCAGATGTTCTCTAACACTGGAGGCTTTTAAGAAGAGATTGGTCAACCATTTGTCTAAAATGCTATAGGGTTTCATGTCTGAGAAGTGGGTTGGACTGGAAGGCCTCCAAGGTCCCTTCCAAGTCTGTTATTCTGTTATCTGAAGGCAACAGTGCTAAAACTGCAATCATAAGAACACAGCCCGGACTCCCAGGAAAATATAGAAAGTTTTGAAACGTTGGAAGCTGTGCCTCTCCCTCCTTCCAATTCCTCACCAGATTGCTATTTTAATTGTGACCGACAGTGAAAACATAGGCAATAATTGTGTCCAACTGAACTGATTTTTCTCTTCATGGTGCTTAAACAAAATTAAATACAGGTAGTCTTTGACTTATGACCACAATTGAACCCAAAATTTCTGTTGCTAAATGAGACATTTGTTAAGTGAATTTTGCCCCATTTTATAACCTTCCTTGCCACAGTTGTTAAATGAATTACTGCAGTTAAGTTAGTAACGCGGTTGTTAAGTGAATCTGTCTTCCCCACTGACTTTGCTTGTCAGAACTTCGCAAAAGGCGATCACATGATCCTGAGATACTGTAACCCTCATAAATATGTGCCAGTGGCCAAATGTCTGAATTTTGATCACAGGACCATGGGGATGCTATAATAGTCACAACTGTGAAAAACTTTAAAGTTGGCAAATTACATGTGTTTATTGGCCAATCATGAACTTTATTTACAATCCCTTTGGAACTTGATTTTGCAAGCAAATGAACTTCAAAGGATTCAGAGGTATGGAGAGACACACATACAAATTCTGAAAACTTTATCAGTTAGTACCATTTTAGTACACTTTGTTAGTACCACTTTATAATGCCTTGGTAAGACCACACCTGTAACATTGCAGCCAGTTTTGGTTGCCACGATGTAAAAATATATTGAGACTCTCAAAAGGGTGCAGAGAAAAGCAATAAAGATGATCAGGGGACTTGATGCTAAATCATGCGAAGAATCGTTGCAGGAATTGGGTATGTCTAGTATTTAATGAAAAGAAGGGCATAATAACATTGTTTCAATATCTAAGGGGTTGCCACAAAGAAGAGAAGGACAACCTATTCTCCAAAGCACCTGAAGGCAGGACAAGGAGCAATGGATGGAAACTAATCAAGGAGAGAACCAACTAACAGCTAAGGAGAAATTTCCTGACAATAGAACAATTAATCAGTGGAACGACTTGCCTCCGGAAGTTGTGGGTGCTCCATCTTTGGAGGTTTTTAAGAAGAATTTGGACAACAATTTGCCTGCAGTGATATAGGGTTTCCTGCATGAGCCAGGGGTTGGACTAGAAGACCTCCAAGGTTTCTTCCAAGTCTGCTACTCTGTTAACGGATGGAAACTAGTCAAGGAGAGAAGCAACCTAGAACTAAGGAGAAACTTCCTGACAGTTAGAACAATTAACCAGTGGAACAACCTGCCTCCAGAGGTGGTGAATGCTCCAACACTGGAGGTTTTTAAGAAGAGACTGGACAGCCATTTGCCTGAAATGGTATAAGGTTTCCTGCCTGAGCAGGGGGTTGGACTAGATGACCTCCAAGGTCCCTTCCAACTTTATTATTATTATTATTATTATTATTATTATTATTATTATTATTATTATTATTATTATTATTATTATTATTATTATTATTATTATTATTATTATTATTATTACCACTGAAAAAATGTTATGATTTCCAATCAAACGTGTGAAAATACTGCAGAGAAGCCCATTCATGATCACCACAAATTGATGTTGACTCTTGCAATAGCTTTTAAGCAAAATGAAAAATATAGCTAGATCTATCTATGGAAAGATGGGAGAATCTCTTCTGTAGTGTAACCGCAGCAATCATTTCTTTCTTATAATTATAGAGGTGCTTTAAGAGACACTAGAGGGCAGCAAAATGCTGATGAAAGAAAATGAAGATTGTAAATAAGAGTCTCAGACTGAAGCCTCTGCAGGGTTTTAGGTAGGATTAGAAAAATGCCTCAATATCCATGTTCGTACTGAACCAATGGGTGAGCAGTGCAAAATCACTCAGCTGTTTGCTTGTTTGGGCCTTTGTATATTGTCTGATTTCAGCCAATGTAGCTTCTAAGGCCAGGTTTTATCAAATAGGAACCCAACTAATTGTGGGTTCCTCAAAAGCATGGGAATGGTAGTAGTAATTAGTACCGAGAACTAGCTTCTGAGCTTATTTCTTCCGGTGCCCATCCCACACTTAAATGTAGGAAGTTGACATTAAGTATTAACATGGTTGCTGGCCTAGAAACCAGGAGACTGTGAGTTCTAGTCCTGCCTTAGACATGAAAGCTAGCTGGGTGACTTTGAGCCAATCACTGCGAGATTGAGAGTTCTAGTCCTGCTTTAGGCATGAAAGCTAGCTGGGTGACTTTGGGCCAATCAGCCGGAGACTGAGAGTTCTAGTCCTGCCTTAGACATGAAAGCTAGCTGGGTGACTTTGGTCCACTCTCCAGCCCAACTGACCTCACAGGGTTGTTGTTGTGGGGGGAAAGGAGGAGGAAGGAATATTATATATGTTCATTGCCTTGGGTTACCGTATTTATAAAAATAATAATAAAGGCATGATTTTTAAAAAATCTAATCTAATTTAAATCTAAAGTGTCTAGTAGAAGCCACAAGGTCACATGTGTCATCATGCAAATGACACAGATTATGGAATGTTTATTGGCCAATTACATTATTTGCATGACTTCCCCAATGACTCCAATATCTCTCGTGACGTGTCTTCTTCCTCCTTCCGGTGCACCCTACAGGCACTCGTGTAAATGTACAGTAGCTCCACCAAGTAGCACAGCCCTGGGCTTCTCGTTGCAAGGTGACTTCCTTCCTGTATACAGAAGAGATGGAGAAGGGTGGGGCGGAAAGTCTGCCTGGATGATCGTGTTTGCCCAAATGTTTTAAGGGGAAGCGAGGGGGCAAGGAACATCAAACAAGATGACATCAGGAGATGTATGACATCACTTGCTCTTTTGCCAGACATTTGGGCAAGCATGATTATGTTAAGCTACCCATCAGTCTCCCTCCAGAAGGCACCTTCTAAAATGGGTCCCCAACCCCTGGGCCGTTATCAGGCCTTGAGGACTAAGAGTGACATGATAGCCAGGTTCCAATATCTCAGGGGCTGCCACAAAGAAGAGGGAGTCAAGCTATTCTCCCAAACACCCGAAGGCAGGACAAGAAGCAACGGATGGAAACTCATCAAGGAGAGAAGCAACCTAGGACTGAGGAGAAATTTCCTGACACTTAGAACAATTAATCAGTGGAACAACTTGCCTCCAGAAGTTGTGAATACTCCAATACAGGAGGTTTTTAAGAAGAGATTGAACAACCATTTGTCTGAGATGGCACAGGGCACAGGTGTCAAACTCGCCACATCACATGACGTGCTGCAATGTATCGCAACTTTTTTTGCATTGCCAGAGCTGGGGTGGACACGGCCTTCACATGATGCAACCAGCCCTCAGGCTGGCAGATTGACACCCCTGGTATAGGGTTTTCTGCCTGAAGAGAGGGTTGGACTAGAAGACCTCCAGGGTCCCTTCCAACTCTGTTATTGTACTCTACTCTACTCTACTCTACTCTACTCTACTCTACTCTACTCTAATGAAATTGGTTGTCAGAAGGAACAAGGGAAAGACTGGACTAATGGTCATAACTGATGACTGGGATTACGGTCATATGCCATGCTGATCATTCATTAGGTCATTATGCATGTGACTGACCCCATTTTATGACACATTTTTGCAATGGTTGTTAAGCCAATACTGTGGTTGTTAAGCCTATATATATATATATATATATATATATATATATATATATATATATATATATGTATATATGTATGTATGTATGTATGTATGTATGTATGTATATGTATATGTATATGTATATGTGTGTGTGTGTGTGTCTCTGTGTGTGTCTGTGTCTGTGTCTGTGTCTGTGTGTCTGTGTCTGTGTCTGTGACTGTGTGTCTGTGTGTCTGTGTGTCTGTGTGTCTGTGTGTGTCTGTGTCTGTGTCTGTGTGTCTGTGTCTGCGTGTGTCTGTGTCTGTGTCTGTGTGTGTCTGTGTGTGTCTGTGTCTGTGTCTGTGTCTGTGTGTGTCTGTGTGTGTCTGTGTGTCTGTGTGTCTGTGTGTCTGTGTCTGTGTGTCTGTGTCTGTGTCTGTGTCTGTGTGTGTCTGTGTCTGTGTGTCTGTGTCTGTGTGTCTGTGTCTGTGTGTCTGTGTCTGTGTGTCTGTGTGTCTGTGTGTGTCTGTGTCTGTGTCTGTGTGTCTGTGTCTGTGTGTGTCTGTGTCTGTGTCTGTGTGTCTGTGTGTCTGTGTGTCTGTGTGTGTCTGTGTCTGTGTCTGTGTCTGTGTGTCTGTGTGTGTCTGTGTGTCTGTGTGTGTCTGTGTGTCTGTGTCTGTGTGTCTGTGTGTACGTATACATATACATAACAAAACATACGTCACAAAAATGTCTCATAAGATCGAGTCAGTCATGTGCATGATGACTCACTGAATGATCACCACAACATATGTCAGTAATCCCAGTCATCAGTTCTGGCCATTAGTCCAAGATTACTTCTACGCAAATAGCCCATTCCTTGTATTGAAAACTGAAAAAGATCCAAATATCTTTTCTCTTTCAAAAGTTAGTTGTATATTTATCTGCAATAATAAACTAACCACAGCAGCAATGAGTCTTGTGAGATCTTAAAAGACTAATAGCTTTATTATGGGCTGAGATATGGTAAACCATAGCTTGCTTCATCCAGCGCCTGAGGTGTAATCCTGGCAGGGATGAATAATAAGCTTTGAGGTCAGAGGGAAATGAAATGCAGGAGGAGATTTCCTATCATAGATGATAATTAAAAAAATAAGAAACAATTTAAAAACAATTGTCTAGATGACAGGCATTCTTGCATTAACAAACTACGTAATAGTGCAATATGGGAAGAATCCTGTAACCTGCTATTAGCCCTGCAAGGTACAAGTAGTCCTTAGTCCTTAGCCATTCACTTAGTGATCATTCCAAATTATAACAGCACTGAAAAAAGTGATTTAAGACCATCTGTCAACATGCGGCTCCAGAATCAGATAAAACTCCAGGTTCATTCCATTTCTGAAAATCTTACTGTTTATTGAACACACAGCATGGAAATGACGAAGCAAAACTAACTGAGGTTTCCAGACACCATTCCATACAATTAAACAATATTTTTTCCAGCCAAATCCCCAACATTCTCATGTAGTCCATGTAAACAATTTCACTTTGTTATGGGAACCATCTGCTTCCTTCTCACACCTGCTGCAGTGTCCTTGGAAAGGTTTCAGGCTTTCACAGTCTTCAGCAGAATTGCAGAGGTTTCGTTTCTCCAGCTAACCAATTCTAAAGCAACATTCTCTTTCCCCTCCCCTTTATTCTAATGGCAAGTTGAAATGAAGAGGCACATAGCTGCTGAAATTTCATTCTTGACACTGTCTTTCAAACTTATAGCCATTGCAGCATCTCTATAGTCACATTATAAACATTCGGACACATGGCAACTGGCTCATATTTAAGAAGGTTGTAGTATCCCAGGTAATGTGATCACCTTTTAGGACCTTCTGACAAAGTCAATGGGGAAGCTAGATTCACTTAACAACTGAGTTACTAACTTGATAAGCTCTGTGATTCATTTAACAACTGCAGCAAGGATGTGTTGTGATTCAGGGTCAGCCTGTGGGTTCGGCATTTGGGTCGGATGATTCAGAGGAGGAGGGGGGTGTTGGAGAGGTTGCTGAGGGGGTTTGAGAGCTTGCTGATGAGAGCCCTCAGCCAGGCCCCTCCCACCTGGTCACGACGCAGACCCAGCTGTGTGAACCTGACAGTGTGGATGAAGATGAACCACAGCTGGCCCTGTTCAAGGATGCCCAACGCAGGAGGCAGTCAATCAGGAGTAAACAGAGGAAGGCAATTGGGTACCTCAGAAGGAGGCAGAGAGAAGCCACGCCCTGAACTGTATAAAAGGGGAATGCGTGGGAGGGCTGGTTTGCTGAAGGCAACCGTTTGAATAGTTCCTGTTTCATGGTTCGTGTTTGCTCTCTTTGTTCTCTTGCTCTGTTTATGTTTTTATGTTAATAAATTTGGCAGGCTTAGTTCCAGCCTCTTGCCTTCTTGTAAAAGGGGTTGTCCCTGCCTTATCTGCAGGGCCGGTAGCAGGCTGGTACAGAACAGGATGATAATAAAATGGGGCAAAACTCTCTTGACAACTGTCTTGCCTAGCAACAGAAATTTTGGACTCAGTTATGGTGGGAAAATAAGACTACCTGTATTCCAGAGAAGAAATTCATAACAATTGTTCATTGGGGAACTCTGGGAGATGAAGTCCACACAACTTAAAGCTGCCAAGGTTGAGAAACACTGTTCTATGATACAGAGCATTTGGAACCCCAATGACACCAAAAGGATGAACTGTGCATTGGGACATTGCAAAGCCAGCTCCATTCCTTCACGCTGGTGTCACAACATTGTGCACAAGGGGCATTTCATCACAAATTAAAGTGTTTGATCATCTGTCCTGCTTTTTTCTCCACTTCCCCTGAATTTTGGCATTTGTTTTTGCCATTTACTGACCTCTTGGAAGGTATGAGTGTGTGGGTGTCCATGTGCTTTGCAAGTTTAAAGATAAATGAATTCCTTAATCTCTGAGGCACGGAGAGGAATGTAAAACCAGTTGAGAAAGAGCAGTTACATTAAAGGAAAATGAAATGAAATGTAGGCCATGTGGCCAATTTTTACTTATTTAATTGATCGTAGTGTTGCATGTGAAAACACTGCACATGTTAGTTAGGCACATTTTCATGGTTCGATTTTATGAAGACATGCAGCACATGTAATGGTATGTGAGAATGACCTTGGCATACAGGAGGGAGAATTGCAGACTGGACAATCAGAGTATCTGATTGTCAAATCAAAAGATATCTCCACCCAGAGATTGTCAACATCCAGCTCGAGAATCCATATAAAACTCTAGGTTCATTTCATCTCTGAAAATCTTAGTATTTATTGAATACACTGCATGGCTTTGTCGAAGCAAAATTAACTCTGAGGTTCAAACGCCAATTCATAGACTTAAACAATAATTTTACCAGCCCCAACGTCTTATGTAGTCCATATTGACAATTTCACTTTGTTATGGGAACCTTCTGCTTCAAATCCACACCTGTTTTGGTGTCCTTGACAAGGCTTCAGCCTCTCATGGTTTCATTTTTCTATCTAACCCACTTGAAACTAACACCTCCCCACTTTCTCTAAAGGCAAGTTGAAACTCAGAGGCACATAGCTACCAAAGTTTCATCCTTGACAGAAAGAGGGAGGGCATGGGAAACATTTCAGAAGGACCCTCCAACTTTTCCAGAGAATAAAAGCAGTGGAGGAGAGAAATACTTACAGTCTTACATGATTCTGTTAATATAACCTTAGGTCTCTGAGAAACACTGTCCTAGATAGTAGTGGGAATATTCATAATCTCTTAAGTGGAATGTTTGCAGACAGAGATGTCTGCAAGGGGTAAAAAAAACGTGGACACAACCATGCACTCAAGGTCCCACGCACAGCCCACATGAAACGGGAACGTGGCTTCAGTCGTGTGGCTGTAGAAATGGAAAGATTCATCCATAAAGGGATGGACAATCATAGACCAGAGCTTTGCAAAATGCAACAATCAAGAAATCTGATCAATACTATACATGTATTTCTCAACTTATGACCACTTCAGTGATGGTTCATGAGTGACTTATGACCATTTTACTGATGGCTCATAGTTAAGTAGTTGTCCACAGACTCCTAGATCCTTCTCACAGTTACTGCTATTGAGCCAAGGACCATCTATTCTATTCTATACCTATGTATTTGTTTTTTCTTGCCTAAATGTACAGGAGAATAGCAATAGCACTTAGACTTATGCAGCTTCACCATGCTTTACATCTATCTCTAAGCAGTTTACAGAATCAGCATATTGCCCCCAACCATCTGGGTCCTCGTTTTACTGACCTCAGAAGGATGGAAGGCTGAGTCAACCTTGAGTTGGTCAGAATCAAACTCCTGGAGTGAGCAGTGAGTTAGCCTGCAGTACTGCATTCTAACCATTGCGCCACCATGGCTCTTTACTTTTCTCCCCACTGAATGTCATTTTGTTAGATAGGACCCAGTGTTCAAGTCTGTCAAAATCCTTCTGGATCCTGAGTCTGTCTTACGGAGTGTTGTCTATTCCTGCTAGCTTGGTGTCATCTGCAAATTTGATGAGTTGCCTTTCTATCCCCTCATCTCTAAATTGTTTATGAAGATATAAAAGCGAACTGGAAATAATGGAGTCCTCTCTCACAAAGAGCATGATTTTCAGCTGAAAGAGCCTATAGTTTTCAGTGCTCACATGCAAGGTATGAATACAATGAAATCCTTGTTTGACTCAAGTATATGGAATTCAGAGCAGATGATCTCTGAATCCTTGCGGTTATTTGGGAAGTTGATCATTAGGAGTTATGAGGACCCAAGATATTCTGGGCAGGCTGATGTCAGACTGCTGCAAGACATCCCTTTTGTGGCCAGAGCAGGGATGGTGCCAACCAAGCATGGGATGTGTCCCTGTAGGACCTACAGTAGCATATTGGTTACCAAACCATACTTGGCCAATTATGCTTTAGAGCAGTGTTTCTCAACCTCAAGTTCCAGAATTCCCCAGCTAGCATACAAGCTTAAGATGTGTGAACTTCAACTCCCAGAATTCTGCAGCCAGCATACAGGTTTAAGATATGGGGACTTCAACTCCCAGGATTCCCCAGCCAGCATCCAAGTTTAAGATGTGTGGACTTCAACTCCCAGAATATCCCAACCAGTGTGGCTGGCTGAGGAATTATGGGACTTGAAGTCCACACATCTTGAACTTGCCAAGGTTGAGAAACCCTACCCTAGAAAAATCAAGATTAAATTCAACTCTACCCATCCACCTATCCTACTAATCTCCTGCCTTCAGAATCCACTTCAGGACAAGCAAGGTGCCTGCCTGAGGTGGAGCTGAATCAGGAGTGAGCCTAATCTCACCTCAGTGGTTCTGTCACCCATTCTCTCTCTCTCTCTCTCTCCCTCCCTCCCTCCCTCCCTCCCTCCCTCCCTCCCTCCCTCTCTCTCTCTCTCTCTCTCTCTCCCTCCCTCCCTCCCTCCCTCCCTCCCTCCCTCTCTCTCTCTCTCTCTCTCTCTCTCTCTCTCTCTCTCTCTCCAGAGCACAGCAAACCAAAGATAGATCCGACAAGGTCAAAGAAGGAGACGCAGAGTGGAAAACCAGGAGATCAGGATTCTCCCAGCCCTGCCTGGATTGTGAGGCCCAGAGCCAAGGATAGAAATGAACCTGGGGGACTGCCAGCTTCTTTACACATTGCTCAGGGAGGTCTCAGAAGGAAAAGGGGGAAAGAAACTGCAGCAGGATCGATCTACTGAGGTCAACAGTGGAAGAGGGAGGGAACTGTTTGTTTATTTGGAAGTATGTCCCAGGCTTGGGACTTAGGTCCAAGAGGCTATCAAAGAATTGCCCAGTTTCCTGGAGGTTACCCAGTTTTTTTGCAGGTCTCTCTTAATGTGTGCCGATGTGACCACAGTAAAAAAAAAATAACAGTAAAGATTATCTTATCTTATCATTTGCATGATAGCAGGGACAAATTTACTGCTGGCGCTTAGCCAGTAACCAGACTAACGTTCAGTGCAATGAGACTCTTGCAAAGGGACAAACGCTGCCTAGCCTGGTCCTCACCCAGCAAGCAAAACCAGTCCTACCTGATTTTAGTATCCAAAGTCCAGCCATCCCGCCCTTTCTAAATATGGCTGGGCCAGCTTCTGCCCTTGGAGCTGTTTGCAAAGCCTGTGGCTCCTGTTGCCAAACTCGAAACAACCACCAGGAGAGGGGAAGCCACCCTCCACCACCACTAACCTAGCTGCCTCTTGTGGTCAGCTGGAGTTTTGCAGCTGAGGTAGACCTCCAGAACCTGCAAGGCACCCAATGAACAACCCAAAGCCTCTGAGCATGTGCAGAGTGCCTTTCCCTTGGTGCTGTCTCACTCTCCACTTCTTCTCTTCCCCCCACACCTTGTTTGCAAAGTTCCTCATTGTTGTTGTTGTTATTGTTGTCGTTATTATTATTATTATTATTATTATTATTATTATTATTATTATTTATTAATTATTAATTATTATTTATTATTTATTATTTATTATTATTATTGAGTTAGAAGGGGCCTTGGAGGTTTTCTAGTCCAACCCCCTGCTCAGGCAGGAAATCCTGCACCATTTCAGACAAATGGTTGTCCAGCCTCTTCTTAAAAATTTCCATTGTTGGTGCATTCACAACTTTTGGAAGCAGGTTGTTCCACAGAAAGTTCTCCTTAGTTCTCGGCTGCTTCTTTCCTTGATTAGTTTCCATCCATTGCTTCTTGTCCTGCCTTCAAGTGCTTTGTAGAATACAGTAGCTAGACTCCCTCTTCTTTGTGGCAACCCCTGAGATATTGGATATCTTGTTTGCAACGCCCAGCTAAAGTAGCCAGCATTGTTACTATAATTATGATTAGGCATGAGTTTCCACGAATTGCATTTCAGATTGATGTGGTTTTTAAAATAAAAGGCCATTTGTACTCGGACAAATGGAAGCACGTCTTGTGGGTCCTGAATGGCCCTGCACAGTTCTGCTTAGCAAAGGGACACTGATATTTGTCACTCCAGTTGTGCAAAGAACATTCTGGCCACTGCAGTGTGTCTCTGCAGATTGTCTCACATCCTGATAAAAGGAGACATTGATTTCCTATTATGTATCTGCAAGGCAGTGTCTGCAGTCCACTCCTTCACCTGGCTGCGTTCGTTTAACAACAAAGAATGACAGCACAGAATTCTGGACAAAGAATTCCAGCTTGTCGCTAGAATAGATTTTTTTCTGCAAAAATTCACTTCTCCATAACAAACCAACTCAGAACTGGTCAGTCTCATAACCCAGCCCCATTTTTCCAAGCAACAAAACTGCTAGGGCTGAAGGACAGAAATGTAATAGTGCAATCCCCTTGCCACCAAATACACGTTTTACTACAAAATAAGGGACTTACTTTTCAGCTGGATTGTTTCTTAGAGTACAGCTAATCCTTGACTACAATTGGGACGAGAAATTCCATTGCTAAGCAAGGCAGCTCTTGTACCCATTTTTATCCTGCTTCCTTGCCACGGTTGTTAAGCGAATCATTGGAATTGTTACTGAAGTGAATCTAGTCCCCCAATGTCTTTGCTTATTGGAAGTTGGCTAGGAAAGTCACAAATGATGATCACGCGGACTCCATGATCCTGCAACCATTGTAAATGTATGCTGGTTGCCAAGCACCTGAATTTTGATCACGAGACCACAAGGATGTTGCAATGGTCATAAGTACAAGAACCGGTCATAAGTCACTTTTTTCCCAGTGTCATTATTTTATTTATTTATTTATTTTATTTTAATTCCATTTATATCCCGCCCTTCTCCGAAGACTCAGGGCGGCTTACAAGCTTAGCAGTAGCCTTCATTCTATGTATATGCCTGCTTATTAGGGCTTTCACACACACCCCAAGCGGCATTATTACAAAGTCAGCTTAATTGCCCCCAACAATCTGGGTCCTCATTTTACCTACCTCGGAAGGATGGAAGGCTGAGTCAACCTTGAGCCTGGTGGGATGCGAACCTGCACTAATTGCAAGCAGCTGGTGTTACTTAAGGAGGCATTAGCCCACTGCTCCACCAAGGCTCAATTATAACTTTGAACAGTTATTAAATGGTTATAATTAGAGGAGTACCTGGATTGGCAAGTTCCAAAGGGCTCCACATCCTCGCAAAACTATGACTTATCCCAAGATGGCAGCAAGGCTTTGGCGTTCGCAGGGCTTTTTTTCTCAGAGAACGCTCAGAACGGAGTTCCGGCACCTTTTTTGGATGGAACCTTGTAGGGTAGGCAAGGCGGGTTGTATGACATGTGTGAGTTCCGGCACCTTTTTCTTATACAAGAAAAGCACTGGGAGTTCGATATGATTTTCCTGCCTTCTGGTGATCAATTAGATTTGTACATTCCAGGCATGAGTTTCTCCTCAAATTCTGAAGATGTGAGGGTGAAGGTTCGTTCTCCAAGCTTGTGGGTTGCTTACTGAATGTTTTATTACCAGGCTAGGTAACATCTTCAGTAGCATTTAGGATAGAGGTCTCCAACCTTTCTTGGTTGGCAGACTGGAGGGAAAGGGAGGGGAAAGCATTTTACGCACATTTGCAGACATACACAAATGGGGGCCATGAGCACACGTGACGCAATCAGGAAGGTGCTAGCATCCACCTGACACTCGCTAGCACCACCCCATTTTCCCTGCATGGTGCCCTGTTTTTGCTCCATGTCGCCCATGCAGCGCCCCATTTTCCCCATGCAGTGCCCCATTTTCCCTGCATGGTGCCTCTTTTTCCCCACATGGCACCCCGTTTTCACCCTGTTTTCCCCGCATGGCTCCCCGTTTTCCCCACATGGTGCCCTGTTTGCGTAGCGGTGGCGGTGCTAGCACAAGTGGGGATGAGTGTATGCACACATGTACATGCACTGGCCAGCCTGTTCTGTGGCCAAGTGGGCCGCGCCCACAGGTTGGGTACCCCTGGTTTAGGAGATGTCAGTCTCAGTGTTCTGTTTATAAAGGTTTATAAAGGTGTGGGTATGTCAAGTGAGGGGCTTGTGATGTGTCTTGTGATGGAGGTTACCTCAGGTCAGGGTCATTGGAATGTGAACTGCTGGTGGGGGGGCGGGGCTTGCGTGGGTTGGTTGAGGGTCTGTGCTGTCTCTGGTTGTCTGTGTGGTTGATTTGGATCCTGAGGGGTTTTTAGGCTGGTTGTAGATTGATGTGTCTGTTGAATGAATTGCTTCTGTGATGCCAGGTTTTGATGAACTCACAAACGCGGCAGGTGGTAACATAGCCAATTATTTTTATGTTGCTCCAATTGAACTGGTGTTTTGGTGTCGATGTGTGTAAAGATTAAGGATTTGGGATCGTGGCATTTGACTGCCAGCTGGTGTTCGTGGATCCTGGTCTTTAATTGACGTGATGTTTGTCCCACGTAGAATTGGTTGCGATCGTTACAGTTTGTTTTGTAGAGTACACTGTTTCTTTCATCCTTCTGTATCTTGTCTTTGCTTCCTGGCAGAGTGTGGCTGTGGGTTTGTGGGCTACTGCTATTCCTAGGGGTTGGAGAATTCTGGCTGTCATTTCTGAAGATGTGGTGAAGGACAGAACATGCTTGACCGCACCCACTCTGTTGACATCTTCCATTATTGCCATATCCCTCACTGTTCTCAAAGACCTTAGAAATGCAGAAAAATGCCACCTAACTAGAGTACCACACAGTTAACCTGGATTGCTGGGGCTGCTAGGTATTGTAGTTCGCCAATATTGGCACAGCCACAGGTTCACTTGCTTGAAAAGAATCTTAAGCAACTTCAAAATCTAGAATTTCAGAATTCCAATATTTATAGAGTTAGCATGGAGTTGTGATAGACTTCAGACACGCCAGTTCAGGTCCATCTTGAGTTCTGGAGCTCCTTGGTTGATTCAGTCCACACATTCTCTCAGACCAACCAACCTCACAGGGTTGTTGTGGGGAAAACAGGAGTAGAGAGTAGAGAGTGTTTTTGAATCCTGAGTTCAACTTCTTTGAAAGAATGGCAAGCCATAAATCAAACAAGTAATTAAATACAGGTAGTCCTGGACTTAAAACACTTCATTTAGTGATCCTTCGAAGTTACGACGGCACTGAAGCAAATGACTTATGACCATTTTTCATACTTATGACTGTTGCAGATCCTTGCGGTCACATGATCAAAATTCAGGCGCTTGGCAACTGACTCATATTTATGATGGTTGCAGCATCCTGGGGTCATGTGTGCACACCTTTTGTAACCTTCTGACAAGCAAAATCAATGAAGAAGCCAGATTCACTAACAATTGTATTACTAATTTAACAGCTGCAGGGATTCGCTTAACAAGGCCTCAAGGAAGGTTGTAAAATGAGGAGAAAGTTGCTTAACAAATGGCTTGCTTAGCGACAGAAACTGAGTGCTCAGTTAAGGTCCTAAATCAAGGACTACCTATAAGTGTGTAGTAGATACATACAGAAATAGTAAGGGAGATTCATCACTTTGTTAACACTTGGGATTTTCATTGAAAACACAGCTTATTTTGCAGGCACATAAATAAAAGCCAAATGCTCAGCTATAAATAGCGGGTGGATGGACATGTATTCTTCTGGACATTCAACACTGGGGTTTGTTCGAAACTGCAAATAGAATTGTTAAAATATGCAGGACATTCTTTGTCTTAGGAAATGTGTTTCCGTGCTCTATTAGAATGGAATTTCTTAAGAAATAGCCGCTTTTCCTGGATTTGCAACAACAAATTCTTCTCAGTTCACAGCCATTAAGCCCGTGGGTTTTAGATTATTTGATGTAGTGCCAGAACAGACACTTATAAGCTGCAGGGCTGCCCGCAAATTCTTATAGTGTCATTGTTATTGTGCTTAACATTATAATTAACATAGCTCTTTCTTAACATGTGCTAGTTTTGCTGTAACTGCTGCTTGCAACTGAGCCTTTTAATTCTGGCAAAGTTGGGATGTCAGCCAGTACAAAAGTGCACTATGGTGGCATGTTAAATAAACAAATACTGTATAAAAATATGATTATAGAGGAACAGAATAACAGAGTTGGAAGGGACCTTGGAGGTCTTCTAGTCTATCCCCCTGCTCAAGCAGCAATCCCTATACCATTTCAGACAAGTGGTTACTCCATCTGTTCTTAAAAACCTTCAGTGTTGGATCACCCACAACTTCTGAAGGCTATTCTACTAATTAATTGTTCTGTCAGAAAATTTCTCCTCAGTTCTAGGTTGCTTCTCTCCTTGATTAGTTTCCATCCATTGCTTCTTGTCCTGCCCTCAGGTGCTTTGGAGAATAGCTTGACTCCCTCTTCTTTATGGCAGCCCCTGAGATATTGGAACACTGCTATCATGTCACCCCTAGTCCCTCTTTTCATTAAACTGGACATACCCAATTCCATCAACCATCCTTTATATGTTTTAGCCTCCAGTCCCCTAATCATCTTTGTTGCTCCTCTCTGCTCTCTTTCTAGATTCTCAACATCTTTTTATATCATGGTGACCAAAACTGGATGCAGTATTCCAAGTATAGTCTTATGAAGGCAGTACAAAGTAGTATTAACAGATATATCTATGTATGGGATATGAACACAGACTTTGGCAGGAGTCCCTAACAAAGTTTGTAATCTTAAAATTGCCACTCTTATTGAAGATTGTAATCTTTCCTTACCCCAGTCAGGGGGGGAAAAACCCAAGGGAAAAATTACATGTCAGGTAATTAGTTATGTCATTATGCCCAAAGAATAGGGTCTGTCAATATGAACCCAGCAGTGTTTCTCAACCTTGATGACTTGAAGGTGTGTGGACTTCATCTCCCAGAATTCTCTAGCTGCCTGAGGAATTCCGGGAGTTGAAGTCCACACATCTTCAAGTTGCCAAGGTTGAGAAACATTGTGTCAAGTTTCCGACAGATGAGCTCTTCAAATGACATTCGATGTTAGCAGCGTTGACACAGTGGATTAATGAAGAGGATCTGAGAAAAGGAGGAACTAGAAGACTGCATCTAGAAATTAGTTTAAAAAATTAAACAACACTTGCTACAGCCCCACCCTTAGAAATTACAGGGCTTTAAGTATGACACTTCCTTGCAAATACAAACGTAATTTTGTAATAAGCAGGTCAAACAGTGGCGACATGACACTATCAAATTTTACCCCAGGACTGCTCAGAGGCTCGGAGCAATGCAAAAATTATCACTCCATCCCAAGTTGCCTCAGAGCCAGAACCCTGTTTGCTGCATGATGTTATTCCATATGTTTTTTGCAAGTCGTAAAACAGAAGCCTCTGCAGCCTCAGAAAACGCTCGCAACTTTCATTGGAATGAGGAAATCATCATTGCAGCCTCTGGCGGCAAGCTCCGCCCCTTTCAGAGACACATGTGATGTAGCAGTGCGGAGCTTGGGTCACTACATCTTCCCCTTAGGCCAGGCATGTCAAACTGCTGGCCCATGGGCCGGATGCATCATACTGAAACTGCGCCCACCCCATTGCCGGCAATGGGGAAAAAGTTGTGATATGTTGCATGATGTCACATGACGACGCAAGTTTGACATGCCTGCCTTAGGCAGACATGGTTGATTTCTTTTATCCGCACAATTATTGTGGTTGAATATTTTCTTGAAGATAAATCTCCTATTTCCTATCTTCATTAGGGAGAGCATGATGGGACATATGCCTCAGCCCCACCTCTATCATCTATCTATCTATCTATCTATCTATCTATCTATCTATCTATCTATCTATCTATCTATCTATCTATCATCTATCTATCTATCTATCTATCTATCTATCTATCTAGCTAGCTAGCTAGCTAGCTATCTACCGATCCAGTGGTGGGATTCAGCCAGTTCTCACCAGTTTGGGAGAACTGGTAGCTAATTTTTTTGTTGCCCAGGCCCAGAATGGATTTCTGGAAGTGGCATCCACACACAGAACCGGTTGTTCACATATCTGAATCCCACCACTCTATCTATCTATCTATCTATCTATCTATCTATCTATCTATCTATCTATCTCAACTACAGAATAAAGAGGGCCAAGGAAGGAAAGGAAGGATGGATGGAAGCGAGGGAAAGAGAAAGAGAAAGAGAAAGAGAAAGAGAAAGAGAAAGAGAAAGAGAAAGAAAGAAAGAAAGAAAGAAAGAAAGAAAGAAAGAAAGAAAGAAAGAAAGAAAGAAAGAAAGAAAGAAAGAAAGAAAGAAAGAAAGAAAGAAAGAAAGAAAAATAAATAGAAAGAAGCTGCTACACCAGTTTGGTATAATGGTTAAGGTATCGGGCTAAAAACCTGGAGACTGAGTTCTAGTCCCACCTTATGCATCAAAACCAGCTTGGGTGACTTTGGTCCAGTCACTGTCTCTCAGCTAAACCCACCTCACTAGGTTGTGGTTGTGAGGAACATAAAAGGAGGAAGGAGCATTATATATGTTTCTCACCTTGAGTTACTTATCAAGTAATAAAGGCGGGGGGAAAATTCAAATAATAAGTGTTCAAGTGGTACTTTAGATGTTTTGGGATTGCACCCAAGGACCTTACTACTATTGGTATGATCTTTGATTATTATTTTTTTGCCACAGTCATTTTATTTTTATCTGCAGGTCTTTGTATTTTGTGATTTTCCCCCCCAGTTCTTTCTCTTTTCTTCTGCTGTCTCCAGGTACTGCCACATCCACTATCCAGACTTTTTTGTTTCACTTATCAACAATTGTTAAGTCTGGGGTGTTCTACGGCAGGTACTTACTACTGATACTCTAAAGTCCCAGAGTGCTTTAATTTCTCCATTTTTTATTATTCTGTCTATTTTGTGGTCCCACCAGTTCTTGTTTCCCAGCAAGTGGTATGTCTTGCAGATATTATTGCTATTCTTGTGGTTGGTTAGTTGCATAGTCAGCCAAACGTTATTATTGAACTGTGCACATTATAACTTAAAAACCCATTGTTGCAAATATTTCATCTCATCCAGATCCTTTATGGGACTTCAAGGGAAGCTCTGCCTAACTCAGAAAAGGTGAATCACGTGGAACCATTTTTTGAGGCTGACAATTGGGTGTTCCCAAAAGGACAGGATATGATTTGGCAATATTTATGACTCTTTGTGTGAGGCACAAGATTTTGCTTTTGATCACATGCCAATTATCTTTCATTAAATAATCAAGCAACCACAAAGTCACCTCCGTTTGTCCAAACAAAATGCCAATTCAAACTTCAGGGATAAAAACATGGAGTAAACCTGAATTTTATTCTTTCAGAAAGGACCCAGCTGGTAAAAGAAAGATTGACAAGGAGAGAAGCAACCTAGAACGTTTCGGGGGCCAGCTTTTGGACTGCTTACGGCGGCACCGGCGTTTCTCGGACTGTGTGCCCGTTTGCCGGTGGCTGGCTTTGCGCTTTTTCGGCTCTTGGCCCTCTCGCCGGCGGTGGGATTCCCACGTTGCCCTAGCTCGCCGTGGGCTGCTTTTTAGCGGCAATGTCGCCCTCGGGCCGCTTCGACGGTGGAAAGGGCGATTGTTAGTCATCTTGGCGGCGACGGCGTCTTCAGCCCATTCAGTGGCGGAGAAGATGACCGCGGATCACCATAATGGTGCTAAGAAGACGTGGTTCCCGCACCGCCTTTGGACTGCTTTGGCAGCGATGTTGGCGATTTGGACCATCTTCACTATCCTGGCCTGCCTGCCCTTTTTGCCTCGGACGTATGGACATACATATTTATCATCTTTTCTGCCTACCCTCCCCCTCTCCCCTTGGATTTTGGGACATACCTGGGTATCGGCCACGGTGGGAGAGTGGCTTGACTTTCTCCATCTGCGGCCCCATGGAGGTGGGAGCTCTATGGGGTTGCCTACCCAGAGGATACCTGGTCCACCTCCAGGAACAGAGTTGCAACCCGTCGTGAGAGGGCGGGGGGTGGCCTGTCTCTGGGGGCACCCAACTGAGTGGCAGTGAAGTTGGGTGGGGACCTAGATATCTGTCTTTATGCTTCAATCCTCCCACTAATGGGACGCCTTTCCTGGACTTGCTAGACTTATGCGAAAATATACTAGCACGGACTTGTATGCCCTCAGGGGAGCCCCCCTCTCCTGGGTGCGACCCGCCTCCTTAAACACTCTCAACCTCGATGACGGGCCCGAGTTTTGGGACCCTGAGAGACGGCTGGGCAGGGGCAGGGGCCGTCAATATAAAGTTAATAGAAGGCCTCTGATCATTTTTTTATCTAAATTTTTTATAGGGTTAGGGAGAGGGGTGGGTGATACGGGTTGTTTGGCTTTGGGGGGTGGCCAATCAACCATGGTTCAGGCCAGACTTGGGTCCGACCGCGCGGCGGGAGAACGGGGTGTCGCTGTCTCCGGAGCTCACGAGCGGGTCGTGGGATTACCAATTCCCACGACGGGGAATGGCAGCAGGCGGATAGACAGGGGGCCGTATCGCTACCGGGAGGGCCATCTCCGCTACTTGCAAGCGGTGAGGCGCTCCGACCCTCTGCTTCTTCCCCGAGGTTCCGGGAGCGAGGATGTGCAGCCTCCTGAGCTCCGGCTGGTGTATCTGAATGCCAGGTCCGTGGTTAACAAAGCTCCCCTCGTTAGGGATTTAGTTGAGGGTGAGCATGCGGACCTGGCCTGCATCACGGAGACCTGGTTGGGCCCAGAGGGTGGGGTCCCTTTGGTTGACCTCTGCCCACCAGGCTTCCGGGTGCTGCACCGGCCACGAGCTCAAGGTAGGGGTGGGGGAGTGGCGGTTACTATTAGGGAGACCTTATGTCCGCGGGAGACCACCGTTTCTCAGATAGTCGGGTGTGAGTCTCTCTTTGTGAGATTTGGTTCTGGGGCGCAGTTGGGCTTGCTGCTGGCGTACATTTCGCCTAGTCGTACAGCAGCAGCCCTGCCCGAGCTGCTCGATATCCTCTCAGGGTTGGTGGTTGAGTTTCCAAAACTTATAGTTTTGGGAGACTTCAATCTACCATCCCTGGGAGGCTCATCTGAGCTAGCTCGGGAGTTCATGGCTTCCATGACGGCCATGGACCTGACGCAAGTAATTTCTGAACCAACTCATGAGGGAGGCCACACCCTTGACCTGATTTTTTTATCTAGACGGTGGTTGGATGATCTTGGTGGGGGCTCTCCATTTATTATGCCCCTGTCATGGACCGATCATCACCTCCTGCGGATGGTCTTCCGTTTTGCCACCCCCCGCCGTGGGGATACGGAGCCAATCAGATGGTACCGCCCCAGACGCTTAATGGATCCTGATAGATTCCAAGCGGCGCTGGGGTCCCCACCTGCCTCCATTGCTCACAGCTCGGTGGATGCCTTAGTGGAAACCTGGGAAAGGGCAGCCACTGAGGCACTTGACCGGGTTGTACCCTTGCGGCCCCTGACCCGGCGCAGATCCCAGCGAGCTCCATGGTTTACCGCGGAGCTCCGGGAGATGAAGCGTCGGAAACGGGGCCTAGAGAGCTGTTGGAGGTCGAGCCGATCCGAACCCGACCGGTTGCGGTTAAGAACCTATATTAGGTCTTATCTCGCAGCGATGAGGGTGGCGAGGTGTAACTACTTCTCTACCCTCATTGCGTCCGCAGATAATCGCCCGGCCGCCCTGTTTAGGGTGACTCGCTCGCTTCTTAATCAGGAGGTGAGGGAGGATCCCTTGCAGGGTCGTGCCGAGGAATTTAGTCAATATCTGTCGGATAAAATCGCTCGGATTCGGACCGGTTTGGACTCCAACTGGGCAGAGTCTGGCGATCAGGACACGAGCGGTCTTGTCAATGTTATCTGGGAAGAGTTTGATTCTGTGACCCCTGATGAAGTGGACAGGATTATGGGGAGACTGAGCTCCTCCACATGTTTGTTGGACCCGTGCCCTTCCTGGCTGGTCTATGCAGCTAGGGAGAGGACACGAGGCTGGCTCCAGGCAGTTATATCTGCTTCTCTGAGTGAGGGTTATTTCCCCACCGTCTTGAAGGAGGCGGTGGTGAGACCTCTCCTCAAGAAGCCTGCCTTGGACCCAGCTGTATTGAACAACTTTCGTCCAGTCTCCAACCTTCGCTTTCTTGCGAAGGTTGTTGAGAGTGTGGTGGCGCATCAGCTCCCTCTGGTCCTGGATGAAGCGGATTATTTGGACCCCTACCAATCGGGTTTCAGGCCCGGGTACAGCACGGAGACGGCATTGGTCGCTCTGGTGAATGATCTCTGGAGGGCTCGGGACAGGGGATATTCCTCTGTCCTAGTCCTATTAGACCTCTCGGCGGCTTTCGATACCATCGACCATGGTATCTTGCTGCGGCGTCTCAGGGGATTGGGAGTGGGAGGCACAGTTCTTCGGTGGTTCTCCTCCTATCTCCTGGGACGTTCGCAGTCGGTGTTGGCAGGGGGGCAGAGATCGGCCCCTAGGTCTCTCGTTTGTGGAGTTCCTCAGGGGTCGGTTCTCTCGCCTCTCCTGTTCAACATCTATATGAAACCGCTGGGTGAGATCATTCGTGGTTTTGGAGTTGGGTATCATCAATATGCCGATGATACCCAACTTTTCTTTTCGACCCCAAACCACCCCAGTGATGCCCTCGCTGTGATGTCCCGTTGCCTGGAGGCAGTTCGGGTCTGGATGGGGAGGAACAGACTTCAACTCAACCCTGACAAGACTGAGTGGCTGTGCATTCCGGCATCCCGGGACATTCAAAATGTTCCATCTCTTTCTATGGGGGGTGAGCTCTTACCCCCCGTGGATAGGGCTCGCAACTTGGGAGTCCTCCTAGATTCACGGCTTACCTTGGAAGATCATGTAGTGGCCGTGACTAGGGGGGCTTTCGCCCAGGTTCGCCTGGTGCGCCAGTTGCGGCCCTATCTGGACTGGGATGCCCTGTGCACGGTCACTCATGCGCTCGTGACCTCTCGCCTTGACTACTGTAATGCTCTCTACATGGGGCTTCCCTTGAAGACCACTCGGAGGCTCCAACTGGTACAGAATGCGGCCGCGAGAGTTGTCTTGGGAGTTTCCCGGTACTCCCATGTTACACCTTTGCTCCGCGAGCTGCATTGGTTGCCAGTTGTCTTCCGGGTGAGGTTCAAGGTCTTGGTTATGATCTTTAAGTC
This sequence comes from Vipera berus, assembly GCF_964194415.1. Classification (NCBI taxonomy): domain Eukaryota; kingdom Metazoa; phylum Chordata; class Lepidosauria; order Squamata; family Viperidae; genus Vipera; species Vipera berus. Next base: position 11,321,643 of record NC_138205.1, on the reverse strand, counting down.
CCTACATGGCATGGGTCCGGGTTACCTCGGGGACCACCTGCTGCCGGCTTCAACTCCCCTCCGCCCTGTGCGTTCCCACAGAGAGGGCCTCCTCAGGGTGCCTCCGGTCAGGGAATGCCGACTGGCGGCCCCCAGGGGGAGAGCCTTCTCTGTGGGTGCCCCGGCTTTGTGGAACCAACTGCCGGTGGAGCTCCGGATGGCATCAGACCTCCGAACTTTCTGTCGTGGCCTGAAGACCCATTTATTTGAATTAGCCGGTCTGGCCTGATGGGGGAGTTGGGTTTTAAATTGTTGTTTTTTAGAATTGTTTTATTGTTTTTTAATTGGGCATTGATTTAATTTTTGTTTTAACTTTTGTATGGTATTGTATTGTATTGTTATTTATATGCCCTGTGAACCGCCCTGAGTCCCTAGGGAGAAGGGCGGTATACAAATTAAATAAAACGTAAACGTAAACGTAAAACGTAAACTAAGAAATTTCCTGACACTTAGAACTATTAATCAATGGAACAACCTGCCTCCAGAAGTTGTGAATGTTCCAACATTGGAAATTTTTAAGAAGAGACTGGACCGCCATTTGTCTGAAATGGTGTATGGTTTCCTAACCAAGCAGGGGGGTTGGTCTAGAACAGATGTCACCAACCTTTGTCAGTTGGCAGACAACAGGAAAAGGGAGGAGGAAAATAATTTACATGCGTGTGCCTGGGGCCACAAGCACGCACACACTGTAAATTGGTTGGGGCTAGCACCCGTGTCATACTAGCCCTGCCCTGTTCTTGTGTGGCACAGCGCCTTGTTTCTGCACCCCACAGTGCAGTGGCGGTAGCCCATTTTCATGGCATGAGGCACAGTGGTGGCAGGATCCTGTTTTCACTCCCCAAGGCACAGCGTTGGCAGCCCGTTTTCATGGCCTGAGGCACAGCGGTGGTGGCATCCTGTTTTCATGCCCCGAGGTATGGCGTCAGTGTCCCATTTTCGTGCCCTGAGGCACGGTGTCAGAGGCCCATTTTTGCATCCTGAGGTGCAGCGTTGGCGTCCTGTTTTCACACCCTGAGGCACACTGGCAGCGGTCTGTTTTCACACCCTGAGATGCACTGGCAGTGTCCCATTTTCGCACCCTGAGGCGTGTCAGCGTCCCATTTTCATGCCCTGAGGCATGGGTCAGCATCCCATTTTCGTGCCCTGAGACTCGATGTCGGCGGCCCATTTTTGCGCCCTGAGGTGCGTCATTGGTGTCCAGTTTTCACGCCCTGAGGTGCACTGGCAGCAGTCCATTTTCGCACTGCAAGATGCACTGGCAGTGTCCTATTTTCACGCCCTGAGGCACGGCGGCAGCAATGAACCATTTTCGCACCCTGAGGCATGGCAGCATCCCATTTTTGCACCCCGAGGTGCATCATCGTCGTCATCCCATTTTTGTGCCCCAGGGCATGGCAGCGGCAGCATGCCATTTTTGTGCCACGAGGCACAGTGGCGGTGGCCCATTTTCCTGCCCCAAGGCGCACCAGCAGTGGCCCATTTTTGCACCCCAAAACACACCAGAGGCAGCCTATTTTCACACCCTGAGACATGCTCCCGGTGTCCTGGTTTTGCACCTCAAGGCACTGCAGTGGTGGCCCATTTTCGCACCTCAAGGTGCGGTAGTGTTGGTGTCCTTTTCACACACCGAGGCATGGCAGTGGTGGCCCGTTTTTGCACCTGGCTGCTGTGCTAGCACAAGTGACTGCACACTGGCCAGCCTATCCCGTGGCCCAGTACTGAGCCATGGCCCACAGTCTGGGGACCCTTGGACTAGTAGTTCTCCAAGGTCCCTTCCAACTCTGTTATTCTAACTGACAAGCAATTATGAAAGACACTCATGTTGGTCAAAATTATAAATGACCATGCATTAGTCCAGACATGTCAAACACAAGGCCCAGGGGCCGGATCCGGCCCGCGAAGTGGTTTCATGTGGCCCGCAAAGCCATCCTGGAAACAGTGAGGGACCGGCCCCCACTGCCTTGGCCCTGGCCCAGAGACCCTCCTTCTACCAGAGACCCCCAGATCTGCCCCACTCCTGCCCAGGCCCCCATAGGCACCCTTGATGCGAGGGATGTAGAGCTGGCCATGCCCACCCAGTAGGCCACACCCACTCTAGCCACGCCCACCCAGTAGGCCACACCCACCCTGGCCATTACCCACCCGGCCCCTTGAGGGCAACCACAATGCTGATGCGGCCCTCAATGAAATTGAGTTTGACACCCCTGCATTAGTCAGTTCCAAGCTAACGCCTGTAGACCGATCGATCATTCATCTCTGTGGTATTAAAAATCTAGAAAATGTTTCATCTTGGAAAATTTCTGAAGGTGGGGATTTAAAAATGGGCTTTAAAACAGTGGAAAAATCCCATCTCTAAAATAATTTATTGACAGAGCTGGGATTGGTTTTTTTTTAAAAAAAAATAATAACCCAGATCCTTGGGAAGGACTCAATAGGCAGACAAAAAATACCAGATCTAGTCTGACTGATTGTGCAATAGACCATAGTCATAATTTGTGTATGGAGAGGAGTATCAAGCTTCTGTGTAACATGCTTTCTTAGTCAGCGGAATGTTATTTCTTTTTCTTTCTTTTTTTTTAACATCCTCTTGTTGCCTTCTGCCATTTTTAAGTCTTTTCTAAAAACTGCTAAATCCCTTGGGACAGAGACCTTAGAATAGAATAGAGCTTGGAAGGGACCCTGGAGGCCTTCTAGTCCAGCCCCCTTGATTGCGACTGGCAGTGTGAAAGTTTTATAGGGTACACCCTTCCTAGTTACAAAACTATTTTCCTGCTGATGTAAACTGAAAGGCTGAAGGAAGCATGGATGGAATGTCACCTCTGTCCTTCTTACGTTACTTCTGTCCTTTTAGTAACAGCCTCTTCATCCATTCCTTTAAGCTGCACAATTTACAATATGCAAGTCCCTCATTTATTCTCTTGGTAGCACATTCAAGGCTAGACTTTATATCGGCAAGGGACAGGTCATTTATTGCCAAGCACATAACGATAAGCCTGTTTATTATTGCTTTCTTTTGCTGGTGCAGATGACCACTAGTTCCAGTTGGAAAGGGCTAACGATAAAATATTTTTTTATCTTCCTTGAGAGTTCTTTGATTAGGCTACTGTTTCTTCCCTGGTTGTTTATTTGATATTGTTTTCACCTTAACTGTTGGTTGCTACATTCTCTGGTGTTTTCCTTCCTCCACGTGTGGTTCTATCAGGATTTTTCAGTCTCAGGACTTCAACTTCCAGAATTCCCACGCCAGTCTGGAATTCTGGGCGTTGAAGTCTAGACATCTTCAGGTTGCTAGGATTGAGACACACTGGGATACATCTTATAAACATTTAGAGATTGCATTTATCTCTACCTGTCCACTGGTGGCTGATTGGTCAGAATGTCAAGCTTCCAGGAATTCCCTAGGATTTTTCAACCAGACTTGATTTAACATGTTGACAGTTACCCAGTTGAAACGAAATTGGATTCGGGTACAGATTGAGTGGACGCAGTGGCTCAGTGGGTTAGGTCACTGAGCTTGTCGATCAGAAGGTTGGCAGTTTGGCGGGTCGAACCCCAAGTGCCACGTAGCAGAGTGAGCGCCTGTTACCCGTCCCAGCTTCTGCCAACCTAGCAGTTCGAAAGCATGTAAAAAAAATGCAAGTAGAAAAATAGGGACCACTACGGTGGGAAGGTAACAGTGTTCCACGTGCCTTTGGCGTCTAGTCATGCCGGCCACATGACCACGGAGACGTCCTCGGACAAGCGCTGGCTCTTCGGCTTTGAAACGGAGATGAGCACTGGCCCCTAGAGTCGGAAACGACTAGCACGCATGTGCGGGGGAACCTTTAGCTTTACCTTACAGATCGAGATTAGGCATTTTTCCTCAGTTCTGCCAGGTGAGACTCATTGTGTTGGTGTCCTACCTGCCTCTCACACACAGTAGGTGTATTCTAGCTCCAGGTTTTCACAGCAATGTGGAAATTGTTACTGTAAATATTTGTGGTGCTGACCACAGTTGGAGATAGGGATAGTAGAAGGCTGAAATTTGAGATATAGGAATTTCCTGACTCACCGAGGCCGTTGGTTAATCCCTCCTTTTCTAAATAGGACAACTGAGATGGAGAACTGGGTCTCTGCACTTCCTTCCACCAAACAGGAACAAACAAATTCTGAAAGTGGCCAAAAAAGGGAAACTATTACATTAATTGTTACAGTTTCATCCTAACGTGTGTCTGAATGTTCACAGTGGGGCTTTCTCTATTTTTATCCCAGAACAACAGCAGCCCTGTGAGGTGGGTCAAGCCGAGAATGGATGAGCCAAACTCACTCGTGAACTTCACAAGTGGAAGTTTCAAGCCTGATGCTTCAAATTGCTGCCATCCTTAGCAACTACACCACACTATACTGGTTTTCAAAAGGAAGCTCATTTAATTTTAATTACTGTTTATTGAAATTTAGCTTAGGTTTTGTTCTCTTCTCTCCTACAGATGCCTTTGAGCTGAATGTGACTCCACGAAGATGTTTTGAGAACAGTGCAGGTGTCGCATGTTATTACTGCCCTTGGGCATTTCTTTAGCTCTCTGTTAAGCCTACACATTGCCCTGTGGCATTTCCTAGGGGTCTCCTATCCATCCAAGCAGTGCCAAACCCAGAAAAGATGGGCCATTTCTGAAACAAACTGGCTCTTCATATAGCACAAAGGGGACTGGAGGGGAAGGGTTGCAGGCCAGCAGAGAAGGTGAGAGGCAAAAGGGATGGGGGAAGGAAGGGAGGGAGGGAGGAAGAAAGAAAGAAAGAAAGAAAGAAAGAAAGAAAGAAAGAAAGAAAGAAAGAAAGAAAGAAAGAAAGAAAGAAGGAAGGAAGGAAGGAAGGAAGGAAGGAAGGAAGGAAGGAAGGGAGAAAGAAAGAAGGAAGAAAGAAAGAGAAAGGAAGGAAGGAAGGAAGGAAGGAGGAAGGAAGGAAGGAAGGAAGGAAGGAAGAAGGAAGGAAGGAAGGAAGGAAGGAAGGAAGAAAGAAAGAAAGAAAGAAAGAAAGAAAGAAAGAAAGAAAGAAAGAAAGAAAGAAAGAAGGAAGGAAGGAAGGAAGGAAGGAAGGAAGGAAGGAAGGAAGGAAGGAAGGAAGGAAGGAAGGCTCTTGACTTTGGTGCCTTCCAGATCATTTGGGCAGCGGTGGCCTTGTGCAACTTTGCTTCCTCCTGCTTTCCATGGTTCCTACTTGCTTCCCCACTAGTGGAGAAAGGGAAGCTCACGGAGAGCTGGGTGGACGAATACAACAGAATAACCCGAGTCCGAAGGGACCTTGGAGGTCTTCTAGTCCAACCCCTTTCTCAAGCAGGAAAACCCTATATCATTTCAGATAAGTGGTTGTCCAGTCTCTTCTTTAAAAAAAAACTTCCAGCGTTGGAGCATTCACAACTTTTGGAGGCAGGTTGTTCCACTGATTCATTGTTCTAACCGTCGGGACATTTCTTCTTAAAAGCAATTTAAAGATGGACGGACGGACGGACGGACGGAGCGCTGCTCAGGGATGCCGAGTCCGCTTCTCCTCCTCCGCCGCCGCCGCCTCCTCCTCCTCCTCTCCTCCATCCGGTCCCTCCAAAGCGAAAGTCCCTCCCCCAGCCAGTCCGTCGCCGGGACGACCGCGCCGAGCCCCGCCCCCTCCTTAGCATCCTGGCTCCCTCCAGCCGCCGCCGCCGCCGCGCTCCGGTGCCAGGGTGTCCCTCCAGCCGCGCGCTCCCTCCGTCTCGCCATCCTCCGTCCTCTTCCCCGACCAGGCCCCGGGCTCCGGCCTTGGGGACGCATCCCAGGCTGGAAGGGGGATCCGGCTATGGAGGGCGGCTCGAACCGGGGGGCCCCGGAGGAGGACGAGCCGGCCGCGGCCGCCCCCAATCCCTTCGTCCACCAGCCGAGGCTCAGCCGCCGCCAGCAAGTCCAGGTAAGCTCTAGCCGCGCCCGCTCGGGCGGAGGGGTCGGCGGAGAAGCTGAGGACTGGGTTCTCGGTAGGGGGCTGGGCTTGGGACCGACGCGGCTGGAGGGCTGGAGGGAAGGGAAGGACGCACTGGCTTAAGCTGGGTTTGGCCTGGCCGCGGATCCCGGTCGGTTGCTTCTCGCAGCTTCTCGCTCCATCGCTCACGCCCCTTGGGGATCGCGATTTCCCTTGCGATCCAAGTCCGGTGGAGGGATCCCAGCCAGCGGATCACCTGAAGGGATGGAGATCTAGATCTGCCGGGGTGCCGGCTGGGATGATCGGATAACCCCGCAAGGCAGGGGGAAGCGGTGGGGGGCGACGATCCTCCAAACTCGGAGAAAGGGAGGGTCTTTATTATTCCAGCCAGCCTGCAGGGAAAGGGGTTAGAATTAACGGGGTCCTGGCAAGGGTTTTGCTTCAAACGCTAACTTCTTTCTTTTTGGGGGGGTGGGGTGGGTGTGTGTCGCGATTCTGCTAAGGCAGAAGTTTTCTTTGCATGGACTTCCGGAAAGCTGAGTGGTGGAAAGAGGTTTTGGTGGTTCACAGATGAGAAAATCAGAGGGGGGGGCACTTCATATCAAGTGGTACCCCTTGCCGCCCCCCCCAAAGATGATGTTGAAGAGAGAGCGGCTTGCTTGGGTGCAAGAATTTTGAGGCTGAAAAGTTCTCCTTGTGGGGGGCGGACGCGTGGGAAGCTTTTGGAAGAGGGGGGTCCTTGCAAAGCCCCCTCTTCCCGTGCGCCATGAAGAACTGGGATGTTTTCGGTGTTCAGGAGGGGCTGAATCTTTGGAGGTGGGAGGGGGGGTGTTGAGATGCTGCTGCGGTGCATTGTGGGTGATTATGCAGTCTCCCCCCACCCTCCCAAATCCCAACCAACCCCCTCTTCCCAAACCCAAACCTTCCAGATGTGTTGAACTATAAGGCTCCCTGTCCTGTCCACTCAAACGGGAGGATTTTTCAGCAGGCAATTGCAAACACCCCCTACCCAGCCACTCACACAGACAGACACACAAAAACACGCTAGTTGCAGGGATGAAAAGGATATATAGGGATCCTAATGGGAGGATCTTGAAAATGCCTTTGTGTGGGAAGGCCAGAGGGGCTACAATCTGGACCGCTCCACTTGGCCTCAAACAGGATGGGGGGGGGGAGAAGGGGGGGAAGATCCGCTCCCCTCCCTCTGCCCTATGTCTCCTTCAGCAATTGCTTTAGCCATGCGGTAGCGCAGAGCGAAAACAGGGCCCTGGGAAATGTAGCATAAAGGAGGGTGGGGGGTTCCTGTTAGAACCCCCTCCACTTTCGTTTCTCTCCCAGTCTGCAAGCAGAGCCTGACAGCCTAGAGATGACAGGCCTTGCTTTTCCTCCTTACTGTTCTTTATTAAACGATTAAACATGCTTTTGCCGCCGGCCTGCTCCCTTTCTTTGGTCAGTCACAAAATGGAGCTGACAGCTCCTTTTTTCACTCCTAGGCTGAAAAGCAGCCTCCAGGATCTATAAAAATTCTCCCTCTGTGCAATTTTCATCACCCTGAACCCTGCCATAAAATAATTCTGTGTTGGTTTTTTGTTTTAACTACTCAGCTTTCCCCCTTTTCCCTACCAATCTGCTTCATCCCTCTGGGGCTGAATATTCTTGTTGATCTTTATCACCACACATCTGACTACTTAGATCCTGTGGTAGTTAGTGGTTCTGCCACTACGCTGAACTTGCCTGGTTTTAACCTTAGTTGCTTTGTTTTGTTTTGTTTGAAAAGAACTGGCCGATTCATTGGCTTGTGTTTTAGAGTAGCAGGAGGGTAAGAACCCAGTAAATGAATTAATTCAGTGCATCGGTCTGTGTTAGCCAAAGCTAGGCACTGTTTCCAACGTAAAAATCAGTTGTTTGCAGTGTCTGTTTGTTTGTTTGTTTAATTTAAGAGCTTCAGAGAGAGAGAGAGAGAGAGCATTAAGTAAGTGTATTATCTTTTGCAGAAAATGAAAACGCTGCTTTCATTTTCATTTTGAAATGCAGCTAGAATGTGAAATGCTAACAGCCAAGTTCAGAGAGCACCGAGGCCTCTCAGTGGCGGCTCCCAATTTTAGAAGGTTGTTACAGTTCAAGGATAGGAGAGTGAGTTATTTTATTTATTTATTTATTTATTTTATTACATTTATATACTAGGGCGGTTTACAGGGTAATTAAAAACCAAAAATACAAAAGTTAAAAAACCAAGTTTAAAAAAGATTATATTTGTCCCTGCATAAATAAAACCCCAGTTAAAATAAGATTAATCCTCAGCCTGGGCCAGAGAGCTCGAAGAGCCAGGTCTTCAGGCCCCGGCGGAATGAACGGAGGTCGGGGGCAGTCCTCAGCTCCACTGGCAGCTGGTTCCAAAGGGCAGGCGCCCCCACTGAGAAGGCCCTATCCCTGGGTGTTACCCGCCGGCAATCTCTTACCGGTGGCACCCTGAGAAGACCCACCCTGTGGGAGCGCACTGGACGAAGGGAACTTGATGCCGGCAGCAGGTGTTCCCTCAGATATCCCGGACCCAAGCCATGTAGGGCTTTATAGGTCATCACCAGCACCTTGAATTTCACCCGGAGGGCAACCGGAAGCCAATGCAGCTCGCGGAGTAGAGGTGTTACATGGGAGTATCGGGAGACCCCCATCACAACTCGCGCGGCCGCATTCTGCACCAGTTGAAGCCTCCGAGTGGTCCTCAAGGGCAGCCCCATGTAGAGAGCGTTGCAGTAGTCCAAACGGGAGGTCACGAGCGCATGAGTGACTGTGCGTAGGGCATCTCGGTCCAGATAGGGTCGCAACTGGCGCACCAGGCGAACCTGGGCAAAAGCCCTCCTGGTCACGGCTCCTATATGGTCTTCAAAATTGAGTTAGAAGGAAACAGGAAAGCAAGCTATCTCTGCATCGGCGTTTCTGCTTTTTAAGTCGTGATTTTGTTAAGAATTCCAGTTTCAAAGATAAAAATACAAAAAAATAGAAGGTGCAGAAAATACCAGAAAGAAAAACAGAAAAGAAAGAGAAAAAAAAATAAGAATATTGCAAAGAAAAAGAACTATGTATAAAAAAAAATGACTTTATTTATTTATTTATTTTATTAATGGGATTTATATCCCGCCCTATCTCCCGAGGGACTCAGGGCGGCTAACAACAACAAAACTTAAAGGCCTCTCTGTACAGTAAATAAAAAATAAAAATTTGAAATAAATTAAAATAAATTAAAGAATAGAGTTAGAATTGTGAACATAATTAAAATCCCTGTCAGTCTAGGTCAGCCAGGTGGAAAAGGACTGTTTTGAGGCCGCGGCGAAAGGACTGGAGATCTTGGGCCCTGGTTCCACAGGGCTGGCGCTCCCACAGAGAAGGCCCTCCCCCTGGGGGTCGCCAGCCGACATTATCTAGCCGATGGCACCCTGAGGAGGCCTTCTCTGTGTGAGCGTACTGGGCGATGGGAATTCGTTCCCGGCAGCAGATGGTCCTGCAAGTATCCCGGGCCTAAGCCATGTAGGGCTTTAAAGGTAAGAACCATCACCTTAAATCTCACCCGGAGGGCAACCGGTAGCCAATGCAGCTCACGCAGGAGGGGTGTAATATGGGAGTATCGGGGTGCTCCCATCACTACCCGTGCAGCTGCACTCTGCACCAGTTGAAGCCTCCGGGTGGTCTTCAAGGGCAGCCCCATGTAGAGAGCATTACAGTAGTCTATACAGGAGGTAACGAGTGCGTGGGTGACTGTACGTAGGGCATCTCGGTCCAGAAAGGGGCGCAACTGGTGTACCAGGCGAATCTGGGCAAATGCCCCCCCCTTCTAGACAAGTATAAACAAGTTTAGTAACTTATCACCTTGACTACAACAAATCATCTTTTCTTCCCATATCTCATTTCTTATCTATAAACAAATCCTTAAAATCCTTTTAATTCCTGAATAGCACAAGTCCATTAGCAACACTTTCCTTCTAGTTTAACAGAATACCGGGAGTTTATTGTATTCTGAACAATTGCAGTTTTTCCCAGAGGCAACTGGACTTCCTTGTTTTTCTTTGAAGATGTTTGGCTTCTCATCCAAGAAGCTTCTTCAGCTCTGGCTGGATCCATCCCACCCATCTCTCTCTTCCCCCCCCCATTCTTCAGAGCTGAAGAAGTTCCTCAGATGAGAAGCCAAACGTCTTCAAAGAAAAACAAAAAAAAAGTCCAGTTGCCTCTGGAAAAAAAAGCACCTTTGGGACAACCATGAATTCATGACATGGATGACTGAGAATCTCCAGAGAGATTGAACAATTGCAACTTTTAACCCAGAAGAAATAGACAATGTACTCCAGGGGTGTCAAACTCAATTTCATTGAGGGCCGCATCAGCATTGCGGTTGCCCTCAGGGGGCCGGGTGGGTATGGCCAGGGTGGGCGTGGCCTACTGGGTGGGCGTGGCTAGAGTGCGTATGGCCTACTGGGTGGGCGTGGCCAGTTCTACATCGTTCGCATCAAGGGTGCCTATGGGGGCCTGGGCAGGAGTGGGACAGATCTGAGGGTCTCTGGCAGGAGGAGGGTCTCTGGGCCAGGGCCAAGGCAGTGGGGGCCGTTCCCTCACTGTTTCCAGGAAGGCTTCGGGGGCCACATGAAACCACTTCGCGGGCCAGATCCGGCCCCCGGGCCTTGTGTTTGACATGTCTGATGTACTCTCTTCAGAGAGAATGAAACTCCTGCTCTTGATTTATTTGCAGAATGATTGTATACGTTGCAACAAGAGGGGGGGTTGTTTTTTTTATTTTTATCTCCTTCAATTTTGCTCTCCTTTTTTCCTGCTGTTTCTTTCCAACTGCTTGCCTTTTGCTGCCCATCTGTCCCCCTTATCTGTGATCTACAGCAGAGCCTTTGCCGAGATTGACACGCCCCCTCCTTTCATTTCAGACAAATTGAGAGAAGTAAAACTTCGATCCATCTCCCTCCTAGCCTCGTTCACCACCCATGACTGCAATCAATATGATTTCTGATCCCTGCAGCTGAGCCCCAAATTTCTGCTGCTAAGCAAGACAGTTATTAAGTGAGTTTTGCTCCCTTTTATGACCATTCTCGCCACAGCTGTTAAGTGAATCACTGCAAATGGAATTAAAATAAAATAAATAAATAAATATGTCCAGTTAGTAATGTGGTTGTGAAATGAATCTGGCTTTCCTATTGACTTAGCTCAGACATGTCAAACACAAGGCCCGGGGCCCGGATCCGGCCCGCGAAGTGGTTTCATGTGGCCCGTGAAGCCATCCTGGAAACAGTGAGGGAACGGCCCCCACTGCCTTGGCCCTGGCCCAGAGACCCTCCTTCTGCCAGAGACCCTCAGATCTGTCCCAATCCTGCCCAGGCCCCCATAAGCACCCTTGATGGGAACGATGTAGAGCTGGCCACGCCCACCCAGTAGGCCATACGCACTCTAGCCACGCCCACCCAGTAGGCCACGCCCACCCATGTCACACCCACCCGGCCCCCTGAGGGCAACCGCAATGCTGATGCGGCCCTCAATGAAATTGAGTTTGACACCTCTGACGTCTTAGCTTGTCGAAAGGTGCCAAAAGGTGATTTAGGTGATCTTGGGACTCTGCAACCGTTGTAAGTATGAGCCAGTTGCCAAGTCTCCAAATTTTGATCACGGTGACCATGGGGATGCTGAAACGGTGGTCATAAGTCACTTTTTCCCATGGCATTGTAACTTTGGACGGTCACTAAATGAAAGTAGTAAGCCGAGAGCAACTTGTGTAGCTGCCGCTCCATCACTTACTAAACAGGCTTCACCCAAAAGGGAAAGTTAGAGATTGGATGGTATTTGTCCACTTCTTCATGTAACCACTGGTAGTCCTCAACTTACAACAGTTCATTTAGTGACCATTCAATGTTACAATGGCACTGAAAAAAAGTGACTTACGACTGTTTTTTCACACTTACGACTGTTGCAGCATTCCTATGGTCACATGATCAAAATTCAGACACTTTTGCGATTGATTCATTTTTATGACGGTCGCAGTGTCCTAGGGTCATGTGATCCCTTTTGAGACCTTCTGACGAGCAAAGTCCATGGGGAAGCCAGATTCACTTAACAACCATGTTACTAATGTAACACCTGCAGTGATTCACTTAACAACGGTGGTGAGAAAGGGCATAAAATCAGGCAAAACCCACTTACCAAATGTACATTTTGGGTTCAGTTGTGGTCATAAGTTTATTTATTTATTTATTTATTTTATTACATTTATATACCGCCCTTTCCCGAAGGACTCAGGGCGGTTTACAGGGTGATTAAAAACAAAAATACAAAAGTTAAAAACAATTAAAAAAAATTATATCCATCCCTGAACAAATAAAACCCCAGGTAAAATTAAAATTAAAATTCTCAGCCTGGGCCAGAGAGCTCAAAGAGCCAGGTCTTCAGGTCCCGGCGGAATGAACGGAGGTCGGGGGCAGTCCTAATCTCCACTGGCAGCTTGTTCCAGAGGGCAGGTGCACCCACTGAGAAGGCCCTATTCCTGGGTGTCGTCCGCCAGCAATCTCTTACCGGTGGCACCCTGAGAAGACCCTCCCTGTGGGAGCGCACTGGACGAAGGGAGCTTGATGCCGGCAGCAGGTGTTCCCTCAGATATCCCGGACCCAAGCCATTTAGGGCTTTATAGGTCATCACCAGCACCTTGAATCTCACCCGGAGGGCAACCGGGAGCCAATGCAGCTCGCGGAGTAGAGGTGTTACATGGGAGTATCGGGAGACCCCCATCACAACTTGCGCGGCCGCATTCTGCACCAGCTGAAGCCTCCGAGTGGTCCTCAAGGGCAGCCCCATGTAGAGAGCGTTGCAGTAGTCTAAACGGGAGGTCACAAGCGCGTGAGTGACTGTGTGTAGGGCATCTCGGTCCAGATAGGGTTGCAACTGGCGCACCAGGCGAACCTGGGCAAAAGCCCCCCTGGTCACGGCTCCTATATGGTCTTCAAAATTGAGTCGTGAATCCAGGAGGACGCCCAAGTTGCAAGCCCTATCAACGGGGGGTAACACCTCACCCCCCATCGTTAGAGATGGAATAGTCTGGTTAGCCCGAGATGCCGATATGCACAGCCACTCAGTCTTGGTGGGATTGAGACGAAGCCTGTTTCTCCCCATCCAGACCTGGACCGCCTCCAGGCAACGGGACATCACGGCGAGGGCATCGCTGGGTTGGTTCGGGGTGGAAAGAAAAAGTTGGGTATCATCAGCATACTGATGATACCCCACTCCGAAACCACGAATGATCTCACCCAGCGGCTTCATATAGATGTTGAACGGGGGGGGGCGAGAGAACCGACCCCTGAGGAACTCCACAAACGAGAGGCCTCGGGGCGGATCTCTGCCCTCCCGTCAACACCGACTGCGAACGGCCCAGGAGATAGGTTGAGGACTACCTGTTTAGGGACAAATCATAGTCTTATTTTTTTAACTTCTTATTGCAACCTACCAATCTACTATTTCCCAGTCTTCGGCAAAGCAGCTCTAACCTTCCATAGCTTTATGAGAAATACAATTTTGATCAACTCAAGCTCTTCACAGCATTATGGACATGATTTGCTGTTGCTTTCTTCCAGGATCTTTTTTTTTTAAAAAAAAATTCCTAATCTAGCCTACATCTTTAGGATTTCCGAAGAGGTCCCCATCGTAGTTCAGTGTGATACTGCTGCATAAATCCCTTTTAGAATTATGCATAGATATGTGTGTGTACAGGTGTAAGTCCATAGAATAGAATAGAATAGAATAGAATAGAATAGAATAGAATAGAATAGAATAGAATAGAATAGAATAGAATAGAATAGAATAGAATAGAATAGAATAGAATAGAATAGAATAGAATAGAATAGAATAGAATAGAACAGAACAGACATGTCAAACACAAGGCCCGGGGGCCGGATATGGCCCGCGAAGTGGTTTCATGCGGCCCGCGAAGCCATCCTGGCAACAGTGAGGGAACGGCCCCCACTGCATTGGCCCTGGCCCAGAGACCCCCCTTCTGCCAGAGACCCTCAGATCTGTCCCACTCCTGCCCAGGCCCCCATAGGCACCCTTGATGCGAACGATGTAGAGCTGGCCACGCCCACCCAGTAGGCCATACGCACTCTAGCCACGCCCAACCACTAGGCCACACCCACCCTGGCCATACCCACCCGGCCCCCTGAGGGCAACCGCAATGCTGATGCGGCCCTCAATGAAATTGAGTTTGACACCCCTGGAATAGAATAACAGAGATGGAAGGGACCCTAGAGGTCTTCTAGCCCAGCCCCCCGCTCAAGCAGGAGAACCTATACCATCTCAGACAAGTGACTGTCTAGTCTCTTCTTAAAAATCTCCAGTGATGGAGCACCCATGATTTCTGGAGGCAAGCTGTTCCACTGGTAAATTGTCCTCACTGTAAGTTTCTCCTTAATTCCAGGTTGCTTCTCTCTTTGATCAGTTTTCAGCATTGACTTACAACAGTTCATTACAACAGCATTACAACAGCACTGAAAAGAGTGACTTATGGTCATTTTTCACACTTATGACCATTGCGACATCCCCATGGTCATGTGATCAAAATTCAGACACTTTGCGACTGACTCATATTTATGACGGTTCCAGTGTCCCAGGGTCATGTGAACTCTTTTTGTGACCTTCTGACAAGCAAAATCAATGGGGAAATTGGAATCGTAACACTTGACAACCATGTTATTAACTTAACAACCGCAGTGATTCACTTAACAACTGTGGCCAGAAAAAATTGTAAAATGGGGCAAAATTCTCTTATCTGTCTCACGTAGCCATGGGAATTTTGGGTTTAATTGGGCTCATAAGTCGAGGACTACTGTATATGCACAGAAACACAGACCAATTGGAGAGGGGGGAAGGAAGTTCCAATATTTGTGATTGTCCATTAAATCAGAAACAATGTCAGATCATGGCAAATGATACAGATTACATCATTTGTGTCCACTGATATCATTTGCACAGTAATACCATCGTGTGAATGGCATAAATCCCGGTGAAATTTGATTCACAGCGTGCAAAATCTGTTGGATCAAAATTGTTGTTAACGCTGTTTAAAGATTTCTTTCCCACCATTTATTAAAAACAATCGGAATGCACACAATACGTTGCCTAGGCAACCACAACCAGTTTGGGATAGATGAGTGGAAACGTAAAACACAGATCTCATTTACAATCACATATCAACAGGAAGTTCTCAGATTCTCTGGGTCACAGAAAGAGCTTAGAAATCTATCAACTCATTTTCTTAATCTGCTGAACTATTTCATGCATTTTCTGGACCATAATATTTTGGTCAGGGTTTTCGCTAAGCCACGAAACATAATAAGGTTAATAAAAATCTAGCGCGTGGGAGTGTAACCACTAGAATTTTATCTGTGTTGATTAAGTGGCAGCCTTACCAGGTAAACCAGACAAGAAATACAACCAGATAAAATAATTACACTTTATTTAATAATTACACTTCCGACGCGATCTGAAAACGCATTTGTTTGAACAAGCCGGCTTGGCCTGATGGGGGGTGGGTTGGGTATTTTATTGTTCTTAATATTTGTATTTATTGTTTTTTACCTCGGGCATTATGTTTAATTCTTTTTAACTTTTGTATTTTTTGTATTTTATACATCTGCCCTGTTCACCGCCCTGAGTCCTTCGGGAGAAGGGCGGTATATAAATAAAATTAATAATAATAATAATAATAATAATAATTGTATAGTAGTGCAAGACTGCAATGTGTGGAGAGATCTGGCTCATAGAATCGCCAAGAGTCGAACACGGCTAAACCGATAACAACATCCTCATCACTTTATTGTAAAACTGCTTTTAACACAATTTTGCAAGTCTGAAAATACACTTTTCATTCCCATCTCTTTTTACAAGTAGTCCTCGATGACCACAACTGAGCCCAAACTTAATAAGCAAGGAACTGAGTCATACTCCATTTTACGACCTTTCTTATCACAGTTGTTAAATGAATCACAGTGGTTGTTAAGCTGTTAGCACGGCTCTTAAGTGAATCTGTCTTCCCCTTGCTTGTCAGAAGGTCGCAAAAGGGGACACTGCAACTGTTATACGTACAAGCCAGTTGGCAAGCGTTCGAATTTTGATCATGTGATCATGGGGATGCTACAAAGAGTGTGCAAAAAGGTCGTAAGTCACGTTTTTTCAGTGCCGTTGTAACTTCTAACAGTCACTAAATGAACTGTTGTAAATCGAGGACTACCTGTACAATTCAAGAAACGAGAGGGGGTCCCTTCTGAGCTTCTTACTCCATCCACTGTCCAGCTGAGGGCTATGCCTCTCTTATCTGACCATTCCCTAGGCGGCATCTATTTGTTCTGTCTTGTAAGGTCTCTCCCATGTACAGTTAAACTACGTGCATTGCTTGAACGTGCATGTAGTCCTCAATTTACAACAGCTTGTTTAGTGACAACGGCACTGAAAAATGTGGCTCATGGACCTTTTTCATAGTTATGATCTCTGCAGCATCCCCATGATCATGTGATCAAAATTCAGATGCTCGACAACTGTGTTCATATTTATGACTGTTGCTGTGACCCAAGGTCACGTGATCCGCTTTTGCAACCTTTTGGGGAGCAAAATCAATGGGGAAGCCAGATTCTAACCTATCAGCTGCAGTGATTTCCTTAAGAACTGTGGCAAGAGATGTCATGAAATGGGGCAAAACTCACTTTTAACAAATATTTCAACAGAAATTTTGGGCTAAATTCTGGTCGTAAGTCAAGGACTACCTGTATTGCAACAGAAAAGGGGATATTTTGGTGGCAGAAGTCAATGGAAAAGACCAAAAATGATATTGTATTATGGCAGGGCAACCACATTTGCTCTGCTCTGAATAGTTGTGGTATCTTTGGAATGGAACAAACCTCTTTCCACAAGGAAAGGCTAAAGGATTCTTAATTAGCTATACTTTTGCCTTTGGGTCAGTTTTTGACTCCTGGCAATTGCCTGGACTAGACTCTACAATTTTCTTGACAATTTTTTTTCCTGGGAACTGGAAGTCTCCCTATCTTTTTTTTTATTGAAAAGTTTTACAATACATTTTTTTAACAAAACAAAACCCCTCCCAACCCCCTCCCCTCTCCCCAACCCTCCCCAACGCCTCCCTCCCTTCCCCCTCCCCCCTCCCCGACTTCCCAGAGCTAAATACAAGGTATAAAAATACAAACAATCATAATCTACCTTATGCAAACAACAATAAGCTATTAAATCTATCGCACTTTAACTCTTATAAAATAACTACAAGCAATATAAATATCACATCAATACTTATTCAAATGCTAGAGAAGTCTCTATATCTTAAATTTGCAGGCTGGCTGGGGAATTCTGGGAGTTGATGTCCACACATTTTAAGGTTGCAGACTGGCTTGGGAATTCTGGGAGCTGAAGTCCACACATCCTAAGCTTGCCAAGGTTCAGAAAGACTGGATTAAGCATTACACCAAACTGGTTCACCGCTACTTTGTACATATACCGGGGTAGGCAAGCTTGGCTCTTTTATGACTCGTGGACTTCAACTCCCAGAATTTGTGAGCCAGCCATGCTGACTCAGGGATTCTGGGAGTTGAAGTCCACGAGTCATAAAAGAGCTAAGGTTGCCTACTCCTGACATATACTTTTTTAAAATGACTAAACATTTGGTTTGTCTAATAAGATGTTAGTTTTTGCTAAATGGATGAGTACATCATAAAGGTGTGTCTCAATTATTATTCTGGCTGTGGCTGAATATTATAGTGCCCACTTATCTGTAAGGCATCCGGTTGCAAAAGGCTTAAATCGTCTTTTAATAACAGCAAGTGTTGGCTCTTACATTCCCGCCTCCGTTAGAGAAATGTAAGAATTGCTGTGAAAAGCATTCACCCTTCATGGCTAGGAAGAGGTTGGCCTTTGTTTCTTTGGGCCTCAAGTGGCAGATTCTTCCTTTTTTAGCAGAGAAAGAGAAAAGGATGGTTTACAAAACGTGAATATAGGTACTCCTCAGCTTACGACCACAATTGACCCCAAAATTATCTTTGCGAAGCGAGGCATTTGTTAAGTGAGTCTTCTCCCATTTTACGACCTTTTTCCCATGGTTGTTAAATGAATGATGTGATTGTTAAGCAAAACTGGCATCCCCCCATTGACTTTACAGGCCGTCCTCGACTTACAACAGTTCATTTAGTGTCTGCTTGAAGTTACAAAGGCACTGAAAAAAGTGGCTTATGACCGTTTTTCACACTTACGACCATTGCAGCATCCTCATGGTCACATGATCAAAATTTGGCTGCTTGACCACTGGTTCACGTTTATGATCGTTGCAGTGTCCCGGGATCATGTGATCACCTTTTGTGACCTTCTGATAAGCAAAGTCAATGGGGAAGCCAGATTCACTTAACAACCATGTTGTTAACAAATGCAATGATTCAAGAAAAGTCGTAAAATGGGGCAAAACTCACTTAAGAAATGTTTCACTTAGCAACAGAAATTTTGGGCTCAGTTGTGGTCATAACTCAAGGACTGCCTGTACTTTTCAGAAGCCAGCTGGGAAAATTACAAATGGTTACATACAAACACGATTCTGGGACAGTGTAACTGTCATAAATCTATCCCAATTGCCAGGAACCTGAATTTCGATCACATGACCATGCTGTAATTGGTCATAAGTGTGAAAACCAACCATAAGTCACTTTTTTCAGTGCTGTTGTAACTTTGAGCAGTCACAAAATCAGTGGTTGTAAGTTGTCAGTTACATTTTTTGTTAGGATACATTACTGTTTCTTATGATGTTCCTAGCTGAAAAATACAGTTTTCGATGCAATCTGATCTGATTTTCCTAAGAGTAAGTTCTACTGAATTTATTTGGATTTCTGATTAGTGGGTTTATAAAATGTTTTTCATGGCAAAAATCCAGAATTAGCTAGCCCTTGCTTCTTTTAGGAAGCCCTTCCAATTTCTCAGTTGAGTCTACAACCTGGGATTTCCTAGCTGTTTCCCACCCAAGTAATAACCAGACCTTTAGTACAATAAATTATAAAAAAAATTAAAAACAAACAGCAGAAAAAAGAAGATGGAAAGTAAGAAAAAAGAAATGAAATGTAAAAAGAGAAGGAAAAGATAGAATTATGACTTCCGGCCTTCTTCCCATCCAGCAAATGCCATCTTAATTTTTTTCCTGCCTCTTTAACCTCTTTTAAATCCATAAATCCTCCATTCAGACTTCTTTCAACAAATGTCCATATAAGGAAACCTTATATGAGAGAACATTTCATCTCTTCTCCACTCAAAAGCCTTTCCAAGAATGCCATAAATCATTTTGATTTATTTTTGACATAGACAAATCTTTAACAGAATTTATGGATCTCAGGTTGAAAATGATAGCATTATGCATTTGATTTTTCATAATTCACTCGGAGTTAACTGCGCTGTTTGTAAGACTGGTTGGATGTTTTTCCTTTTCTCTCCGAATTGACATTTGTGGATTTAAGAATAACTTCTATTCTTTTTTCTACTGTGATTTTATATACAGATAATCCTCAACTTACAGCCATTTAGCGACCGTTCAAAGTTACAACGGCACTGAAAAAGTGACTTCTGACCTTTTTTTTCACACTTATGACCATTGCAACAACTCCATGGTCAGATGATCACAATTCGGATGCTTGATCGCTGGTTCATATTTATGATGGTTGCAATGTCCCAGGGGTCATGTGATCCACCTTTGTGACCTTCTGACAAGTCAGATTCCCTTAACAATCTTGTTACTTAACAACTGCAGTGATTCACTTAACAAATATGGCCAAAAAAAAAAGGTTTGTAAATTGGAGCAAAACTCACCGAACAACTGTCTCACTTAACCACAGAAATCTGGTGTTCAGTTGTAGTCATAAGTCAAGGACTACCTGTATTATTAGTTGCTTGCTTGTTAGAGCAATCCAGCATTTTGGATTTTGTTTGGAAGATGGGTGTGGGATGTGAAGGAACGGAAACCCAGCTTCTCTTAAGGAGAATATTTCTAACTCAGGGTTGAAATGAAGGGACCATGGCGTTCTCTGAACTTGGTTGTTTTCTTGCAAACGTTTCAGTGTCCATTGATTGACTAGCAGTAGTTAGTTGCCTAGTCTGGGCAATGAAAGGTCTGCAGGAAAACTAACAAGCCCAGAAAACACCGGGGAACCCTCAAACCCAGCATTTACGTATTCAAACAATCATGTCTGTTTCCAGGATCCTAGGTTATAGTGGATAACTCCTTCAGCTGTATTACCCTAGAACAGGGGTAGGCAACCTTGGCTCTTTTGTGACTCGTGGACTTCAACTCCCAGAATTCCTGAGCCAGCATGACATGGCTCAGAAAATGACATGGCTGCTTCGATGAAAATGACATGGCTCCTTCAATGAGTCACAGATTTTTGCTCCTGTAGATTCTGAAACACCTCTTCTAATTGAATCTGACACATTAAACAGCCCATTCATTTCCTTCTTTTCCTATGAGTTATTAACCAAGTGTAACAACAACAACAATAATTTTTTTTAAAAAAAACAACCACTTTAGCTTCTCCCCATTTTTGGAGCCTGACATTTGCAAAGAGATTCACAGTCTCAGATTGCATAAGATTTTGAATCAGGGGTATACAAGATGCACTCTTCCAGATATTTTTGGCCCCTTCTTAAAAGGAATTCCCAGGATAGAGAGATGCTAGATAACTGTTGCCTGTCTCAATATCTATGGAGATTCTTAGTCATCCAGGACATGATTGTCCAAAAGGTGCTTTTTTCGAGAAGCAACTGGACTATGTTTTTTCTTTGAGGAAGAAGACGTTTTGCTTCTCATCCTAAAAGCTTCATCATTTCTGACTGGATGGGGGGGGGGGTTGATGGAAGGAACTAATGTCTAATTCCATCTTTGAGATCCAGGACAAACCAAAGTCATCTTACAGTTGTTGTCTGTCTATATGGCAACTGACTGAAGTGTAAATTGAACATCTTTCTTAAAACACAGCCCAGTGTCCTTTGCAGTATTTAGGAATGTAAGAAAGTTAGACAACTCTAGCTGTCTGCTTGAAATATATACCATGTTTCCCCAAAAATAAGACAGGGTCTCATATTATTTTTTGCTCCAAAAGACATATGGTTTATGGTTTATTAAATGTATATGCCACCCTTCTCCCTGAGGGTTTATTTTCCAGTTAGGTCTTATTTTGGGCAAAATACGGTATTAAATGTGTCCATCTGGCTGAAAATCTTAACTGGGGCTTATTTTGGGGGTAGGACTTATATTACAATCGTCCAGAAAAATCATGCTAGGGCTTATTTTCATGAAAATACGGTATTTACCTATCAATTAAATAATGTGAATATTATCAATATTGAATAATATAGTATTGTATAATAGGAATATTCAAGAATTCTCTCTCTAATTGTGAGTCAAAGTTGGCTTTTGGTATTGTAGGTACGTTTTATGGGTTCACGCATAGTACTTACTCAAGGCTCAACTGTGATTGGTTGTTCACTCAATTTACCTTAAACCATGTTTCTTAGAGATCCATTCCAAGAATCCTGCAAGCCACATGTGTGGATGTACTGTATTCCTATGCACTAAAATGGTATTTTTAAACAAATGAACCATCCTTTCTGCCCAATAACTCATCCCAATTTTGTGATAGTGCTTTTGATTCGTACTATTCCAAAAGTGTTATATTATTCTTTGTGCATTCCTTTAAATTATCATTTTAGCTTATTTTCCTTAATGCCCAAACTCTCTTTTGGATATTTCAGAATCTAGCAATAACTTAGCAGGTATGAAACTAAACTCTTGTTCTATATAAGCAGGTCAGCTTACTCTTTTTAATTAAGAGGAATATTTGATGAGCTCTGAGCTTTGTTGTTTGCTTGCAGACATTTCATTACCCGACTAAGTAACATCATCTTTTTAATTAAGATTGCAGACAGCGCTGCTGGTGATATAATATACACAGATACACACAGAGATTTATCTCTTTCTAGGCAATTTTAGGATAACTAAATAAATGTTACTTCTTGCTGTCTCATTAGCCCATGTTCTTGAGTTGTCCTGTGCTTTTGGGTCTAAAGTTTGAGAATTGTCAAAATGTTATTAACTACAAACAGAAGCATCCACGGTGTCTCTCTGTGTGTCAAATCCACAAGATGGCATGTGTGGTGTCCACCATTTTGTAAATTTTAAGAGAATAACAGAGTTGGAAGGGACCTTGGAGGTCTTCTAGTCCAACCCCCTGCTCAAGCAGGAAATCTTATGCCATTTCAGACAAATCTCTTCTTAAAAACCTCCATGGGGTCATGCAATCACCTTGTCAGAGCAAGAATATCCGAGGTTTTGTGACCTTCAGCAAAACAAAGACAATGGGGAAGCCAGATTCACTTTCAAACCGTGTTATTAACTTAATAACTGCAGTGATCCACTTAACAATTGCATCAAGAATGGTTGTAAAATGGGGCAAAATTCACTTAACTGCTGTCTTGCTTAGCAATGGAAAATTTTGGGCTCAATTGAGGTCATACGTCAAGGGCTACCGTGTTTCCCTGAGAATAAGACCCAACTGGAAAGTATGCCCTAGCATGATTTTTCAGGATGCTTGTAATATAATCCCTACCCCCAAAATAAGCCCCAGTTAAAATCGTCAGCCAGATGGATGCGTTTAATACCGTATTTCCCTGAAAAATAAGGCCTAACTGGAAAGTAAGACCTAAACGAAAAATAAGACCTAGCGCAGGGGTAGGCAACCTTGGCTCTTTTATGACTTATGGACTTCAACTCCCAGAATTCCTGAGTCAGCTGACCTAGTGCATCTTTTGGAGCAAAAATTAATACAAGACCCAGTCTTATTTTTGGGGAAACGGGTACCTGTATCCTTCTCCCCTCCATTTTTAAAAAACTCAATTCTCCTCATCAGTTTCCAAAAACATGTTCCCTCACCATCCTCAGTTGTTCGTGGTACTCACAACTTCCACCTATCTGTCTTTCTTGCTGGATTTATGGCTCAATTTTATTTCTTCTGGGCAGTGTGCACTAATGGTGCCCTTCCAAGGAGTCTTATCCGGAGTCCTAAGCTCTTTCACTTCCTCCCTCTGAATGAATGGCATCTTCCTTGCCCTTCCCTCTAAAATAGCACAGCCGACTTCTTCACTCTGGCTGTTCCCCAAACGAAATTACTGGCGTCAATGGTGAAGGAACTCTGTGATGTAGTATTTACGCCAAGGGGCCCCAGGAGAGGAGTTACAACTGGGAATTAATTCTAAGCTGGACAGGAATTCCGGAGCAATACAGTAAAACAGGGGACAGGATTGCTGACTTCTCTCTCGTTGATGTGGCATCTCTCCTAGGGAAGAAAAAAGCAGGATTTGCTGTTTGTTTGTTTATTTATTTATTTATAATGAGACTTGTATGCCGCCCTATCTCCCGAAGGACTCAGGGCAGCTAAACAATAAAATACAATAAATACAAATATTAAAAAAGAATTAAATTATGTCGAAGTCCCACTAAAACCAATTTAAAACATTTAAAATCATAATTAAAAACCCCATTATCATCAGTCCAGGTCGGCCTGTTGGAAAAGGTACGTCTTAAGGTCACGACGAAAGGACCGAAGGTCTGGGGCCATCCGGAGCTCCCGGGGGAGTTGGTTCCACAGGGCAGGTGCCCCCACAGAGAAGGCTGGGGTCGCCAGCCGACATTGTCTGGCCGACGGCACCCTGAGGAGGCCCTCTCTGTGCGAGCGCAGAGGGCGATGGGAAATCATTCCTGGCAGCAGACGGTCCTGCAAATATCCCGGGCCTAAGCCATGTAGGGCTTTATAGGTAAGGACCAGCACCTTGAATCTCACCCGGAGGTGTTGCTACAACCCAAGTTTAGCCTGAGGTTACTGTGCAAATTTAAACGGTCCTCAACTTACCACAGTTCATTTAGTGACTGTTCAAAGTTACGGCACTGAAAAAAATGACTTAGGACCATTTTTCACACTTACGACCCCGTTAGTCACAAGATCAAAATTCAGATGTTTGGCAAGTGGCTCATATTTATGACGGTTGCAATGTCCCGTGATTCTGTGATCAACTTTTGCGAGCTTCTGACAAGCAAAGTCAACGGGGAAGCCAGATTCACTTTATGACCGTGTTACTAACTGAAGAACTGCACTGATTCACTTAAGAACTGTGGCAAGAAAGGTCATGAAATGGGGCAAAATTCATTTAACAAATGTTTCACTTGGCCACATAAATTTTGGGCTCAAGTCGAGGACTCCCTTTATAGCCTTGGTGGAGCAGTGGGCTAATGCCTCCTTAAGTAACACCAGCTGCTTGCAATTAGTGCAGGTTCGCATCCCACCAGGCTCAAGGTTGACTCAGCCTTCCATCCTTCCGAGGTAGGTAAAATGAGGACCCAGATTGTTGGGGGCAATTAAGCTGACTTTGTAATAATGCCGCTTGGGGTGGTGGTGTGAAAGCCCTAACAAGCAGGCATATACATAGAATGAAGGCTACTGCTAAGCTTGTAAGCCGCCCTGAGTCTTCGGAGAAGGGCAGGATATAAATGGAATTAAAATAAAAAATAAATGAATAAATAGCCATCCAAAGCCCTCATTAAATCATTTTCAAATTGATTTTTAACTTGTAAGGCTGCAAGGTGTAACTCCCCTCTTTCTTCTGTTTGTTTGTTTTCATTGAAAGGCTAAAATCTTGTAAGATGACTTAACTCAGACATGTCAAACACAAGGCCCGGGGGCCAGATCCGGCCCATAAAGTGGTTTCATGCGGCCCGCGAAGCCATCCTGGAAACAGTGAGGGAATGGCCCCCACTGCCTTGGCCCTGGCCCAGAGACCCTCCTTCTGCCAGAGACCCTCAGATCTGTCCCACTCCTGCCCAGCCTCCCATAGGCACCCTTCATGCGAACGATGTAGAGCTGGCCATGCCCACCCAGTAGGCCATACGCACTTTAGTCACGCCCACCCAGTAGGCCATGCCCACCCAGGCCACACCTAACCGGCCCCCTGGGGGCAACCGCAATGCTGATGCGGCCCTCAATGAAATTGAGTTTTACACCCCTGAGTCTTAACTGAACTGAAAAAGTAGGCATAGTATATACAGGGTGCAAAATATCAGTTGACCACCAGACGGCAGCAGTGAGATACAGAAAACACAAACATTTGCTGCCTCTGCAGGCTGTCTGGATATTTACAACCTGGACCTCTTGCCTAAGAAGACATGTGTTGGAGGCTGGCCAGCAAAGGGACCACAGAGACAAAAACTGTGTTAATAGTTACACAATTACAAAACAAAAAAGCCACCCTGTTTTGTAATTTTGTGAGAGTATTACAAAGATTTGGCTAATTTTTGCCTGACTTCATCTGCATAGTTTATAATGCTCTGATAATAAAAATGTAAAAGAACCCAAATTGTGTGATGTTCTGGTGAGCTAACCCCAAGATTTCACAAGATTCTGGACAAGAATTCCCAACTCCTACCGGCATTCTTATGAAATATGGAGTATATTTTTACTTCTAAAACTAAATTTTACATAGGGATTGTGTACCAAAGCACCCATGGGCTTCACATTCCTTGGCTCATGTGAAACCATTTGAAAATGAGGTGATTGATGTGATCCATATATGGACCCCAGGTTGAAAAGCGAGACATGCTCCAATTTCAGACTGGATAAAGGAGGCAGGTTCTATATCTGAACTGGCTTAAAAAATAAGACATCTTTGGAATCCATAGAGAAGTCATTACAGATAGTCCTCGCCTTGCAACAGTTCATTTAGTGACCATTTAAAGTTACAATATCACTGAAAAAAATGACCGTTTTTCACAACCATTACAACAGCCCCCATGGTCACATGACCAAAATTTAGATGCTTGGCAACTGATTCATATTTATGACAGTTGCAGTGTCCTGGGGTCATGTGATCAGCTTCTGGAACCTTCTTACAAGCAAAGTCAATGGGGAATCCAGATTCACTTAACAGCCATATTACTAATGGAACAACTGCAATGATTCACTTAACAGCTGTGGCAAGAAAAGTCGTAAGATGGGGCAAGTCCCACTTAACAAATGTCTCACTTAGCAATAGAAATTTTGGGCTCAATTGTGGTTGTAAGTTGAGGACTACCTGTACCATCTTGAATGGAGTTTATTTATTTGTATATCGAGTCGGTATCCCGGCTTTTGTACAGCAGCTCAAGAGATCATTCATACCGCTCTCTTGTCCTATATTTTTCTCCACAACAATCCTGCGAGGTAGGCTGGGCACAGAGAAACCGACCCAGATCCTGAATTTTTAATTAACAAGGACCAATGTAAACCTCAGGTTTTTTATCATTTGGAAGCAATAAACAATAATATCAGCCTCAAACTTGTTTTTCCCAGCAAAGCGTGTAAGGGAGAGAAATCCCCAGGGAATCCCAGTCCCTCCCAGTTTGGGCCATCTTAGCTTGCTGGACTTCCATTTCCTGTTCAGAGAAGGATTATCGCCCCAGGTGTCCCTTACAAGTCACGATGTGACGAACACAAATTGCATAATTACATAGTTTGTGTGATCGATGTGATGATGTCAAGCTGCACAGGACAGGACCTGCCCCCCCCGGCAGGTGCCTGTTGTGATCTGGGGGGAAAGGAAGATGCTGTTGGCTCTCTGGGAATCAGTTCGTCCAACTTTAAGATCTTGGCTAAGAGAACATCTAAGCCCTCAGAAGAAAGTGACTTTTCCAAAGTAACAAATGATCTTGTCAAGCGCAATGCAGAAAAACGTGTTATTATTGCCTTCGCAAGTGGCAGTCAGGAAGAACAAGCAGCAGTGGGGAACACAGAGAAACCGAGTTAATCCGTCTTCCCATTTTATGCAAATAATATATGCAAACTGATGTTCTCTTAAAGTAAAGGGCTTAAGGCAGGGGTGTCAAACTTCCTGGCTGGTTTATGCAGCTAGGGAGAGGACACGAGGCTGGTTCCAGGCGGTGATATCTGCTTCTTTGAGTGAGGGTAATTTCCCCACCGTCTTGAAGGAGGCGGTGGTGAGACCCCTCCTCAAGAAGCCAGCCCTGGACCCAGCTGTGTTGAACAACTTTCGTCCAGTCTCCAACCTTCGCTTTCTTGCGAAGGTTGTTGAGAGTGTGGTGGCGCACCAGCTCCCTCTGGTCCTGGATGAAGCGGATTATCTGGATCCGTACCAATCGGGTTTCAGGCCCAGGTACAGCACGGAGACGGCATTGGTCGCTCTGGTGAATGATCTCTGGAGGGCCCGGGATAGGGGATGTTCCTCTGTCCTAGTCCTATTAGACCTCTCAGCGGCTTTCGATACCATCGACCATGGTATCCTGCTGCGGCGTCTCAGGGGATTGGGAGTGGGAGGCACGGTTCTTCGGTGGTTCTCCTCCTATCTCCTGGGACGTTCGCAGTCGGTGTTGGCAGGGGGGCAGAGATCGGCCCCTAGGTCTCTCGTTTGTGGAGTTCCTCAGGGGTCGGTTCTCTCGCCTCTCCTGTTCAACATCTACATGAAACCGCTGGGTGAGATCATTCGTGGTTTTGGAGTTGGGTATCATCAATATGCTGATGATACCCAACTTTTTATTTCGACCCCAAACCACCCCAGTGATGCCCTCGCTGTGATGTCCCGTTGCCTGGAGGCGGTTCGGGTCTGGATGGGGAGGAACAGACTTCAACTCAACCCTGACAAGACTGAGTGGCTGTGCATTCCGGCATCCCGGGACATTCAAAATGTTCCATCTCTTTTTATGGGGGGTGAGTCTTTACCCCCCGTGGATAGGGCGCGCAACTTGGGAGTCCTCCTAGATTCGCGGCTTACCTTAGAAGATCATATAGTTGCCGTGACTAGGGGGGCTTTCGCTCAGGTTCGCCTGGTGCGTCAGTTGCGGCCCTATCTAGACCGGGAGGCCTTGTGTACGGTCACTCATGCGCTCGTGACCTCTCGTCTTGACTACTGCAATGCTCTCTACATGGGGCTTCCCTTGAAGACCACTCGGAGGCTCCAACTGGTACAGAATGCGGCCGCGAGAGTTGTCTTGGGAGTTTCCCGGTACTCCCATGTTACACCTTTGCTCCGCGAGCTGCATTGGTTACCAGTTGTCTTCCGGGTGAGGTTCAAGGTCTTAGTGATGGTTTTCAAGTCCTTACATGGCATGGGTCCGGAATACCTTGGGGACCACCTGCTGCCGGCGTCAACTCCCCTCCGCCCTGTGCGTTCCCACAGAGAGGGCCTCCTCAGGGTGCCTCCGGTCAGGGAATGCCGACTGGCGGCCCCCAGGGGGAGGGCCTTCTCTGTGGGCGCCCCGGCTCTGTGGAATCAACTGCCGGTTGAGCTCCGGATGGCACCGGATCTCCGCTCCTTCCGGCGCGGGTTAAAGACCCACCTATTTGAACAAGCTGGCCTGGCCTGATGGGGAGTTAATTTAGGGTTTTAAATATTTGTATATTTTATTGTTTTATTTTGGGCATTAATTTAATTCTATTTTAACTTTTGTATTTTTGTATTTTTTATTATATGCCCTGTTCACCGCCCTGAGTCCTTCGGGAGAAGGGCGGTATAAAAATTTAATAAAACTGAAACTGAAACTGAAACTCAATTTCATTGAGGGCCGCATCAGCACTGCAGTTGCCCTCAGGGGGCCGGGTGGGTATGGCCAGGGTGGGCGTGGCCTACTGGGTGGGTGTGGCTAGAGTGCATATAGCCTACTGGGTGGGCATGGCCAACTCTACATCATTCGCATCAAGGGTGCTTATGGGGGCCTGGGCAGGAGTGGGACAGATCTGAGGGTCTCTGGCAGAAGGAGGGTCTCTGGGCCAGGGCCAAGGCAGTGGGGGCCGTTCCCTCACTGTTTCCAGGATGGCTTCACGGGCCACATGAAACCACTTTGCGGGCCGGATCCAGCCCCTGGGCCTTGTATTTGACATGTCTGGCTTAAGGCTACGTAGGGCATAATAAGATGTATTTATTTGGGTTTTATCCCACCTTTATTACTTTATATGTAATTCAAGGTGGCGAACGTCCTAATATTCCTCCCTCCTCACATTTTCCTCACGATAACAACCCTGTGAGGTGGATTGAGCCGAGAGAGAGTGACTGGTCTAAAGTCACCTAGCCACTTTTGATGCCTAAGATGGGACTAGAACTCTCAGTCTCCCAGTGATTGGCCCACAATCACCCAGCCAGTGCCAAGGCAGGATACAACTCACTGTATCCTAGCGGTTGACCCAAAGTCACCCAGCCAGCTCCCATGCCAAGGCAGGACTAGAACTCACTGTCTCCTAACGATTGAGCCAAAGTCACCCAGCCAGCCAAGGCAGGACTAGAACTCACTGTCTCCTAGTGATTGAGCCAAAGTCACCCAACTTGCTTTCATGCCTAAGGTAGGAGTACAGCTCACAATCTCCTGGTTTCTAGTCAGCATCTTAATCCCTAGACCAAACTACTCTACTTGCAATGGGAATCTAGGCTCGGAATAGTGAAATTCAAATTGATTTACGTATGACTGCAATCTTATTTTTTATTATTTTTTTCCATTTATTTGTAGTATTGTTTGCTTATTTATTTGGATTCTGTACTATTCTTTTTGCTGGAGAAGCCCAGACTATTTTGCCAAGTGTGTGGTAGGCCCTGAGGGTGGGGAGTCCTTGCTTAATTGTTATAACACTTAGGTACTATTATAATACAGGTACAGAACAGGTGGTACCTGGCTCAACTGTAATAACTGTGAGAGGGATCTCGGAGTCCTAGTGGACAAACCCTTAAATATGAGCCAGCAGTGTGCTGCAGCTGCCAAAAAAGCCAACACAATGCTAGGCTGCATTAACAGAGGGATAGAATCTAGATCATGTGAAGTGTTAATATCATTTTACAATGCCTTGGTAAGGCCACCCTTGGAATACTACATCCAGTTTTGGTCACCACGATGTAAAAAAAATGTTGAGACTCTGGAAAGAGTGCAGAGAAGAGCAACAAAGATGATTAGGGGGCTGGAGGCTAAAACATATAGGGAACGGTTGCTGGAATTGGGTATGTCTAGTCTAATGAAGAGAAGGACTCGGGGTGACATGATAGCAGTGTTCCAATATCTCAGGGGCTGCCACAAAGAAGAGGGAGTCAAGCTATTCTCCAGAGCACCTGAAGGCAGGAGAAGAAGCAACAGATGGAAACTAATCAAAGAGAGAAGCAACTTAGAACTAAGAAGAAATTTTCTGACAGTTAGAACAATTAATAAGTGGAACGGCTTGCCTCTAGAAGTTGTGGATGCTCCAACACTGGAAGCTTTTAAAAAGAGACTGGACAACCCTTTGTCTGAAATGATATAGGGTTTCCTGCCTGATCAGGGGGTTGGACTAGAAGACCTCCAAGGTCCCTTCCAACTCTTGTTTTCTGTATTCTGTAGCTTTTGCAAACTACGCGGGTATATAATCATAATTTAGAGACACCCCCCCCAATCAAAGCATAAAATGTAACAGAAAGGAAAGCAAGTGAGGGACTGGATCGGGGTGCCTCCTTACGAGACACCTTCCAATGTATTTCTTTTCCTTGTAGTTCTATGTGCTGGGAGTTATTCTGGCCCCAATCCGGGTTGCGTTGGCCTTTGTGGTCCTATTCCTTATCTGGCCCTTTGCCTTGCTGCAAGTGGTGGGACTGTCTGAGGAAACCTTGCAAGAACCCTGCTCGGGATGGAGAAAGTAAGTAATGGCGGGGAGGACATCTCGGCTCTCCTTTGGGCCCGTTGCCCATGGCCCTCTTAATGCCTCCTCCTTTGTCGCCTTTCTTCTTCCTTCTTTTCAGCACAGTTGCTCATGGTTCGGTCTACTGGCTGAGTCGCCTGATGTTTTTCTTGCTTGGGTTCATGCGGATCCGGGTGCGAGGTCAGATGGCATCCCGGCTCCAAGCGCCCATCCTGGTGGCCGCTCCTCACTCTACCTTCTTTGACCCAATTATTTTGCTGCCCTGTGATCTTCCCAAGGTGGTGTCGCGCACGGAGAATCTCCACGTACCAGTCATTGGAGGTAAGGCTGCTTAACTTAGCTGGGGGTGGGGTGGGAAGGACAAGGAGAACCACGTAGGCAGTAGATCTTGCCCCAAAGGTTCTTTTTCAGGAGGCAACTGGACTTTCTTGTTTTTATTCTGAAGACTTTTTCGCTTCTCATCCAAGAGGCTCCTTCAGCTCTGACTGGATGGTGGGGAATGGAAGGATTTAGGGACACGGTGGCTCAGTGGGTTAGGACGCTGAGCTTGTCGATCGGAAGGTCGGCAGTTTGGCGGGTCGAATCCCGAGTGCCGCATAACAGAGTGAGCGCCTGTCCCAGCTTCTGTCAACCTAGCAGTTCGAAAGCACGTAAAAATGCAAGTAGAAAAATAGGGACCACTACGGTGGGAAGGAAACAGCGTTCCGTGCGCCTTTGGCGTCTAGTCATGCCAGCCACATGACCATGGAGACGTCCTTGGACAAGCGCTGGCTCTTCGGCTTTGAAACGGAGATGAGCCGGAAACGACTAGCACGCATGTGCGGGGGAACCTTTACCTTTACCTTTATAAATACACACACACACACACATACAAGGAGTATAAGTCCTTCCATTCTCCGCCACCCAGTCAAAGCTGAAGGAGCCTCTTGGATGAGAAGCGAAAACGTCTTCAGAATAAAAACAAGAAAGTCCAGTTGTCTCCTGAAAAAGCACCTTTGGGATAACTATGACCTGGATGACTGAACATCTTCTTAGATCTTACCTTTGGACGTTTTTCATCCACTGCATCTGGTACACCTTGCAAGACCATTTGTTTTAGACTTTGGCTTTCTGGAGATTTTAATCCATTCTGAAATGGAACCTCTGGGATTCTAGTCCTCATGACTGTGAGGATATCTGCAATGGTGACTGCAGTGAGTAGTTTAACAGAATAACAAGAGTTCGGAGGGATCTGGGACCCACAATTTCTGAAGGCAAGCAGTTCCACTGGCTAACTGTTCTGTCACCAATTTTCAACTTACTTCTAGGTTGGTTCTCTCCCTGAGGGGGGAAAAAAATTCTTTGTCTTTCCAGATTCATCCAAGTATCAGATTCACTGAGTGGCCTCTGGTTCTAATCCTTGAGGAAGGGAAAGAGACCTTCTCTTTGTCCCTTTGTATCCACATCATGTATAATTTTTTTCCCACTGAGTAAAGTCCCCTCTCAATCACCTCAGTTTTGTAGGGTGAAAAAAATACAGTACTTAAAATATTGGACTGCAGTGAGGGATGGAACTGAGGGGTCCTTGGTCCTCTCTGAGCTTGGTTATTTTTTTTGCAGACGTTTCATTACCCAAACTAGGTAACGTCATCAGTGCTCAAGCGGGAGGAATTTGCTCTTCAGACTTCATATCAATTAAATTAAATTATGCTTCTAAACTAGGTGCTTCCTTCTCACTCCATGCAACACAACTTCCCTGCTCTTGGAGTGAAGCTCGATTTCACCCTCAAATGCTTAACGGAATAAGATTTGTGGGTTTAGATGTTCACTAAGTCTGCCTTATTGTGGCTGCAAAGATCCAGCTGATCGGTAAGATGGCAGCAAAGGGTTGGCGTATCTATCTATCTTTGCCATTGTCAAGTAGTAGTGAATGCTGTCATGGCTTGGCAACTGGACTTCTGTTTTTTTCTCTCTGCAGATCTTTCACTTCTCATCCAAGAAGCTTCTTCAGCTCTGACCGGATGGTGGGGAATGGAAGGATTTATGTTCCTTGCAGACAGCTGGTCATTTGTATTCTTTTGGAGAGTTGTTGAGGTCACCTGGAGGCTTATCTGTGCCTTCAGGGTCACCTGGATGGTGCCAATGGGTGTGGAGCCTTCTTGGAACGGTTGAAAGGACTGTGTTGTAGATTGGAGATAGATGATGTCGTATCCCCTCTGTTGAGAGAGGGCTGTTCAATTTTGACAGAGATGGCCTCAATGATTCTCTAAAACAGACATGTCAAATTCGTGACGTCGCGCAATGTATCGGGACGGTTTTGCCATTGCCAGCAATGGGGTGGGCACGGCTTCCGGTTGACGCATCCAGCCCACGGGCCAGCAGTTTCACAGCCCTGCTCTAAAAGAATGCAAATGACCAGCTGTCTGCAAGGAGTATAAATCCTTCTGTTCCCGACCATCCAGTCAGAGCTGAAGAAGCTTCTTGGATGAGAAGCCAAACGTCTTCAAGGAGAGAAAAGGAAGTGTAGTTGCATCGTGAAAAAGCACCTTTGGGACAACCGTGACCTGGATGACTGAGAGTCTCCATAGACTGTCATGGCTTGAATTTTGGTCGCCCTGATTTATTTGCTCCAAGACCGTCATTAATCTTGTGCTGATTTTATCATTGTCATTCCGTAAAAATGAGACGAACCTTTGGACTGATCCAGCAGGTGTTTTATCAACTTAGAAAGAATTCATTCCACTGACAGCTTTGGATTTCAAGAAGCAAATGCCGTACAATAGTCCTTGACTTGCGTCCACATTTGAATCCCAATTTTCTGCTGTTAAGTGAGGCAGTTGTTAAGTGAATTTTGCCTCATTATATGACCTGTTAAGTGAATCAGTGCAGTTGTTAAGCTAATAACACAGTAGTTAAGTGAATCTGACTTTGCTTGTCAGAAGGTCACAAAAGGGGATCACGTGACCCCAGGACACTGCATCCATCATAAATATGAGTCGGTTTGCCAAGCATCTAAAATTTGATCATGTGACCCTGGGGATGCTGCAATGATCATAAGTGTGAAAAATAGTCCTAAGTCATTTTTTCCCAGTGCTGTTGTAACTTCAGTCACTAAACAAATTGTTGTAAGTTGAGGACTACCTGTATTCCATCCTTTGGGAAAAGATTTCTCAGGCCAACTGCCTTAGCAGTGAGTCAAAAGATTTGCAACAACTTATTCATGTCTTCCCCATGTGTTCATTCTCTCCAGCCCTGCTGAGATTCAATCAGGCTATCTTGGTCTCCCGCCATGATCCAGCCTCTCGCAAGAAAGTAGTGGAGGAAGTGAAGAAACGAGCAACATCCCAGGGCAAATGGCCACAGGTAAAACTTGTTGGAAGACCGGATCCATTAAATTGTGTGTGTGTGTGTGTGTGTGTTTGGGGCTCCTCTCTTGATTTGTATGACCTCTTTTTCCAGGTACTTTTCTATCCTGAGGGGACCTGCTCAAACAAAAAAGCCTTACTGAAGTTTAAACCAGGTAAGGCATCAGCAAACCTGTTCAATAGGTGTAAAAACAATGGATTGAGTTACAGATCCAATTCATTAGCATTGAAGATTGCTCTGCCTTAAACTAATCAATGAAAAAGACAACTTTTATGATTGACACAAGAGACTACCAATTAGGGCCTTTCAGTGCCTGCTTTGAAAAGTAGACAGGGTTGCCAATTAGATGAAGTCTAATCTCTTTGGAGGGACGCAGTGGCTCAGTGGGTTAGGACGCTGAGCTTGTCGATCAGAAGGTCGGCAGTTTGGCGGGTCGAATCCCGAGTGCCGCGTAACAGAGTAAGCGCCTGTTACTCATCCCAGCTTCTGCCAACCTAGCAGTTCGAAAGCACGTAAAAAATGCAAGTAGAAAAATAGGGACCACTACGGTGGGAAGGTAACAGCGTTCCGTGCGCCTTTGACGTCTAGTCATGCCGGCCACATGACCATGGAGACATCCTCGGACAAGGGCTGGCTCTTCGGCTTTGAAACGGAGATGAGCACCGGCCCCTAGAGTCGGAAACGACTAGCATGTGCGGGGGAACCTTTATCTTTTAATCTCTTTGGAAAACTGAAAAAAGGGGGGGAAGAGTTTTTCTCAGAGTTGATTTGGGTGAAAAGCTTGTGAGTATCCTCATCCTTCAACCTTAAAATATATGTACCTTAGATTCACCTTCAGCACTCAGATAAAATTTTACTCCGCTAGCCATTGCCAACTGTAAGGGGCAGTGCTCATCTCCATTTCAAGGCCATTGAGCCAGCACGGTCCAAAGACATTTCCACAGTCATGTGGCCAGTATGACGTCGTGGAGCACTGTTACCTTCCCACTAAAGTGGTACCTGTTTATCTACTCTCGTTTGCATGCTTTCAAACTGCTGGGTTGGCAGGAGCTGGAGTGAAGACAGGAGCTCATCCCATCCCACGGTGCTCGGGTCTTGAACCTGGGTTGACGGCTTTCCAGCTGACAAGCCCAGCATCTTAACCACAGAAATACCACGCCAGATGAGTAAATCTTGAGCATGTGTGCTTTATGTTCTCAGGTGCCTTCATATCTGGTGTTCCCATTCAGCCAGTCCTCATTCGTTACCCCAACTCTCTGGTGAGTTTCCAAGAACTTTAGGAGTCTTAGCATTGTAATAATTACAGATAGTCCTCAACTTACAGCCTCAGTTAGGATCAGAATTTTGATGCTAAGCAAGATGATTGTTAAATGAATTGTGACCAATTTTACAACCTTTTTGGGGGCCACAGTTGTTAAGTGAACCACTGCAGTTGTTTAGCAAGTCACATAATCATTAAGCTATCTAGCCCTCCCCTCCAAGTTGGCTTTTTCTGTTGGAAGCCCTCAGGGAAGGTTGCATATGAAGATCACATGACCTTATAATTCTAAAATACGATAAATACTTGCAAGTTGCCAAGTACTCAAATTTTGATCACGTAACCATGGAGACTGCAACGGTCACATGTATGAATATGAGTTGTAAATTACTTTCTTTCGTTGCCGTTGTAACTTTGAATGGTCGCTAAACCAACAGCTTAAGTCAAAGACTTATCTGTACCTGATGCCAGAGAGGGCTGGCTGAGTTTCTTGTCTGAATTTCTGAAGCTGGCTTGTCTAGTACAGCAGCTCCAACATTTTGGGCACCAGGGACAAGTTCCGTGGAGAGAGGTTTTTCCACGGACTGGAGGGAGTGTGGTTTTGCATGCTGCCTGCATCCCGTGGATCGGGCTTCGCCTGTTTGCACGGACTGGTTTCTGGCATGCTGTGGCCCAGTGTCGGTCCATGGACTGGGGGTTGGGGACCCCTGGTTTAGAAAATATTAAGCTACATAATGTTTAACTTAATGTACATGTCAAGGATGAAACTTTGGCAGCTACGTGCCTCTGTGTTTCAACTTGCTTTTAGATTAAGGGGGGAGGTGTTACTTTCAAGTGGGTTAGATGGAGAAACGAAACTTCTACAATTCAGCTGAAGACTGTGAGAGCCTGAAGCCTTTTCAAGGACACCAGAATAGGTGTGGATTTGAAGCAGACGGTTCCCATAACAAAGTAAACTTGTTTATATGGACTACATAAGAAGTTGGGGGTTTGGCTAAGAAAATTATTAAGTTTATGAATTGGTGTTGGAACCTCAGAGTTAGTTTTGCTTCAACATAACCACACAGTGTATTCATTAAGCAATAAGATTTTCGGGGATGGAATGAACCTGGAGTTTTATTTGGATTCTTGAGCTGGATGTTGACAGTACATTTATTAGTGCTTATAAAATTGGTAGTGGAGAAGCAGTTGAAGATTAATTTCTTCTTTCTCCGGTGATATGTCCCCATTATGGATTATATGGATCTCTATTATGGACCATTATGGACTTGTTATATTACGTCCCCCTTATGGACAATGCCACTTAGTTTGATAAAACTAAATACCTCCTTTTTTACAGGATTCAACCACCTGGGCATGGAGAGGACCTGGAGTGTAAGTTTTTAATAATGGTTTTATAATAGTGGCTGATTATGTGTATACCTCATGTCAGTGAGACCAAGTCTGAGTCATCTTCCATTTCTTCTTCCAGGTTAAAAGTCATCTGGTTGACTGCATCTCAGCCTTGCACGACTGTAGAAGTAGAGGTAACAAGAAAGATGGGGAGTTTGTGATCATTCCTCTTGGGGTGATCCCTTGGTGCCTTTTCTGCTTCAAAGTAATGAACTGTACTTTGTCCAAAGTGCCAAAAAACCCAACACAGTTCTAGGCTGCATTAACAGAGGGATAAAATCAAGATCATGTGAAGTGTTAATACCACTTTACAATGCCTTGGTAAGGCCACACTTGGAATACTGCATCCAGTTTTGTACACTATGATGTAAAAAAGATGTTGAGACTCTAGAAAGAGTACAAAGAAAAGCAACAAACACGATTAGGGGACTGGAGGCTAAAACATATGAAGAACTTTTGCTGGAATTGGGTATGTCTAGTTTAATGATGAGAAGGACCAGGGGTGACATGATAGCAGGTTTCCAATATCTCAGGGTTTGCCCCAAAGAAGAGGGAGTCAAGCTATTCTCTCCAAAGCACCTAAGGAAAGGGCAGGAAGCAATGGATGGAAACTAATCAAGGAGAGAAACAACGTAGAACTAAGGAGAAATTTCCTGACAGTTAGAACAATTAACCAGTGGAACAACTTGCCTCCAGAAGTTGTGAATGCACCAACACTGGAAGTTTTTAAGAAGAGATCGGACAACCATTTGTCTGAAATGGTAGGGTTTCCTGCCTGAGAAGGGGGTTGGACTAGAAGAACTCCAAGGTCCCTTCCAACTATTCTATTCTGTTCTGTTCTGTTCTGTTCTGTTCTGTTCTATTCTATATGATTTGTAGGAGCTAGAGTCACACTTTCACTTTAAATGTTGTGTGGGAGGTCCAATCCCCCAAACAATGGAAGGGAATTTCTATGCTCCACACTATTAAAAATTATAATTTCATGTAGCCTTGGGTGCTCAGATTCTAGTCTTTAGATTGGCCTACATTTTGTCTAAAGTTGATGCCATTTTTTTCTTTGCGTAATATAGCTCAGTTCTCCAGAAAGCCATTTTCCTTTAATTCTGATTTTCTTTTCCTTTCCAGTTTCTCCCAGTTTATCAACCCAGCCCCGAAGAGGCTGTGAACCCCACACTATATGCTAACAATGTCCAGAAAGTGATGGCCAAGTGAGTTGGAGATGCTTTCCGTAAATGGGGAGTTTGGGGTGCAACAGGAGGAAGGATAGGCTCAACATTATAAGAAATGGTCAGACGATGTCGTGACTGGTTTGGGGTCCAGGTTGCGTGGGCTGCTAAAAACTGAGCTCTGAAGACTTGAGAAGGCACCTGGAAAAACTGAATTCATAGCAGAGGAAGCCCAAGGCTCTTGATAGTTGACCAGTCTAGAACAGTTGGCCAGTTCATTAAGGTTTATGACAAAATCCATCAATGCAGAGGTTTTCCCTTGACCATCTTGCTGGGCTTCGAATCTGATCTACAGGATGCTAGCTTGAAGTCCCTGATGGCCTCAGCAAGAGACTAGAAGCTGTGATTTATTACCTGGAAAATATACTGGGGTGTATGGAAAAACTACTGCAGCTTTAAGCCAGGTTCTTGGTGCACATGGATAATACGTTTCTTATCTTGCTTGGTGAATCTTTGTTTCCCTCCAGACTCTTCTCCTTATGTTGTCTCCTTCTTTAACTAGAGCCCTGGGGATCCCTGCCACAGACTGTGAATTTGTGGGCAACCTTCCAGTGACAGTAGTAGGATGCTTGAGAGTAGCTCTGGAGCCACGCATCTGGGAACTGGGGAAGGTTCTCCGGAAAGCCAGGTGAGAGGTCACCAGGACAAGGAAAGAGCTTTGGTGGTTGCATCTCATCCTTCATCCAACCTTTGCAACAAGACACAAAAAAGTCTCCTTTGATAAGTTATGGGTCAGCCTCTCTTGCTATTAGGGTGGAGCAGCTGGGGTACCCCTTCTGGTTCTTGGAAATCCATTGGCAAAGGAGGGGTAGCTGTTAGTGGATCAGAAATTTGACTAGCATAGCGTAATCATTGGCACAAAGTCTGCTTGGGAGGAACAAATCAAGTAGGACTGGAATGACACCTGGGAAGGAACCAAGATGGTCCAGGTTGGTGGGTTTATAATTTTCAGTGTGCTTCACTTAATATAATGAAGCACACTAGAAAATCAGTTGTATGTTTCCTTCCTTCCTTCCTTCCTTCCTTCCTTCCTTCCTTCCTTCCTTCCTTCCTTCCTTCCTTCCTTCTTTCCTTCTCTTTCTTTTTCTTCTTCCTTTCTTTCTTCTATGTTTTTCTTCTGTATATTGTTACTATATTGAAAAATTCTAATATCTATCTATATCTATCTATCTGTATCTATCTATCTATATCTATATCTATATACCTATACACACACACACACACACACACACACATATGGTCTGTCACTGAAGGTGATCTAAGAACCAATTATAGGGATAATTGAGGAAAATGCGGTTAAGTAAATCAGGGCTCAGCTTCACTGCTGTGGGGAAAATAAATAGAATTCCACTGAAATGGGGGGAATATTTGCTGATCTGCCCAAGAGGACAGTATAAACATGTAAAATAAATACATTTCTTTTTTTTATCCCCTCCCCCACTTTTCCCTCAGTGAGTAGGCAAATTCATTCTATCCCAGTTAAGCTAATTTGCATTTTTGTTTGTTTGCGTTCCAGAAAACATGTTATCACTGGATATAGTATAACACTGGATATGGTATTATACTAACAAAAGCAATCGTTTGTTATTATTCTTTCCTCCCTCAAAGTATGTTGGAAGGAAATGAATTAACTAAGTTAGAATTCTGATTGTTTGTCACCATAGTAACTCTCAAAAATCTGAAGAGAGTAGGAAGATGCTCGCTGTGAGGGAGAAGCTCCCCCACACACAAAAAAGAAAAAAAGGCTGAGTTCAAAAATGGCCCAGGGACTGAGAGAAAACAATATCCCCACCAAATTCCCCCAGCACATCCCTCCTTTGTTCTGGTCACAACAAAGAGCTGAGCATATGCAACCCACCCCATGCTTTCCTATTCACAATAGATACAAAAAAAGAAACATATTGTTTTTCTATACAGACGAAAATATGGCTACGGTAGAAAATGAGCAGGCTGAGCTGTGGGGGTGGGGGATGTCAAACACTTCATCAGTTTGGAATCCTTACGTAGCCACAAGCGATCTAAATCCAGCCCCTGTGAATTCTATTGACTCTTATCCAGTGCCAGTTTGGCTTGACCATTCATTAATGGATTGACTTCATGTAAGACAGCATGAAATAAACTTGTAGTACTTTTGAACTCCATCCCAGCTCCTGGTTTCTTGCGCCGGAGAGATGGCTCTTGTGGCTGATGTTGCCAAGAGGGCTGACAAGCTTCCCAGCCTCATTGGTTTTCACCTTTCCAATTATCTCAATCAACAGATACCTAACTGAGGAGATCAAATACGATTTGGATGCGCTTCCTGTTGGCACTTCGGGGCAGGTGGGACCAAGTGATCTTGCCCACTGGCTGGGACTGGCCTGTCCTAAAGCTGTGGAGGAGATCTGCGTCTATTTCCAGCAGGTAAGCTGGAACAGGAAGAGGAGTACAGGTCATCCTCGACTCACGATCACAATAGAGGCCAAAATTTCTGTTGCTAAGTGAGACAGTTGTTAAGTTGGTTTTGCCCCATTTAATGACCTTGGTTGCTGCAGTTGCTAAGTGAATCACCACAGTTGTTAAATTAGTAACATGGTTGCTAAGTAAATCTGGCTTCCCCCATTGACTTTGCTTGTCAGAAGGTCACAAAAGGTGAGCTCACGTGACTCCGGGACACTGCAACCATCGTAAATATGAGTCAGTTGCCAAGCCTCTGAATTTTGATCATGTGAGCATGGGGATGCTGCAACGGTGATAAGTGTGAAAATCAGTCATAAGTCACTTTTTTCAGTGCCGTTGTCACTTCAGTCACTAAATGAACGGTTGTAAATTGAGGATTACCTGTATGGAAGAAGCTTGCAACATTGATAATAAATAAACTTTGCAAAAATCAGAGCAATCTTCTTTTCCCCCCCAAATTGCTCTCAGGTTAGCTTCGTAAAAAGATTCGATTAGCAGGTAGTCCCTTATTTATGACCGTCATTGAGCTTCAAATTATGATTATTTAGTGGGTCACCATGTGACCACGTCCGATTTAACAACCTTTTTTGAAGCAGTCATTAAGCAAACGTGAACCCATTGTCTGCAATGGGCTTTTTTTTTTTTTTTGCTAGAGACTGGAAGCAAATCCCTCTTTCTAGCCAAGATCATCATAGATCATTGTAGAGCCGTGGTGGTGCAATGGTTAGAGTATAATATTGCAGGCTAATTCTGCCGACTGCCAGCAGTTCAATTCTCACCGGCTCAAGGTTGACCCAGGCTTCCAAGGTCGGTAAAATGAAGACCCAGATTGTTGGGGGGGGGCACATATTGACTCTGTAACCTTAGAGAGGGCTGTAAAGTCTTATTGCTATTGCTAAATTGCGGTCACGTCACCACAAGATGCTGCAAACGGCTGTAAATGTGGGCTGGTTGCCAAATGCCCAAAATGCAATCCTGTGACCACAGATAAGTCCTGACCATCAAAACTTCAAATTTAGGTTATAAGTAGCCCAGGGGAGGACCATCATCACTTTGAGTGGTCACTAAGTGATTGGTCGTAAGTCAAGGATTACCTCTATGGAGAGGTTCCCTGATGGGTTAGGACTGCTTGGTGGAGCAGTGGGCTAATGCCTCCTTAAGTAACACCAGCTGCCTGCAATTAGTGCAGGTTCGCATCCCACCAGGCTCAAGGTTGACTCAGCCTTCCATCCTTCCGAGGTAGGTAAAATGAGGACCCAGATTGTTGGGGGCAGTAAGCTGACTTTGTAATAATGCCGCTTGGGGTGTGTGTGAAAGCCCTAATAAGCAGGCATATAGATAGAATGAAGGCTACTGCTAAGCTTGTAAGCCGCCCTGAGTCTTCGGAGAAGGGCGGGATATAAATGGAATTAAATTAAAATAAAATAAAAATAAAATAGGAATGATTATTCAAACGTTGGAGAATTCACTGCAAAACTAGTTGAACCTTAAAATTTCATCCCATTACCGAGAAGTCTCTGCATTATCATTAAATGCAACGTTGGCCTTGGTTGAAATGTTGTTACAGGTAGTCCTCTACTTAAGACCACAACGGAGCCCAGAATGTATGTTGCTAAGTGAAACACATTTGTTAAGTGAGTTTGGCCCCATCTTACAGCTTTGCTTGCTACAGTTGTTAAGTGAATCACTGTCATGGTTAGTCACATGGTTGTTAAGCGAATCTGGCTTCCCCATCAACCTTCCTTGTCAGAAGGTCGCAAAAGATGATCAAGATGACCCTGGGAGACCATCATAAATAGAAGCCAGTTGAAAAGCATCAGAATGTAAATCACGTGACCATGGGGAGGCTGTGATGGTCATCAGTGTGAAAAATGGTCATAACTCACTTTTCTCAGTGCTGTTTTAACTTCGAACAGTCACTAAATGAACGGTTGTAAGTCGAGGACTATCTGTACTATGTGCATAAGCTAGAGTGGCTTTGCTTTTCTTCTTTTGCCCTTTGCCTTCCCTGCACTTCAGCAACTCTTTCGTACTTTCCTGCATTGATTCCCAGGATTCCAATGGAAACATGGATGCCCGGGAAGTGGCCTTAGCCCTGGAAGCTTTACAAGGAGAAAATGACCCACAGCAGCTGACACGTCGGGCTTTTGAGGTAATGGCTCTGATTATCTTTGAGGGGCAAAGGAAATGAGCTTGCAGAAGGCCAGCGAGATGTTTAGCAAGGACTTGGATCTCTACTGCCCAGGGGATTGTGGGAGTTGAAGTCCTCACACTTTCAAGTTGAGAAACACTGAGTTAGTACTGGGGCAGGGAGCACCAGAACATGCCAGGGAAAGGAGAAGGAGGAGAAGACCCTTTCGTATTGCTGTTAAGAAAATGACAGGGACCTATCCATAAAATCTTCCAGAGTAAGCTCAACTCAAAAAGTTTTTTATGCCTCCTCATGTGTAGGGAGAGAATTTTCACACTGTCAGTGAAGTACAGCTGATGGCAAATCTGACCATTGCAAAACAAGGGAAAGGGGAAAATCCCGCCCTTATGTGCAAGAGGGGAGGACAGGAAGGAAAAGATGCAGATGGATTTGAATAGCGTTTCTCTAAATAGAGCTCGTTCTTCAAACACAGCTGTTCCCTAGAATTTTTTCCTTTTCCGGTGGCTCAGTGGGTTAGGACGCTGAGCTTGTCGATCAGAAGGTCGGCAGTTTGGCGGGTCGAATCCCGAAGTGCCGCGTAACAGAGTGAACGCCTGTTACTCGTCCCAGCTTCTGCCAACCTAGCAGTTCGAAAGCACGTAAAAATACAAGTAGAAAAATAGGGACCACTACGGTGGGAAGGTAACAACGTTCTGTGCGCCTTTGGCGTCTAGTCATGCCGGCCACATGACCACGGAGACGTCCTCGGACAAGCGCTGGCTCTTCGGCTTTGAAACGGAGATGAGCACCGGCCTCTAGAGTCGGAAATGACTAGCACGCATGTGCGGGGGAACTTTTACCTTTTTTAACTTTGTAAACATCACTTGTCAGAAATTACAGATAGCCCTGAATTTAGGATCAGCAACTGAACCCAACCTATCTGTTGCTAAGCAAGACAGTTGTTAAGTGAGTTTTGCCCCTTTTACAGCTTTCCTTGCCACAGTTGTCAAGTGAATCACTGCAGTTGTTCAGTTAGTTAACACAGTTGTTAAATGAATCTGGCTTCCAATTGATCTTGCTTGCCAGAAGGCTGCAAAAGGGGGGGTTGCACTGCAACCGTCATATGAATCGGTGGGCAAGCATGATTTTTTTTTGATCATGTGACCATGGGGATGCTGCAATGGTCATAAGTGTGAAAAAACAGTCATAAGTCAGTTTTCAATTCTGTTGTAACTTCGAACAGTCAAGAATGGAATGGAATGGAATGGAATGGAATGGAATGGAATGGAATAGAATAGAATAGAATAGAATAGAATAGAATAGAATAGAATAGAATAGAATAGAATAGAATAGAATAGAATAGAATAGAATAGAATAGAATAGAATAGAATAGAATAGAATATCTTTATTGTCATTGTGTAACTCACAACAAAATTAAGTGCTGTCTACAGTGCACCGAGGGACGCGGTGGCTCAGTGGGTTGGGACGCTGAGCTTGTCGATCTGAAGGTCGGCAGTTTGGCGGGTCGAATCCCGAGTGCCGTGTAGCAGAGTGAGCGCCTGTTACTCGTCCCAGCTTCTGCCAACCTAGCAGTTCGAAAG
This sequence comes from Vipera berus, assembly GCF_964194415.1. Taxonomy (NCBI): domain Eukaryota; kingdom Metazoa; phylum Chordata; class Lepidosauria; order Squamata; family Viperidae; genus Vipera; species Vipera berus. Next base: position 11,277,550 of record NC_138205.1, on the reverse strand, counting down.
CACGTAAAAATGCAAGTAGAAAAATAGGGACCACTACGGTGGGAAGGTAACAGCGTTCCGTGCGCCTTTGGCGTCTAGTCATGCCGGCCACATGACCACGGAGACGTCCTCGGACAAGCGCTGGCTCTTCGGCTTTGAAACGGAGATGAGCACCGGCCCCTAGAGTCGGAAACGACTAGCATGCATGTGCGGGGGAACCTTTACCTTTACCTTACAGTGCACCACTCCACACAAGTAAAAACCACAAATAAGAACATACTTTATAAACACACATCCTTCACATTCTATTCACCATTGCGCTGCCCCTAATATTGCACTTCAATGTTGCATTAGACTGTGGTATTTAATATGGTTACAGCTCTGGAATGAAAACTATTTTTCAGCCTATTTTTCTGTTTTTATTATCCTGTACGATCTGCCAGATGGTAATAGTTCAAAAAAAAAAAGAATGTCCGGGATGAGATGAGTCTTTAAGAATATTTTGAGCTTTCCTAAGACAACGGGAACATCTGGGGGGCGGGGGGGAGGAGAGGGCATCCAATAATCCTCTGGGCAATGGTAATGACCCTCTAGAGCATTTTCCTATCTGCTACAGCAAACAAACCACACACAAATGTACAAAACCACACACTAAACAAACTGTTGTAAGTTGAGGAATACCTGTATTGGATTCTTGTGAATTTCCTGGAGTGGTTCCAGTTCTGGATGTTGGGTGAAGCCTGACATCCAGAATATTTTATCAGTGAAAAGGTCAAAAGTATGGAAAGGAACAAGTTGGTAGACACAGGATAGTTAGCAATGGAAGACATGGAGGACATCAGCATGGACTTCTGAAGAAAAGATCAACAGAGTCTGTAGCAAATCAGGGGCACAAGATTTGAAGAAGGTGGAGCTAGATAGGTTTTGTGAACTATCTAGCTATCAATTTCATCCCTTTGCCAATCAATCTCTTATTTATTATTGAATTACAATAAAGTGCTAATATGATTTATAGTCATGTATTTATTGGCCCCTTCCCTGTCAACCAGCTATTCTCTGAGGTGGAGACCACGACAGGAAGCTCTTGTCTGCACCAAGATGGATTCTGTGCCATTTTGCGCCTCTTGCTGGGCACTCCAGTTGTGGATGGAGCTGAACTCTATGGCCGACTCTGCACCGAGGACCACAGCCGGGACGGGCTTACCCTTGGTGAGAATGGGGCAGGGAGAAGAACTCTTAGGATGGGAAGGAAACCCTCAACTGTGCACAGTAGTAGTAGGTCATCCAAAGGATATTCAAAATCCACACAGCAAGTCATGGAAGAGAGAAACAGATGGATATGAGGAGCTGAGAAAGAGGAAGGCTGTTATTTTTCTGGCCACTGATATGATATGGAAGCCTTATGAGGGAAGCAGATTTTGATGAGAAAGTTTTGGGCAGCTCTTAGGCCATATGCCCCACACCGAACTTTGTTTCTGTAGGCCATGGAGACCTCCAGGATCAAGTTTCTAGGTTTAAACAGCAACTCTTCCTTTTATAGTTATCCAAAAATCTCAGGGATGACTCACACCCTGGACGGTATCTCTTTACTCTCCTACCATCGGGTAGGAGATATAGGAGTATAGCCAGCCGTACCAACAGGCTGAAGAACAGCTTTTATCCATGGGCTGTTTGGCTTTTGAACGGGAAATAATTTTATAAACTTTATGCATGATTGACTTGCGAGGCCGGTGTGTTGTGCAATTAGCTCACATGGTGTAATAAGATGGAAGGTTTGTGTCACTGTAAGTTGGGGGTGGGGGCACGAAGGGAGGCTCAGCCAATCTCAATGTATACATGGTTGTACTTTGACCATAAAGGTTCATTCATTTAAGTTGCAGTATGGAAGGAAATGTGGGCAGAAATACACTTGTTTGGCTTCTTTTAAGCCTAGTATGTCCATTTTCTCTTTCGATACCCTCAACAGACACCCCAAAAATTGAACGAATCATTGAAGGAAACATTTGTAGCTCAGGGTTGAAATGAGGGGTCCTTGGTGCTCTCTGAGCTTGGTTGTTTTCTTGCAGACATTCCCTTACCCAAACTAGGTAACATTATCAGTGCAGAGTAGATGTGACCTAGTTCGGGTAATAAAATGTCTGCAAGAAAACAACCAAGGTCAGAGAGCTCTACGGATGCCTGAAGTATCATTATCAACTACCTGTGGCTGTAGGAGATCTTAAGTTAAAAATATGGCCTCTGGTTGCCTGTTCCTCTAACCATGGAAGCTGTTCTGTACCAGCCTACTACCAGCCCTGCAGAAAAGGCAGGGACAACCCCTTTACAAGAAGGCAAGAGGCTGGAACTAAGCCTGCCAAATTTATGGACACAAAAGCAAACAGCAAAACAAAACACGAACCATGAAACAGGAGCTATTCAAACGGTTGCCTTCAGCAAACCAGCCCTCCCACACATTCCCCTTTTAAACAGTTCAGGGCGTGGCTTCTCTCTGCCTCCTTCCGAGGTGCCCCATTGCCTTCCTCTGTTTACTCCTGCTTGACTGCCTCCTGCGTCGGGCGTCCTTGAACAGGGCCAGCTGTGGGTCATCTTCATCCACGCTGTCAGGCTCACACAGCTGGGTCTGCGTCGTAACCAGATGAGAGGGGCCTGGCTGAGGGCTCTGCGGAGCCTCAATACTATCCTCAGCAAGCTCTCCAACACCCCCCTCCTCCTCCTCCTCTGAATCGTCCGACCCAACTGCCGAACCCACAGGCTGACCCTGAATCACAACAGAAGCAATAAGAAAGGTACTCAAGAAAGAGGAGAAATGGCTGTCCACATGTGAGCTCTAAAATGTAGGCTCCATATTATAGAAGGTGGTGGTTGACAGGTCACTTCAGAAGAACCCTGCAGTTTTCTTGGCAACATTTTTGGGAGGGGTGTGCCATGGCCTTCTTTAAAGGACTGAGAGAGAGGGACTGGCTCAAAGTCACCCAACTGGCTTTGGGCCTAAAGGAGCAGCATCTAATTGAGTTTGACTGATCACAAAAAAGAGCGGAGCCGAGTTGCACCTGGCTAGTCATTAGATAGACGACTGCTCCCATGTCTCAGGGCTGTAGGCTAGGTTGGGCAGTCTGAAAAACATCCTGGAAGAAAGCAAATGGCAAACGCATTTCTGTACTGTTGCCATAAAAAATTCCCAGGCATTTTCAGCAGGGGCTGAACTGGATGTGTGGCATCTTTGCCTGGATCAACCCGTAAGTGATCTGGGCTGATGTTGAAAAAAAAAAGCCTAGGGTTTGACCTTCTTGATCCTTGGAGGGGAAACCACGGAATAATTTCTAGGCTAGGAAGTCAAAAACACATCCTAGAAAATCCACAGTGGCAAGCCAATTATGATAGAAATTACAGAGCATTCTGTTGCTCCGATGTCTTTGGAGATTCTCAACCATCCGGGTCATAGTTGTCCCAAAAGCGCTATTCCAAAAGACAACTGGACTTTCTGGATTTTTTCTTTGAAATTCTGGACAGAGAGGACCACTGATTTAAAAGAGGGGTCAAAGAGGCCATCTATGTTAAAACTGAACATCCCCCTCTGTTAAGAAACATCGCCTGCTTCCTGTCTATAACACAGTCCTTTCAGCATTCCCAAGAAGGTTCCACACCCATTTCAACTCTGATTCAGGTGACTCTGAGGGTCCAGATAAACCCCCCAAGTGGCCTTAGCGACTCTCAGGAGAGTTAACGGACAAAAAAAAGACTGCAAAGAATAAAAATCATTCCATTCCCCACCAGTCCGCTAGAACTGAAGAAGCTTCTTGGATGAGAAGAGAAATGTTTTCAAAGAAACCAAGAAAATCCAGTTGGCTTTTGGAATTACACCCTTCGGGATCTTCCTGTGGTTCATCTAGAACCATGCTTGGTTCAAGAGGGACTTAGCCTCTTGTGATGCCACCATTGGGAGTCCTTTTGTAACAACGTGCTTTGTTTTCTCCTTTTCCGTAACCAGGTGAATTCCAGGACTTCTCTCTTCATCACCCCGACTACGCCCGCCTCTTCAGCACGTACCTGCGTCCCCCTCCAGCCTGCGCTCTGCCCAAGCCTGCCCAAGCCTCCACTTACGCTAACGGTGTCTCCGCCATCTCTCCCAAAAGCAAGGCTGACTGAAGCCCTCCCCCTGTCTGTCTACTAAGCCATGTGTATCCAACCACCGTGACAACAACCCACACTGACACTCAGCCATGCCACACCTTTGGCCTCTACAGAGCTCGTTCTTTGCTTGCTCCCTGCTATCCGGGTGGTTAGGCGGACTGGGGCCGAGTTCCTCCCCCCTCCCTCCCCATCTCAGGGCAAACGAAAATGGGGAAATCACAACCGCAATTTTTTTTGGGGGGTGGTGGTGGTGGAAATTGGGGCTTCTCTGGGTTTACTTTAGAGTTTTGTTGGGGGGGGGCAGGGCAGGGGGGGGCTAGGATTTTAATCCTATCCTTTATTTTATGTTGTTTTGTTTTGTTTTCGTCAAGAGGAACGATGAACCGAAGGATGAGATCGTATGGCTTTCGGGGTTTCATTTTCTGTTTTGTAAAATATAAGAAAGTGCTATTTTATATATAAGATAAATATCTATATCTCTAAAATAAATATATATATATATATATAAGTATGTATTACATTTTAAGACAAAGATGGTTCTTGACTTTTTTTTTTAAAAAAAGCATTGATACAGAAACAATCGTTTGCCATCTGGATTTTTTTTTTATCCCATTCAAGGTTGCAAAAGGAGATTGAATATTGCACGGTATCCCTACTACCTAACCAGTGGGAATATGGCATTTACAGGTAGTCCTCGACTTACGACCACAATTGAGGCTAAAATTTCTGTCGCTAAGTGAGACGTTTGTTCAGTGAGTTTTGCCCCATTTTATAACCCTGTCTGGTCACAGTTATTAAATGAATCGCTGCAGTTGTTAAATTAGTTACACAGGTTGTTAAGTGAGTCTCGCTTCCCCATTGGACCTGGCTTGTCAGAAGGTCGCAAAATGGGATCACACGTGACCCCGGGACACTGCAACTGTCATAAATATGAGTCAGTTGCCAAGCATCTGAATTTTGATCACGTGAGCATGGGGATGCTGCAGTGGTTGTAAGCGTGACAAACGGTCATTTTTTTCAGTCCTGTTGTAATTTCAAATGAACTGTTGTAAGCCGAGGACTATCTGTATAACACCTGGGGCATTGTTCAAAATTCACTTATTGGGGCGGGAGAAAAACCTCACTCTTTTTTGCCCCCACCTTATTTATTTATTTTTTAATTTTTATTACAATTATATCCCGCCCTTCTCCGAAGACTCAGGGCGGCTTACAAGCTTAGCAGTAGCCTTCATTCTATGTATATGCCTGCTCGTTAGGGCTTTCACACACACCCCAAGCGGCATTATTACAAAGTCAGCTTAATTGCCCCCAACAATCTGGGTCCTCATTGTACCTACCTCGGAAGGATGGAAGGCTGAGTCAACCTTGAGCCTGGTGGGACTCGAACCTGCACTAATTGCAGGCAGCTGGTGTTACTTAAGGAGGCATCAGCCCACTGCTCCACCAAGGCTCTTCCTGATCACTTCAATTGTGCTAAGGGTAAGAGACTGATTTTACTGTCCTGATCTGTTTTATTGCAATATAGCCCTGGTGGATAAGAAAGAGACAGAGTTTGGGATTATTGGAAAATACCTTATTTACTTTTTCTTGAAACGTTCCCATATTATTCAAGGACTTTTTTAAAAAAAATGCCCAAACCAACACACAACATTCCATTCCTAGAAGCTATAAAACCGCTCTCATTCATTTAGCTGTCCTCCATGTGGGTATAACTGCAATACCCCTCATCCTCAACCAGTTCTCCCCTTATCCCCAGCCAGTGCACTTAGAAACACTGAGTTTTTGAAAGGCTGCTTTGCTAAAAAGCCGACGTAGATCCTCATTCTTTCTCAAATTGTAAAATTCCCTCTCCCTGTTCCATAAATTTGAAAGCGACAAAATGTGGCTTTCTCTAATTGTGCAACCCAATTGTGATTCCTCCCTTCCACCCTTCTCCATATTTGTAATAGTTTAGAAAATTGGCATTGTTTTGCCTAGATGGGCATTCTCGCAACTTGGCAGAAATCATTCTCTCATTCTTGGTTGGGCCTTTCTTTCTTCCAAAGTTCACCCAAGTTCAATACAAGATGGACTTAAGAAGACAAAGCATTTTTAGTTTATTTTTTTACTCTCTGAACAGCAGACTTTAGACAGCTTTGGACTCCTTCCTGCAGACCCAGTTGAGGGGTTTAAAATCGTTTTTAATTTGCTAAGAAGCATGAACAACTGGGGTGGATGGGTGATGGGACACGTCCTTAAAGGAAGTTTTTTGTTTTTTTAGAAAGATATAAAAACCAACAAAACCTTATCGCCGGTCGTATTTTGAACAATGATGTGATTCAGGTGAATGAAGATGACACTTATCAGCGTTGGGTTCAAAAAGGACATTTCTGGGCTTGTTAATGACAACCCACTTAGGAAAAGGGGACCAGTTACTGGTTGCGAAGACGCTTGCTTCTCCGAGTCCCAGTGGTGTTGCTTTTTCTCTTGTGATAACGATGGACAGATGAGTTAACGTCCAAATTTTTGTTGGCGAGAGGGCTGGCATTCTGGGATAACTGACCCCTGGAGCAATGCCTTGACTTAACTTGCTTTGCCAGATCCATGGGCGAAAAGGTCAGTGGGTCCCCTTGTTCCATGGTGAGAAGCAAGTGGTCACTGTGAGGAGAGAAGTTGAGCTTGGAGGCAAGTAATGAAGAGAAACTGGACAGTTCTTCATCCTCTTCTTCGTCCTCTTCCTCTTCTTCTTCTCTGAGTACACCTTCCATGGTTCCTCCAGGGAGTTCTGGAAGCACAACGTTCATCACAGTGACTGCCTTGACCAGATCACCTCCTAGTTGATTCCAGTTACTCATTTCCTTCTCTGGAGTTACTGGCTCCCAGTAGACTTTGGATTCACTTCTTAGAGTTGTAGGGTTGAAATCAATGTTTCCATGACTGCTATTGCCTTGGAGGCTAAGGGGTGGTGGAAACGCACTAGTGGCTACAGGGGTATGAACACCATGGGGACCACTGTTCTCTCCATCAGCCTCGCTCATAGAGATATAGCTGGAAGGATTTAAAGTGGGTTTTAGGCATTGGTCATTTGAAAGCTTTTCCATCTGTGGAGTGACATTATCCTGATCTGAGAATGGGCCCTGAGACTCCTGGAGTTTCTCGAGGCCACTCTGGACAATCGAAGATGTTGGCAAATGCTCAGAAAAAACGAAATACGGCGGGTGCTCAGAATCTCCACCTTGTAACTGGTCTTCGACCTTGCCTCCCTCACTCGAACCCCCTAAAGACAAGGGCTGCATATTTTTTCTGCCCAACTCAACGCTTGGTTTTAAATTAGTTTCTTGATGAGTTTCCAACCCAGCTAGTTCAGTTGATTGTTGGCCATCTTGTCTAACACATCTCAACTGTTTGTACAGTGCTAAGTTATCAACAGGAAACCTTATGCTTCTCGCTTGGGCTTTGCTTTTTATAGGCACGGTCTTCATTTGCTTTACGTTAGTGTGGGTCTTTCGCTGAGATATGGTCTTGGCCCCTTGGCCAACCGGTTTTTGACCAGTTCCTGAAAGAGCTGGTATTAGTCTGTCTTGACTTGCTATACTTCGACCACAAGGATTTACATTTTCAAACTGAACTGCAGTAACATTAGATTTCTGAAGCCCCTGGATTTGGTATTGATCTTTGCCTACTTCTCCTTGGCAACTCTCTTGTTTACCACGTTCAAATTGAATGACTTCCTGACTGCTGACTTTGCTTTGAGTGTCCAGATGAGATCTCATTTTACTTTCCTGATAATCTAGCTCTGCTTTACTTACAGGAGTTTCAAATCCCCCATCTTCCTGACTCTGAGGTTGATTTATGACCTGTTCATTCAATTCTCTATGTCCACTGAAACTCAATTTTAGATGCTTTTCTCCCTTGCGGCTCCCTACTAACATCATATTGTCTTCTTTATTATGCTCAGCCTGTTTCGAAGAAGACACTTGTGCTGTCCATATTGTTTTCACTTCTCCTTGTTGGTTACAATCCTGGTTTGATTTTATATTATTCCAAATTGTCTGGATTCCATTCTTCACAGGTGCTACGATTCCATGGCTGCCCTTCTCTGTAGTCTCAGGGGACTCTGCTTGATCCTTCTTCTTTTGTTCCTGGCTGATATCTTGCTTTGCATTACCAGAAGAGATGAGTCTTACCATTTCTGGCCTGGCTCTACTATGCCTTGGTGATGCTAAATGACTACTAAGGGTGTTGTTTCCTTTCACGCTTGGAAAGGTCCATTGGGTCTGAGGTGGGGTTTCATTACCATTACTCATAATTAGATCTTTTTCCTGGGATTTCTGCATCTCTCTTTCCTCTGACTTCTTCAAGGTGGATAGTAAACTCCCCTCCTGAGAGCCGTGACTGCAATATTCGCGAGGAAATAAGCTTGCTCTGCCAGTCTTTGGGAGAAACTCACGGTCTCCCAGTTTTTGTTGTGAGTTAGAAGCCAGTGGAGAACTGACGATGGAGGTGGTCAACTCTAGTTGACTGGCTCTGGCGCCCTTGTTCATGGAAGACCGTTTTACAGCCTGCCGCATCATGTCTTCTCCTTTGCCGTTACCGCTCACCTCATCTTCTTCCTCAGATTGTGATGGAGTGGAATCAGAATGGGAGGTAGGGTAGGCAGAAGGCTCTCTTTCCTCTTCTGATAGTGCCAGGAGTCTCTTCTCAGTTAACTGAAGATAGACAGAGATGGAGGGATTGAATCAAGATCATGTGAGGTACTAGTACAATCCTAGAAAACCTTAGTAAGGCCACACATAGAATACTGCATCCAGTTTTGGTCACCACAAAGATGTTGAGAGTGAAAAGTGCAGAGAAGAGCAACTAAGATGTTTAGGGGCCTGGCGGCTAAAACATGAATGATGTAAGAATCAGGTATGGCTAGTCTAATGAAGAGAAGGACCAGGGGTGACATGATAGCAGTGTCCCAATATTTGAGGGGCTGTCACAGAGAGGAGGGTGACAACCTCTTTTCCAAAGCACTAGAAGGCAAGACAAAAAAAAAACAAGGGTGGAAACTAATCAAGGAGAGAAGCAACCTGGAATTAAGAAGAAACTTCCTAACGAGAACAATTAACTAGTGGAACAACTTGCCTTCAGAAGTTGTGGGTCCTTCATCACTGACGGTTTTTAAGAAGAGACTGGATAGCCACTCGTCTCAAATTCTATAAGGTCTCCTGCTTAAGCAGGGGGCCGGACTAGAAGACCTCCAAGGTCCCTTCCACCTCTATTCTGATCAATATGAATTTGCACAAGACTACGGAATCCAGGAGCCTCAATAGGAAAATAAAATTTCTGTAGCCAATTCCATCTGAATTGATCTATAAATCTGCTCGAACTCCGATACAGAATTTATTCCATGCAGTGGTCTTAACTGGAATCGAACTGCAGGACAAATATCTTTTTATCCATAACTGAGAAACACCCCCCTCCCCCCCAAATGAACACTTGCAGAGTCACAAGTGTCTATTTTCAATATCTGGGTGACAGGCAAGCTACAACTGTATTTCACAAATTGCTCAGTATTTCATCTTCCCCCCCCCCCTTTAATTTTGTAGCTCTGGACAGCTGGAGAGGATGTACCCAGATATGCCTAATTACAGACAGTCATTTTATTGTACTCACTTTAAAAATGAATGTTACTTTTTGAATTAAAGATAGCACTTAAACCCTAGGAACACATACAAAGGCCCTTGCCAGCTAGCTTCAGAATAAAAATACTAAGTCTACGATCCAAAATTTAGAATAGAATAGAATAGAATAGAATAGAATAGAATAGAATAGAATAGAATAGAATAGAATAGAATAGAATAGAATAGAATAATATAGAATAGAATAGAATAGAATAGAATAGAATAGAATAGAATAGAATAGAATAGAATAGAATAGAATAGAATAGAATAGAATAGAATAGAATAGAATAGAACAGAACAGAACAGAACAGAATAGAATAGAACAGAATAGAATAGAATACAGTAGACAGAGTTGGAAGGGATCTTATAGGTCTTCTAGTAATCTAGTCCAACTCCCTGCTCAGGCAGGAAACCCTATACCATTTCAGACAAATGATTGTCCAATCTCTTCTTAAAAACTTCCAGTACTGGAGCATCCACACCTTCTGAAGGCAAGTTGTTCCACTTATTATTTATTTTATTTTATTGGATTTGTATACCGCCCTATTCCCGTAGGACTCAGGGCGGTTTACAGGGCAGTTAAAACCATGAATACAAAAAATTAAAAACAATTAAAACAATTAAATTAAATTCAAGCCCCAAGAGTAAATCTAAAACCCAGTTAAATTAACAACCCCACAGTCTGGACCAAACAGATCGAAGAGCCAGGTTTTCAGGTCCCGGCGAAATTTATTATTTATTTATTTTATTTAATCCCATTTATATCCCGCCCTTCTCCTTCAGGGCGGCTTACAATTTAAGCACAAACCAATGTGCTTAGCAATAGCCTTCATTCTATGTATATGCCTGCTTATTAGGGCTTTCGCCCCCCCCCCCAAGCGGCATTATTACAAAGTCAGTTTAATTGCCCCCAACAATCTGGGTCCTCATTTTACCTACCTCGGAAGGATGGAAGGCTGAGTCAACCTTGAGCCTGGTGGGATGCGAACCTGCACTAATTGCAGGCAGCTGGTGTTACTTAAGGAGGCATTAGCCCACTGCTCCACCAAGTGGAGTGAAATGAGCGAAGGTCAGGGGCAGTCCTAAGTTCTGTGGGTAGTTGGTTCTTATTAATTGTTCTAACTGTCAAGAATTTTTTTTCTTAGTTCTAGATTGTTCTCTCTTTAATTAATTTCCATCCATTGTTTCTTGTCCTGCCCTCAGGTGCTTTGGAGAATAGGTTGACCCCCTCTTGTTTCTGGCAGCCCCTGAGATATTGGAACACTACTATCATGTCACCCCTAGTCCTTCTTTTCATTAAACTGGATATACCCAATTCCTGCAACTGTTGTTCATATGTTTTCGCTTCCAGTCTCCTGATCATCTTTGTTGCTCTTCTCTGCAGTCAGGATGGCACCATTGCTTCCAATTCTCTTCCGCATGCCCTCCCCACTGCAGGATTGCAATCCCCCCCCATTCAAATTTCATTTCCTTGTATTACCTGGCTAGGGGTCAGATTTAATTCCTCTTGTAACTCTTCCACCAGGTCCAAGGGATCTTGGGTTTTCTCTGGAGATAGTAAGTCAGCCATAAATTGTGGATGGATAACAGCTTCCACCTGCCACAGAGAAGAGAATGCCATGCTAGGCCAGGTAGAGGATAACCACAAGAAGGCATCAAATTCTCTCATCCTCACACTCACTGGTATGAACACAATTATATTCACAATAACAAGAAGCAACAAAAAGTGAGGAATTGGTTGGCAGAAGAGATTGCAACCTGTATTAGTTTAATAAATCCAGGACATTACAGGTAGTCCTTGATTTATGACCACAACTGAGCTGAAAATTTCTGTTGTTAAGTGAGACATTTGTTAAGTGTGTTTTGCCCCCTTTCACAACCTTTCTTGCCACAGTTTTTCAGCAAATCGCTGCAGTTGATAAGTCAGTGACCTGGTTGTTAAGTGAATCTGGTTTCCCCATTGACTTTGCTTGTCAGAAGGTCTCAAAAGGGGATCACGTGACCTTGAGACACAGCAATGGTCATAAATATCTGAATTTTGATCACAAATTGCTGCAAAGGTCGTAACTGAAAATCAGTCACAAACAGTGTTGTTGTAACTTTGAATGGTCACTAAATGAACTGTTCTAAATCGAGGACTACCCATAATTGAAACCACTATGGAAAATCAGGAGGGAGAGGAACATAATGGATAAGAAGATATAAAAGTAAAGTAGGGGTGATCAGTCTATAGCCTGCAGGCGGATGCGTGTCTTCAAAGCCCATTTTAGGTCCCTGGAATTCCTCAAAACCACGTTGCTGAAAAATCAGCAAATCATTGAATTTGGGATGGATGGATTTTGAGATCAAATCGGTACATGAAGCTCCTTGACTAGGCTTCATGTGCATATTTCCAATAAAGGGAGAATTTTGTAGTATAGGCTTGAAATGAGGGTCCTTGGTGGTCTCTGAGCTTGGTTGTTTTCTTGAAGATGTTTCATTACCCAACTAGGGAACATCATCAGTGCTGTAATGGAACATCTGCAAGAAAACAACCAAGCTTGGAGTACATATTTCCCTTTCATAGCAATAGCAATAGCACTTAGACTTATATACCACTTCATAGTGCTTTACAGCACTCTCTAAGCGGTTAACAGAGTCAACATATGGCCCCCAACATTCTGGGTCCTCATTTTACTGACCTCAGAAGGATGGAAGGCTCAGTCAACCTTCAGCTGGTCAGGATCAAACTCCTGCAGTGGGCAGAGTTAGCCTGCAATATAGCATTCTAACCACTGTGTCATCGTGGCTCTTTAAAATAGGCTCCGCAGGCCCTAAACTTAAAAAAAAGCTTGAATATTTCAGCTTCTTCCCTTATGATGACATCATGGAGGCATTCTTCCATCCCTTTTAGTTCTCAAGAGTCCTAAAACAAGTATTTTAATTAAAGGAACGTTTTCCCAACTTGGAGTTAAGCCAAGACTCATGTGGAAATGGCTCAGTAAAGGGAGGGTCACAGTCATATCCCTATTTGGAATAGCACTGCTCAAGTGACCGATGGCTGCTTGCAGTAAGTTACTGTCTTTTGTGAGCAAAAATAGTTTGGTTAAGGAAGGGGTGTCAAACTCGCAATGTCACGCGACGTGTCGCGATGCATCATGACTTTTTTCCCGATTGTAGGCAAATGGGGTAGGCGCAGTTTCGCCGTGACGCATCCGGCTGGCAGTTTGACACCCCTGGGTTAAGGCAGCAGAGCTGATCTGCTGATGGGGGTCCAATGGTCTATGCCTCTCCATCTTCCTTGCCGTCTGGCGACTCTTTTGGGATAGCTGCTGATGGTCATTAGCACCATCATCACTGCCCCATCTACAAATTAAAATTATCTCTAACTGTGTGTTTATCATGTTAAACCCACATTTTAAAAGAACACTGGGAATTCTCAAGAGAAAGAAGTCATGAAAATGAGGCAGAAGAATGCTACAGCTCAGAAGGACAAATCTCCCTGCTGTTGGACGTTCTTCATTACCTTACAAACAAATTCTTCATCATCGCACAACTGATCAATATACTGAAGCAGGCCAGGGTCTGGGAACACCCCTTCCTCTTGGTCCTGGGCATCTCGGCACATCCCTTGTTCTTTCTTCTCAGCTTCTTCTTCCTCCCAGCTGGCCTTTAGGCCTTCCATGATCTCGGCATACTGGTGCACGGCCTCAGCAGGGATCTCCCTGGGTGCTCCTGGGTTGGAAGTACTGGGTGGGCGCTTTTGACGGCGTCGAGGCTGTCGGCTCTTGGAAGCTGATTTCTTTGGAATGTATACTTTTGGGGAAAAGAGGGATTAGGGAGTCAATTCTGAAGAAAACCCACAGGCGTACTTTTGCCACTCCCCTTAAATAGAATGATATGGTCTACTCAGTCCTACGGTTGACCTACAAGGGTCTAGGACAACTTGCCATGGCCAACTCATTGTGGGGCAACTCGCCGTAGGACAATTCAATACTGTATTAACCATTTTCATTCAGTTACTTTTATTATTGGGGGCCACGTTTTCACAGAAACTATTGTAACTCTTGTATTTACTCTTGCAAATACAGAGAAGAGCAAAAAAAGATGATCAGGGGAGTGGAGGCTAAAACAGATAAAGGAGAGCTGCTGGAATTGGATATGTTTAGTTTAATGAAGAGAAGGACCTGGGGTGACATGATAGAAGGGTTCCAATATCTTACTGGTTGCCACAAAGAAGAGGGAGTCAAGCAATTCCCCAAAGCATTTGAAGGCAGGACAAGAAGCAATGGATGAAAACTAATCAAGAAGAGAAGCAACCTAGAACTAAGAAGAAATTTTCTGATGGCTAGAACAATTAATCAGAAGAACAACGTGCCTCTGAATGCACCAAAACAGGAAGTTTTTAGGAAGAGATTGAACAACCATTTCTCTGAAATGGTATAGGGTTTCCTGCCTGAGTAGTGGGTTGGACTAGAAGACCTCCAAGGTCCCTTCCAATTCTTCTATTCTATTCTATTCTATTCTATTCTATTCTATTCTATTCTATTCTATTCTATTCTATTCTATTCTATTCTATTCTATTCTATTCTATTCTATTCTACTCTACTCTACTCTACTCTACTCTACTCTACTCTACTCTACTCTACTCTACTCTACTCTATTTTATAGAATAGGGGGAGGGCCTTCTCTGTGGGCGCCCCAGACTTATGGAATCAGTTGCCGGTTGAGCTCCGGACAGCGCCTGACCTTCGCTCCTTCCGACGCGATCTGAAGACCTATTTATTTGAACAAGCCGGCCTGGCCTGATGCGGGATGTGTTGGGGTTTTTATTCCGGGTTTTTATACTATTATTTATTGTTTTAGCTCGGGCCTCTATTTAATTCTCTTTTAACTTTTGTACTTTGTATTTTATATGTGCCCTGTTCACCGCCCTGAGTCCTTCGGGAGAAGGGTGGTATACAGATATAATAAACTTAAACTTAAACTTAAACTTAAACTTAAACTTATTCTATTCTATTCTATTCTATTCTATTCTATTCTATTCTATTCTATTCTATTCTATTCTATTCTATTCTATTCTATTCTATTCTATTCTATTCTATTCTATGCTATTCTTTCTGGATTGACTTTCTTGGTTTTATTATTATTATTGGCCGCAGTTCCGTCGAAATTAATTTAATGTTTGTATCTATTGAATTGTCCCTCAGTGAGTTGACCACAGCAAGATCACTGTGGCAAGTTGTCCCATTCTGAACCTATAATTTCTAGGGGATGGCCCAGGGAGCAACTAGATGTTAGCTGAGAAGAAGATGGAAGAATTTTCAGCAGTTTTCAAGGCTACTGCTTGAAATGCTCTTTTCCTTCATTTGGACTGGTCACTGCAAAGAATCGCTGATGCTTCTCCAATTGGATAAGATCCAAATACTTTCTGCCCAGGGAAATCCTAAATCAGTTTTCACTTATCTATAGCAGGGCTTTTCAACCTTTTCACCCATTGTACCACTTTTAGGATATGGCAATATCCGAGTACCACCAGTCGCCTAGCAAGGTGTCAAAAACTTGATGACAAAAGGACTGTTCGAAGTTACAATGGCACTGAAAAAAGCCCCCCCCCCATAAGCCACAGCTGAGCAAGACACCTGCCTGTCCGCCCGGCGGCGCTCTTCCTCCTGTCCGAGGTTTCCATTGTTGTGAACATTTCTGTTGAGGATTGGCAGTGGGGTGGGGGGTGGGGGGATATTTGGTTTTTATTTCCCCGGTCTGGTTGCAGCAGGTTTTGATCACTTCACATGACCCTGGGACACTGCAACCGTCATAAATATGAATCAGTTGCCAAGCATCTGAATGCAAATCACAAGACCCTGGAGATGCTGCAACATTCCAGCTGATCGACGCTACTTCTGGGCTCAGCAGAAGCGCCAGGATCAGCACCGAGATCCAGCTGGAGCCTGGTGCTGATCCTGGCACTTCCACTGAGCCCTGACAGCCCCGAAGAAGCACTGATCCTAGGGCTTCTGCTGAGCCCTGACAGCCCTGCAGCTCCAGCCGTCTCTCGCTCAGGCTTGTGCGGTGCTGCCACCGATTCAGCTCATTCCCCTCCCCCGCTACCACTTTTCTAGGATGGCTGTGTACCACCTGCCAGGTGCCAATGTACCACAGGTGGTACCCGTACCACTGGTTGAAAAGCCCTGATCTATAGCATCTGAATATGGTGGGAATTCCCAATTCTCACTGAGAATCCTGGGAGTTGCAGTCCCACTACATCCAGAGGGAATTGGGTTAGAGTAGGCTAGGCAAAGACAGGTCTGGCTTTGTACTAATTTATTGTACACGAAAAAGGCATACTAGCTTAAACTCATAGCAGCCATAGCAGTGTTGGGAAGCAGAGACACACAGGAGCCAAGATTCTAACGACGAGTCCCTATCTAGTGTCCTCCCATAACTCAGGTTGATAGAAGCAACTTTACACAATTCCCACATGTACACACAATGTGTTCCATTGGCATAATGACTTTTGGTCCAATATGTGCTAGCTGCTGCTGTGCTTTTGCAACAGCATTTTTAACATCTCTGGAATTCTTACGCTTTGCGCACTGCTGCAGCTCAGAATTAGGGATTATTTCAGATTCCTTGTATGGTATTAAAAAGAGAAGTGAGTTGGAAAGGAGGCTGGTGAGCACACTTTATATATCCCAAACACATCACTTAGAGAATACAATTTTTTCCCCAGGATTGCAAAGTGGAGCACTACAGTATAAACACATATCCATGAAAGCATGGAGACTAAAGCCTGGTTTGTAATCAGAAACACTGAAACAAGCTAATAGTCCTCATGCCTATATATGCACTGAAGTCCTACTCTGCTCTTAAATTCAGATACTTTCTAGCAGGGAATGCTTTAAGCATTCCCTGCTAGAAACATAATTAATGGGTGGGCCCAATAAAGCTACCTACCATCTTTGAACTGCAGCAATCTGGGTAACCACCAGACAGCAGCAATACAATATGGAAAATGGCGTCACCTAGTGGTTATTTGGAGACCTGGTGCTTGCATATGGTACTAAACTATGGTTTACTTTAGCTTTTATTAATAATAACATATTATTATTATTATTATTATTATTATTATTATTATTATTATTATTATTATTATTATTAATTTGCTTTTGTTGTAGCTGGCAGGTTTATAATCCACATGTACAGGTATTCCTCAATTTGCGCCCACAATTAAGCCAGAATTTCTGTTGCTAAGCAAGACGCTTGTTAAGTTGAGTTTTGCCCCTATTTACAATCTTTCTGGATATAGTTTCTTGCAGTTGTTAAGCTATAACACGGTTCTTAAATGAATCTACCTTCTCCATTGGCTTTGCGTTCTAATCTTCTAATCCAACCGCCTGCTCAAGTGGGAGACCCTATACCATCTGGACATCTATTTGTCTGACTGGACAAACGGACCCTCAAATACTGGAATACTGCTATCATGTCCCCCCTAGTCCTTTTTTTCTCATACCCAATTTTTACCAACCAAGGATTGTGTTAGCTTTTTTGTCTGCTGCCACAACACACTGCTGGCTCATATTTAAGTGATCATCCACTAGGACTCCAAGGTCCCTCTTGCAGTTACTGTTTTTGAGCCATGGAGATGCTGCAACAGTGTGAAAAATGTAAGTCCGCTTTTTCAGTGCTGTTGTGACTTCAAACAGTCACTAAACAAATGGTTGTAAGTAAAGGACTATCTGTAGTTTCATCATACAACCACGTTTTACCAATGACATTGCTTGGATTCATACATACTACAGGTAGTCCTCAGTTTATAACCTGCCCATTAGGATCATTAAGTCATGATGGTTGTAAGGTAGGTTGCTACTGTATGTGACTGGAGCTGTTTTCACTGCCTTTTTTTGTGGCTGTTGTTAAGTGAGCACGATGGTTGCAGAGCAAACCCATTGTTTGTTATGGAGCGATTTTGCCCAAAACTAGAAGTCAGGACAGGTTGTCCGCAAAAATGTTATAAGTTGTGGTGGGCATGACCACAGGATATGGGGAACGGCCATAAATGTTGTCTGGCTGCCAGGTGCCCAAAATGCAGTCACATGACCGTGGGGTGGGGGGGAGGGAGTCAGCTATTGCAATTTTGGACCTGGGTCATAAATATCTTTTGTGAGGTCTGTTGTAACTTTGCAGAATGGCCACTAAGTGACCGGTCATAAATCAAGGACTAGCTGTCATTCCAAATCAAGCCAACTACATTACCCATGAACCCACCTCACAGGGCAAGGGGAAAACAAAGGAGTCTCACTGCAAACAGGGCCCCTTATTTTCCCATCATGCCTCTTGTTGACTGACCCTGGGTAATTCTCCGAGCGGCTTCCCTGAGTGAATAAACCCTTTGCTCAAACAGCTGATGATGGATAGACAGTACCTTGCTGATGTCCAGACTCAGGGACGGGGGACATTGTTGGCTTGGTGGGTTTGGGGACTGGGTTTTGGAACTGGGAACAGGTGGCCAAGAGTTTGATCTTTTGGATCTGCTGTTCTTCTTCGGCTTCAAATTCCATGAACCTGGGAAAGGATGGAGATGAAGAAGACTGAGTAGGGGGGGGGTCAAGCATCTTAAACCCACACCAGATATGCGTAACATACACTGAGGGCCTCGGGGGATACTAAAAGGGACACTTGGAGCCAATTCTCACTTTTCTGCCATTTCATAGAAGATCATGCGTTCAAAATTGCTGCTGTGCTCCCATTCCTGCACAGCACGAGGGATCCCATCCTCTAGGGTCATGTTGGGACGAAGGCGGGCCAGTGAACGGAGGACGGGGCTGTAGGGCAGGATGGCAATATTGTGTATCAACAAGATTTCTCAATTCTGAACAGCCGTCTTCACCGTAATAAGGTACCATTGCCCATTGTAGCATCTCCCACCACATGACTTACAACTTTCCATCCCCCACCCCCCACCATTCCTTCCTCAAGCCCTCATCTTCAAGACCCCCTCAGAGTACCTTCTCATCTTCTTGGGCTCTCCAATAGTGTGGCTCAGTGGTTACAGCGCTGTGATAGAAGTGTAATTGATTTAAGTGCACAAAACAAGAAGAGAGTAGCAAGGGGCAAAGAAACCAACATTTTGAGAGGCACTTAAAAAAACCGTTAGGGAAAAGATGAGGGGGAAGTTAGCAACAGATTGTACTAAGACTGCCCTATGAGGAAAAGCAGAATATAACTTTGCAGCACCTAAGAGTGGGTTTATTTTGTGCCAGAATTTTTAGAAACTTTTTTTTGGGGGTGGTGGTGCTGATTTTAATTTTGATTCTGCTTTGTTTCTTGACATTACACAAATATTTGACACAAGCATATTTAGCAATGTAGCTGTAGCCTGAATTTATACAGCCTACCTTAGAATAGTGGTGAGACTAGAAATTCAGGTTTAAATATCGACTCTGATACAAAACCTATTGACTCTGGGGTAGATGTTGGTTGTGTTAAACATAAACTAGACAACCATGTATTTACTGCTCCAGGCTATATGATTATTTTATGGTCTGGAGGAATGAAAGATCACCCATGATTATTCAGTTAACCATAAGTAAATATGTCCTGTGATGAACAAAGCAACATCTCTGAGACCAGGATACCTCATAGAATTGTTGGGAGGATAAATCTGAAGGCAAGATTACTACTGATGGCGCTTGGATGCTGAAGGAGAAAGGTGGAATATAAATTAATCAAAGAAACAAACAGCTACCGGTTGTCTATCCTTAAACTCATAGATCTGAAATTTTAGATGGACCTCTTGCTGTGGAGGTAAAATGAAAATCTCTGTAAATCTGACTCGCTAACTTTACATTCAGCCTTCACAATTTGAGATTTGGAGCTAACCAGTTCTTAGTTTGCTACCAAAGTCACATTGCTTTGGGCCAAGCCATTTCCCTCCCTTGAGTCTATTTTTCTAATGGGTTGAACTGAGTATTTTTTGAAAAACAGGATTTGTTCTAAACTTGGCATTTTGTCCCAGTGAGGGATAATTTAATTTTAAGTGTCTCTAGTCCCATTTCATAGTCTAGGTTCATATATTGCTCAATACCATGGTTTATCAGAAGTCACTAAACCATGATGTCTACTATATAGCTGGGTTCACCCAGCAAGCTAAATCAAAAATCTAATACATTCCCCTAGGATTTGGCATATTGGCTGAACCCTGTCTATATCTCCTTATCTTCCCAAGACAAGATCAGCCTTCCAACCTATGGATCTTGCCCACCAGGATCCTCACATGAAAAAACAAGCAAGAGCTTCTGCATCAGGTGTGGCTGGGAAATGGCGCCTTGCCAAAGCCTTGTAGCGTTGCCAGCGCCGGTAATTCTCATAAACTCCCTTGGAGGTACAAGCAAAAGAGGTGTCACTGGAAGGTGACCCTTGTGCAGATGGGACAGCCTCAGGTGCTCTGGTTTTCCGACCACCTGGCTCCTCACCAGCTTTCGTCAATAACACAGTGCGGATGCCGGGACCACCTGGCCCATCCCGGCGGTGGGTGGCCCAACCTAATGGCATCCCTGTCAGGAAGAAAGTCTGAGTTCGGGGCAGCTCCTCACTGCCTCCCATAAGTGGTCCTTCACGTTTCAGTTTGATGATCAGCTTGCTTCCTGGGGTGTCAGCTGAGGTCACCAGTAAAGCAGCCCCAGGAAAAGCTGGCAGGAGCAGTGAAGGAACATTTGGGGGGCAGGATGAGAGGCCAGGGGCCTGGGTATGATTCTGGGAGGTCATGATCCTACAGGAGAAAGAATCTTTAGCAAATTGAGCTGGCCAAGAAAACTGACAGCCCTTTGGTCTCTGAGAGGTCCTGCTGTAACAGCATTAGTGGAAGTGGATTGGATGCTGGGTCTTCTGGGAAATTCATGAGGCCAGCATCTGGTTTCCAAGAAGATCGTTCATTGTTGACTTGACTCTAGGTGCAAAGGTTGAATAACGGTTCCAGAACTTGGATGTCTTGGTGGTTCTAATAAGGGGGAGGAAGTTTAAAGTTCTACCTGCAGATCCGACCTGAATTTTCATACAGTGGCTCTGTATTTATCATGTATAATATTCCATTGTGTGAACATAATTTATTTATTTATTTATTATATTTTTATACCGCCCTTCTCCCGAAGGACTCAGGGCGGTGTACAGGGCAATAAATATAAAAAAGTGGAATACAAAAGTTAAAAAAATGATTAAATATTTAGCCCAGTTTAAAACAGTATTAAAACATATTAAAACCCCAACCCTAACCCATCAGACCAGGTCAGACTGCTCGAATAGATATGTTTTTAAGTCGCGCCGGAAGGAGCGAAGGTCGGGGGCCGTCCGGAGCTCAACCGGCAAGCGGTTCCATAGGTCTGGCGCGCACACAGAGAACGCCCCCCCCGGGGGCCACCAATCGGCATTCTTTGATCGGAGGCACCCTGAAGAGGCCCTCTCTGTGGGAGCGCACTGGACGGAGGGAAGTTGACGCCGGCCGCAGGTGTTGCCGTAGGTAATCCGGACCCATGCCATGTAGGGCTTTGTAAGTCATTACTAACACCTTGAATCTCACCCGGAGGGCAACCGGCAGCCAATGCAGCTCGCGGAGCAAAGGTGTAGCATGGGAGTATCGGGAAACCACCAGCACAACTCGCGCGGCTGCATTTTGCATCAGTTGGAGCCTCCGAGTGGACTTCAAGGGCAGCCCCATGTAGAGAGCATTACAGTAGTCTAGACGAGAAGTCACGAGCGCATGAGTGACTGTACGCAAGGCATCCCGGTCTAGATAGGGTCGCAATGGCGCACCAGGCGAACCTGGGCAAAGGCCCCCCTAGTCACAGCTCCGATATGCTCTTCTAAAGAGAGCTGTGAATCTAGAAGGACCCCCAAGTTGCGTGCCCTATCTACGGGGGGTAATAGCTCACCCCCCATGGACAAAGATGGAATAATCAGAATTTCCCGGGATGCCGGCACGAACAGCCACTCAGTCTTGTCAGGGTTGAGTCGAAGCCTGTTCCTCCCCATCCAGACCCGGACCACCTCCAGGCAGCGGGACATCACATCGAGGGCATCACTGGGGTGGTTTGGGGTCGAAATAAAAAGCTGGGTATCATCAGCATATTGATGATACCCAACTCCAAAACCACGAATGATCTCACCCAGCGGCTTCATATAGATGTTGAACAGGAGAGGCGAGAGAACCGATCCCTGAGGAACTCCACAAATGAGAGGTCTCAAGGTCGATCTCTGCCCCCCTGCCAACACCGACTGCGAGCGTCCCAGAAGGGAAAATGGAATGGAAAATACTTTCAGATGACATGGTTCCTTCTGCGAGAAGGAACGTTCTATTCCATCTCAACAATACTTTCTAAGGATGTTTATCTCTTAGGTCAGGGGTGTCAAACTCAATTTCATTGAGGGCCGCATCAGCATTGCGGTTGCCCTCAAGGGGCCGGGTGGGTATGGCCAGGGTGGGCGTGGCCTACTGGATGAGCGTGGCCAGAGTGCGTATGGCCTACTGGGTGGGCGTGGCCAGCTCTACATCGTTCGCATCAAGGGTGCCTATGGAGGCCTGGGCAGGAGTGGGACAGATCTGAGGGTCTCTGGCAGAAGGAGGGTCTCTGGGCCAGGGCCAAGGCTTCGCGGGCCACATGAAACCACTTCGCGGGCCGGATCCAACCCCCAGGCCTTGTGTTTGACATGTCTGTCTTAGGTCTTTTATTTATTTATTTATTTATTTATTTATTTATTTATTTATTTATTTTATTGGATTTATATACCGCCCTTTCCCGAAGGACTCAGGGCAGTTTACAGGGTATTTAAAAGAAAGATCGATACAAAAGTTAAAACCAATTAAAAAAGATTAAATCAATCCCTAAAAAATAAAAACCCCAATTAACCTGTAAACAGGAATAGGTTACAATAACCTACTGGGTTCCATGATTAAGATTCATGCCTGATGTTGCCTGTACACAACACAGCTCTTATGAAGGTAGAGAAGCAAGTTTTAGAAATTACTTTTGGGTCAGCTGACAATCCTTCCTTTAGCTGAGACCTTTAAAAAAAAACAAATCACACGGGAGCCCTATGAAGTTACATACCTTCCCCCAAATATGATCTAAGTCCAGTTTACCAAAATTGAAACAGCAAGGGGGTGTTTGTGAGGCGCAGTTTGATACATGATGTCTCTTCTGACATGGGGCAGTGAATTGTAGGCACATGTTATCCCCTTGAGGGCAGCCTCGACTGACACAATGTAAACCAGTTTCAAACTGTTTTAACTGTCATATGGCCTCTATTAACAGAATTTTGAGAAATGTAGTTTGGAGAAAAAGCCAATAAACCCTCCTCTGAGAGGATTTGCTCCCAGGTTACACAATGGAAATGGGGTGCTGGTTTTTGGTGACGCCCAAGAGAAAATTGATTTCTAGACGTGTTCCAGCTTTATTCTACAACAGGGCAAGAAAGGTGAGCTGGAGAGTGATCTAAGATTTCTTTCATTTAACTGTTTGGAAATGTGATGTTCTTCTCCTCTCTTTGATCAAACAATGAGCTGTCACAAATTAGATGTTTTGAGGTCATCGATAAGTTTTTGCAGTGGCAGTTGTTGCTTGTTACGCAACTTGCTTTTTTAATTAATGCGGCAAACTGTGTTTTCTAAGAAAATCAAACGAAAACCTGAACGAAAACCTCCCCCAAAAAAGCCCCCACATCCTCAGTGACAATGCTTTCGACAAAATAAGGCAGGGGTCTTCAAACTTGGCCCTTTTATGACTTGTGGACTTCAACTCCCAGAATTCCTCAGCCAGCAAAGGAATTCTGGGAGTTGAAGTCCACAAGTCATAAAAGGGCCAAGTTTGAAGACCCCTGAAATAAGGCTTGCGCGGAGAAGAACGACTACCGTTCCCAGAATTCATTGAGGGAAGAGACTCCAGGAGAGCACTGCGAGCCAGACAGTGACGTGATTCGTCGAGCTTCAGACGAATAAAACGACAAGACCCAGAATGCTCTGTTTCTTGGGCGGTTCTTCTTTGGAAGATTAAAGTGGAGCGGTATCCCGGAAGTGGTGGCACGCACGTGCGTGTGCGGAGTAGCAGAAGAAGAACTGCGTTTTTTTCATAATAAATAAACCTGTAAACTCAGCGGCTTTGCGGTTGCAGCTTGGTCACAATGTTTCTGCAGTACTACATCAATGAACAAGGGGAGAGAATCTACACTCTCAAGGTAAGACTTGTTTGGAACAGAAAAGGACAGAATAGCACGAGTTGGAAGGGACCTCGGAGGTCTTCTAGTCCAACCCCTCCGCTCAAGCAGGAGACCCTAGAGCAGGGGTAGGCAACCTCGGCTCTTTTATGACTCATGGACTTCAACTCCCAGAATTCCTGAGTCAGCTATGCTGACTCAGGAATTCTGGGAGTTGAAGTCCATGAGTCATAAAAGAGCCGAGGTTGCCTACCCCTGCCCTAGAGCAACCTTGGCTCTTTTATGACTCGTGGACTTCAACTCCCAGAATTCCTGAGCCAGCCATAGAGTCTACTCTGGACCATTTTAGACAAATGGTTGTCCAGTCTCTTTTTTTATTATTGAAAAGTTTTACAATACATTTTTTTAAAAAGACAAAACCCCTCCCAACCCCCTCCCCTCTCCCCAACCCTCCCCAACACCTCCCTCCCCTCCCCCTCCCCCCTCCCCGACTTCCCAGAGCTCAATACAGGGTATAAAAATACAAACCATCATAGTCTACCTTATGCAAACAACAAAACTATTAAATCTATCGCACTTTAACTCTTATAAAATAACTACAAGCTCAAGTCTCTTTTGGAAAGCCTCCAGATGGAGCATGCACAACTTCTGCAGGCAGGTTGTTCCACTGGTTAATTGTTCTATCAGGAAATTTCTCTTTCGTTCTAGGTTGCTTCTCTCCTTGATTTCTTTCCGTCCATTGCTTCTTGTCCTGCCTTCTGGTGCTTTGGAAAGTAGGTTGACCCCGCTTCTTCTTTGTGGCAGCCCCTCAGATATTGGAAAACTACTGTCATGTCACCTCTAGTCCTGCTTTTCATTAAACTGGATCAATCCAATTCCTGCAACTGTTCTTCATATGTTTTAGCCTCCGGGCCTCTAATCATCTTTTTTGCTCTTTTCTACCCTCTTTCCAGAATCTCTACCTCTTTTCTATAATATTGTTACCAACATGATTATACAATATGGTGACCAATATTTTATTTATTTATTTATTTATTTGATTTGTATGCCACCCTTCTCCCTAAGGACTCAGGGCGGTGAACAGTGACATAAATATCAAATGCACAAATACAGATATTGAAAACATTAATGTGATTATATAATACGATGACCAATATAAAAAGCCATGGAAATATAATTCCCATGGCCATTTAGCGATTTGTCTGAATGGTTGGCCTGTTTTATTTTTTTGATATCCTGTAGCTAATCTTCATGCATCTGGTGTGGCTGCAAACACAATTTTCTTTCCATAGTATTTCTCTTAATCATCTTTTGGGAAGTAAAGGGAGGTGGAGAGAATGATCTCCATATGCAGCTGGATTTGCAGAATTTAATATGGGAATATTTTTTGTTCAGTTTAAAACTAGGATAATTAATTCTTGGGCTCTTCCAGGTCTTTAGCCTGGAGAAGAAAAACTGGGAAATATAGAAACCGGTGTGAAAAAAGTTAGAATGGGATCGTTATCTAGATTTGGGAATGGAATATTCATTTACTGTATCTTATAGAATTTTTCACACCTCCTAAAGCAAAACTGATAAAAAGAGATTGAAAGCACAAATATGCAACTCAGTGGTTAGAGCCATACAGCTGTTTGTTTTGTGATATTAAGGCTTGCAAAAGAGGCACCAATAATAATTTATAATTTATTAATAAAGCCAAACACAAACTGATATTTAACTGTGGTTGAAAAGAAGAAAATGTGGATCATTGATGTGACAGTACCAGAGGATAGTAGAAGAGAAGACAAAGAGTTGGGGAGGATCACAAAGTAACAAGATTTGAAAATAAAAATTGAAAAATTATAGCATAAGCTGGCCATGTTGGTCCCAATAGTTATCGGCACACTTAGTGCCAGACCAAAAAATCTTGGATGGCCCTTAGAAATTGCGCACATTGACCAAATTTCTATGTGTCAATTGCGAAAGGCCGCACTACTTGGATCCACACATACCGTATTTTCCGGCGTATAAGACGACTGGGCGTATAAGACGACCCCCCGACTTTTGAGATGATTTTCATGGGTTAAAAGTCTTATACACCGGAAAATACAGTATATTACAACATCCTAGGTTTTGGGAAAGAACGTGATATGTATGAAGGCCAAACACCAGCTAAAGACTTGCAGCTGTGATTTCACATTGTAGGGTATATAATAATACAATAATTTTTTAAAATTTATATGCTTCCCAACTCCTGGCAGCTATGGATGGTTTACAATTGTTAAAATATTTAAAACAGAGAAGTGGAAAATAACTCTACAAAACAGTACAAGCCAAAAGAAAAATGATGGCAACGAAAGTAAACCCAGAGACAAAGAGAGGGGAAGAAAGGAACATCAGTTGTCTTCTCCAAAGGTCTGGGCAAAGGTCATTTGAAATACCAGTAGTATTTTAATCACCACATTAGATTCTCAATACCACCAAAAGTCTTTCCCATATCCTTTAATTGGGCAAAATGTTAGGAAACCATAGGACAACAATTTCTGAAACAAACTACTTCAAATAGGCTAATTTATATAATGCATCCATATTATTATCATTATTATCATTATCATTATTATTATTATTATTATTATTATTATTATTATTATTATTATTATTATTATTATTATTAAGTTGGAAGGGACCTTGGAGGTCATCTAGTCCAACCCCCTGCTCAGGCAGGAAACCTTATACCATTTCAGGCAAATGGCTGTCCAGTCTCTTCTTAAAAACCTCCAGTGTTGGAGCATTCACCACCACTGGAGGCAGGTTGTTCCACTGGTTAATTGTTCTAACTGTCAGGAAGTTTCTCCTTAGTTCTAGGTTGCTTCTCTCCTTGACTAGTTTCCATCCGTTGCTTCTTGTCCTGCTTTCAGATGCTTTGGAGAATAGCTTGACTCCCTCTTCTTTGTGGCAGCCCCTGAGATATTGGAACACTGCTATCATGTCACCCCTCACTCTTCTCTTCGTTAAACTACACATACCCAATTCCAGCAACGGTTCCCTATATGTTTTAGCCTCCAGCCCCCTAATCATCTTTGTTGCTCTTCTCTGTACCCTTTCTAGAGTCTCGACATCTTTTTTACATCGTGGTGACCAAAACTGGATGCAGTATTCCAGGTGTGGCCTTACCAAAGCATTGTAAAGTGGTATTAGTACTTCACTTGATCTTGATTCTATCCCTCTGTTAATGCAGCCTAGCACTGTGTTGGCTTTTTTGGCAGCTGCAGCACACTGCTGGCTCATATTGAAGTGATTGTCTACTAGGACTCCGAGATCCCTCTCACAGTTACTACTATTGAGCAAGGTACCACCTATACTATACCTGTGCCTTTGATTTTTCCTGCCTAAATGTAGAACCTTACTTTTTTCACCATTGAATTTCATTTTGTTAGATAGTGCCCAGTGTTTGAGTAATCCTTCTGTATCTTAAGCCTATCTTCTGGAGTATTGGCTATTCCTGCCATCTTGGTGTCGTCTGCAAATTTAATCTAGGACTCAAGACTCCTGTGGAATTGAAATTTTGCAAATGTTATAAAGGTTTTTATGACACAAACAATATCCTTATGACACAATACAAAATGTCATAAAATATGTCCTGTGCTGATGTTTGATTGTGGTACGCGTATATCAGTGGCTCCCATCTTTTCTGGCTCCATGGAGCGGTGCTGGGAGGGATGGTTTTGCATGCACAACCTAGATCCTGCCCATGTGCAGATGAAGCTTTGTTCATCTGCTGCTTGTATGGCTGGGTTCCCAACAGGCTGCGGACCGATATAGGATTGTGGATCAGGGTGTGGGGACCCCTGTGCTATACAGTTCAACATAGTGCCAATAGAGAATATTTGTAGCTTAGGGTTGAATTGAGGGGTCCTTGGTGCTCCCTCTGAGCTTGGCTGTTTTCTTGCAGTTGTTTCATTATCCAACTAGGTAACATTATCTGTGCTGGCGCTGAAAATCTAGCATTGATGATGTCACCCAGTTTGGGTAATGAAACATCTGCAAAAAAATAACCCAGCACAGATCTCTCAGTTCAACATGTGCTATTTTCAAGGCAGATACATCTCTGAATGAATCCTAACTTTTCCAGTGAAGGCAGTGCATTAGAAGCTCTGTCATTGTTGAAGACATTGAGGAATCTGGTAAGGAAATATTTCTGAAACGATGACCCCATGGGGTCATTGGTTGTCTAATGTTAGACCTGTTTTTGATAAGAAAGCACATTTGATGGATGCTAGTGGTATCAGTCAAACACCAATGGACACATGACCTTTTCCCAGAGCTGGATCCGTGTGTGTTTGCAAGTGAAAATAAAGACTCCAGAGAGAACTGCAGGGAGACTTTTAACATTTTCCAATTTGCTTTCGAGGTCAGTTGCTTGGTGGCTGAATAGCCTTGGTGGAGCAGTGGGCTAATGCCTCCTTAAGTAACACCAGCTGCCTGCAATTAGTGCAGGTTCGCATCCCACCAGGCTCAAGGTTGACTCAGCCTTCCATCCTTCCGAGGTAGGTAAAATGAGGACCCAGATTGTTGGGGGCAATTAAGCTGACTTTGTAATAATGCCGCTTGGGTGTGTGTGTGAAAGCCCTAATAAGCAGGCATATACATAGAATGAAGGCTACTGCTAAGCTTGTAAGCCGCCCTGAGTCTTCGGAGAAGGGCGGGATATAAATGGAATTAAAATAAAAAAAAATAAAATAAATAAATACTTTTCTAAATTAAAGAGAAGCATTGCAGCACAATCCTCATGCAGGTTACTGAGCATCTCAGCATTGTTTTTTCATGGTCTTCTAATACTCTGCAGATGTTCTGGATGCGTTCCAGTGAGCTTTCAATAAGTTATGCTCATACAGCTATTTCGTCTGAGAGGTTGGGGGCCTGCATGATTTTAAGATGAAATATGTTGATTTCAAGTTAATACATCATCTTCATGAAATTGACACACGGTTCTGTTTTGCCTCCCCGGCTTTGTAGAAGGTGGATCCGTCCGGCCAGCCAACATGCTCAGCCCATCCTGCCCGCTTCTCTCCTGATGACAAATATTCTCGACATAGGATCACCATCAAAAAACGCTTCGGTGTCCTGATGACCCAGCAGCCTCGGCCTGTTGTTTAAATGTGCTTCCCTCCTGCTCCCGAGTTACAAAGGCGGCGAGATAAGCTTTGAGAGCAGCTTTGAAGAAGCCCATGAAGGCGAAGAATACCTGCCAATCTGCCGTCCACATTGTTGCGTTCTTTGCCGATGTTTTTCAAACTTGACTCAATTCCCTTTGCGTTCTGTGGAAGAGGAATGAATGAGATCCTGCAAGCAAGCAAGACAAAATTATATTGTATTCACGTTTTTCTGGCTATGTAGTTCTGGAAATAAAGTGAGATTTTCCATTGTTCTGCTTCTTTAGCATGATGGGTCTGTGTCATATTTTCCGGAGGATAGCTTTTTTTTTTTTTAGCATGGTAGGGCTATCAATATCAGTAACACTGGAAAAAAGTGACTTGTATTTTGAGTGGGTGATTCTTTTAGTTCTTAAGCTAGCCAGCTAACTTTTGGCTATGTGGCACAACAAGTGGATTGATGCTGACTTGAAAATCACACTCATTGACAGTTTCTCATCAAACTGTAGGGAAATATTGAGTGGGGTACTATAAGGTTCTGTCTTCCTTCCTTAGCTCTATTTTTTTTTCAATATTTTTTATTTTGGGTATGGAAAAAGCTTATCAAATATACTAATATTACAAAATTGGATGGGATAAATAATGATCTGTGGGGAAAATCCAAAATGTACTTATAATTTTTTTTTTAAAATGGCTTAAAAATAACAATGAAATTGAACAGACAAATGCAAAGTCATCCATCTGAGAAACAGACAACAAATGCATAATTACAGGATGGGGCTTGGTAATAACATTTAGGAAAAAGGTTTTAGAATAGCAGTTCATCATAAACAATAGCAATGGTATTTAGACTTATACACTGCTTCACAGTACTTTACAGTCCTCTGGCTCCTCATTTTATTGATCTCAGAAGGATGGAAAGCTGAGTCCATCTTGAGCTGGTCAGGATTGAACTGCTGGCAGTTGGCAGAATTAGCCTGAAATACGGCATTCTAAACACTGTCACTGCAGCAATCTGAATTAAACAATCTGAGTTAAAATACACTATGTGACTCGGCAGTATAGTGATGCAAATAAGGCAAATATCTTAGGCTCTTTCAAGGGAAGTATACTTTCCAAATCAT
This sequence comes from Vipera berus, assembly GCF_964194415.1. Lineage (NCBI taxonomy): Eukaryota > Metazoa > Chordata > Lepidosauria > Squamata > Viperidae > Vipera > Vipera berus. The sequence goes on along the minus strand of NC_138205.1, from coordinate 11,247,352 downwards.
AAGTAATAATTTATCTTCATTCTGCATTGGTTGGACACCCCCACACTTTGAATTCAGTTCTGGGTACTACATTTTAAGATTCAGAGGAATCAAAGCAAATTTCAACAAAAGGTACAAAGATGATCCAGGGGGTGAGAAACTAGATTCAGTGAACAAACAGAAAACTAAAGAGAAATTTAATAGTGCTCTTCAGCTCTGAAAAGTTGCCAACAAGCAAGAGTTGCCAAATAGAATAGGTTTGGATGGGTAAATGAGAATCAGACACAAAGTCTATTGCCCTTTCCTGGGATTGGGATGCTTGAAGATATTCTTGCAAGTAAGCAGAAAAGTGCCTAAATTGTCCCAGTTCATAAACTATGCCAATAGTAACCATGTAATGCAGGGTGTTGGTTTTTTTTTAGCAATTTGAATTTTGCTGGCTGCTTAGGGTCTCCCCAACAGATTAGAGCAGCCATGTAAGATGGCTGCTTAAGGTTTCATTTCTGTTGGTTACAGGTGAGACTTGTGCCATAGTTGAGAACCCAAAAAACTTCGCTCACCTGTTTTTTTTATCACAAGATTGCCACTCTCCTCACCCTGTATCTTGGACATATTTATTGCAGCATAATTGTTGAAAATTTTAATGCTCTTGGAGAAAGGGTGATCAACCATACAAGACAACTATACAGCAGGTGGTCATTTTCTACTGCCAGTTGTCTGACATCACATGGATGCAGAATACTGAAGAGACTTGTTATGCATTCTGTTTTGTTCTTGTATTGCTTGAGTTTCCACTTCCTGCCTCAAACTGGGGGTGGAAAAGGCTGATCTAAGCCAAAGACCGCTATTTAAAATGTCTCATGTTCATATCCTGCTGCTGAAACCGCAGTTAAGAGTGGGGATGAAGACAGACAATAAATAGAAGGGCTGCTGCCGTTAGATTTCGAGCAGAGCGGAGGCTCACATGAATTAAGCAAGGCTGAATCAGCATCTAGCACTTCTGTGCTACTCAGTCTGATGCAGCTTTTTTTTTGCTGACCGGAGGTGTGTAGAAAATGGGGAACAATTTGTGTCTCCAAGCAGGGAGAATCCATGCAAGTATATTTGGGGTGGCATGCCAGGATTGGATATTATGCAGAACCAAAGTATGGTTGGATAACTTTGGAGTGTGAAACCTCAAGCAGGAGGTTTTCCACAGATATGAAAAAAAGGCGTATCACTTTTATCTTTCCCCCAACACCCTTCAGCTGCTTAGTAGTTGCAGGAGGAACAATTGGTGCAACTGGTCATCATGCAGGACTAGTCTTAAGAAGACTGTTTCAGGTCCTTGGGCTCAAACTAGTATCTCTCAGTATAATATAGGGCAGGGGTGTCAAACTCGCAACATCACGTGACGTGTTGCAACGTATTGCGACTTTTTCCCCATTACCGGCAGTGGGGTGGGCACGGTTTTGGCATGACGCATCTGGCCTGCGGGCCCACAGTTTGACACCTGATATAGGGGGAAAAACAGAATAGCAAACTCCCTTAAGCTTCATGGAGAAAACCATTTATTAAACTTGACCTGTCCATTTATAATATAAGCTGGACTATGACTCAGGCTGGCCTATGCGGAGATGATTCAGACACCCTACACTGAATCCTTTCCAAATGTATTCAAAATTGCTTTCCTTTTTTGTGTCAGTTTAACAGTCTTACCACCAAAAGGATCCAATAATTTTGGTCAAGAACTAGAAAAAGCTGAGCGGGGACAGACTGGCCAGTAGATTTCCTCTTACAGTGTTGGGAAGCAAATTCAATTCTGATTTATTCATTTTATTTAATTTAATAAAGTTAAATATGATTTTCTTCTCCTAGAAGGTTTCGAGAAGGGGAAAGAAGGCAAAACAGAAGTTAATGGTGGAATTATTTGGGATGGGTGAAAAGGAAGGGCTTCCTTGCACAGAATGAAAAATGCCACAACAGAGTCTTCCATTGTGATGCCAACAATTTTGACGGCTTTAGAAAGGAATTAAGACTAACATCAGACCCTCCGTGACACTGACCACTAATTTTGGGTGGTATATTTTTGGAATATCTCATGTGCCCTAAATAATCACCAGTGACTCAGAAGCAAGTATGGAAAAGAGCTATTGGTCTCCTAATATTGCTTGCAGGCTTCCCAGATGCATGGACCGCTATGGGACACATGCCCTCAAAGCTACCATGGCCTTTCCTTTCTTTTGAAGGGCTGTGATATTACAACATATAATTAACCACTTCAAGCTAAATGCTTTGTAATATTGCATTGCTGCAATGCCTGCTATGCATTATTCTACAATATCACTGCGTGTAATGATCACACACATTACGCTGCAGTATCATTGCATTTCTTTGCACACTATAATGTGCCTGTAGCCTTTCAAGCCATGGGGGGGGTGGGGGGTGAAGACTTCAACTCCCAGAATTCCCCAGCCAGAAAAGCTTAGCCAAGATGCCAAGATATAATAATAATAATAATAATAATAATAATAATAATAATAATAATAATAATAATAATAATAATAATAATAAGTAGTAGTAGTAGTAGTAGTAGTAGTTGGAAGGGACCTTGGAGGTCATCTAGTCCAACCCCCTGCTCAGGCAGGAAACACTGCCATAAAAACTAATCTTCAGCTCTGCTCCTAGTGACATGTAGGTAATAATGTAGATGTCATTTGCCATGGCTCCATTCTGGGGATTTCTACACACACACACACACACACACACACACACACACCCCATTTCTAATATAAGTTTCCAGCCCTGAGATTTTGCAGTATTCTCCATCCAAGGAGGAACCAGGTCTGGCCAAACGTAGCATCGCAGAAAAGCCAAGATTGCCCCAGACTTTGCTTAAGGATGCCTTAGAAGTCATACAATAAAGTTGTGAATCCTATGTGTGGCTATTTGGAGGAAGGGGGCTAAGCCGACCAAAAGAGGTTGCTCTCAGTCATGAGTTGCTCGTCCAACTTTTCCCGAGGTCTCACTAGTCCGGGGGTAGGCAACCTCGGCTCTTTTATGACTCATGGACTTCAACTCCCAGAATTCCTGAGTCAGCTATGCTGACTCAGGAATTCTGGGAGTTGAAGTCCATGAGTCATAAAAGAGCCGAGGTTGCCTAACCCCTGCACTAGTCCCTCCTGTCGTTATAATTTCTTTCAGCCACATATTCTTGGAGGTAAGAAAGCCCCCCCTCATTCTAAGGAAACTACATCCCCCAGCAACCCTCGCGCGTTTATAGCATCCCCTTCTCTTTCGCGCCCCCCTCCGCTCTCCAAAGGGTTCCAAACCCGCCCTCCCACCTCCCTCGCTTTCGCGCGCTTCTCTGAAGGGAGGGGAAAAAAAAGCCCAGCAACAGTAACCGCTCTTTCTTTCTGCGCTTGCGTGGCCAAAAAAAAAAAAAAACACCCCAAAAGCGGCGGCGCCGGGGGGGGGGGAAATAGCATTCATTGGAAAGAGGAGAGGATGAGGACACTTAAGGAGAGTCGGCTTTCCCTCCTCCCACTCCTTTCCCAGCATCTGAGAGAGCGGCAGTACCAGCGTGCGTGCGGGGAAGCTGTGCTGCGTGCTGCGCGCGCCGGCCGGCCGGCCGCCCAGTCGAGCTTAAGACGGCCCAACCAACAAGACGGCGAAAGGTCTTGAGAACGCGTGCGCGAGCGAGACCCCCCTTTTTTTTTTTTGGGACCGTTGGCGTGTGTGTGTGTGTGTGGGGGGGAAACCCGCTTCGCCGCGCGCCGCAGGTAAACAAGCAACGGCCGCTTTCGCGGGGGGGGGGCTACACATCAAAGGACGTGTGGCGCTCGAGCGGGAGGAGGACGGGGAGGGGGGGAGGAAGAAGAGAAAGAGCGAGAGGACGGCGCACGCGCGCTGTCGCCTTCCCACCTGTATCCTCGTTCGTTCTTCCCCCCCCCCCCCCGAGAGTTTCTTGCACGCTCTTTCCCTCTGCGGCTCACGCGGAGGGTGTGCGTATGTGTGTTTGTGTGTGGCTTTGAGGCAGGGGTCTTCAAACTCGGCCCTTTGATGACTCATGGACTTCAACTCCCAGAATTCCTCAGCCAGGCACACTGGGTGAGGAATTCTGGGAGTTGAAGTCCATGAGTCATAAAAGGGCCAAGTTTGAAGAACCCTGCAGTTTGAGGTATGGAGGAGCCAGACCCCCCCTGCTTAGGACGGGGAGGGGGGGGGCTTGAAGGCTATAGCCCCTGCCCCCCCTTTGTATTGGTCTGTGGGTCCTCAGCTTGAGGGTCCAGTTGGGGTGTGTGAGTGAGTTGGTCCGCTTTGCCTCATTATCTTGTCTGCAGAGGTCTGGGTGCATTGGGGTGGGCTTTCTCACCACCACTTGATTTGCCTCTAAAGCTCTTTCCACCCCCCCACCCCCCAAAAATCTTTTGCTAGCAAGAATCTGTGGGCTCGTAATGGCATTATTGCTGCCATTCTGTGGGTGGGAGACCTGGATATGTGTGTTCCTAGCTTTTCGGTGAACTCTCCTGCAGTAATAGTTTTGAAATGGTCCTTTCTCCCTCTTAGGATATAACACACCACCCAGTTTAGATAGTCCTAGACTTAACGGCCACAATTGAGCCTCACGTATCTGTTGCTAAGTGAAACTCTAGAAAGGGTACAGAGAAGAGCAACCAAGATGATTAGGGGGCTGGAGGCTAAAACATATAGGGAACGGTTGCTGGAATTGGGTATGTGTAGTTTAATGAAGAGAAGGGTGAGGGGTGACATGATAGCAGTGTTCCAATATCTCAGGGGCTACCACAAAGAAGAGGGAGTCAAGCTATTCTCCAAAGCACCTGAAAGCAGGACAAGAAGCAACGGATGGAAACTAGTCAAGGAGAGAAGCAACCTAGAACTAAGGAGAAACTTCCTGACAGTTAGAACAATTAACCGGTGGAACAACCTGCCTCCAGAGGTGGTGAATGCTCCAACACTGGAGGTTTTTAAGAAGAGACTGGACAGCCATTTGCCTGAAATGGTATAGGGTTTCCTGCCTGAGCAGGGGGTTGGACTAGATGACCTCCAAGGTCCCTTCCAACTTTATATATTATTATTATTATTATTATTATTATTATTATTATTATTATTATTATTATTATTATTATTATTATTATTATTATTATTATTATTATTATTATGTGACTTTTGCCCCATTTTAGGATCTTTCGTACCACACCAAGGACCCCTCATTTCAACCCTGAGTTACAAATATTTTCCTTAAAAGGTGCTGGGCAAGCAAGCAACTGATAATACAGGCAGTCCTTGACTTACAACCACAGTTGAACCTAAATTTTCTGTTGTTCAGTGAGACAGTTAATTGAGTTTTTACTCCATTTTACAAACCATTCTTGCCATGGTTGTTAAGTGAATCACTGCCGTTGTTAAGTTAGTAACATGGTTGTTAAGTGAATCTGGCTTCCCTATTGACTTTGCTTGTCAGAAGATCGCAAAAGGTGATCGCATGGCACTTGGACACTGCAACCATCATAAATATCACTCAGTTGCCAACTGTCTGAATTTGATCATGTGATCATAGGGATGTCGCAACAGTTCTAAGTGTGAAAAATGGTCATAACTCAATTTTTTCAGTGCTATTGTAACTGAACGGCCGCTAAATGAACTGTTGTAAGTCAAGGACTACATTGGGTTAGTGACATTTTACAGAGGATTCAGTGTCTCAGTACAATTTTGTGTGATAGACTTTTTGATATATATATTCACTGTTTTTTTTTTCTACAGAATCCTACAATTTGAGGAGGAATGACAGTTTCCTTGCACTAGGCTCATCTAAAGGTTATCTCCTTCTACCAAGATCTTCAAAAACAACTGGAAGTTTGCAGAGTTCTTGATGTTGCACCTTAAGAGATAACTTTGCCTTCTGTTGTTTAAGTTCTTGCACTGGAATTTGACATTTTTCCTCTTCGGTTTGAAAAAAACCACCCCACTTTTGTCTCCCTCTCTCTCTTGTCTTTTTCTGCACCAGAATCATAAGGGACATTTGCAAAGAATTTTTTTTCCCCTAGCATTCATCATGGGAAAAAAGTGAATTATATAACCTGACATTCACTATAGACTTTCTAGCGTTTTGGCATACCTTGCAGATCTTTGCCTTTTTTCCCCCTGTTGCATTTCGCTGAGATAAAAGGCATTTGCTTAACCGAAACGCTGAGCAGGTTCTGTGTGGCTGTTTTCACAGACGTATAGTAAAGCTGGAATTATTGCATTGTGTCCCTTTGACAGATAAAAATTGCAAGCGTCTTTCTTTTTTGACCTTTAGGCTATCCTTAAGAACAGAAAACTGACCTATTTGCCTGATGCATGGAAATCTTCAGCGTAATCATTTGTGAAACATTAACCTGCAAAATCATGGAATATTGCCTTCACTCAATCTTAGGCTGTATTTCTAAAAATACACCCAATAAGCATTGATGTCAAAATAGCACGCTGTCGGAAGGAGTTTGTGAATCCACGGTAGACATGAATCTTCCTTGTGAGAGAGTATTGGATAACATTGTTGGCGCATCTACTTTTCTGAATGATCTTCCTCTTACAACTTGAGGTGACTTGAGGTTAAACTGATCAAGGAAAAGGGTTGGGTTTTTTTGTTTTTGTTTTTGTTCTCTCTGCCATCTTTGTTGCCAAGATGGCTTCTGTCCGGTTTATGGTTACCCCCACTAAAATTGATGATATCCCAGGCCTGTCTGACACTAGCCCGGATCTTAGCTCCCGCTCGAGTTCTTGCGTCCGCTTCAGTTCCAGAGAAAGTGTGCCTGAAACGAGCCGCAGTGAGGGTGCCAGTGATTTCTCCCGAATAACCACTTCCTTGGCCACTGAAGCAGCCGAGCCTGCTTCTGACAAGACAACCAACCCTCGCGCAGATGTGGTTGAAGGTAAGGTTCCCTTTGGTGGGAGGGAGAATGAATTCTCAGTAATCTTGCAATGGAGAAAAATTACTGGTTGCAAGTGCCTTGTTTGGTAAAAGAACCAGGTGCTGCTTGTTTTTGAGTGTCTTGCTGGTAGAAGAACATTGAGGGATGAACAGGTACTTGGAAGCTTCTTCAGAAGTTGTGGAAAGCACACTTCCATACCCGATGTTGTTGCTCATGCAAAGAATTTTTTGTGTGTGTTTTTGGGGGGGGCTTGTTACAAGGGTTACGTTGATGATGTCAGAGGAATGTGAATGGCCCTGTCTATATTCAGTACTGTTGAATACAGTATTGTCATATTCGATACTGTTTGACAGGTATCATTTTCACACACAACTGGATTTTCCAGATTTGGCTCTCTATAATACCTTTGTCCTTTTTATGCCAAAGTTTGACTGGTATATTTTAGGCTTGCAAGAGAAGAAATAATAGTTTGTCTCTTAAATTTCCTGATCAATCTCATTGGAAGCAGCGCTGAATTCCTCTGCTTCTAAAATGGATGGAAACTAATCAAGGAGAGAAGCAGCCTAGAACTAAGGAGAAATTTTCTGATAGTTAGAACAATTAGTCAGTGGAACAGCTTGCCTCTAGAATTTGTGGGTGCTCCAATACGGGAGGTTTTTAAGTCGAGTTTAGACAACTATTGGTTTGAAATGGAATAGAGTTTGCTCCTTGAGGGGGTTGGACTAGAAGACCTCCAAGGTCCCTTCCAATTCTGTTATTCTGTTAAAACAAGGCAATTTTGTTGTCTTTAAATGGTGTTTTCCCTTTTGGAGTACTGAGTTTGCTGAACTGTTCAGTTTTTCAGATCCATTTTTGTTTTTTTTTTCCCCCTTGTGCCTGGAAATGCTGAGTAAGTCTCATGGGAAATGACTTGGGAGAATTTCAGTTCCCTTAATCTTGTTGATTGTTCTGTCTGATTTTAAAAGGAAAAAAAAAACGTCTAAGGTTAGCCTAGGTTTTGCTCAGTCACCACTGAGTCAAAGTCACATCTTCATTGTGGAGTTTCTGAATAGCAACACTGATCTGTCAATAGTCTTTAGATCCAGCCAGTCTGTAGTTCATTGTCTGTTTTCTGAATCTTACTTTGTTCTAAAAGGCATCTGTCCTAAATTGCCCTCAAATCCCCAATTGAAACAAGTCGAAAATTTAAAAAAAACAGTAGTGAAACAAAAGAGAAGAAGAAAGCAGTTTTTCAGAGCATCATTTATGAAAGTGAAATACCACAGGTGAAGGCTTATGCAGTAAAGCACTTTTTTCTGCTCAACAAAGACTGTTAACAAGAATCACTTCTGGGAAATCTGGCAGTGGTGTTTTTTGATAACTGAGAATTCCCCTTCACCAATCTATGTTTATGTGTGTGAAGTAATTATTTAATTGTAGCTATGTTTGGCCTCCAGCTTTGCAAATAAGACCTTTTTGCGATGCTGAGTAGAAAAAAATAATTGTAGTAAGGGAATAATTTATCTGATCTTTTTTGTTAATTGGGTATGTGTATATGTGAATAAGTTTAAGCCTCAATTTATATTACTTTATGAGATATATATTAACTTCACACCTAGGTGCATTTTAGGAAAGGATAAGTAGATGAGACATTGTATGGTACAGCTGCATCCTTTTTTTAGCAATCATTCCCATCCTAGAGTCTGTGGATCATGGTGGTTTGTAACAGTATTGTAGGTGGCCCCTACATTTATCCATTAATTTTATATTCATGGATAAAATTCACCTAAGATTTGCTGAGATTTCAGCATTCCTGCTCAAATTATCGCAAGATTTCAAGTGGAATATCAGAACCTTAGGAGAGTACATGGTCCCACAAGTTTTTAATCATTTCGTATTTTAAAATTAAAATTTGGGTCCATCAGATGCCCTCAATATAGGTGATATCTGCAGTGTAATAATATTCCTGAAGGATTCAGCAGAAATGTTGAAATAGTCAGTTCTGCAAGTAATCTGACCTGGTGCCATGCACTGCTTTCAATGGTGATGACCAACACCTTGAATTGCCTCTGGAAATATACTGGAAGGCAGTGTCACTTGTGCAGCAGTGATGTTACACAGGGGGACTTTGGAGTACCCGAAACTAAGCACTGTTACATTCTGAAACATTTTAAGTTCTGAGTATTCTTCTAGGAAAGTTCCATCTAGAGCACAAAACGGTTTCCAATCAGGAGGTGACAAAGGTATGAATGACAAGCATTGTAGTCCAGAAATGAGCATAACTGGTGCATGGGACAAATCTGTGCAAAACTCTTTGAGCAGGAGCTGTGTGTTCCGGAAGACCTCCAGATGGCGTATTAACTCTGGTGGAGTGCTACTCCAAGAGCAGTAAGAGATATAAAAGCAGGCCTAGAAGGTTCAGAAGTCTAGAACCACTTGGCATCTGCCAGGGTTGAGCTGAAATCTATTTTTCCCCCATCCAAAACCCCACAGCATGCAATCACTGGATAATAACCTTGAACAAATTGTACAGCTAAGGGCAGAATATATATATAGCTGAGTAATATTTTGATGGTGCTGACAAATAATTTCATTCAGTGATTTCATTTAGAGGTTAAATATGAGTGGGGAGAGAGTTCAGCCTTGAGGAATTGCACATAAGAGAGGTTTAGGGTTACACCCCTCCCCCTCCCCATCAGCATCAACTGGAACTAGCATTGAAGGAAGGAGAGCTACCAAAAAGAGTGTCTATATCTATATATAATATATATCTATATATCTATATCATCTATATCTATATCTATCTATCTATCTATCTATCTATCTATCTATCTATCTATCTATCTATCTATCTATCTATCTAAAATTTTTTGGCTTGCTAACAAAGAATAAAGGGAGACCAAAAAAAATTACACAAATATGAGCTGCCACTGCTGTGGCTACTGACTGTAGATGGCCTTGGGCTAGGCTGAAACAGGAAATAAGATTTGTCCCGTGTCTGGGACTAAGCAAGTGTATTCTTTTGGACAGAACTACATGTTCCTCCTGGGTGACCTTGACCAACTAGAATCAACATGGATCTAAAAGGTAGAAGAGCTCACAGCTCCAAGGACCCTATCTACTTCCTCAGGTCTAAACAGGTTAAATTTATTTCAGATAGCAAGACTGTATCTCAATCACTTCCATAAGACCTGCCGAGTTCATGTCCACCTCAAGTGGATTTCAGTGACTTTCTCCAACAGATGTCTGGAATAGCCCTCACAGTGAGCCTGAAACAGCTTTACCAATCCCTCATCAAGAAAGGCTCTGGTTACTCAAAAAAAGGCTGCCAGTCGGTTATTTGCAAACACGATAAAAGCAAAGAAGCAGGCCCACTATATTATTTGTTCGATCGCCAAGTGAGTCCACTTAAGGGCTCCTACTCATGCTCAATTGGATTTGTTCTTTGTCTTTCTCCAGACATATTCACAAGAGGTGTTTTCATCTCCGAAGCTGCTCAGAAAACAGGAAGCTGTATGGGACCTTCAATCATGTAGAGTCTGAGATTCAATTTAAGGCTCTTGTTGCCTACTCATTCGAGGCAGCTTTGACTAGAGCATGCTGCAGAGTTTCAGTAATAAGTCCCTGAAACCCTACTGGGTGCATCAGTTGCCTGGCCTGGAGCAATCATATAGGCCTTTCCTCCTTGCAGTGGGTAGCAGCCACAGAGAACTGCAGTAATTTGTGTAGTTGCCTGGAGTCAGGTTTGACACGAAGGAGTTACTGCAGTGCACCATTTTTTTCCCTCTCTTCTTTTACAACACTCCTGTTGTCAGTTGCACATGCATCATCATTTTGTTATGACCTACAAATAATCTTGCCTACTTCAAGGAATAAAGATTGCACATATGCGTATCTAAAAACTATGGAGTTTTATATTGTGTTTCTCCCCTTAGGTTTTTTGCAATGTCTGTGGGATGTTTTTCTCCAAATACTTTTATCACATTTACATAGCAGGCAGTTTTGATGCACATATCATGGTGAGAGTTGGCAGGTTGACTTTTCCTTGTTGTTGGTTTGCTGAGCTCTTGCCCAGCTTTGCTGAGCACCAATGTGGACATCTTCTCCTGCAGTTAATGTCTACCCTTCAGGAAGCAGTATATTTTTGCATACTTGTTTATATTTTACATCTTTTTCTCACAAAAACAATTTTTGAAGGATGCAAAAACAGTAAACACAATAATGTTATTTTGTCGCTCCTATTCCTTAATAGCACTTTGCTTCCTAGTGCTATGTTTATCTCACACAGTTTGCTCCTGTCATTTATACTTACTACTTTGTTTTTAGTCCAAACAGATGTTACATGCAGACTTTTATGTAATTCATAACAACTATTTTTCTATTGACCTTTCCTTTTTCTTCCTGTTACTGCTCTAGTAGTTATCCATAGACAAAGAGTTTTTCTTTTTCTTTTTGTTGTTAGCTGCGAAGTCGTGTCCGACTCATCGCAACCCTATGGGCAACATTCCTCCAGGCCTTCCTGTCCTCTACCATCTTCTGGAGTCCATTTAAGCTCACACCTACTGCTTCAGTGACTCCATCCAGCCACCTCATTGTCGTCCCCTTCTTCTATTGCCCTCAATCTTTCCCAGCATTAGGCTCTTCTCCAGTGAGTCCTTCCTTCTCATTAGGTGGCCAAAGTATTTGAGTTTTAGCTTCAGGATCTGGCCTTCTAAAGAGCAGTCAGGGCTGGTCTCCTCTAGGACTGACCAATTTGATCGCCTTGCAGTCCAAGGGACTTGCAGGAGTCTTCTCCAGCACCACAGTTCAAAGGCCTCAATTCTTTGGCGCTCAGCTTTTTTTATGGTCCAGCTTTCACTGCCATACATTGCGACTGGGAAGACCATAGCCTTGATTATACACACTTTTGTTGACAGGGTGATGGCTCTGCTTTTTAGTGTGCTGTCTAGATTTGCCATTGCTTTCTTCCCCAGGAGCAAGTGTCTTTTAATTACTTGGCTACAGTCCCCATCTGCAGAGATCTTGGAGCCCAGGAAAATAAAATCTGTCACTACCTCCATTTCTTCCCCATCTATTTGCCAGGAATTAAGAGGGCCGGATGCCATGATCTTGGTTTTCTTAATGTTAAGTTTCAACCCAACTTTTGCACTCTCCTTCTTCACCCGCAACAAGAGGCTCTTTAGTTCTTCTTCACTTTCTGCCATTAGAGTGGTATCATCTGCATATCTTAGGTTGTTGATATTTCTTCCGGCAATCTTAATTCCAACTTTTGATTCCTCTAACCCTGCCTTTCTCATGATGTGCTCTGCATATAAGCTAAATAGGCAGGGCAACAGTATACAGCCTTGCCGGATTCCTTTCCCAATTTTGAACCAATCAGTGGTTCCGTGTCCCGTTCCCATTGTTGCTTCTTGGCCCACATATAGGTTTCTCAAGAGACAAATAAGATGATCTGGTACGCCCATCTCTTTAAGAACTTGCCACAGTTTGTTATGATCCACACAATCAAAGGCTTTAGCATAGTCAATGAAGCAGAAGTAGATGTTTTTCTGGAACTCCCTAGCTTTCTCCATGATCCAACATATGTTGGCAATTTGATCTCTAGTTCCTCTGCCTCTTCGAAATCCTGCCTGTACTTCTGGTAGTTCTCGGTCTACATACTGCTGGAGTCTAGCTTGTAGGATTTTAAGCATAACTTTGCTAGCATGAGAAATGAGTGCAATGGTGCGGTAGTTTGAACATTCTTTGGCACTGCCTTTCTTTGGAATTGGAATGTAAACTGATCTTTTCTAATCCTGTGGCCACTGTTGGGTTTTCCAAATTTGCTGGTAAATTGAGTGTAGCACTTTTACTGTATCGTCTTTTAAGATTTTGAATAGCTCAGCTGGAATACTGTCACCTCCACTAGCTTTGTTGTTGCTCAGCTTTTCTAAGGCCCACTTCACTTCACATTCTAGGATGTCTGGCTCAAGGTCAGTGACCACCTCATTGTGATTATCAGGGACATTAAGCTCATTCTTGTATAGTTCTTCTGTGTAATTTTGCCACCTCTTCTTAATCTCTTCTGCCTCTGTTAGGTCCCTGCCATTTTGGTCCTTTATCATGCCCATTTTTGCATGAAACGTTCCTTTCATCTCTCCAATTTTCTTGAAAAGATCTCTGGTCCTCCCTATTCTATTGTTTTCTTCTATTTCTTTGCACTGTTCATTTAAGAAGACATTCTTATCTCTTCTAGCTATTTTCTGGAATTCTGCATTCAATTGGGCCTATCTTTCTTTTTCTCCCTTGCCTTTCGCTTCCGTCCTTTCCTCAGCTATTTGCAATGCTTCCTCAGACAGCCATTTTGCTTTCTTGCATTTCTTTTTCTTTGGGATGGTTTTGGTTGCCACCTGTTGTACAATGTTGCGAACCTCTGTCCATAGTTCTTCAGGCACTCTGTCTATCAGATCTAATTCCTTAAATCTATTTGTCACCTCTACTGTATATTCAACAGGGATATGATTTAATTCATATCTGAGTGGCCTACTGCTTTTTCCTACTTTCTTCAGTTTAAGCCTAAAGTTTGCAATGAGAAGCTCATGGTCTGAGCCACAGTCAGCTCCTGGTCTTGTTTTTTCTGACTGTATAGAGCTCCTCCATCTTTGGCTGCAGAGCATATAGTCAATCTGATTTCTGTGTTGACCGTCTGGCGATGTCCATGTGTAGAGCCATCTCTTGGGTTGTTGGAAAAGAGTGTTTGCTATGACCATCGTATTCTCTTGACAAAATTCTATCAGCCTGTGCCCTGCTTCATTTTGTACTCCAAGGCCAAACTTGCCTGTTATTCCGGTTATCTTTTGGCTTCCTACTTTAGCATTCCAATCCCCCATGATGATAAGGACATCATTTTTTGGTGTTAGTTCTATAAGGTGCTGTAGGGCTTCATAGAACTGGTCAATTTCATCCTCTTCAGCACCGGTGGTTGGGGCATAGACTTGGACTACTGTGATATTGAATGGTTTGCCTTGGATTCGAACTGAGATCATTCTGTCATTTTGAGGATTGTATCCCAGTATTGCTTTTCCTACTCTTTTATTGACTATGAAGGCTACTCCATTTCTTCTAAGAGATTCTTGCCCGCAGTAGTATACCTGATGGTCATCTGAATTAAATTCACCCATTCCTGTCCATTTTAGTTCGCTGATACCTAAGATGTCAATGTTCAGTCTTGTCATCTCTTGTTTGACCACGTCCAGCTTTCCTTGATTCATGGATCTTACATTCCAGGTTCCTATGGAGAAAAAATCTTTACAGCATCGGACTTTCCTTTCACCACCAGACATATCCACCGCTGAGCGTCCTTTCAGCTTTGGCCCAGTCGCTTCATTCTTTCTGGCGCTTCTAGTACTAGCCCTCTGCTCTTCCCCAGTAGCATATTGGACGCCTTCCGACCTGAGGGGCTCACCTTCCAGCGTCATATCGTTTTGCCTTTTGGTACTGTCCATAGGGTTTTCATGGCAAAGATACTGGAGTGGGTTGCCATTTCCTTCTCCAGTGGATCACGTTTTGTCAGAACTCTCGGCTATGACCTGTCCGTCTTGGGTGGCCCTGCACGGCATAGCTCATAGCTTCATTGAATTACACAAGCCCCTTCGCCACGACAAGGCAGTAATCCATGAAGGGGTTTCTTTTTATATAACCTTCATTAAAGAGATTTTTTAACAAGATGAAAACAATTGAGATTTCAGGGGGAAAAAAGAAAGAGGAAAATAGTGGAAAGGTAAGAAAGAAAATAGGAAAAAAAGAAAATAGAAAATAGAGCAAAAGAAAAAAAATGTAAGAAAGTTGCTTCTGGTCCTCTTTAACAACAGTTGTAAATGCATTCAGGTTTTACCTTCTCTCTAAAATTACCTCATCAGAGCAGTGTTTTTTAAACTTGGCAACATCTGGGAAATTCTGGAAGTTGGAAGTCCACACATCTGAGATTTGCCAAGTTTGGAAAACACTGTACCTAGACCTCCAGTGTGATTTTTGCCATACTTTTGTGGTTGTTTGCTTTAGGTTGTTTGCTTTACGAAGAGCAAACCTCTTTGAGGTTATATCTGGCATCAGTAAGTGAGCTTCTCTCTCCTTTTAATAACTCTATATACAGGTGAAACTTGAAAAATTAGAATATCGTGCAAAAGTTCATTTATTTCAGTAATGCAACTTAAAAGGGGAAACTAATATATGAGATAGACTCATTACATGCAAAGCAAGATAGTTCAAGCCGTGATTTGTCATAATTGTGATGATTATGGCTTACAGCTCATGAAAACCCCAAATCCACAATCTCAGAAAATTAGAATATTGTGAAAAGGTGCACATTAAAAGGTGCTAAGCACATTGATTTGTGCTTCTTAGATTGTAAGCCACCCTGAGTCTTCGGAGAAGGGCGGGATATAAATGGGATTAAAATAAATAAATAAATAAATAAATATTCTAGGCTCAAAGTGTCCCACTCTAATCAGCTAATTAAGCCATAACACCTGCAAAGGGTTCCTGAGCCTTTAAATGGTCTCTCAGTCTGGTTCAGTAGGAATCACAATCATGGGGAGGACTGCTGACCTGACAGTTGTGCAGAAAACCATCATTGACACCCTCCATAAGGAGGGAAAGCCTCAAAAGGTAATTGCAAAAGAAGTTGGATGTTCCCAAAGTGCTGTATTAAAGCACATTAATAGAAAGTTATGTGGAAGGGAAAAGTGTGGAAGAAAAAGGTGCACAAGCAGCAGGGATGACCGCAGCCTGGAGAGGATTGTCAGGAAAAGGCCATTCAAAAGTGTTGGGGATTTTCACAAGGAGTGGACTGAGGCTGGAATCAGTGCATGAAGAGCCACCACACACAGATGGATCCTGGACATGGGCTTCAAATGTCGTATTCCTCTTGTCAAGCTGCTCCTGAACAACAAACAACGTCAGAAGCGTCTTACCTGGGCTAAAGAAAAACAGACCTGGTCTGTTGCTCAGTGGTCCAAAGTCCAACTTTTGCATCTCATTTGGAAACCAAGGACCCAGAGTCTGGAGGAAGAATGGAGAGGCACACACTGCAAGATGCTTGAAGTCCAGTGTGAAGTTTCCACAGTCTGTGTTGATTTGGGGAGCCATGTCATCTGCTGGTGTTGGTCCTCTGTGCTTCATTAAGTCCAGGGTCAACGCAGCTGTCTACCAGGAGATTTTGGAGCACTTCATGCTTCCTTCCGCAGACGAGCTTTATGGGGATGCTGACTTCATTTTCCAGCAGGCCTTGGCACCTGCCCACACTGCCAAAAGCACCAAAACCTGGTTCAATGACCGTGGGATTACTGTGCTTGATTGGCCAGCAAACTTGCCTGACCTGAACCCCATAGAGAATCTATGGGGCATTGCCAAGAGAAAGATGAGAGACATGAGACCGAACAATGCAGAAGAGCTGAAGGCCGTTATTGAAGCATCCTGGTCTTTCATAACACCTCAGCAGTGCCACAGGCTGATAGCTTCCATGCCACGCCGCATTGAGGCAGTAATTGCTGCAAAAGGGGCCCAAACCAAGTACTGAGTCCGATATCAGAGGTCCGATATTGTTCTATGTACACTCCTTGTTTTATTGATTGCATGTAATATTCTAATTTTCTGAGATGGTGGATTTGGGGTTTTCATGAGCTGTACACCATAATCATCACAATTATGACAAATCATGGCTTGAACTATCTTGCTTTGCATGTAATGAGTCTATCTCATATATTAGTTTCCCCTTTTAAGTTGCATTACTGAAATAAATGAACTTTTGCACGATATTCTAATTTTTCGAGTTTCACCTGTATAGGTAAACATGAGAGAAGATAAATTGTGCAGTAAGCCAACCAGTGTCTCAGTAACTCCGAGGTCCTTACTGCTTCCCCAGTTTATCTTATGAGATGTTTGCTCTTAACTGCTTGTGTTTCAATACTCCTATAGTTCTTATTTTTTTAAAAAAAGACAAGCAGGACCTTATTTTTGTCACTAGAGTTCTAGGAAAAAGTAACTGTTTAGAGATAGCAACTTCAATGTGGTGGTACATGACACCAGCCTAGAAACCTAGGGACTGACTTCTAGTCTTCTTTTAGGCATGAAAGCTAGCTGGATGATTTTGGTCCATTCATTCTTTCTCTGCCCAATCTACTTCACAGAGCTGTTAAAGGTGGGATATAAATCTAAGAAATATATATATATATATATATATATATATATATATATATATATATATATATATATATATATATATATATATATATATATATATATATATATATATATATATATATATATATATGTAGGTCTAGAGTCTCGGGTTTCTTCCCGCGTTCCTTTCATCTTCAGAAAGTTGTGGTGACGTTTCGACGAAATCCCATCCGTCATCATCAGGCCGGAGTATTCCTCCTGCTGCTTTCAGGAGCAATGCGTGGTCTGTCTGTTCCTTTCCTTCTAACTGCCGGTGGGGCTGTGTTCCGACTGGGTGAACACAGCCCCACCGGCAGTTAGAAGGAAAGGAACAGACAGACCACGCATTGCTCCTGAAAGCAGCAGGAGGAATACTCCGGCCTGATGATGACGGATGGGATTTCGTCGAAACGTCGCCACAACTTTCTGAAGATGAAAGGAACGCGGGAAGAAACCCGAGACTCTAGACCTACACATACAGACACCCGCGAGAATCTACGAAAACAAATATATATATATATATATATATATATATATATATATCCCCTTCATGGATTACTGCCTTGTCGTGGCGAAGGGGCTTGCGTAATTCAATGAAGCTATGAGCTATGCCGTGCAGGGCCACCCAAGACGGACAGGTCATAGCCGAGAGTTCTGACAAAACGTGATCCACTGGAGAAGGAAATGGCAACCCACTCCAGTATCTTTGCCATGAAAACCCTATGGACAGTACCAAAAGGCAAAACGATATGACGCTGGAAGATGAGCCCCTCAGGTCGGAAGGCGTCCAATATGCTACTGGGGAAGAGCAGAGGGCTAGTACTAGTAGCGCCAGAAAGAATGAAGCGACTGGGCCAAAGCCGAAAGGACGCTCAGCTGTGGATGTGTCTGGTGGTGAAAGGAAAGTCCGATGCTGTAAAGATTTTTTCTCCATAGGAACCTGGAATGTAAGATCCATGAATCAAGGAAAGCTGGACGTGGTCAAACAAGAGATGACAAGACTGAACATCGACATCTTAGGTATCAGCGAACTAAAATGGACAGGAATGGGTGAATTTAATTCAGATGACCATCAGGTATACTACTGCGGGCAAGAATCCCTCAGAAGAAATGGAGTAGCCTTCATAGTCAATAAAAGAGTAGGAAAAGCAATACTGGGATACAATCCTCAAAATGACAGAATGATCTCAGTTCGAATCCAAGGCAAACCATTCAATATCACAGTAGTCCAAGTCTATGCCCCAACCACCAGTGCTGAAGAGGATGAAATTGACCGGTTCTATGAAGCCCTACAGCACCTTATAGAAGTAACACCAAAACATGATGTCCTTATCATCATGGGGGATTGGAATGCTAAAGTAGGAAGCCAAAAGATAACTGGAATAACAGGCAAGTTTGGCCTTGGAGTACAAAATGAAGCAGGGCACAGGCTGATAGAATTTTGTCAAGAGAATACGATGGTCATAGCAAACACTCTTTTCCAACAACCCAAGAGACGGCTCTACACATGGACATCACCAGACGGTCAACACAGAAATCAGATTGACTATATGCTCTGCAGCCAAAGATGGAGAAGCTCTATACAGTCAGTAAAAACAAGACCAGGAGCTGACTGTGGCTCAGACCATGAGCTTCTCCTTGCAAAGTTTAAGCTTAAACTGAAGAAAGTAGGGAAAAGCACTAGGCCACTCAGGTATGAATTAAATCATATCCCTGTTGAATATACAGTAGAGGTGACAAATAGATTTAAGGAATTAGATTTGATAGACAGAGTGCCTGAAGAACTATGGACAGAGGTTCGTGACATTGTACAACAGGTAGCAACCAAAACCATCCCAAAGAAAAAGAAATGCAAGAAAGCAAAATGGCTGTCTGAGGAAGCTTTGCAAATAGCTAAGGAAAGGAGGGAAGCGAAAGGCAAGGGAGAAAAACATAGATATGCCCAATTGAATGCAGAATTCCAGAGAATAGCTAGAAGAGATAAAAATGCCTTCTTAAATGAACAGTGCAAAGAAATAGAAGAAAACAATAGCATAGGGAGGACCAGAGATCTTTTCAAGAAAATTGGAGAGATGAAGGGAACGTTTAATGCAAAAATGGGCATGATAAAGGACCAAAATGGCAGGGACCTAACAGAGGCAGAAGAGATTAAGAAGAGGTGGCAAAATTACACAGAAGAACTATACAAGAATGAGCTTAACGTCCCTGATAATCACAATGAGGTGGTCACTGACCTCGAGCCAGACATCCTAGAATGTGAAGTGAAGTGGGCCTTAGAAAAGCTGAGCAACAACAAAGCTAGTGGAGGTGACAGTATTCCAGCTGAGCTATTCAAAATCTTAAAAGACAGTGCAGTAAAAGTGCTACACTCAATTTGCCAGCAAATTTGGAAAACTCAACAGTGGCCACAGGATTGGAAAAGATCAGTTTACATTCCAATTCCAAAGAAAGGCAGTGCCAAAGAATGTTCAAACTATCGCACCATTGCACTCATTTCTCATGCTAGTAAAGTCATGCTTAAAATCCTACAAGCTAGACTTCAGCAGTATGTGGATCGAGAACTACCAGAAGTACAGGCAGGATTTCGAAGAGGCAGAGGAACTAGAGATCAAATTGCCAACATACGCTGGATCATGGAGAAAGCTAGGGAGTTCCAGAAAAACATCTACTTCTGCTTCATTGACTATGCCAAAGCCTTTGATTGTGTGGATCATAACAAACTGTGGCAAGTTCTTAAAGAGATGGGAGTACCAGACCATCTTATTTGTCTCTTGAGAAACCTATATGCGGGTCAAGAAGCAACAGTGAGAACTGGACACGGAACCACTGATTGGTTCAAAATTGGGAAAGGAGTCAGGCAAGGCTGTATACTGTCGCCCTGCCTATTTAACTTATATGCAGAGCACATCATGAGAAAGGCAGGGCTAGATGAATCAAAAGTTGGAATTAAGATTGCCGGAAGAAATATCAACAACCTAAGATACGCAGATGATACCACTCTAATGGCAGAAAGTGAAGAAGAACTAAAGAGCCTCTTGTTGCGGGTGAAGAAGGAGAGTGCAAAAGTTGGGTTGAAACTTAACATTAAGAAAACCAAGATCATGGCATCTGGCCCTCTCAATTCCTGGCAAATAGATGGGGAAGAAATGGAGGTAGTGACAGATTTTATTTTCCTGGGCTCCAAGATCACTGCAGATGGGGACTGTAGCCAAGAAATTAAAAGACGCTTGCTCCTGGGGAGGAAAGCCATGGCAAATCTAGACAGCACACTAAAAAGCAGAGACATCACCCTGTCAACAAAAGTGCGTATAGTCAAGGCTATGGTCTTCCCAGTTGCAATGTATGGCAGTGAAAGTTGGACCATAAGAAAGGCTGAGCGCCAAAGAATTGAGGCCTTTGAACTATGGTGCTGGAGAAGACTCCTGCGAGTCCCTTGGACTGCAAGGCGATCAAACCGGTCAGTCCTAGAGGAGATCAATCCTGACTGCTCTTTAGAAGGCCAGATCCTGAAGCTAAAACTCAAATACTTTGGCCACCTAATGAGAAGGAAGGACTCACTGGAGAAGAGCCTAATGCTGGGAAAGATCGAGGGCAATAGAAGAAGGGGACGACAGAGAATGAGGTGGCTGGATGGAGTCACTGAAGCAGTAGGCGTGAGCTTAAATGGACTCCAGAAGATGGTAGAGGACAGGAAGGCCTGGAGGAATGTTGTCCATAGGGTCGCGATGGGTCGGACACGACTTCGCAGCTAACAACAACAAAATATATATATATATATATATATATATATATATATATATATATATATATATATATATATATATATATATATATATATATATATATATATATATATATATATATATATATATATATATATATATACATATATATATATATACACACACACACACACACACACACACGATATTCTAATTTTTCGAGTTTCACCTGTATAGGTAAACATGAGAGAAGATAAATTGTGCAGTAAGCCAACCAGTGTCTCAGTAACTCCGAGGTCCTTACTGCTTCCCCAGTTTATCTTATGAGATGTTTGCTCTTAACTGCTTGTGTTTCAATACTCCTATAGTTCTTATTTTTTAAAAAAAAGACAAGCAGGACCTTATTTTTGTCACTAGAGTTCTAGGAAATGTAACTGTTTAGAGATAGCAACTTCAATGTGGTGGTACATGACACCAGCCTAGAAACCTAGGGACTGACTTCTAGTCTTCTTTTAGGCATGAAAGCTAGCTGGATGATTTTGGTCCATTCATTCTTTCTCTGCCCAATCTACTTCACAGAGCTGTTAAAGGTGGGATATAAATCTAAGAAATATATATATATATATATATATATATATATATATATATATATATATATATATATATATATATATATATATATATATATATATATATATATATATATATATATATATATATATATATATATATATATATATATATATATGTAGGTCTAGAGTCTCGGGTTTCTTCCCGCGTTCCTTTCATCTTCAGAAAGTTGTGGCGACGTTTCGACGAAATCCCATCCGTCATCATCAGGCCGGAGTATTCCTCCTGCTGCTTTCAGGAGCAATGCGTGGTCTGTCTGTTCCTTTCCTTCTAACTGCCGGTGGGGCTGTGTTCCGACTGGGTGAACACAGCCCCACCGGCAGTTAGAAGGAAAGGAACAGACAGACCACGCATTGCTCCTGAAAGCAGCAGGAGGAATACTCCGGCCTGATGATGACGGATGGGATTTCGTCGAAACGTCGCCACAACTTTCTGAAGATGAAAGGAACGCGGGAAGAAACCCGAGACTCTAGACCTACACATACAGACACCCGCGAGAATCTACGAAAACAAATATATATATATATATATATATATATATATATATATATATATATATATACACACACACACACACACACACACACACACACGTGTGTGTGTGTGTGTGTGTGTGTGTGTGTGTGTATGTATGTATGTGTATATATATACAGGGCTTTTTTTGTCATAGAATGCTCAGAAAGGAGTTCCGGCACCTTTTTTGGATGGAACCTTGTAGGGTAGGCAAGGTGGGTTGTATGAGGTGTGAGTTCCGGCACCTTTTTCTTTTACAAAAAAAGCACTATATATATATATATATATATATATGAGTTTTTAAGCACTCCCATTGTCTTTCTATGCTTGTTTATTGTGTTTTCATTGTTTTATTAAATGTTGCCCAGAGTTTTACATTCATAACATGAGTGGCTATATAAATGTGATAGATAACTAAGATACAGATCTCCATCCCTCCTTCAGGTTGAGCTCAGTTTCTGATTTTTTAAAAATTTTTAATCCCATTTATATCCCGCCCTTCTCCGAAGACTCAGGGCGGCTTACAAGCTTAGCAGTAGCCTTCATTCTATGTATATGCCTGCTTATTAGGGCTTTCACCCCCCCCCCCCAAGCGGCATTATTACAAAGTCAGCTTAATTGCCCCCAACAATCTGGGTCCTCATTTTACCTACCTCGGAAGGATGGAAGGCTGAGTCAACCTTGAGCCTGGTGGGACTCGAACCTGCACTAATTGCAGGCAGCTGGTGTTACTTAAGGAGGCATTAGCCCACTGTTCCCATTTAGTTTTCTTGCAGCATCATGTTTTCCTAGCCTTGGCAACATCTCTGATGATTTTCCCCATCCAAATGCTAACTAAGTTTGAACCAGCTTAGTTTCCAAGATCAGTTAAGTGCTACCACCTCCTTCGGTATCTAAATACACATAGCGGTACCTTTGTAGACAGCTTGAGAAACAAGGGAGAAAAAGTATGATTTTTGGTAACCTTTTAGCAGCAGTGGTCACGGGAGGAGGTGTCCATATTTTCTTCAAAGTAAGATGCTGTGTTTGTGTGTACAATGTACACTTTCTCCTTAGATTATGTGTACTTGTATCCTCCCTCTTTGTGTAAGCATCTGTATACCTGTTAAGAGTTTAATCAGGGTGTCTGCATGCATGCTGCTGTCAGAATCCATTTATATCACATTTCATAAATGTATAGGTAGAACATTGGGCTTATTCTGGGGATTCTGCCATCTCTCCGAGGGGGGGGAGAGGAAGGTTACTTTAGGCGATCTTCAAACAACAGGGAACGTTTGAACTGGGGGAGAGAGGGGGAGAGACAGATCTGGATTGCATCTTCATTTACAACTGAAAAAGGAAAGCAATAACCATAAAACCAAGGAGAGTTCCCTTTCCCATGGAAGGGCCTGACACCTAAGCAAATGATGGGAGCCTGACCAAATGGATGAGGGGAGGGGGCTGAAATGGGAATGCTTTATATAGGATTGAAATGTAACTTTGTTAGATTCCGTCTTGTATTGCCACAATCGATTCCATCCTAGTAAACATTTTCCTTTTGGACTAAACTTGCATCCAAGAGTTCTTATTTCCTAAGATGTGGATTGAGGTGGGTCCTGACAGCTGCTTCTTTGTGTCTATACACGGGAGGATGTAATCAAGGTGGAGGCATATGAGTTGCCTACGTGTGTATCTGCCTGCTTTCAACGTACAGTATGTTGCTTCTGTGTGTTTTTCTATGTATACAGTATGTGTCCTAGGAAACAAGGAGTGGCCAGCAAATGTTCTGCATTGAGTCATATGACTGGGCAGAAGAAGGGGAGCATTTCCCCAGAAACTGAGCTGTTGCCAAAATGCCTCTCCCATAAAGCATTTTTGTTATTTATTTACTTATTTGATTTCTATAGCTGCCCATCTCAACAAGCAAAGTAATGTTATATTGTTTTTGTTCTTTTTTAAAAAAAATATTGTTAGTCACCCAGAATTATATGACTCTGATTGAGATTGAAAACGGTGGGCATATACATTCAATAAATAAATGAAATAAATACCCTTTGGGTACATTGGAATCATTGTTTTTCTGGGGTGTGTTTTTCTGTAGAGCCGCCTGCCCCCCAGCCTAATCCTGTCCATTGTCCAACTTAATTTTTCTTTTATTGATTTCTCCCATCATAGCAAATTTGATCATATTCTGCTAAGTTATCTTGTGATGGAAGAGTCCGGGGCTGTTTTTTTTATAATTTTTTCCAGCATTCTTTTGGGTTTAAAATTATAGCAAGAATAAACATCAAATTACAAGGATTTTTTTTTCTGGTACCGGATCTTTGCTGGTGTCAGTTTATCTGTACAGTATTTATAAAACTGAAAGTAGAACGTAATAATAGGAGAGAAACATGCCTACCAGGATTCTTCTGCATAGCCAAGTGTTTTTGTGTCACAGTGCTTTCAGTTTAAACCAATGTGGCAATCGAGGAAAATGTTTACAGATCAGAAAGAGAAATGATAAGCTTAAGCTGGGAAACATAATTCAAAGGTGCAAGTTAGGCCATTTTTTTTAAATGCACTGTTTTAGTTTTAGGTGGCCTTTTCCCGTGATTGCAATATGTGGATACCGGTAATTTTATATTTAGACTTTTTGGAGTTCTTGGTGTTAAGAAGCATAGAGTTTAGCTTTAAATTGTAAATTCTCATTTAGTATATGACATACTAATCTCAATCTCCTTTTCTTCCAGTCCAGGGCATTAGCTTAGACCTGTGCTTGTGGAGCTGAGGCAGAGAACACTGGAAGAAAACCTGGAACAGCCAGGACTTAAAAAGGCAGATGAAGATGCAGTCAGATTACAGTGAAAGAGGGTATATATGTAGTGACTATAATATTTCCCAAAAGCTTACTAAATCCTGATTAACAACAAGGTTTTTCTGGAAGTCAGATTTGTGAACCGTTGCTTCCAAGCAAGCTCTCAGCTTAATTAAGGGCTATTTCTGCTTTTTCATTATGGTTTTTCCCACCTTCCATTCAGATGAGATTTTTAATCACATTTTAGTTGTGCAAGAATGGAGATGTGCTCTCTTTCATAATAATGCTCTGTTCTGGGTCATCTGCCTGGGTAGGAGGCATAATAACGAAAGAGCCTTTATATTTGGAGGCACCCTAAATTATCTTCTAGTTTGCATGTAACAGGTCTTAATCTACGATATGATGACAGGACTTTCAGGTTATATAATAAAATCTAGGTGCTGAATGGAATTCAGAAGCTTTTTGTTCACAATTCTGGACTCAGAATGAACCAGCCTGTAGGGATAGTTAGATATTCTCTCTAATATAAGTTGAAATATCAACCATAACCTGAAGGATTGGTTTACTTTGGTGATACCTCAGCCAGCAAAGACCCCTGGCCTAAAACAAAGAACTATTGGTCAAAAATACATACAGTTGCAAGAAAAAGTATGTGAACCCTTTGGGATTACGTGGAGTTTTGCATGAATTGGCCATAAAATGCGCTCTAAACGTCATGTAAGTCACAACAATAGAAAAACACAGTCTGCTTAAAATACTACTACACAAACATTAGCTGTTGTCATGTTTTAATTGAACGTAAGATGGAAACATTCACAGTGAAGGGTGGAAAAAGTATGTGAACCCCTAGCCTAATGACTTCTCCAAGAGCTAATTGGAGCCAGGAGTGAGCCAACCTTGACTCCAATCAGTGTAATGATATTGGATGTGTTGCTGACAGCCGTCCTGCCCTTTAAGAACACACACCTGTTTTGGGTTTACGGGTCTCAAGAAGCACTGTCTGATGTGAACCATGCCTCGCAGAAAAGAGCTCTCAGAAGACCTACGATCAAGAATGGTTGACTTGCATGAAGCTGGAAAGGGTTACAAAAGTATCTCCAAAAGCCTTGATGTTCATGTGTCCACGGTAAGACAGACTGTCTACAAATGGAGAAAGTTTAGCACTGTTGCTACTCTCCCTAGGCGTGGTCGTCTTGTAAAAATGACTGCAAGAGCACAGTGCATAATGCTTAATGAGGTAAAAAAGAATCCTAGAGTGTCAGCTAAAGACCTACAGAAATCTCTGGCACATGCTAACATTTTTGTTGACACATCTACAATAAGGAAAACATTAAACAAGAATGGAGTAGATGGGAGGACACCACGGAGGAAGCCATTGCTGTCCAAAACAAATATTGCAGCACGTTTGAAGTTTGCAAAAGAGCACCTGGATGTTCCACAGCACTACTGGCAAAATATACTGTGGACAGATGAAACCAAAATTGAGTTGTTTGGGAAAAACACACAACACTGTGTGGAGAAAAAAAGGCACAGCACACCAACATCAAAACCTCATCCCCACTGTAAAACTTGGCGGAGGGAGCATCATGGTTTGGGGCTGCTTTGGTGCCTCAGGGCCTGGACGGATTGTTGTCATTGATGGGAAAATGAATTCCAGAGTTCAGGACATTTTACAGGAAAACATACGACCATCTGTCTGCCAACTGAAGCTCCGCAGAGGATGGGTGATGCAACAGGACAATGACCCAAAGCATACAAGTAATTCAACAAAACAATGGCTTCAACAGAACAGAATACGCCTTCTGGAGTGGCCCAGTCATAGTCCTGACCTCAACCCGATTGAAATGCTGTGGCATGACCTTAAGAGAGCGATTCACACCAGACATCCCAAGAATATTGCTACACTGAAACAGTTTTGTGCAGAGGAGTGGTCCAAAATTACTCCAGATCGTTGTGCAGGTCTGATCTGCAACTACAGGAAACATTTGGTTGAGGTTATTGCTGCCAAAGGAGGGTCAACCAGTTATTAAGTCCAAAGGTTCACATACTTTTTCCACCCTGCACTGTGAATGTTTCCATTTTATGTTCAATTAAAACATGACAACAGCTAATGTTTGTGTAGTATTATTTTAAGCAGACTGTGTTTTTCTATTGTTGTGACCTACATGACGTTTAGAGTGCATTTTATGGCCAATTCATGCAAAACTCCACGTAATCCCAAAGGGTTCACATACTTTTTCTTGCAACTGTAGGTGGCTAGAAAAGATGATAGGAATGCATGTAGACTACAAACTGGAATTATTTCTTTTAGGCATAATATCAGAAAATTATGATAAGGAATGTGTATACTTAATATCAGAAAATTATGATAAGGAATGTGTATACTTAATACTACTATTAATCACTTAGAATACTTTCGAACATGGGAATTTTTTAATAAATGGTTAGAAAAATGGAATAAAGGGTAGGAATGGAAATTGTATTAGTATCAATGCTAAACACATAAACCCAGATAAAGTGTTACTTATTAAATACTAAGAGCCTTGGTGGAGCAGAGGGCTAATGCCTCCTTAAGTAACACCAGCTGCCTGCAATTAGTGCAGGTTCGAGTCCCACCAGGCTCAAGGTTGACTCAGCCTTCCATCCTTCCGAGGTAGGTAAAATGAGGACCCAGATTGTTGGGGGAAATTAAGCTGACTTTGTAATAATGCCGCTTGGGGGGGGGAAAAGCTCTTAATAAGCAGGCATATACATAGAATGAAGGCTATTGCTAAGCACATTGATTTGTGCTTAAATTGTAAACCGCCCTGAGTCTTCAGAGAAGGGCGGGATATAAATGGGATTTAAAAAAAAAGATTGTTACTGTAAAAAATTAATAAAATATACATTAAAATGGGTAAAAGATGATATGGAAAAATTAGATAAAGCTGGGATATAGAATTTGAAACAACTGATAAATGATGAAAATGGATTTTTAATATATTTTGTGTTGAGGGACAAATATTACCTACCAGGTATGACAGTGTTTACCAGTTAATATTTGTTAATAATATTTTCCCCAACTTGTCTTTCATGAATTTATCTAGTTCCATTATAAAGATAATAAAGTGATTATACTAAAGTATAATATATATACCGAAATAAAGAGCTGTGGTGGCACAGTGGTTAGAATGCAGTATTGCAGGCTAATTCTGCCAACTGTCAGGAGTTCGATCCTGACTGGCTCAAGGTTGACTCATCCATCCATCCTTCCGAGGTCAATAAAATGAGGACCCAGATTGTTGAGTGCAATATGCTGACTCTGTACACCGCTTAGAGAGGGCTGTGAAGCACTGTGAAGTGTATACAAGTTTAAATGCTATTGCTACACTATATATGAAAACTGTGTTTCAGATGAAATTCTGACTGTGTGAACATTCAGATGCAATCAAATGAGGCATTAGTACAAGATTATTGCTTTCAAACTGTGGTTTAACTTTTAATAGCCTGTTAAACAAGAGCTTCTAAATCTTCATTAAGAGAAACCAGTCAGAGAGCCCATTAAATACTTTTGAACTTATTTGATGCTGTGGTTCTCCACACCTGATTGTAGTAGGCAATAGGAATAACCTTAAGGGACAGTAGAAAGAGCCATAACGAAAAAAAAAACCAGATAAAAGATCAAAGTAGTATCATTAGCATTCATAACTTATGGTTTCCTAGTCTGATCTACTTCAAAGGGATGATGTTTATGTAGTAAGTGAACCATTGTATAGGAACTGAGAACAGTTATGCAGGTGAATGAAGTTTATAGTCAAATACCTTTTTTCACTGGATTCATCTCTCCGAACTATATCACAGCCTGTCTACTAAAGCTTCTGTACTGTCTGTCTAGACTGCAGTGGTGTCAAACTCGCAACATCACATGATATGTTGCGACGCATCATGACTTTTTTTCCATTGCCGGCAATGGGGTGGGCGCGGTTTCACTATGATGCATCCGGCCCATGGGCCGGAAGTTTGATACCCCTGATTTAGAGCCGTGCTAGGGAAATAAGGCACAAAGGGGTTTTGTAGGTACTAGCATTACACTGCTTTTGTTGGGCCAAACAATTACAGCCAAAGTGCCTTTTAAATTGGTTATTGCCCTTGTCTGTAATCTTGTCGTGTTGATGGTATAAACAGCATGTGTAAGATTGCGGGAAGTATAACTGGAACATTGGAGCTTTCTGTCTTAGTTCCCCCCACCACACACACACACAGTATTGTTTTCACCCACTGTAGTTTTAGTAAATGAGTGTGCTAAGTGTAAATAGAGATGGAGTCTTTTCTCAAAGGGATTTAGGGATCTATGACAGAGCCAGTTGTGGAGGGAAGTTTATTGCAAAATGGGTTTTAATTCTGGGTTTAACAGACTATTGAGAATAGTCAGAATTAACCTAACAGTGTGGACACAGTTACCATTTTTCTCATTTCAGTTTTTTTCCCCCCTCCACCTTCTATGTAATATCTTTATCTGTAATATGTAATATCTGGTGTAATATCTTTGATATTACAGTTCTCATTTCTTCCCCAGCAACTCCCAATTAGTCTGAACCTTCTTCTTTTCTGAACGTGACAATACAGACCTGCATTCTCCTACTAGCCTTTTTTGCAAGCCAAAGTAGGATTAAATGTCGGTTGGGTAATGCTTATGCCTGAATTTCAAGTTTGTGCATTCTTTTTTTTTTTTTAAAAAAACCTCTTAGGGGAAAATTGAAAAACAGGAGTTCCTCCAGGAACAGCTATCACTATGCAGCCATATACATTTGAATCATATTCTGGCTTTAGGGAATGGCATTTTGCCAAGAATGGCTGTCTTCCGATGTGATTTGCTTTGCTTTTGCTTTTGCAGAATACATTACTTGTCCTAGTAGGGCTACATTTTGGTGACTCTTGCTCTTTTGCATGACAATTGTTATTAGTTCTTTGGATTTTCAAGCTTATAATACTTTTTTCCTTTTAAGGTGCATAAACTGGATAGCTTCTCCCAAATATAACTTCTCCAGCGCTCTTTATGTAAGGCCAAACAATTATTAACTAGATTTTGTACCTGTTAGCAGGGCTGTGTCTAATTCTTGGCAGAAAGCAAGAGACTGCTACTGTGATAGTCAGGAGCGTGCAGGCTAGAGCAGCACAGCAGTATGCACTGAGAGTAATCTTCTTAGTAGCAGGGTTGTAAATAACTCTTCTTGGCATGCATACACTTGAACACGCACCTATACCCGTAGAGGTGTGTCTCCCTTACACTACAGGCCCACACCCTTTCCCTCCCATTCCCTGGGGCTGCCTGTCACCTGACCCACCAACACTTTCAGTTCTTTGTGTCCTGGCCTAGAAGAAAGTTTTGCTTTGAACATGCCTCAGTTCACTGTAACCAAAGTGGAAGATGAAGAGGGGAAATCAGAAGAGGATGGACAGGCAAGAAGCAGTTCAGGGCAGATCTGGGATCCTAGTGAAATTGCCAGGCAAGGTAAGCAAGTTAAATTGGATAGTTTCTTCCCATTTAATCACAGTTTGCTCTCCTCCCCCAACTTTTTACTTGAGGTCTGGTGATGTTTAATCTGTTTCGTTAGCCCCATTTGCTAGTAAGAACCATGTGCCCAGTTACCCACCTTCTAACAGGGAGAAAGCCCTCTTGTCTCCTTCACTTTCCCCTCACCATCATTTCTTCCCAGTGCACCCTCTGATAGGTTTTTTTTTTTAAAGTCTTCCTGTCTCTCCTCTGGCTTTGTTTAATCCATTAATCGCCTTCTCACTAACATGCCTGAAGCGTGACCTTCAGCCAGGTACTAACTAGCTGTCTAAGGCAAGTTACTAAAGTCGAACAAAACTATAATCTGTGATTAGGGTTTAATTAGGACAGGGGTGGTGACCTGCTTCT
The DNA here is from genome assembly GCF_964194415.1 of Vipera berus. NCBI lineage: Eukaryota > Metazoa > Chordata > Lepidosauria > Squamata > Viperidae > Vipera > Vipera berus. The sequence goes on along the minus strand of NC_138205.1, from coordinate 11,216,740 downwards.
TGTTCTCCGGAGGAAATTCTAGCCACACGTATATCCGGGATTCCTGTTCGGTTTCAGCCCTTGAGATAGCACGTGAGTCCAGATCGATGGGAAAAATTGTGGACTGTGAAGCCAGGTTCTCTTCAACATATTATTTTAGGATTACAGCAACAGAGTAGTGTGTCTTGAGACCACATACACAGCTCATTGTTTTTCTGGGCTATGATTTTGGGGGATGTAAACCCAGAGGTAGAATTTAAAACAAATAACGATAAATGCAAATCTATTACATTTGCTTGCTGCCCGACTTCATGACTCTGGCTCAGAATGTTCTCATTCTGCTTCCATTTTAGCATCAAGTGAACCCATTCAGAGATACTATAGATAGTTCTGCTATGGCTCCATCCTAGTGGTGATGAAAACAGATAATACCTATGCCACACTTTTTTTTCTTCTTGAATGGGTTGATAGGTATTTTATTCTCCTTATACTCTCTGGGTTGCATTGTTTATCATTATGTTTTTTCCTGGATTTTTTGTTTAGAAACGTTGAACAGTTGTTTGCTTGTCTTCAGAGTCTTCCCGTGATAATACTTCCTTTTCAAACATACTCTGTTCCATTAATGTTTCCCATCACATTCCAGCCATGCTAAGCCAATCTGATAAATTATTATTATCTTTTTTTCCTTTGGATTCCCTCAACATAAGATTTACTTTTTTGAAGTTTTTCCCCTAATTCTATAAGCCCAGGTCTTTGTTAATCTTAATTACGTTTTATATTTGGATGAAGTTGCTTTGGCTTTTTCCTTCTCTTTGCTTGGGTGTGTGTATCTTCGAGAGTCTGTTTCATGTGATTTGGCCTGAATTGTTTATTGTTACATTACTATGCTGTTACTCAGCATGACCTTGAGTTTGCTAAATTATTTTTTCCCCATTAGGCTACTATTTTCTATGCCATCTTAAAGCTTCCTTGGTGTTGGCACTAACCAAAATTCTTAAACTCTGCCTGGGAAAGCAGTGAAAAGGAATTGACAATTTAAGTGGGAAAAATGGTTAAAAATGACAATTTATTTACTATAGTTGTGGCGTCAAATTATTAGTATTGTTATAAACAGTGCTTTGTTTCATTCTTCCCAATACCCAGCTATAGATTTCATTATTATTCCCATTTTGCAGATAGGAAGCAGCAGGTAGAAAATGTAGACTTGCATAATAACTTTCAGTAATATTTCCCCTATGCCCCCACAGAATTCTGAGCTCTTATAAAGCAGGATTCCTAATCAGAGATATGGAAGATGCAAGTCTGAGAGTATATAAGCTGATAGGGTAAAACCATTCAGGTTCAATAAGCTTTACTTCCACTTTACTCTAATGTGACTTAGAAAGCATCACTGGCTTAGAGAAAGCATATATATTCTTGGTTTTCCTTCCTATTTGGAAAGAACACAATCTCATAACCCCAAACAAATTAATTTGCAAGATTTCTTTATGAAAGGGTAGATGAGAAGAAGGAACTTGGAATAGATTTTGCAGCACTCCTCAGAAAGAATGGAAGTTGAGTTTACCCCATGGTGTTTCTTCTATATGAACAATTAATTACATGGAGGAAATGCACATATCAGAAAGGTATAACAGAAATTAAAACTCAACAGAAGGGTTTGTTCTATTGCACAATATTCTAAACTGCAGCTGTTAACCTAAATAAAACTTAATATGTCCTATCACCTCGTCAGTCACCCAGAATAGTATTTCTGTCTTTGGTTTGGCCTCCTGCATACGTCCCTCTTTCCCTCAGAAGATTCCTACACAGCCCAGAAAGTTCGTTCTTAGCTATGTATCTGGCTGTAAAAGTCTGGATGCTGTCTGGTAAAAAGTTGCTCTCTTTGCAGTATGTCCATTCTTTGTGCCTCCATTCTTCCACAGGTAACAAAGAAGGAAAGCACAAAGAAAAAAGCTTTTTAACAATAAGTGTTAAGAAAGTAACTAGTGGGTTTCTGTGCCTGCAGAGGCCAAAACTACTGCCTTAACTGCCTTCACACCACTCGGTCTAAGATACTGTATTCAGAAGAGAAGCCTATTAAGGTTAAATCTCTTAGGCTGAGTAATCTGTTTATGCCCTAAGTATAATAATCCTAAATCGAATCATTTCTATGATCTCCAGAAATGCAATCTTCTATATAGATTTCGTTTTCCTGCTGGTGATGAGGAAACACACATACCTACACACCATGCCCCAGAAACTTATTCTAAGTTAGATTTGATGTGTAACCAGGCACCTTCCTTGTTGGAAGTGCCCCAAATCCGTTTAATCTCTACTTATCCTCCTCGACACTTTAAATTGCTTTGCCAAGGCAAGGAGCAGAAATAATTATGTGCAGACTCAAGAGTCATCCAGTGGTTTTGCTGCTGGGGACCAAACTATGCTAGCTGGTCAAGGAAGATTGCCAGTGCTAGAGTGTTTGACAGCCATGAAGATACGCTCGTGAATGGATATGAAGTATTTTGGTTTGATATTTCATCAACTAGTCCACAGGTCTGCAACCCGTGGCTCCGGAGCCGCATGCGGCTCTTTCAGCCGTCTCCTGCGGCTCCCAGTCCTCTGCCATGTGCAGTCCAAAAAAAAAAAGTGGGACTAAAAAAGTTCAATCAATTCAAATATGCAGGGTAGGTGCATATCTCGCCTTGGCTCCACTCTTCAGTCACACCCTGTTCTGCGCATGCGCGCATGTACGCACATGCGCACACATTTTTTGCGGCTCCCAGTTTTTCCTTTTGTGAGGGAACTGGTTCCGAGTGGCTCTTTCACTGTTTCGGGTTGCTGACCTCTGAACTAGTCCCTCCTTTTTCAAATGATTTGAAAATGTTGGTTAATGTTGGCTTGCTGGAATCATGGCCTGCAGTCTATACAATCTGAGCATTGTTCCTATCGGAAACCAACCCACAAACTCAGAGAACAAACCACCCTCATCCTACACTCGAGCTACAGATATTCGCCACTGTTGCAAATTGTTCTTATTGCTGCCAATTAATTAATTGATTAATTAATTAATCAAATTTATTTGCAGCCTGGTACAGTCTCAGCAGCTGTATAGAATTTACTCATGAATGTGTTTTCACTTTGGGAAAAAAATAGCCCAAATTATTTTCTCTTTCCCTGCCATTTAAAAAAAAATATGGGTACAGTAAAACCTCATTTTAACAGATAGTTTGGGGAAAGGTGTTCATTAAATCCGTAAGCATGAATTTATCATTTTCATCAATTAATTGACGTAAATGGTTTGATTAATGTGCAACAAGCACTTGGTTTAATGCACATTACTTCCTTAAATGGTGATGAATTCTGGATTAACATATGTTCTGTCAAAGATCTATTAAACTAAAATTTTACTGAAATTGTATTGGTTCTCATTTTTATTATATTCAGCGGACACCCTTTACCAGGCTCACAAGACATATTTTAAATATTCAATAAAATGAAAATATGATTAAAAATAATAAACAATTTTGACCCTCAAAAGAACAACACCAGCATTTGTGAAGTCAAAATTGCAACAACAGTAAGGTAAAGAAGATTTTGACCACATTCCTAAAAGTTACCAATGGCAGACTTCCTCTGGAGAAAGTTAAATAGAAGAGAAGAGAAGAGGAAGGGACCTTGGAGGTCTTCTAGTCCAGCCCCCTGCTCAAGCAGGAGAACCTATACAGCTTCCAATATACCATTCCAAGTTCCAAGATTTGCTGTTCTAAAAGCATTTCAGATTGTTTAAGTAATTGTCTGTGTTGCTGTTTCCAAAACACTTGAACAGACCTTTGTATAAGTGTCTTAAATTTGCTTGCCAGTTTATTCCAGCTACCTGATAACAGTGTATAATATAGAAATCTTTCATCTGACTGATAGTACACTATACCATTCCTGATCTCCTTCCTTGCATTATTTTTAACGTGATTTTTTTAACAGCCTTGTTAAAAACATCCAGTTTTGATTTGACTTTAGCAGATTTGTACATAATTGGCTCTGTCTTAATGATGGACATTTAGATAATGATGGACATTTAGACCTTCATTATATCTGAATGCATTTAAGGCAAAACAAATCTTACGTTATCCTAGAGCCTGTAAGTCACTAGAAAAAGAAATAGGCTTAGCAGGCCATCATTTTCCTGTTTCCATAAACAAGAAAATTAAAAACAAAAAAACAGGAAGCTGATCTTGAATCATGCCCATATCAGCTGCATCGATTAAATGAGAGAGCAAGAAGAGAGGGAATTTTCAGTTTTATGGGCAACGTAGGCAAAATTCAAGGACAAAATGATTAGGCAATCATTTATATTTGTTAATTGTTTATGTTTGCATAATCCTGGGTTTATTTCAATTTGAACATGTGCTGCTAAGCAATTAGAATTTTACATTACCAGTCTCATAATCTTGCAAGAGTCCAAACTCCCTCTTCTAATTTTTTTAATTTAATTTTAATTCCATTTATATCCCGCCCTTCTCCGAAGACTCAGGGCGGCTTACAAGCTTAGCAGTAGCCTTCATTCTATGTATATGCCTGCTTATTAGGGCTTTCACACACACACCAAGCGGCATTATTACAAAGTCAGCTTAATTCCTTTCCTACGTATTTAATAGTCCTGCTCCATCAGGAAGTCACAGAGTAATATAATAATAATAATAATAATAATAATAATAATAATAATAATAATAATAATAATAATAATAATAATAATAATAATAATAATAATAATATATAATAATAATAATTATTTGTATACCGCCCTTCTCCCGAAGGACTCAGGGCGGTGAACAGGGCAAACATATAAAAATACAAGAATACAAACATTAAAAGAGAAACAGGGTGCCCAGAAACTAACAACAATGAATTAAAATACATTAAAACAATGTTAAAATCCAAACCCATCACCCATCAGGCCAGGCCGGCTTGTTCAAACAAGTAGGTCTTCAGTACAGGAAAGATGGTCAGCCTGTGATCATCCAGGCCTAATTGAAGTGCATTCTTCATTTAGCCATAATTCAAGATGGCCTGTTGTGAAGGATGTTGAAGTTCAGCAATATTTGGAAGGCCATTGAGGAAAACTTATCGTTTAGGCTAACACAGGGGTCGGCAACCTCGGCTCTTTTATGACTCGTGGACTTCAACTCCCAGAATTCCTGAGCCAGCATAGCTGGCTCAGGAATTCTGGGAGTTGAAGTCCACGAGTCATAAAAGAGCCGAGGTTGCCTACCCCTGGGCTAACAGAAGAATGACGTATGATTCCTTCCTTTCTATAACTCTCTCAGGCTTATTCCGGAATAAGCCAGAGAGAGTTACAGAAAGGAAGGAATCGTACTTCATTCTTCTGTTAGCCTATTATTTTTTTCACTCACGGGTGCCCCCCCCACCCCCCACCCCGTCCTATCTATTATCACCCTGGCCCCTTGGATTACAATGTGACACCAATTGTGGGTGGGTGGAAAAAGGGAAGGGTAGTTCTGTACAGTGGCTTCTAGTCTCGATGCTTTGTTTAGTGATTTGCCGCTGTTGGTTTAAAACCACAGAGTAGGGTTCCCTGATGAGTTACTTCATGCTTTTCGTCAGGTTGATTACAGTTGTTGAGGGAAAGGGGAAAGTACCTTTTAAAGAAATCCTGGGAAGTTTGGGGACAAAACAGTTCGTTTTATTCTCCCATTCTCTTTATTTTGCTATTCATTTTTTCCCCTCCATATTCTGCTTGATTTTTCAGATGTGAGTCAAATTTCCATCACAGGGGAACAATGTCACCTCTTAGGTACAGTATCGCAGAGGACCTTTATGTGTGTTTGGTCGCATGTGTGTTTGTGGTAAATGTATGTTATCATGTTATTAACAGATACAGTTGATGTGGGGCTGAGGGTACACATCTCGGTTGGCTGAAGCTGTATAGGTGGATAGAAGGAAGTTGAGCGTGTGTATCTGTGTGTGTATGTAGGAGTGTGTATTTTTGTGTCTGAGAGAGAGATAATATTGTGCAGTGCAGTCTTCATCAATAGAACTCATAAATTTTCCAGTAATGAGAAGCTTGCTCTTTAATAGATGTCTTTATAAATGTCTGTTTTGTTGGTTGATTATATTCTTTAAAGGAGCAGTGTAACTTTTTAGTTGCTTGGGTTATATTCTCATGAAAAGACAGTGGTCATACTGATAGAGGTAATATAACCTAAACCTAAAGAAAGCAAGATGATGAATACCTTTTCTAGATTATCTCCTGCTTTAGCATTTGTAAAAATACAGACATGCTTCTTCCTGGTCAACTTATTTTTGTAGCATTTGGATTCAGGTTAACTTTGTTTCAACACAAAATAGCTCTTAACTCTCCAAATTCATTTACTTAGTCAATTATAAAAACCTCATTAAGCATACAATTAAATAAAAAAAAAATTATTAAAAACAATAACAGTGTTGACAATGCCATTCCTTCTGCAAGGAAGGAAGAACTTAGACCAAGGGAAAATTACAGATAGTCTGTGACTTACAACAGTTGATTTAGTGACTGTTGAATGTTACAACAGCACTGAAAAAGTGACTTATGACCATTTTTCACACTTATGACCATTGCAGCATATTCATAGTTACTTGATCAAAATTCAGACACTTAGCAGCTGCTTCATATTTATGACGGTTGCAGTGTTGAGGGTCATGTGATCAGCTTTTGCAACCTTCTGACAAGCAAAATCAATGGGGAAGCCAGAGTCACTTAACAATAGTGTTACTAATTTAACAGCTGCAAAGGTTTCCCCTAACAACTGTGGCAAGAAAGGTTTTAAAATGGGGCAAAACTCACTAAACAAATGTTTCACTTGGCAGCATAAATTTTGGGCTCAATTGTGATCGTACCTTGAGGACTACCTGCATTCTACTGTTCTATAGATTACCATAGGTAATTTAAAATCAGGATGGCTATCAGAGATTTGGGGTTGTTGAAACAGGATCAACATGCTTTTGAAAGATCAAGGAGTCCTGCATCTTCAGTCTGGGAAAACTGACTGGGTAAACAGTAGCAGATGATTATCTATCTGTGTTTGTAGGATTCCAGAGATACAGAATCAACAAAACCATATCAGCAAAATACCCTGGAACTGTTTGTTCCAGTATGCTGAGAATGTTACCTTAGGATAACAATTCAGTGAAAGCTCATTCTTACTTCATTTAATAGATTCTACATACTCTGAAAGCAGAATTCAGAACACAGAATTCTATACCATCCCTTCATTCCCCTAAAATGGGGTGAGTCGTCCATTTTCCCTTTCCTATATTTAGCTGGCCAATTAACAGGCTATTTACGAGCCTTTTATGAGGTAGATAGATAGATAGATAGATAGATAGATAGATAGATAGATAGATAGATAGATAGATAGATAGATAGCCTTTATTGTCATTTTTTTAATGTGGGCACAATGACAAGACATTAAAAATGAAATTTAGTTGCTTGCTCTCAAAGTTTACACATACACAACACACATTAAAGCACCCTGTTTACAACATATGTATAGACCTACACCCTTACATATCAGTAAAATATTAATCACTGTCCATCTTGAATACATAACGAAAGGAGGAAGCTTGAGAGTTCACAAGTCGAAGCTGTATGGAACAAAACTGGCTGAATCTGGATGTTCTGCTTCGGATACCACGGAGCCTCCTCCCAGAAGGTAACAAGGAAAACAGGTTGTGAAGAGGATGTGTAACGTTCCAGACAATCGTGCGGACCCTGCTCAAGCAATACTTAATGTGCTATCCTGGATGGAAGGGAAAGAACTGCCAATAATATTTTCAGCCATCCTCACCACTCCCTGCACCGCCTTCCTGTCTGAAGCAGTGATGCTTCTAAATCAGACTGATGCTGTATGACGGGATGCTCTTGATCGTCCCTCTGTAGAAAGTGGTAAGGATAGGGGAAGGAAGATACGCTTTTCTCATGCAACGCAGAAAATGCAGCGGTTGCTGTGCCCGCTTCACCAGTGTCTTGCTGTTGAGTAACCAAGCCAGCCCACTCCTTAGCTGCACACCCAGGAATTTGATGCTGGTAACCATCTCCACAGGTGAATCATTAATGCACAGAGAAGTGTGGCTGTGCCTGCCTTTTTTGAAATCGACAATGATCTCTTTGGTTTTTCCAGGATTTAAAACTAGGAGAGAGAAACATTAGCATTTTGACTTTATTACAGGTAGTCCTCGACTTACAATAGTTCACTCAATGACCATTCAAAGTTATGACACAGAAAATAATGACTTATGACCGTTTTTCACTATTACGACTGTTGCCGCATCTCCATGGTCACATGATCGAAATTCAGGCACTTGGCCACTGACTCGTATTCCGTATCTGAAATCTGTTGAGAAAGTCCCAGCAATAAATTGAGAACCAGTATATATCTATAATTTGTGATTTGCTTCTGTTTGGAAGATCACCAACCATAGTCAGCATCTTTTTACTGATTGCCTGTTCTGAGGCAAGAGATATGAATAAGAGATTTTTCTCTCAAATGATGTTTGTGTAACATGTGTTGGTGTATACAAGGAGTCCAGAAACCGACATAAGCTAATGTTTGGAAAATGGGTAGAAAGTTTCAACCTTCTGTTTGGATGATTGTATTGGGAGAATGAAAGACAATTATTAGTTCAGCACATAAGAAGAGGCTGGGAGTGTGAGAATTTCCTTTTGAAAAAGGTACCAATCTGATTCTTTTGAAAAATATTACACAATAAGTAATTTTAGAGTGTCTTACTTGAAATGCCTTATTTCCAAAGATAGTTTCTCTTGCCTTCATCATCATGGATTAAAGTTTACAAAAATGTAGAAAGTATGTAAAATTGTAAAAATCACTATAAATGGACTTTAAAGAAACAGCATTTACTTCACTGATTTGGTTTTTAAGTGCCTCTTTCTCCCTCAAAGTTGATCTTAAATTTTCCCCTGAGAAGACTGTTCATAATTAAGACTTTTAGAGAAGAATTTGGCACAAGAATCTGTATCCTTGAAAATTATATATGAACCGCTTTCAAGAATCTGCCATCTTAATAAACGAATCAGCTGCAGCTGTGAAGCCTGTTATCAGTGTCTTTGTGGATGAATTTAAAATTAAAGAATGAGGTCACAGAACCTTGCAGATAAGATTTTAGAACTTGGCTGCCTGTCTTTCAGTCCATTCCTCCATGAAGCTCCAGAGAAGAAGAGCTGGGTGATGTTAGACAGTTCTCCAAGATTAAAAAACAAGTGTGCACTGGCCAGCAACATTGGTTAAACAGAATCTTGGCATTGTACAATGGAGTACATGCACACTCACAATCTGAGATGTGGTAGGTTAACTCCTCTTGCTGTCCCAAGTGTGGTCCCTGCTGCGAAAACCTCCCACAGTCTTGTGGGGTGAAGGGGTTTGTCATTGCCACCATCCCTGTTACAAAAATAAAATAAAATAATCTCTGTCTTCCTTTATTCCAAAGAAGACAAGCATCCCTGCTCTTTCGGAGCTAAGAAAAGGTCCAGGATGTGCTATATAAGCTAAATTTCCGATTAGAACGAGATTACTGATTTCGGAAAAGAATGCAAATTATTTATAAAGGGGTTTAATAATTGAGGAACCCGTTTACCATCAAAAGGACAATGGGGAAAGAAAGAAGGAAATTCAGATTATTGTTAGCAGCAGAGGGCTTCTAACAGTTCACCTGAGAAAGGGGGGAAAACCTTGCTCCTGATTGGTTGCACAGAGTTTGAATTTCCAAGACTTTGGTGGTCTGTTCCCTTTGTTTGTCAGGGGTGTCAAACTCGCAACGTCATGTGATGTGTCGCGATGTATTGCAACTTTTTTCCCCATTGCTGGCAATGGGGTGGGCCCAGTTTCACTACGATGCATCCGGCCCGCGGCAGTTTGACACCCCTGGTCTAGATTGATAAATTTAGTTTATTATTTTCTCCCCTTATTTCTCTCTGCCTGTTCTTTATGACACATATCCACCCTAAGAATAATAGAAATTGGTTCCTGAAAGATATTTCTTTTTATCGGCTGAGCAAGAAAAGTGCTTAACGGTCCTGCAGCAAAGATTTATTCTGATTGTTCCTGTAGAGATAGAGCTGCATGGTACAGAGCTGGAGAAACAGATTTGGGCTAATCTTTCTCTTAAGCCAGGGGTGTCAAACTCACTTTCACTGAGGGCCGCATCAGCATTGCGGTTGCCCTCAGGGGGCCGGGTGGGTATGGCCAGGGTGGGCGTGGCCTACTGAGTGGGCGTGGCTAGAATGCGTATGGCCTTCTGGGTGGGCGTGGCCAGCTCTACATCGTTCGCATCAAGGGTGCCTATGGGGTCCTGGGCAGGAGTGGGACAGATCTGAGGGTCTCTGGCAGAAGGAGGGTCTCTGGGCCAGGGCCAAGGCAGTGGGGGCCGTTCCCTCACTGTTTCCAGGATGGCCGCATGAAACCACTTTGCGGGCCGAATCCGGCCCCTGGGCCTTGTGTTTGACATGTGTCTTAAGCCATGCTTTCTTTTCCACATTCCAGATCCTGGACACAAGAAGGATTCCCATGCATTTCTTAACAATATCAACTATGAAGGAGGCGACGAATGCTTTGACAAGAATTTGGCACTCTTTGAGGTGAGATCACTGCTTGTTGCCATCGGTTCACTTTTGTTTCCCACTTCCACCATATACAGGTAGTCCTTGACTTACAACCACAGTTGAGCCCCACATTTCTGTTGCTAAGTGAGATATTTGTTAAATGAATTTTGCCCAATTTTTCAACCTTTCTTGCCACAGTTGTTAAGTGAATCACTGCAGTTGCTAAGTTAGTAACACGGTTCTTAAGTGAATCTGGCCTTCCCATTGACTTGGCTTGTCAGAATGTTACAAAAGGTGATCACATGACCCTGGGACACTGTGACCGTCATAAATGTGAACCAGTTGCCATGATGAGGTGACCATGGGGATGCTGCAACGGTCGTAAGTGTGAAAAATGGTCATCAGTCACTTTTTTCAGTGCTGTTGTAATTTTGGTCACTGAATGAACTGTTGTAAGTCGGAATACCTATACTTTCTATACCAATCTATGTCTGTATTCTTTCCTCCTTGTACCCTGTAATATAGGTTATGCATAAAAGCATACATCTTAATTCAAGTTTCTGGGCTTTTACAAGTCCGTAGAAAAAGTGTAGTTACTCTTAATTCTGCATGTTGAAAATTTTCCACCTGTCTTTTTTAAAGGATTTTGTTGTTGTTAGTTGCGAAGTCGTGTCCGACCCATTGCGACCCCATGGACAACGTTCCTCCAGGCCTTCCTGTCCTCTACCATCTTCTGGAGTCCATTTAAGCTCACGCCTCCTGCTTCAGTGACTCCATCCAGCCACCTCATTCTCTGTCGTCCCCTTCTTCTCTTGCCCTCAATCTTTCCCAGCATTAGGCTCTTCTCCAGTGAGTCCTTCCTTCTCATTAGGTGGCCAAAGTATTTGAGTTTTAGCTTCAGGATCTGGCCTTCTAAAGAGCAGTCAGGGTTGATCTCCTCTAGGACTGACCGGTTTGATCGCCTTGCAGTCCAAGGGACTCACAGGAGTCTTCTCCAGCACCAGAGTTCAAAGGATAGTAATTTTAAAAACATTTTGGAAAGGGAGGCCAATCTTGTTTTTTGAGTTTTCTGAAAGTCTGAGGAAGATACAATGAAGATGCAAAACAGGAAAGATTTGTGAACACATAAGTCTGTAGAATAACTAGCTTGTTCATAGTCCACTCTTGTTTCTTTTGGCTTCCATCCTTCATCGCTACTTTCAATCCTTCATTGATTTTTTTTTCCTTCATCCATCTCAAAGGGACTTTTCATTGAAACTCGCTCTCATGTCTACTGTCTTCTTGTCCCACTTTGCAGGAGGAGATGGACACCCGACCCAAAGTGTCTTCTCTGCTCAATCGAATGGCCAACTACACCAACTTGATGCAGGGAGCCCGTGAACACGAGGAGGCAGAGAGTGTCCCTCCAGGCAAGAAAAAAATCACCAAGGTAAGAAATGGCACCAAGAAGGTTTATGGGAGACATCTTGAAATGAGGGAAAGAAAATGTGTTTAAGATCAGAATTGAAAGAATTAATATTTTCCTCCACGATTATTTCCCAAAGGTCCTTTTTCAGGAGGCAACTGGACTTTCTTGTTTTTCTTTGAAGTTGTTTCGTTTCTCATCCAAGAAGATTCTTCAGCTCTGACTGGATGGTGGGGCATTCTTTTAGTGAGGGTTAGCGAGGTGATCCTGAGGACACAGATAAGCCTCCAGGAGCTTGAACAATTTGCTAAAAGAATGCAAATGACCAGCTATCTGCAAGAAGTATAAATCCTTCCATTCCCCACCATCCAGTTGGAGCTGAAGAAGAAGCTTGGATGAGAAGCGAAATGTCTTTAAAGAAAAACATGGAAGTCCAGTTGCCTCTTGAAAAAGCATCTTTGGGACAACCATGACCTGGATGACAGTCTCAGAATAGAATAGAGAAGAGTAGAACAGAACAGAACAGAACAGAACAGAACAGAACTAGAGAAGTCTACAGTCCTAAACATTTGACTTTCTCAAAATATGCTCTGGGCTTCTTAGAGAAGCGTTCATTTTTGTATGCTCTGGAAGAAACATTTCTAAATCCTTGACTTTTACATGTAATTTTTGAGACTTAAATAAGTAGGATTAGATTAATAAGTTGGCAGAGATACATTTTTTTTCGTTTTGTTTTATATGCCTCATGCATACAAGCTTTACTGACCTTTCCAGACTTTCTGAGAATTTCAGCTTCCTCAGAAGCTTCACTTTGGTAGATCTTAAACATTACCTCGAAACTGATTACGCCCAGTTGACTTACTGATATTCACTTAACCCCTGTGGCAGGAAAGGTCATGAAATGGAGCAAAATTCACTTAACAAATGTCTCACTTAGCAACAGAAATTCATTCCATTGAATCAGCAGCTAGGAAAATACTTGTCACCTATCCTGAACTCAGAGAACAGATTAACCTGGATATTACAGTTAATGACTCTTGAGAAGTGGGCAGGATCAAAGAATAGAGAAATTACAAGTTTTCATTGTATAGGTAATCCTCAACGATCACACCTGAGCCCAAAATTTCTGTTGCTAAGTGAGACATTTGTTAAGTGAATTTTGCTCCATTTCATGACCTTTCCTGCCACAGGGGTTAAGTGAATTACTGCAGTTGTTAAATTAGTAACACAGTTGTGAAGGGAATCTGGCTTCCCTATTAACGTCGCTTGTCAGAAGGTCGCAAAAGGTGATCACAGGTGACCCCAGGACACTGCAACCGTCATAAATATGAACCAGTTGCCAAGTGTCTGAATTTTGATCACATGACCATAGGGATGCTGTAATGGTTGTGTGAAAAATGGTCATAAGTCACTATTTTCAGTGCCGTTGTAACTTTGAAGGATCACTAAACGAACTCTTGTGAGTTTAGGACTGCCTGTATAGAGATGTTGGGAAGCTTGACCTTAACCCTCTGCCTGTCCTTCTACTAGATTCCACAGATGGGCACCTTCATGGGAGTCTACCTGCCTTGCTTGCAGAACATCTTCGGAGTGATTCTTTTCTTGCGTCTTACTTGGGTTGTGGGTACAGCTGGTGTGCTGCAAGCCTTTATCATTGTCCTTATTTGCTGTTGCTGTGTAAGTTACCCTGTCTGATCAAATTAGTATCACACTATGTTACTGCAGTCTTCGGTATAGAGGAAGGCTGGGGGGCGGGAGAGGGGGTGGAGAGAAGAAGGAAACCTCTGATCTTGAGGAAGGAGAAATTACATTCACTCATTTTAGTATCCCATGGCTGAAATGCCAGTACAAAAATAATATTCTTTGTAAAAAAGGTAAAGGTAAAGGTTCCCCCGCACATGCGTGCTAGTCGTTTTAGGGGCCGGTGCTCATCTCCATTTCAAAGCCGAAGAGCCAGCGCTTGTCCGAGGACGTCTCCGTGGTTATGTGGCCGGCATGACTAGACGCCAAAGGCGCACGGAACACTGTTACCTTCCCACCGTAGTGGTCCCTATTTTTCTACTTGCATTTTTTACGTGCTTTCGAACTGCTAGGTTGGCAGAAGCTGGGACGAGTAACAGGCGCTTACTCTGTTACGCAGCACTCGGGATTCGACCCGCCAAACTGCCGACCTTCTGATCAACAAGCTCAGCGTCCTAACCCACTGAGCCACTGCGTCCCTATATTCTTTGTAGATGTAGTCAATTGTTGTGTTGAGATCATTGGTGATCTTTATTTCTATATCTATTCTTTGGTTAACCTGTTCCTACATTTTTGAAAATGTCCATCTTCCCACCTGACTAAAGCCATTTTGCTCACTTCCGCCTTGGCATTTTGTCCTCATTACCCATAATAATAAAGAAAACTAAAGGGAGAATTATCAAAATATAAAACTGAATGGGGTGGGAAAAAGCAAATCTAGGTTTGTCAAAATAATAGCCAAATGTTATAAGCTCTGTTAGTGACTTTTAACACATTGCAAGCTAAGAACCTGCAACTGCCTGTATTTATCTCCTAAATTACTTAGGCTGTCTGTTTCTCACCTCCTCCTTAGACATTGCTAACAGCCATCTCCATGAGCGCCATTGCCACCAATGGAGTTGTGCCTGGTAAGCGCTAACTTTTTAAAAATCTCCCACATGCCTTCAAATCCGATCATGTTCAATGTCTTCCTGAGTGCTCCCCTCTCAGAAATCTGATTAGTTGATATGGAGAATGTCCCCACTTTCACAAAGCATGGAATTCTTTCTCTAACCATGGTTATAGCAATAGCTCTTAGACTTAAATACCACACTATAGTGCTTTATAGCAGGGGTCCCCAACCCCCAGTTCGTGGGCCTGTACCAGGCCGCAGCATGCCAGCAACCGGTCTGCAGAAACAAGCAAAGCCCCATCCATGGGATTCAGGCGGCACACAAAATCATGCACCCTCCGGTCCACGGATAAACCTCTCTCCATCGAACCAGTCCTTGGCGCCCAAAGGATTGGGGACCTCTGCTTTACAGCGTTCTCTGAACGGTTTACTGTGTCAGCATATTGCCTCCAAATATCCGACCTCGGAGGGATGGCAGGCTAAGTCAACCTTGAGCAGGTCAGGATCGAACTGTAGACTGTGAACAGAGTTAGCCTACAATACTGCGCCACCAGGGCTCCCTAGTGTTATTTGTCCTTTGGGGGCTGATTTTTGTTCTGCTGTTGGTTTGTTTTTGAAAGCCACAGGCAGGTCCTTCTGAAAAGGTGAGGGGGTTGGAATGAGTAAGAAAGCAGGGATAATATGATTTCCCCTCTGCAGCTTCTGCCATGAGCTTCTTTGTCGCCTCTCTGCAGCTGGAGGGTCATACTTCATGATTTCACGAGCCCTGGGCCCTGAGTTTGGAGGAGCTGTAGGACTCTGCTTCTATCTCGGCACTACCTTTGCTGCTTCAATGTACATCTTGGGGGCTATTGAAATCTTCCTGGTAGGTATTCAGTGCCCCATAGGAGAACCCATAAGATATAAGACGGTGTTGTAGCTCTGAGGTGTAAGTCCTGTCACTCGGCTACAGCTCCTCTGAGAAGCAGGAGACTGCGGATCGGAGTGTCTCTTGCTACCATCGTGCCAACCCCCACATCTTTTTTTATTTTCACTCCTCTGACTAGGCCGAAGGTGACGTGTGACTCATTCTTGCCTCCTCTCAGATGTACATTGCCCCCAAGGCAGCCATCTTCCACAGCGATGATCCCCTGAAGGAGCCGGCAGCCATGCTGAACAACATGCGGGTTTATGGCTCGGCCTTCCTGCTGCTTATGGTGCTGGTGGTATTTGTGGGAGTGCGTTACGTGAACAAGTTTGCCTCTCTTTTCCTTGCCTGCGTCATCGTCTCCATTCTGGCTATTTACAGTGGTGTCATCAAGTCCTCCTTTGCACCTCCTGATTTTCCGTAAGTTACTAGCATACTCTGAAGTGGCTAACCAAACTCCCTTTGAAATCCCCACCATCCTGCCCCTAAAGGAGTTGGGAAATATAGAATGGCCAGCAGAAGGGCTCGTTGCCTTGGAAGAGTGAGGAAGATTCTCAGGGATGACTCACACCCTGGACGGTATCTCTTTACTCTCCTACCATCCGGTAGGAGATAATAGGAATATAGCCAGCCGTACCAACAGGCTGAAAAATAGCTTTTATCCGTGGGCTGTTAGGCTTTTAAATGGGACATAATCTTATGCAGAATTGACTTGGGAGGCCAGTGTGTGGTGTAGTTGGTTAACATAGTGTGGTGGGATGGAGGGTTTGTTGTCACTGTGTGTTGGGGGGAGAGAGCACAGAGGGAGGCTCAGGTAATCTCAATGTACACATGTTGTACTTTGACAATAAAGGTTTATTATTATTATTATTATAAAGAACTCTGCTCTCCATAGTACTCTCTGAATTTGGTTGTTTCCTTGTTACCCGAACTAGGTAACATCTAGTCTAGCACTAGTGATATTACGTAGTTTGGGTAATGAAATGCCTGCAAGAAAACAGCCCAGCTCAGAGAGCACCAAGGACCTCTCATTTCCACCCCGAGCTACAAATATTCTTCTTTACTGAGAATTTCCTTCCCAACCCTAGAATTTCTAGTTTGTGTGTACAAACAGAACAACAACTCACCACTCCCACGGATGGTAGCATGTACTCATTTTCAAACTGGTCAGCTTTTGAAATCCAATTTGCTCGTCTTTATTTCTCTCCCCATTCAGTGTGTGCATGCTGGGGAATCGTTCCCTCTCCCAGCACCATATTCAGACATGTGCCAAGACCAAGGAGTATGGTAACCTCACCATACCCACGTTCCTGTGGACACGCTTTTGCAACCATAGCAGGCTCCTCAATGCCTCTTGCGACGAGTATTTCCAACACAACAATGTCACTGTTATCCAAGGAATTCCAGGACTAGCCAGTGGTGTTATTGCTGGTGAGAAAGGGTTTACTTTTGTTCTTTGGCAAAAGTGTTCTTTGTTTTTTTTCTCTGTTGCTCTTCAAGTCCTTTCTTATTGCAGCAGTGACCGTGAAGTTTCTTTGGGACACTTCTCAGCCTAATAGTTAAGAAGATTGTGGGATGGGGGGGGGCACTTTAAATAAATGATGGGGTGAGGGTGGTGGTGAGGGTGATGGTGATGATGGTGTCGTAATTGCAGAGAATCTTTGGAGCAGCTACCTGACGAAAGGTGAAATACTTGAGAAGCCGTCTTTGCGCTCGGTTGATGGGGGAGGCACTCTGAACCAGCAGTACGTCCTGTCTGATATCACCACTTCTTTTACCCTTCTTGTGGGCATATTTTTCCCTTCTGTCACTGGTAAGTGCCCGTGTTGCTCGAGCTCTCCATTCAGTGTGGCTTCAAAACCAAGCCATATTAGAAGGGTAGATTAGTTAGCTGTGAGGCCTGCATTTGGACACCTGAAGATTTCAACTGCAGTTTCTCAACTTTGGTAAAAGGAGCTTGATCTTGGCCGGATTAAGACCAGCAAAGGGGCGAGATTCAGATTTATTGTGCCTTTTTCCCCCACGTTTTCCCTGCTAAGCTTGTAAGCCACCCTGAGTCTTCGGAGAAGGGCGGGATATAAATGGAATTAAAATAAATAAATAAATAAATAAGTTGAACCAACTCTGCTTAACTCAGTTAATGTTTAATTTTATCGAAGCAATGGTTCCTTTGCCAAAAGCTTTACATAAAATACCAGTCAGCACTGTTCCTCATTATTACTTTATTCAGTCACATAAATGTACATTCCAGAAATATACCAACTCTTTGTTTAAATGGTATTGTTTTCATAGGAATCATGGCTGGGTCCAATCGTTCAGGGGACCTAAAGGATGCCCAGAAATCTATTCCCATCGGTACCATCCTGGCTATTCTCACCACCTCCTTTGTGTGTATCCTTTGCAAGCAGCTGGAGGCACCTCCAGACAACCCGCCTCCTTGCATTCCATTCCTTCTAAAATCAGTTTAATAGGAAATGGAGTTTGGCAAGGGCTACTTTGCATAGTTTTAGAATCATTTTGACACAAGCCTGGACATGTTTACCTATTTGTGAATCTGGAGCTTGCAGAGAACTAGCAAACATTTTCTGTTGCTCTTTTAGGCAAGTGTCTGGGTAGAGCAGAGTTTCCCAACTTTAAAATATCTGGATTTCAACTGGTAGGATTCCTGAGCCAGCATGCTGGCTGGGGAATTAGGTCAAGCCCAAGCATCTTAAAAGTTGTTAAGGCTGAGAAACACTGATGTAGAGATAGCTGTCAGAAGATCATCTTCCTCTTGGATAACGTTCATCATTCTTGACCAAAGAGAATGTCTTGTTTTATGTTCTGGAATTTGGACCCCTTTAATAATGCCAGTGTGCTGCTTTAACAAATCCCAGATGTTTGGGGGCACATTGAACCCAGAATCCTCTCTAGTGAGGATGACGGCTTTGTTGCCTTGAAATTATGTTTCCTCATCCACAGATACAAAGCTACTGGCAAGGAAATATATCAAAGCTGTTTACAGTTTCAGCCCTGTAGTTCATCTTGCCCTGATACCAGGACCGTGCCTTTGCTTGGCAGATTCCTGGCTGGAATATGTTAGGATTAATAAGCAAGAGAAGAGAACTGACTTGATACAGTTACTTACGTGAAGACTAGCTGTTCATTTTTACTACATTGTTCTTTGCACAAAATTAACTTTGACTCTTGCCACATTAGATCTTAGCAACGTAGTGCTGTTTGGGGCATGTGTGGAAGGCGTTGTACTCAGGGACAAGTAAGTAGTAGTACCTTGGCTTTCTTTTAATTTTATAATTTTCCATTAGTAGACACTGCTTGTATATTTTTCTGGGTGCATGTTGTGTTGGCTATAAAGAGCCATGGTGGCGCAAAGAGCTGTGGTAGTGCAGTGCTTAGAATGCAGTATTGCAGACTAACTCTGCATTTCCTCTGCCAGGAGTTCGATCCTGACCAGCTTAAGGTTGACTCAGCCTTCCATCCTTCCGAGGTCGGTCAAATGAGGACCCAAATTGTTGGGAGCAATAGGCTGACCCTGTAAACCGCTTAGAGAGAGCTGTAAAGCACTGTGAAGCATAAGTCTAAGTGCTATTGCTATTGTTATAAAGTTCCTTTGTGGTCAACATCTGGAATGTTAGATACATGCTTCTTTTTTTAAGCTGGATATTTGTGATTAAAGTTAGTTTGGAGTATCGGTTAAGGCATCAGGATAGAGACCAGGAGTTAGATCTACCTTAGGCACAAAACCAGCAGGGTGACCTTGGGCTAGTCCCACACTCAACCTTAGGAAGCAGACAAAGTCAAATCACGTATGAAAAATATTGCCAGGAAAACTCCAGAGATCAGGTAGTTGCCAGTACTCAAAGGCAGGTGTGTGTGTGCATACACATAAATTGTGATTAGCATTTTATTTTGCTTCTGTTCCATGGCTTGGATCTAGTTAGAATGCAATTATATATCTATTTTACTAGGAATTAAGTCGCATTGAAGTTGCTTTAAATACTATTTGATAAATAGCAACGATGAAGAAGGATCCTCATCCTTCTATCCTCCTTATGAACTTTCCAGATACATTAGGATAATCTCTGTGTGAGAGAAGTTACTCGACTAGATGGGCTTTTTGGACCTGATCCAGCAGATCTCTTCTTACATATAGGAGCGTGCACTATGAATTGTATTATTTCCACTGGAATCCAAAGATTTTTGCAATCAGTGTGTATGGAGCCATCCATATAGTAGAACATATAATTTCTTTTTCTAGCTTGCTTCAGGTGCACTTCTGAAGCCTTAAGGATTCCATTTAACAATGCTCATTGTTGTGTCTATCCAATAGATTTGGCGACACAGTAAAGAGGAACCTGGTGGTGGGGACACTCTCCTGGCCGTCCCCTTGGGTCATTGTCATTGGTTCGTTCTTCTCCACATGTGGAGCTGGCCTGCAGAGCCTCACAGGTGCACCCCGACTACTGCAGGCTATAGCAAAGGACAACATTATACCCTTCCTGCGGGTGAGTGGACCTATTCTGCTTTCAGATAGGGAATATCTAAGGGTTAAACCATACTCTCTCTGGCTTCTCTCACACATGCATTCATTTTAGATTTTTGGCCATGGTAAAGCTAATGGGGAGCCCACCTGGGCTTTGCTTCTGACAGCGGGCATAGCAGAACTTGGGATATTGATTGCCTCCTTGGACATGGTAGCCCCTATCCTCTCCATGTAAGTGCCATCTTTCTCGTGGGTTGGGGGTCCCAAGGAAACACACGTTACTGACACCACCAGATGCTTTTCTAGGTTCTTCCTGATGTGTTACCTCTTTGTCAACCTAGCCTGTGCCTTACAAACCCTACTACGCACCCCTAATTGGAGACCACGCTTCCGGTACTACCATTGGTAAGAACGTTCTTCTACCTAATTGTTGAAAAGGGAGGGGGCACAAATAGTAGATGCAGAAGACGAACAAGGTGGGGGAATTTAGACACCTAATTCCTACCGTGTTTCCCCCAAAATAAGACCGGATCTTATATTAATTTTTGCTCCAAAAGACGCAGTAGGGCTTATTTTACAGTTAGGGCTTATATTTGGGGAAATACGGTACTAAATGCATCTGTCTGGCTGACAGTCTTAACTGGGGCTTATTTTTGGGGTGGGGGTTATATTACAAGTGTCCTGAAAAATCATGCTAGGGCTTATTTTCCAGTTGGGTCTTAGTTTTGGGGAAACACGGTATATATAGGCCAGTAGTCTACAGATTATATGTAAGAGGGCAATGAGGGTCAATAAAATCTGAGTTGCTAATATTCTCTTTGGTTAATTCTAGCTCCCATGGTCTTTAGGAAGCTATGTTGTGTGTACCCTTCTCCTTCCAATTTCTCTCCCCATAGGATACTCTCCTTCATGGGCATGAGTATCTGTGTGGCGCTCATGTTCATCTCTTCCTGGTATTATGCAATTATTGCAATGGTGATAGCTGGCATGATCTACAAATATATTGAATATCATGGGTGAGTGTCCCTGAACTGTTTTGGATTCGTTCTGTGTGGCGTCTGCTCAGTGAGGATTTCTTGCAGTTAGATTTAACTCCCTCCCAAACCCTGATCCTAATCCTGCCCTAACTTAATGATAAGCAGCTGGATTCTGCAGGGTCGCCTGAATACATTTTTGCTCTGCCTGCAACAATTCTGGAAAGGATAAGTCTTTTTTGTGACATGCTTGTTTGACCAAACTCTGCTTCCCTTGCAGGGCTGAGAAAGAATGGGGAGATGGCATCCGTGGCTTGTCTCTGAGTGCAGCCCGTTTTGCTTTGCTGCGCCTTGAGGAAGGGCCACCCCACACCAAAAACTGGAGGTAGGGAACTTCCTGACTGCTTTTGGACTCTTGTTGTCTCCACATGGGACAGTGCTGCATAGAAAATGCACATTCAAATTCAGAATAGAGGTGGAAGGGACCTCGGAGGTCTTCTAGCCTAACTTCCCCGCTCAAGCAGGAGACTCCGTTTCAAAAGTGACTGTCCAGTCTCTTCTTAAAAACCTCCAGTGATGAAGGACCCACAACTTCTCAAGGCAAGCTGTTCCACAGGTTAATTGTTCTCACTGTTAGGAAGTTTCTCCTTAATTCCAGGTTGCTTCTCTCCTTGGTTTAGTTTCCATCCCTTGTTTCTTGTCCTGCCTTCTGGCGCTTTGGAAAATAAGGTGACCCTCTCCTCTTCTTTGTGGCAGCCCCTGAAATACTTGGAATACTGCTATCATGTCACCCTTAGTCCTTCTTTTCTCTAGACTAGTAAAGGTAAAGGTAAAGGTTCCCCCGCACATGTGTGCTAGTCGTTTCCGACTCTAGGGGCCGGTGCTCATCTCCGTTTCAAAGCCGAAGAGCCAGCGTTTGTCCGAGGACGTCTCCGTGGTCATGTGGCCGGCATGACTAGACGCCAAAGGCGCACGGAACACTGTTACCTTCCCACCGTAGTGGTCCCTATTTTTCTACTTGCCTTTTTCCGTGCTTTCGAACTGCTAGGTTGGCAGAAGCTGGGACGAGTAACAGGCGCTCACTCTGTTACGCGGCACTCGGGATTCGACCCGCCAAACTGCCGACCTTCTGATCGACAAGCTCAGCGTCCTAACCCACTGAGCCACTGGCCATACCCAAATCCTGCAATTGTCCTTCATATGGTTTAGCCTCCAGGCTTTTAATCATCTTAGTTGCTCTTCTCTGAACTTTTTCTAAAGTCTCAACAACTTTTTTGTAAATGCGTTGACCAAAACTGGATGCAGTATTCCAGGTGTGGTCTTATTAAGGTTTTATAAAACGGAATACTTACACGTGCAGATTAACATGCATTATTTGCTGCGATATAAATTCTTAATGTCTCTGTGATGTTGGGCAAAAGTCTAAATTCATCTGCTCCTTCATCTTACATACCGTGTGTTGGGCTTCCATTTCTCCCCTAGGCCACAACTGTTGGTGTTGCTAAAATTGGATGAGGATCTACATGTGAAGCATCCACATCTGCTCACCTTTGCTTCTCAGCTGAAAGCTGGCAAAGGACTCACTATTGTAGGCTCGGTCATGGTGGGCAACTTCCTGGAGACTTACAGCGAAGCACTGGCTGCTGAACAGGTGAGACTTCGTGGAAGTGCATTTCAGTTGAGTGGGTGCCACCGATTAAGATAGGAGGCTACAAAAAGGGCAGCTGTCAGTATGAAGCAGAGCTTTTGGATAATTGGAGACAAGAAAAATAGGGAAATAGTTGATATTTAATCTTTCTGTTTGTTCAGCGATGTGTCTTCTCCAGCTAGCATGTGTCTTCCAAAGGTTCAGGAACGAAGGTGCCTTTTTCATTCGGGCTACCTGAAATCTTTTAACTGGATATATAGTGAGGATTTGAATCCTTTGCATACGAAACAGATGCTTTGAACTGAGTAACGAATCACTTCTTATAAGAACTTGCTTTGCAAAGTCCTAAAACTGAATTTTTTGGGGAACAAGTTCCAATACGTAACCAACACAAACCAAATGCTAAATTAAGGTAGGTAAAGGTAAAGGTTCCTCTGCACATGCGTGCTAGTCGTTTTCGACTCTAGGGGCCGGTGCTCATCTCCATTTCAAAGCCAAAGAAGCCAGCGCTTGTCCGAGGACGTCTCTGTGGTCATGTGGCCGGCATGACTAGACGCCAAAGGCGCACAGAACGCTGTTACCTTCCCACCGTAGTGGTCCCTATTTTTCTACTTGCATTTTTACGTGCTTTCGAACTGCTGGGTTGGCAGAAGCTGGGACAAGTAACAGTAACAATTAAGGTAGACATACATTTTATATTAAAAGGTGTACATAAGCGAACTAGCTTCTGCTGCTGCTCTCTTATCTTAGTATGGTTTTCCCATAAGGGAATCTGGTTTCAAAGATGGTTGGAAAAAAATGTTTTAGAGCGCTATGATAGGTAAGGCAGTCACTCGTTGTGTTTTTGTTAAGCCGGGTTTTCCAAGCTTGCCAGAGTAATCTGAAATGGGATTTTTAGCATGAAGCATAAACTAGAATGTTGTGTTTTGTCAACCTGGGTTTTATGTGTTGGATGGTGCCTGTTCTGTACCAGCCTGCTACCGGCCCTGCAGAAAAGGCAGGGACAACCCCTTTTACAAGAAGGCAAGAGGCTGGAACTAAGCCTGCCAAATTTATGGATACAAAAGCAAACAGAACAAGACACGAACCATGAAACAGGAGCTATTCAAGCGGTTGCCTTCAGCAAACCAGCCCTCCCACGCATTCCCCTTTTATACAGTTCAGGGCGTGGCTTCTCTCTGCCTCCTTCCGAGGTGCCCCATTGCCTTCCTCTGTTTACTTTTGATTGACTGCCTCCTGCGTTGGGCGTCCTTGAACAGGGCCAGCTGTGGGTCATCTTCATCCACGCTGTCAGGCTCACACAGCTGGGTCTGCGTCGTGACCAGGTGGGAGGGGCCTGGCTGAGGGCTCTCATCAGCAAGCTCTCCAACCCCCTCAGCAACCTCTCCAACACCCCCCTCCTCCTCCTCCTCTGAGTCGTTCGACCCAACTGCTGAACCCACAGGCTGACCCTGAATCACAACAGTGCCATCATAAGGTCAACAGGAATTTATCTGCTTCCACCATGAAGCTGTTGCTTTGTCTTGTGATTGTATCTGGCCCAAACCCAAATATGAAAATAAGAGATTGCTTGTGTCAGGACAAGCAATCTCTGAGATATATTGATTCAGTTTATATTATAGTATTAGTAGCATCTAATAGTCTACAGGTAATCCTTAACTTACAACCACAATTGAGCCCAAAATTTCTGTTTCTAAGCGAGACAGTTGTTAGTGAATTTTGCCCCATTTTACAATCTTTCTTACCATAGTTGTTAAGTGAATCACTGCAGATGCTAAATTAGTAGCACGGTTGTTAAGTGAATGTGGATTCCCCCATTGACTTTGCTTTGATCACATGACCCTGCACATTGCAACCATCATAAATATAAACTAGTTACCCGGCATCCAAATTTTGATCACGTGACCATGGGGATGCTGCCACGGTCGTGTGAAAAATGGTCATCAGTCCCTTTTTTCAGTGTGGTTGTAACTGAATGGTCACTAAGCAAACCGTTGTAAGTCAAGGGTTACCTGTACATTACAGATTTTTGCTCTTCTTCAGAATGAAATCATCAGATAATCCATTTCCAGAAATGAGCATCTGTTTCCTTAAGGGTCCTGCTGCAAACTGTGTAATGCAGGGGCCCCCAGTCTTTTGGGCCTCAAGGGCCAGTTCTACGGAGAGAGTTTTTTCCATGGACCGGGGTGTGGTTTCGCATGCTGCCTGCATCCCGCAGATGGGTCTTTGCTTGTTTGCGTGGCCCAATTTCTGGCATGCCGCAGACCGGTGCCGGTCTATGGACCGGGGATTGGGGAATGAATGATCCTATCCACACATTATGTTCAAGTCTGAAGGACCATCTTTAGATGCAAATCATCATAGCTCTACATTACACTGAAGTTTCCTGTTTGCAATGCCGAGTAGCTTTCTGCAGCGTGACCTTTAAGCAGCTTTATGTTATTTCAGACCATCAAACATCTAATGGAGGCAGAACGTGTGAAAGGTTTCTGCCAGATCGTGGTGGCTGCCAAGGTGCGGGAGGGCATCTCCCACCTCATTCAGTCTTGCGGACTGGGTGGTATGAAGCACAACACCGTGGTGATGGGCTGGCCGAACGCCTGGCGTCAGAGTGAGGATGCCCGTGCTTGGAAGACTTTTATTGGTACGGTTTCCCTACGGGGCAAGATCCTTGGGGCAAGAGGTCAGAAGAGTCAACTGAACATAATTGCATGAGTTCCTCTTCCTGTTCTCCAGGCACTGTCCGCGTGACTACAGCTGCCCGGCTGGCCTTGCTCGTGGCAAAGAATGTGGCTTTTTTCCCAAGCAACGCGGAGCCCTTTTCCGAGGGCAACATTGATGTCTGGTGGATTGTGCATGATGGAGGGATGTTGATGCTCCTCCCCTTCCTTCTCAAGCAGCACAAGGTGGTAATGGGCGGGCATTGCTGAGATACAGAGTAGACATTAAAGTGATAAGTGGAGTTGCTGATTCCCCTTCTCCTTGCTTCAAAGGTGTGGCGTAAATGCAAAATCCGCATCTTTACAGTAGCCCAACTGGAGGACAATAGCATACAGATGAAGAAGGATCTGGCCACCTTCCTGTATCACCTACGTATTGAGGCAGAGGTGGAAGTGGTAGAAATGGTGAGTGACACAATACTGTGGGGATTAGAAACATTTCTTAACCGTAGCAATAGCACTTAGACTTATATACCACTTCACAGTGCTTTACAGCCTTCTCGAAGTGGTTTACAGAGTCAGCATATTGCCCCCAACAGTCTGGGTCCTCATTTTACTGACCTTGGAAGGATGGAAGGCTGAGTCAACCTTGAGCAGGTCAGGATCGAACTGCCAAAATGCTGGCAGACAGCAGAAATAGTCTGCAATACTGCATTCTAACCACTCTGCCACTACGGCTCCATCTAATAGATAGAGACATATCTAATGGGGAAAGAAGAGACATATGCAATGGATATAAACATATCCAATAAGGATAAAGGGATTGGAGATATACAGGTAGTCCTTGATTCACAACCATAATTGAGCCCAAAATTTCTGTTGCTAAGTGAGACATTTGTTATGGGAGTTTTGTCCCATTTTATGACCTTCCTTTTCACTATTGTTAAGGGAATCACTGCAGTTGTTAAGGTAGTAACATGGTTGTTAAGTGAATCTGGCTTCCCCATTGACTTTGCTTGTCAGAAGGTTGCAAAAGGTGATCACATGACTCCAGGACACTGCAACCATCATAAATATGAATCAGTTGCCAAGCCTCCAAATTTTGATCACACGACCATAGGCCTGCTGTAATGGTCGTTAAAGTGTGAAAAAGGGTCATAAGTCACATTTTCAGTGCCATCGTAACTTTTTATGGTCACTAACTGAATTGTTGTAAGTCAAGTGCTACCTGTACCTAGCGGACAGAGACATATTTAATTGGGAAAAGGGATTAGAAACACATCTAATGGATAGAGATATATCCTATGAGGAAAAAGGGATTAGGGATATATCTAATGTACAGAGATATATTTAATGGGACAGAAGGGTTTAGAGACATATCTAATAGAAGCCACCTTCATACTCATTCCTGGTTTTTTTTAGCATTGCCCACTGCCTGTCCCCAAATTGACTTCTTTCACCACACGTTGTTGTTGTTGTTGTTAGTTTGAAGTCGTGTCCAACCCATCGCGACCCTATGGACAATGTTCCTCCAGGCCTTCCTGTCCTCTACCATCTTCTGGAGTCCATTTAAGCTCACACCTACTGCTTCAGTGACTCCATCCAGCCACCTCATTCTCTGTCGTCCCCTTCTTCTCTTGCCCTCAACCTTTCCCAGCATTATGTTCTTCTCCAGTGAGTCCTTCCTTCTCATTAGGTTACCAAAGTATTTGAGTTTTAGCTTCAGGATCTGGCCTTCTAAAGAGCAGTCAGGGTTGATCTCCTCTAGGATTGACCGGTTTGATCGCCTTGCAGTCCAAGGGACTCGCAGGAGTCTTCTCCAGCACCATAGTTCAAAGGCTTCAATTCTTTGGTGCTCAGCCTTTCTTATGGTCCAGCTTTCACTGCCATACATTGCAACTGGGAAGACCATAGCCTTGACTATACGCACTTTTGTTGACAGGGTGATGTCTCTGCTTTTTAGTGTGCTGTCTAGATTTGCCATGGCTTTCCTCCCAAGGAGCAAGCGTCTTTTAATTTCTTGGCTACAGTCCCCCATCTGCAGTGATTTTGGAGCCCAGGAAAATAAAATCTGTCACTACCTCCATTTCTTCCCCATCTATTTGCCAGGAATTGAGAGGGCCGGATGCCATGATCTTGGTTTTCTTAATGTTTAGTTTCAACCCACGTTTTGCACTCTCCTTCTTCACTCGCAACAAGAGGCTCTTTAGTTCCTCTTCACTTTCTGCCATTAGAGTGATATCATTTGCATATCTTAGGTTGTTGATGTTTCTTCCGGTAATCTTAATTCCAACTTTTGATTCATCTAGCCCTGCCTTTCTCATGATGTGCTCTGCATATAAGTTAAATAGGCAAGGCGACAGTATACAGCCTTGCTGGACTCCTTTCCCAATTTTGAACCAATCAGTGGTTCCGTGTCCAGTTCTCACTGTTGCTTCTTGGCCCGCATATAGGTTTCTCAAGAGACAAATAAGATGGTCTGGTATGCCCATCTCTTTAAGGACTTGCCACAGTTTGTTATGATCCACACAATCAAAGGCTTTAGCATATAGTCAATGAAGCACAAGTAGATGTTTTTCTGGAACTCTCTAGCTTTCTCCATGATCCAGCGTATGTTAGCAATTTGATCTCTAGTTCCTCTGCCTCTTCGAAATCCTGCCTGTACTTCTGGTAGTTCTCGATCCACATACTGCTGAAGTCTAGCTTGTAGAATTTTAAGCATAACTTAGAGAAATGAGTGCAATGGTGCGATAGTTTGAACATTCTTTGGCACTGCCTTTCTTTGGAATTGGAATGTAAACTGATCTTTTCCAATCCTGTGGCCACTGTTGAGTTTTCCAAATTTGCTGGCAAATTGAGTGTAGCACTTTTACTGCATCGTCTTTTAAGATTTTGAATAGCTCAGCTGGAATACTGTCACCTCCACTAGCTTTGTTGTTGCTCAGCTTTTCTAAGGCCCACTTCACTTCACATTCTAGGATGTCTGGCTCGAGGTCAGTGACCACCCCATTATGATTATCAGGGACGTTAAGCTCATTCTTGTATAGTTCTTCTGTGTAATTTTGCCACCTCTTCTTAATCTCTTCTACCTCTGTTAGGTCCCTGCCATTTTGGTCCTTTATCATGCCCATTTTTGCATGAAACGTTCCTTTCATCTCTCCAATTTTCTTGAAAAGATCTCTGGTCCTCCCTATTCTATTGTTTTCTTCTATTTCTTTGCATTGTTCATTTAAGAAGGCATTCTTATCTCTTCTAGCTATTCTTTGGAATTCTGCATTTAATTGGGCATATCTTTCTTTTTCTCCCTTGCCTTTCGCTTCCCTCCTTTCCTCAGCTATTTGCAAAGCTTCCTCAGACAGCCATTTTGCTTTCTTGCATTTCTTTTTCTTTGGGATGGTTTTGGTTGCTACCTGTTGTACAATGTTGCGAACCTCTGTCCATAGTTCTTTAGGCAATCTGTCTATCAGATCTAATTCCTTAAATCTATTTGTCACCTCTACTGTATATTGAACAGGGATATGATTTAATTCATACCTGACTGGCCTAGCGCTTTTCCCTACTTTCTTTAATTTAAGCCTAAACTTTGCAACAAGAAGCTCATGGTCTGAGCCACAGTCAGCTCCTGGCCTTGTTTTTACTGACTGTATAGAGCTTCTCCATCTTTGGCTGCAGAGCATATAGTCAATCTGATTTCTGTGTTGACCGTCTGGTGATGTCCCTGTGTAGAGCCGTCTCTTGGGTTGTTGGAAAAGAGTGTTTGCTATGACCATCGTATTCTCTTGACAAAATTCTATCAGCCTGTGCCCTGCTTCATTTTGTACTCCAAGGCCAAATTTGCCTGTTATTCCAGTTATCTTTTGGCTTCCTACTTTAGCATTCCAATCCCCCATGATGATAAGGACATCATTTTTGGGTGTTAGTTCTATAAGGTGCTGTAGGGCTTCATAGAACCGGTCAATTTCATCCTCTTCAGCACCGGTGGTTGGGGCATAGACTTGGACTACTGTGATATTGAATGGTTTGCCTTGGATTCGAACTGAGATCATTCTGTCATTTTGAGGATTGTATCCCAGTATTGCTTTTCCTACTCTTTTATTGACTATGAAGGCTACTCCATTTCTTCTGAGGGATTCTTGCCCGCAGTAGTATACCTGATGGTCATCTGAATTAAATTCACCCATTCCTGTCCATTTTAGTTCGCTGATACCTAAGATGTCGATGTTCAGTCTTGTCATCTCTTGTTTGACCACGTCCAGCTTTCCTTGATTCATGGATCTTACATTCCAGGTTCCTATGGAGAAAAAATCTTTACAGCATCGGACTTTCCTTTCACCACCAGACATATCCACAGCTGAGCGTCCTTTCGGCTTTGGCCCAGTCGCTTCATTCTTTCTGGCGCTTCTAGTACTAGCCCTCTGTTCTTCCCCGGTAGCATATTGGATGCCTTCTGACCTGAGGGGCTCATCTTCCAGCGTCATATCATTTTGCCTTTTGGTACTGTCCATAGGGTTTTCATGGCAAAGATACTGGAGTGGGTTGCCATTTCCTTCTCCAGTGGATCACGTTTTGTCAGAACTCTCTGCTATGACCTTTCCGTCTTGGGTGGCCCTGCACGGCATAGCTCATAGCTTCATTGAATTACGCAAGCCCCTTCGCCACAACAAGGCAGTAATCCATGAAGGGGTTCACCACGGGAATGAGGATCAAAAACAGATGTTTAAAAAAATATGGAAATAGGCTGGCTAATCTTATTTTACCTAGAATGCCTGTAGACATGCCTATTCCTAGAGAAGTCCTATGCAGATGTGCCATTGGTTGAAATCTGGCAAAAGTTTATGAGTGAAGGAAGAATGTTGGAACATAGCCAGAGGCTGGGAAGGTTTCCAGTATCAGCTGTCCCTTCTTTTCCCTTGCAGCACGACAGTGACATCTCTGCCTACACATATGAGCGCACTTTGATGATGGAGCAACGTTCCCAGATGTTGCGCCAAATGCGTCTCTCTAAAACAGAACGAGAACGTGAGGTGAACCGGGCTGAAACAAAGGTGGGAGAAAATAGGTTGAAAAGAGCAGCCGATTTCGGTTTCCTTTTCACTAAAGCGTCAGTGATGCCACCCTTATAGGCCCAGCTTGTGAAAGACAGGAACTCAATGTTGCGGCTGACCAGCATTGGCTCAGATGATGATGAAGAGACGGAGACCTACCAGGAGAAGGTGCACATGACCTGGACCAAGGACAAATATATGGCTTCTCATGGACACAAACTCAAGACCCTGGAGGGTTTCCAAGATCTGCTCAATATGCGTCCGTAAGATGTCAATTCCTGGGTTATTTCTAATATATACTTCTACTGTCATTAAACTCTTCCTAATTAACGTATTTTTCGGACCATAAGACGCACCGGACCATAAGACACACCCAGTTTTTAGAGCAGGAAAACAAGAAAAAAAATTCTCCTTCTCTCTCTCTCCCTCTCTCTTTCTCTCCCTCCCTCTCCCATTGTTCCTTCCTTCCTTCCTTCCTTCCTTCCTTCCTTCCTTCCTTCCTTCCTTCCTTCCTTCCTTCCTTCCTTCCTTCCTTCCCTCTTTGTCCTTCCCTCTCTGCATTAGAGCAGTACCCGCGGAGGCGGCCCTGCAGCCCGGCTTTCTCTTGCAGAAAGCAAGCTGAAACGGAGTGAGGAGATTGCCAGAAATGCGAATCGGCCGATCTCGCACTCCTGGCAATCTCCTCACTCCGTTTCAGCCTGCTTTCTCTTGTAGCAAGGGAAGCTGAAACCGAGCGAGGGAGAGTGCAGGAGCGTGAGATCGGCGTTTCTCAGCACGTGCCGATTCGTGCTCCACTTGCAGAGGTTGGGGCTGGCCATACGGATCACCTTCGGACCATAAGACGCACCCTCGTTTCCCCCCCCCCACTTTTGGGGGAAAAAAGTGCGTCTTATGGTCCGAAAAATACGGTAGTTGTCCACCATTCTGCTTCCAAACTCTTCTTGGAAAGTGATACACAACCTAACCTAACCTAACCGTAACTCTGATCTTACCACTGTTCATCTATTCTAAGTGATTTGTTTTGCTTTTTCCACCGTAGATCCCATTATTTCCCACAAGTAATGCTCTCCATCTTCAACACCTACCCGAGTTCTTCCTTTATTTATTTCTTATGGCCTTAGTACATAACACCATTAGTGCACAATATTCACAAAATCAGCATACAAGATGTGTATCAAAATATGAAAAAAACTAGTACAGGGAATTATTTTAAAAACACACAATATGAATGATGGCTAGAATTATGAATAAAATTAAATTATGTACGAGCAGTTAGTAGAGTGACTAAGCCTATGGCTGGATATCTAGATCATTTAGCCATTGGGACAGAAGAACCCCCAAAATGGTGTAGTTCTTGCAGGAATCCTGGGAAACTTCTGAGGGGTCATTTCGTTGCAATATGATATAAAGTTTGCAGGACGTTCCCGGGTCACAGTATAATCAACCAACCCCCATTTGAATTTCCAATATTGGCACCTGCCGTGGTTGGTCTGTATTCGGTTGAACGTTGTCCAACTGTTTTTCCTTGGAAGATCAAAACTGGAGGGGCATTGTAGTGGATCAGACATCAAGTTAAACAGATCTGGCTTAGAAGTTGCCCCTTAGAAATTCTTGCTATTACTTTGTTTGCTTTTTTGCAATGACTGTTCTTTTAGGAAGGACCCGTGCTTGTCTCTCTAATCCATGAATACCTTATTTGCTCACCAGCCAATCCTAGGCTGCAGATTAGATATCCTGGTAAAGCTTGCTGTATGGATACATTTTGTATGGGCCCCGGTCTTGCTAATATTCTTTTTCCTACCCCCAACTTAGGGATCAGTCTAACGTGCGGCGTATGCACACGGCTGTTAAGCTCAATGAAGTTATTGTCAACAAGTCCCACGAGGCCAAGCTTGTGCTGCTTAACATGCCTGGGCCACCACGAAACCCCGAAGGTGATGAAAATTGTATCCTTTTCTCCTGGGCACAGGAAGGAGTGGAGATGGCTGTGTTGTGTTGTTCCTTTGACTCTTTTCCACCTGCAGATATGGAATTCCTGGAGGTCCTCACCGAGGGGCTGGAGCGTGTGCTGCTTGTACGGGGCGGAGGCAGCGAGGTCATCACCATCTATTCCTAGAGGATGGGAGGTCTTCCTCCTGACGACCCGAGTTCAAATTGATACTTGCTTCCTACCTGTTCCCATGTGCCACTTGGATCTCCCAAGGAGACCAGCTATTACCGCCACATTTATTTGCTTTCATTTCTCGTGGCAATTCAGGGTCTTCAGAATTGGGTGTTTTCCCCCCAGTGTTTGGAGGATGGATAGTTGGCAGCTTTTTCAGCTTCCATCGAGTTAGAGCTACACGCTAGAACCTTCACAGGCTTGTTGCGAGAGGGAAATTAGAGATAGGTAGGAAATCGCTCTGTCAGCCCTCTCAAGAAATGTAGGAGCCGTGTGACGAGTAGTAATTCCTGCAGGGCATTAAGAGGAGCAAAAAGATCAGGAAAGGAGTGACAGGATCCATCAGCTGGAACAGCAGGTTTGGCCCAGCTGGAGAAGCTGTTACTTGTTGTTATCATGTTAAGAGGAACAAGAAGGGAAAGGAGATAACTGTTGGGTGACTTAGAAGAAGGGAAATCCATCCTTCCTTGTTCTATTTTCTCCTGGTCAGCACCAGAGTCTCTTTGCTTTCCTTCCCACTGAAATCAAGGCCATAATAAGCACTTAGAAAGTTGGAAGTCACTTTTCAGTGTGCTTAAAACCCTGATCCCTTGTGGCAGGGGTAGGCAACCTCGGCTCTTTTATGACTCATGGACTTCAACTCCCAGAATTCCTGAGTCAGCATAGCATAGCTGACTCAGGAATTCTGGGAGTTGAACTCCATGAGTCATAAAAGAGCCGAGGTTGCCTACCCCTGCCTTGTGGTACTCAGAATCAGATACACTGTTTGTCGACAAGGCGAGAGAATGGCTGATCCCCAAGTTAGGGTGGAAGCAGCATATTGATGGAGAAACATCTTTTCCATCTGGCCTTTTAGCAGCTGCCTTTTCTTCTTTTTATTGATATTCTGTAGAACCAATTGCTAGGCACACTCTGTTCTTACAGAGCTGACATACTTTCTTCTTACTCACCGATGGGGACAGGATTTCTATCCTGAAGAACAGGGTTTGCTGATTTTCCAAATTACCCTCTTTGCTTTTGAAGAGGTCCACCTCTTCCTCCAAGCTTGGATAAGAAGAAAATTAATGCCACATCTTCTGTGCCAAGCAAGATTGCTCCCTTCGATGTCAGTGACAAGGATATACAGCTTGCTTTGATAAGTGTTGGGATGGAGTTTTTCCTTACCTCTACAGAAGCAAACTTAGG
This sequence comes from Vipera berus, assembly GCF_964194415.1. Classification (NCBI taxonomy): domain Eukaryota; kingdom Metazoa; phylum Chordata; class Lepidosauria; order Squamata; family Viperidae; genus Vipera; species Vipera berus. Next base: position 11,183,070 of record NC_138205.1, on the reverse strand, counting down.
GAAAGGTGCTTTGTCTATTTTGTCCTATCTAATTTCAAGGATGGATGTCTCCTCCTCCTGGTACCTCTTGCTCAAGAACAGAATACAGGGACCACTCCCTCGGGGTAGCCTTAAAAGACACATCTCAAGCCTCTCATTTTATTTTTTAAGAGAGAATTTCACAGACATCTCTTATTTTGGCTGAGACTTTTTTTTAATTTATTTAGGGTGCAACCTTGTTTACATCGCATCGGATTGGGAGTGTGATTTTTTTTTTGCTTCTTGAATTATGTAAAGAATAAACATTTTATATACAAATTTTATTTTAGTAGTTGTGCATAATTGGCTCCACTTGCTCATGTATTCATTATGTAACATTCATCCACTTTAGAGCCTTGGCGTCATTTATAAAAAGCAGTTAAAATAAATAGTGGCATATGTTTACATTTTACACACAAGAAAACCTACATTTAGTGGTCTAGTTCATGCAAACATGACTCTGAGACTAATGTGAACAGGCTATTGTAGAACAAGTTTTACCATTTTCCCCCATTAAATTTGTATCAGTGGCTTAAGAATTGGGTAACGTACATGAATATTGGTGTACCTATTTGTTCTCCACTGTAAAAGAGTCTGTGCATTTTACTCCATTAGTCGTTGCTCACTATAAGGGGTGGCGCTCATCTCCATTTCAAGGCCATTGAGCCAGAAAATGTCTAAAGACATTTTCAGTGTCACGTAGCCACCGAAGTGGTACCTATTTACTTACATTTTCATGCTTCCAAACTGCTAGGTTGGCAGAGTTGGGACGGGAGCTCCTGTGGTGCTTGGGTTTCGAACCTGGGCTGCCGGCTTTTCAGCCAACATGCCCAACATCTTAACTGCTGAGCCACTGGACTGTCCCACTGTTCTCCTTGAAGCTTTCAAAAATTTTCATTGATGGTTCATACGTAATTGATACAAGAGATCATCAAGCAGATGCCTATACCCTTTTTAGTTGGCTTTAGGATAACAAAACCAAAATTTTATCAAGTATTAGAATTAGCTATGAATTAATTTTACATTCAGGTCAGACTCTGCATGCATTCAGCCTAGAACTCTTAGCTTTGAGATTGGAGTGCTGCAGATGCCTTTCTGGGCCACCTGTTTCTTCATAATTTTCAGATAAGTGAAGCGCTCAGTATATAACCTGGGTCATCTTGCAACGTTGGGTACTTCCTAGTATTATATACATATTATAGGAAAATGGATTTTCTGATGGTAGAACTTCAGTGACACACTAAACACATTTAAAAGTTAACATTTTTATTTTGCTTTTTAACAGAGAGGAAATTTACTAAGGCAAGTCTTTTGCTTCAGCTCCTCCAAAGCATATCAGTCCTTGTTCTGGATAACATTCTGTAAATGCTTCCTACTGTTCCACAATGCAGCAACATGCACTTAAAATCCAGCATGTTTTGGAGTCAACAGAAGGAAGAATAATTCACAATAGCAAGGCAGACACCTAGAGCAGCAGTTGATTTCTGGAAATGGGGTCAGGTCATAAGATTAGACCCCCGCCTGTATACTCCATACGCTAGGCAGAAGACAGAAAATACTGTGAGTCACAAACCACAAGTCAGCAATTTGAAAATTAGGCTACCCTTAAACAGGATCAGCAGCAAGAGAATTGTTAAAAACCTGGATTAGATCTGGGTTCTTGTAAATAGTCTAATACTGCCCTTTTGTGAAGTTAAGAGCGCAAAGACTTGAGAGCTTTGATCCAAGAAATCTGTCCTGTACACCACCTTCCCCTTTCCTCAGCAATATACACAACCTAGTGAGATGACCCAAGGGAGGAGAGTTCATACAGTTCACACTTACCTCAGGTGGTTCAATAAAAGCCAGCCAGTCAGAAGCATGAGTTGGCAGCAGCCCCATTGACTGACACTTGTAAACAGCCAAGGCCAAACCTAACAGGTTGCCAATTAAATACACCAGTCCCTGAAGAAACTTCTGACTTGAGCTTTCAAGCAGCTTAAAGGCTGTGGGGATAATACAAAAGAAGTTAAGCTACCACTGTAAACTATGAAACACTACACAGCACACTAGCTGATAGCGCTGGGTAGAAAAGCCTGTTTGGGGATATGGTTGTCGACTGAATAATCTTTCCAGAATGAGATTTGGGAATCTCTTATTAAAATGCTAATATAAATCATAATTTATCAAGGAGTAGGAAATATAAAGTCAATCTTACTAAGTGAATTTTTACCATTGGAGATTAAGCTGCTTTGCACTTTGTCCTAATGACAACTCTGAAGCCAAGCACAAGTCTAGATATGGATCTTAATCAGAGGGATTGTTTTGCACCTAGCAATCCCCTTTTCTTTATAAGCCTCTAGAATAGATGTCCCAAATCCATCTAGCAAATGTTCCTCATTCATGTTATTGTTCCTGGATTGCCTTGGTTTAGCATAACCTAGTGTATGTAGCATTTACTTATTTGTACTGTGTGTAAACTGCCCACTCAACAGAGTTCTAGTATTCCCATTTTAAAAAAAGCTGCCCACTCGAGTTCCAGTATTCCCATTTTAAAAAAAGAGAAAGCCCTTCCATGTATCCTGTTTTTGAAATTGTTCAAACTGTACTTTGGAACACAACTAAGACTATCAGTTTTTTTCTTCGAGTTGGAATAACAGCCCCACAAAAGAGAAAATGGGGAAAAAAAGTGGGATAAAAGAAGGCTTTGGATGGTGATACAAGGAGACTTACTAGCAGAGATGGACATTAGTGCTTGGATGGGCCTCCAGGCCATCATACAGACCATCATGGTGGGGAAGATAGAAATTGTATTCCCTGCCATGTACATGATGAACAGGTTCATAGGTATTTGCTTCAAGGGACCGAGAGCAATATCCCAGCAGCGCTAAAACATTTAAGGAAGAAAAATAGAATTCAATAAGCAAAGTCTATACAGTCTAGTTCTACATTTCGAACAGCTATAGCATTTCTACGACCAGCTCATCCATTTTCTCTCCAGGACATTACCTTTTCAACCAGGATGCGATCTGTCTCCTGAACGCTTGTGTCAGGCACCTGCTTATCTGAATAGCCTATAGGGTAGAGGGTGTCTCCTTGGCTGCTGCCACGGTCACTTCGGCCTCTGGCAAAGAAAAAGAAATTCCTCATCCAAATGCACATGCCCAACATTTGTGGATTGCCTATGTGAGGAGACATATACAGGGGCTTCTCCTAGGCACTTACCTACCACCACTGCCTGGACCGCTCAATTCAATGGCCCACTTGAAACGTCGTCCACGATTGGTCACCAATCCCCCTCCGGTGCTCATTGTTGCCTGTAAAAGAGATAATGCACACTCTAAATAAGACCCTCAATTAAATATTAAAGAAGTGAGCAGCCTGACCCGTTTGGTCACACATCCCACAATCCTGAAGAAACTGCAAGCCTCCTCTTGCATCACTGCCTCCATTCTTTTCAACAGGTATTATAATGTCTCTAGCCAGGTTAACATTGCAATGGAAGCTGGGAACCAAACCTAGCAAGCTCTTGGTTTCATGATTAATACACATCATCTAAGCAGCTGACAGTTCACATAAACTCGGATATAGCAGTGTCAACAACATTTTCTCCTAAAACACAACTACCCTACCCTACCCTTCCCATACCATATTTTATTGATTCATTATTTATATCCCACCTTTATTTTTTATATATATATAAACTCAAGGTGATGAAAATATCTAATACCCTTTCTCTTTCCTATTTTCTCCATAACAACCCTTTGGGGCTCAGATAGAGAGTGATTGACCCAAGATTAACCAGCTCTAACTTTCTCCATACTTCATTTGGAACTTTTAATTCCACACCACCACCACCACCACCCCGCAACAAGGCAACTCTTTTGACCCTTCCTATATCCATTCTAAAGGTAAAGGTAAAGGTTCCCCTGCACATGCGTGCTAGTCGTTTCTGACTCTAGGGGCCGGTGCTCATCTCCGTTTCAAAGCCCAAGAGCCAGCGCTTGTCCAAGGACATCTCCGTGGTCATGTGGCTGGCATGACTAGACGCCAAAGGCGCACGGAACGCTGTTACCTTCCCACTGTAGTGGTCCCTATTTTTCTACTTGCATTTTTATGTGCTTTTAAACTGCTAGGTTGGCAGAAGCTGGGACGAGTAACAGGCGCTTACTCTGCTACACGGCACTGGGGATTCGACCCGCCAAACTGCCGACCTTCTGATCGACAAGCTCAGCGTCCTAACTCACTGAGCCACTGCGTCCCTTGTGTATCCATTCTAGCATCTTCCTATTCCTCTATGATATCCAGCTCTTGCTCTTCCTCACCTACTTTAGAACCTACTTTGTCACTTTGAATGTACACTAATCGACGCACATTAAAATGAAATTTTGTTGCATACAGCTCTCAAAGGATCGCCACCTCTGATATACACTACATAAATATGACAAAAATAAATAAATACAGAATTATACATATACCCACATATATTATACGACACAGAGAAACAACAGTCTAGTTTGGGTTGTGTATACATGTGCATGGAAAGAAAAATGAATCTCGAGTTTACCAGACGGATGGCATAGGGAACAAACCTATTACAGAATCAGGTAATCCTGCTAGAAATACTTCAAAACCTCCTCCCAGAGGGGAGCAATAGAAACAGACCCTAAAGTAGGTGTGTGGGGTCTCTAACAATGCTCTGAGCTCTAAGCACATATAAGCGCTTATAAGCAGCATCCTGAACACCAGGAAGCGAGCTTCCTATGATCTTCTTGGCTGTCCTTACCATGTATGGACTTTCTTATTCATTATCCCTCTGATTCATTTCCCTGCTCCTCTTCCTTAGCCCATTTGAGCTATAGTATAGTATTTATCAAAGGGACGCGGTGGCTCAGTGGGTTAGGACGCTGAGCTTGTTGATCAGAAGGTCGGCAGTTTGGCGGGTGGAATCCCGAGTGCCGCGTAACAGAGTCAGCACCTGTTACTCGTCCCAGCTTCTGCCAACCTAGCAGTTCGAAAGCACGTAAAAATGCAAGTAGAAAAATAGGGACCGCTACGGTGGGAAGGTAACAGCGTTCTGTGCACCTTTGGTGTCTAGTCATGCCAGCCACATGACCACGGAGACGTCCTCGGACAAGCGCTGGCTCTTTGGCTTTGAAACGGAGATGAGCACCGGCCCCTAGAGTTGGAAACGACTAGCACACATGTGCGGGGGAACCTTTACCTTTATAGTATTTATCATGGAGATACATTCAAGTGCATGGTTAATGGTATAGCTGCTATATCATCAAAGATGCATTTGAATCTATCTCCATGATACATAATCAGCATAATATACTGAGGGTTGCAGGTCTATATTTTTTTTAAAAAAGTCCAGTGTCTATTTTTTAGGAAAAGCATTTGCTCATCATTTATCAGAAACATTTAGAGTTTTTGAAGTACACTGCTGAATTATGCTGAAAATGTACTCCTTGCAGTCTTGGACATAGGATATTTATCTCTAAATCTGAAGCAGAGTGATTTTTGTCTAGTAAAACATGTACATATTAGAGATTAACACATGCAAAAATGCTAAATTTCCAAACGTAAGCATAAAATGGCATTTATGTAACCGTCTACATTGAAACTCATAAAACGAAGTGTTTTCAAGTTCATCTGGGAAGAGTCACAAAAGGGAATTGTTCACTGCAAATGGTGAAACAGCTTCTGCACAGAAATGGGAGATTCTGAATATTGGTGTCTCTAATTTCCTCTCACATATAAGATGGTGCTCCCTCTACTACCATGCAGTAGCCTGAAGAGAGGAAGATTAAAAAAAAAAAAGAACAACAGAATAACAGAGTTGGAAAGGGCCTTGGAGGTCATCTAGTCCAACCCCCTGCTCAGGCAGGAAACCTGGCCTATACCATTTCAGACAAGTGGCTGTCCAATCTCTTCTTAAAAACTTCCAGTGTTGGAGCACCCACAACTTCTGGACGCAAGCCGTTCTGCTCCTTCCCAATAATCTCTGCCCCCAGAAGAGATTATTGTCCCACAACTGTAATAAAAACTCTCTTTTTCCCGATCTACAGGTCCCTGCAACTGTAATGCCTGGCCATAAATCCCTTTTCTCCAACCTCTATGAGGTCTCGGGGACTGCAGCGGCCAGGAATCCCTAACCATTATTTTAATTTATTTTAATTTATTTAATTTATTTCAATTTTTAATTTTAATTTACTGTACAGAGACCTTTACGTTTTGTTGTTGTTAGCCGCCCTGAGTCCCTCGGGAGATAGGGCGGGATATAAGTCCCATAAATAAATAAATAAATAAAATCATCAGTAGTAGTTGTCCTTGCTGGGAAGCCTGGGAGTTGTAGTCCCTGAAGAGTAGGAAGGCTGTGTGAGAGAGGTGGCAGCTTCAGCCTTTTGAGAGGTTAAGTAACGCGAAGTCCAGGAGGGATTTTTTTTCCCCTCGCTTCTAAGTCACAACAAAACCCCAACCCTAACAAGGCCGGGAAGCCTGGGAATTGTAGTCGACCCGCAAAGCCCCAGGGGAAAAAAAAGCGTTTACACTCACGGTTCGAAAAAGCTGCAGCAGCTGTCTCCGGTTTTTACGTCACGGCTCTGCGCCACACGGTCCACCTCTGATGACGTCACGAGCAACGCTACGTCCCTTGCTTCCTTCCTTCGTTTCTGAATTCTTAAGTCTCCTCTGCTCCAAATTCCTCCCGCGGAAGAGTTTCGTCAGAGAGGATTCAAATCTAGAGAGACACCCCCTTCCCTCTCTCAGCTTATTTCCGGTGAAGCGCCTCGGTCCTCCCGGAAGACCGGTCTGTGCCTCACTCCGTCTCGTCTCTTTGATTCAGAGGCTTCTTGCGCATGCGCCCGGAGTTGCTTAAACCATGAGAGTCTTAATCGGTGAGTGGTGGTCGCTCTGGCTTTAAGAGCCGAAGAGCGCCCCTTTGCAATGGGGAGGAACGGCTGTTTTCTTTGCTGCGGGGTTGCTCTGGTTTGTGTGTTTTTTTTTTTTTGCAATTGCAATTAGGGTGCAGGATTATCGCCACCTTGAACTGCGGTCAATACGCGAGATATGTGCAAAGGGTGAACGGGAGATTCCTCTTTGAGGAATGCGGGTCCCGTCCGAGGAGTTGAAAGGCATTGGATAAGGACTTGGGGGAGGGTTCAGGTCGACCTTCAGTTTGGGACAGGTGCTTTTCTCAACCTGCTTCCTTGCTAGGGATGCTGCCTTCAGGAAGGGTGGGATATGCATCTATCAAAGAGAAAAGGGAGGTTTTTTTTTTTAAAAAAAAAAACCATTTATATCCCGCCCTTCTCCCAAGACTCAGGGCGGCTTACAATCTAAAGCACAAATCAATGTGCTTAGCAATAGCCTTCATTCTATGTATATGCCTGCTTATTAGGGCTTTCGCCCCCCCCCCCCCAGCAGCATTATTACAAAGTCAGCTTATTGCCCCCAACAATCTGGGTCCTCATTTTACCTACCTCGGAAGGATGGAAGGCTGAGTCAACCTTGAGCCTGGTGGGACTCGAACCTGCACTAATTGCAGGCAGCTGGTGTTACTTTTCTTTGCAGAAGAAAGACAGGAGTTCTCCCCTCAATAATGTTTTTGTTTTTCATTTAATTCTCTGCCTTCCAGTCAGTGTTGATTTGCTGGTAACCACCTGGATGAATCTCTGCAGCTTTCTTGGCAGTTGTTTGTTTTCTGGAAGGTGGCTTGTCCTTATTTATTTATTTATTTTATTTATTTTAATTCCATTTATATCCCGCCCTTCTCCGAAGACTCAGGGCGGCTTACAAGCTTAGCAGTAGCCTTCATTCTATGTATATGCCTGCTTATTAGGGCTTTCATACACCCCCCCAAGCGGCATTATTACAAAGTCAGCTTAACTGCCCCCAACAATCTGGGTCCTCCTCTTTCCTACAGCTGCGAGAAAAATGACTAGTCCAAGGTCACCTAGCTGGCTTTGTGCCTAAGGCAGATCTGGGATTTCTGATGTCCTGGTTTCTACCCTGATGCCTTAGCTAACACACCAAACTGGCTCACTAGTAATGCATTGCCTGACTTTTCCCTTCCTTCCTCTTGAGAATCCAAAGCTGTTAAAAATCCTCATTTGCTGCAAGAATCTCCCTCTATTCTACTGGTCAGTCCAATAAACAGAATCCTACTGGCTGAGGATTGTGCAGGTGTGACCAAAAAACCCCCACAAAACCCCTATGGCTAGCTCCGTGACTTCAGATGTTCCTGGGAGTTGGCTTCAATCACCCAATCATTTTAATCTTAGGAATGTCTATGGAGGTTCTCGGTCATCTATTCTACGTCATGTTTGTCCCAACATTGCTTTCAAAAAGGCCGCTGGACTTCCTTGATTTTTCTTGGAAGACGTTTCACTTCTCATCCAAGATGCTCCTTCAGTTCTAATGAACTGGTGGCAAATGGAAACAAATTGTATAAATCCTCTCCATTCCCCACCAGTTAGTCAGAACCGAAGAAGCTTCTTGGATGAGAAGTGAAACGTCTTCCAAGAAAAATCAAAGACCTTTTTGAAAGGACGTTTGGGACAATCTTAGCAATGCTTCCTTCAAGGAAAAAAAAGTTAAAAAAATTCTCATAACCTATGTAGGTATACGCCAACCAAAGAGTGTCGAGTGGTGGGTACTAGAAGATGGGCTTTTTCGACAGTGGCTCCTGCTCTATGGAATATCCTCCCTTTGAAGATTAGAATGACTCCAAACCTTTTAGCCTTTCGTAGGGCCCTAAAAACTATGTACTTGGGTTGAATGTGTTAAGAACCCAGTTTCCAGGCTGCGTGGCTAAAATCCATTTAATTTGGATTTTTTTTTCTATTTTTTCATTCTTTTGTTTTATAACATTTTAGTATTTTACTTGTAATATATTTTTTGAATTGTAAACTGGGTGGCTATAGCAATTTAATAATAATAACAAAAACCTCTTTCCCCAATAGAACATTTCCATTCCTTTTTTTGTGGGTGACCCAAACAACTTCCCCCAATTTTTTTGTTTGCTTTGTTGGGTTTTTAAGGAAGTGAGTCGCTTGCCATAAGGAAAGAAAGCTGTTGGATTTATTGAATGGGATATTCAGATTTTAGGAAACAGACAATCTCCTTGAGAACTCTGAAGATGAGGAACATAAGCTTTAATGAACTAAAATTACAACTAAACTTAAGCCAATTTGGTCTAGTGATCAAGGCATCTGGCTAGAAACCAGGAGGCTATGAGTTCCAATTCCACCTTATCGCCTGGTGCGCCAGTTGCGACCCTATCTGGACCGAGATGCCCTACGCACAGTCACCCATGCGCTTGTGACCTCCCGGTTAGACTACTGCAACGCTCTCTACATGGGGCTGCCCTTGAGGACCACTCGGAGGCTTCAGCTGGTGCAGAATGCGGCCGCGCGAGTTGTGATGGGGGTTTCCCGATACTCCCATGTAACACCTCTACTCCGCGAGCTGCATTGGCTTCCGGTTGCCCTCCGGGTGAGATTCAAGGTGCTGGTGATGACCTATAAAGCCCTAAATGGCTTGGGTCCGGGATATCTGAGGGAACACCTGCTGCCGGCATCAAGCTCCCTTCGTCCTGTGCGCTCCCACAGGGAGGGCCTTCTCAGGGTGCCGCTGGTAAAAGACTGCCGGCGGATAACACCCAGGGGGAGGGCCTTCTCAGTGGGTATGCCTGCCCTTTGGAACCAGCTGCCCGTAGAGCTGAGGACTGCCCCCGACCTTTGTTCATTCCGCCGGGACCTGAAGACCTGGCTCTTTGAGCTTTCCGGCCCAGGCTGAGAGTTTTTAATTGGGGGTTTTATATTTTTCAGGGATCAAATTTAATTATTTTTAATTGTTTTTAACTTTTGTATTGTATTGACGTTTTAAAATACCTTGTAAACCGCCCTGAGTCCTACGGGAAAAGGGCGGTATATAAATTCAATAAACTTTAACTTATTATGAAAGACATTTGAGGGACTTTGGTCCAGTCCCTCTCTCTTAGCCCAACCCAACTCAAAAGGTTATCGCTGTGGAGAAAACCAGAGGAGGAAAGAGCATTAGATATGCTCACTGTCTTGAGTTATTTATAGCAATAATGAATAAAAATATCTAAAATATAACATAGTCACATTGATTTGAAGGGAGGGCAGTTGGGAAACTTAGATTGAATATTAAGCAAAAGAAACTTAAAAGGGTGCATCTTTTTTCAGCGCAATCTTATGTGTTCCCAAGTAAGCCAAAACAAGCTCCTGGAGTAAAAGCAGGATATGAGCTTAACAGAGAAATAATTTCTCAACAGGATTGCGGTTGTTTTAACTGTCTCATTCACTATTCCATCATCTCTTTTTGAATGTAATTTAGGTGGCGGGACTGGATTTATTGGCCGAAACTTAAGCCGGGTGCTAAGAAGCCAAGGCCATGAAGTCACCTTTATTTCTCGTCAGCCTGGAAAGAACCGATTAACTTGGGTAAGGGATGGGCTTAAGACAAGCTGAAACTTAGAAGGATATTTTTAAATGCATTCCAGACTGGACGGTTGCAATTTAATTTCTTCTGAAGTGACGGTGGAGGAAAGGTTTGTATAGATGAAGAGGAGAGATGGAGGACAAAGTTACAGAAAAACCTGAAGAATCTATAGGGCAGCTTACGAGAGAAGTTAGATGAATTAAGGACAAAGTGGAAATTTTAGGAAGTAAAACAAATAATGAACAAAGAGACGGAGAAGGACTTAGACAATCTGGCATTACTGGAGCAGAGAGAAAATAAATTTTATTTCAGATTTACAGCTGTTCCAGAGAAGACTCCAGAAAAAAGATTCTTCTAGCCTTAATAAAAACTTTTTTTTTTTAATGGGATGAGGATGATATGGAGGTAGAAATGGTCAAAGTGTATTGAATCAACAGACGATTGGCAACATCAAAAAATGTACCAAGAAGGACTAGAGGCTTGCCATTTCTTTCCTTGCTGACAAAAGCTTCTCCCGTTGAACGCTAAGATCCAGTGACAAAGAACAGAACAGCTTGTTTGGGTGCTCATTCGCTGTAGGTGGGGACAGCAAAGTTAATGTTGGGGAATGAATGAGCCATTTGTAGTTGAAATGAATACAGGTAGTCCTCGCGTTACAACAGATTGTTTAGTGACCGTTCGAAGTTACAGCGGCACTGAAAAAAGTGTCCTATGACCATTTTTTCACACTTAGGACGGTTGGAGTATGCCAATGGTCACGTGATCAAAATTCAGATGGCAACCGACTCGTATTTATGATGGTTGCCATTACCGAGAGCTGTGTCATCCCTTTTTGTGACCTGACAAGCAAAGTCAAGGGGGAAACCAGATTCACTTAACAAGCTATTCTCCAAAGCACCTGAAAGCAGGACAAAGAAGCAACGGATGGAAACTAGTCAAGGAGAGAAGCAACCTAGAACTAAGGAGAAACTTCCTGACAGTTAGAACAATTAACCAGTGGAACAACCTGCCTCCAGAAGTGGTGAATGCTCCAACACTGGAAGTTTTTAAGAGGAGACTGGACAGCCATTTGTCTGAAATGGTATAGGGTTTCCTGCCTGAGCAGGGGGTTGGACTAGATGACCTCCAAGGTCCCTTCCAACTTTATTATTATTGATACTGTTGTTGTTGTTGTTGTTATTATTGTTGTTGTTGTTGTTGTTGTTATTGTTATTATTATTATTATTATTATTATTATTATTATTATTATTATTATTATTATGTTACTAACTTAACAACTGCAGTGATTCACTTAACAGCTATGGCAAGAAAGGTCCTAAAGTGGAGCCAAAGTCACATAACAGCTGTCTCACTTAGCAACAGAAATGTTGCGCTCAGTTTATGCTCATAGGTTGAGGACTATCTGTAGTTAAGAATATAACCTCTAACATATCGTAGGACGAGAATTGATTTAGTCTATAGAAGGCAGAAATCAGAAGGACTCTAAGAATACCTTTTCAATCCTAATAATAATAATTAAAAGGTTTAAGCTTTATATGAACCATAGTGGAGCTCGCTTCACCCGATGCAATGGAGCAACTAGATTGGTGTAGAATTTAAATTGGGGTGCAAGGAGAAAGGAGGGAAAGATAGAAATCAAGGTGGCTATGCAGATGACATGTAAAATAGATTGCAGATTGCCTTGATCAATTAACATTTGCCAATGGAGAGTTCCTTTAAATAATGTGAGACTATCCATTAATGTCACCTGGAAATCAACCACAAAAAATTGCTTGTATATTTTGGACATGTTGGGTAACGTTTTCTGTCTAGTTTTCTTTCTATTTCTGTTCTGAGTATTTGGGATAAGGTAGAAAAATGTACCCTTTTCAACTGTGGAGAGTTAGCTAAAATGATTATTATACAACCTTAGAAAGAAATTACATTTCATTTGTAGCAACCATCAGATAAGAAAGACAGGAGCCATTTAGGAAAAACCCATCTTAAGGGATCAAACAGTTAAAAGCGCTTGTACCTTCAGACTTGCAAGATTCTATTAATAAACTCCCTTTTTATGATCTTGTAATCCCTTAATTCGGGGGTAGAATCGGGTGACTAGATAGAACAGAGCGTTTGTTCGTGGCAGTTTTTTTTTTCTTTGTGCCCTGGGAGAGAAATATCTGCATTACCTGGGCTTGAACTCTCAACCTTCTGAGTAGGAGGCAAACATCTTCACCACTAAGCCACAGCGTTGCTTATTTGCAAGATTCTATTAATGTAGCCTTATAATAAAGTATAATTAGGTCATACAATTGTGTTTCCTGTCTGGTTTATCTGGGAAGGCTGTCAAAATGCATTTGTTTGTCAGATTTAAATTAGGTTTAGGGTTTCTTTTTTTGCAAATGAGCAAGATGGAAGACTTTTGTCATATCTGGAAAGTTCTGCTCATAATATTTTTCTAGATTTTCTCTTATTCCTTCAGCAATAATTGATTCGATGTTTCCGTGTATTGCTAATACTATTGCAGACGCAGCAGCTTTTTCTCTCTGTTAATTACGGTGATATAATAATATACGTTTGAAAGAGGGAAAAAAAATAACCTGAGAAAAACCCCTGAGCTTGTGTTTTCGTTTCTAGGATGAACTCTCCCGTGTAGGCCTGCCTTCCTGTGAAGGAGTGGTCAACCTGGCTGGAGTAAATGTCCTCAATCCTTTGCAGAGGTAAGTCTCAATCATTTTGGACAGGGTCAGCTGCAGGACACTAATGTGGTTTACTCAGATTCTGCAACTGTTAATAATAATAATAATAAGTTGGAAGGGACCTTGGAGGTCATCTAGCTTCCTCAGTTGTGCTTAGAAGTAGGAATGTTAAGCAAAATTCAACAAGAAGTCTTGCTTCCAGAATAGTTCTGTTCTATTCTATTCAATTCTGTTCTATTCTGTTCATTCCGCTCCATTCCATTTCAGCAAGAAATCTTGCCTCCAGAATTGTTCCGTTCTATTCCATTCCGCTCCATTCCACTTCACCCCACCCCACTCAACCCTTTCCCTATCTCTGTCCCTATTCCTATCCTAATTTTTTTAATATGTATTCTATATTCTGTTTGTCTAGAACTGGAGCCACAATAGTTTTCCAGGACTCTCCATTCAGAATGAGAGAATAGGGGGCTGGGAATTTCTGAGCCCAGAGAAGAACTTTGATTTAATTAAAAAGTTAAAAGCTTTTACCCTGATTTCCTTTCATGTTGTTTAAAAATGTCCCCTTCCTTCATCTTAATTGTTAAAATTCAGTGACCACATGAGGAAGGACTTTGCATGGCTACAGTCAAGGTTTGAGGTGCTGTGATAAGCCTTGAGGCTTCAGGATGTGCACCCCCTTGGTAGGGCATAAGCAGATTTGTGTATTGAAGGTTTCTAAAAGAACTTAGTTCGGTAGGGAAGATTGGATCATGGAGAAGAACTTAAAAACATAGTAAGGGAAATATGCAGAGCCTGGCTTCTAGAATTCTTTTCAACTGCTTTACCAGCTGTGGTTTTAGGAGACAGCTGTATTCTTTGTCATGCATTGTGTCTGCTCGTTTCTGCTTTCCTCCTCTTGCTGTGTTTACATTTGGATGCACAAGTTGAGATGCCTATCGTCTGTTCGGACCACAGGACCAGGAGAAAAGGGAAGTTGGTAAAATGGAGCCATCAACAATATTCTAAGCTATTGCTGTCAAGTTTCCAACGTATGGGCTTTTCAAGTGACTCTGAGGCATGGTTTACCTTAAAAGTCTTTTATTTAGCCTAATACACCGGCAAATGCTTGCTTGAAGGAAGCTGGAATCTGACATCTCCGCCCCCTTGCACAATATATTAAACCCAATTCTCCACCTTTCTAATTTTGTCATTAATCATATTCTCCAATTAATTTAAAGAATCAGTTTTCCTTCCGTTAGACAACCCGCCAAGTTCTTATCTTCTTTAATTTCAGACAGCCTTGAGGCACAATCTTCCTCCTCCCTCCTCCCAGCCTTAATCTTATCTCTTAAAGCAATGCACAAGTTTAACATATGAAATAGCTGCTTCTTCATCTCTTGTCAAGCAAGAACATTCGATGTTAGCAGCGTTGACAATTGCCCAGCTACCTCTCCCTTGAGGATGTACTAGAGCAGGAGTCTCCAAACTTGGCAACTTTAAGACTTGTGGACTTCAAATCCCAGAGTTCCTCAGCCAGCCATGCTGGCTGAGTTCACAAATCTTAAAGCTGCCATGTTTGGAGACCTCTGGACTAGACATATTTGTAGGAAGATGATGATATTATTATTATTATTATTATTATTATTATTATTATTATTATTATTATTATCTGCCGATCCTGACATAATCCAGCCATTTTCAAATTTCTTTTTCAATTGCCAACTTCTCCCACCCCACCACGCTTGGTCTGATCTATTCTGCTTCTCTGCCTACAAAAACACACACTGGACCGAATGTCCCATTTCATAATTTCATTTCCAGTATTTAATTTAGTTGAAATGAAAAAAGAAAAGAAAAGGATCTTGTATATGGCAAAAAAGATTCAGCTCGCAAGCTGAACGTCATTGCCTTTGTAACCCTTATGACCTGTTAGAGAAAAGACGCTTGTTCTGTATTGTATATGTAAACATTCTTTCAATGGAAGTGTATATATGTTAACAAGTACAAATATTAGGCATCGTCAAAGTATATAAGTAAAGCCGCTTGACAGGAATACACGCGGGAACTTTGACAGCTGTCAAAGTTCCCCGCACTGCGCAGGCGCCTCCACTGACAGCTCGCGGCTGTCAAACTCCGGACCGTGAAGAAGCCTGAGCTGTCAAAGCGTCCACCGCACAGCGCAGGCGCAACCACTGACAGCTCGCGGCTGTCAAAACACCACACCACGCGAAAGCCGGAGCTGTCAGAAGAAGACGACGCTGATTGGTCCCCATCTGACACGGCGCCAAAACAAACACTTCTGATTGGTCCTCGCGACCAGCTGCCGGCTATAAAAGCCGAACAAGTCATTCAATGTTGTCTTGCTCTAAATAAACTTGTTGTTAACTAGCCTGTCGTCCCGAGCGGTCCTTTGGCTACTTCACTGGCGACGAAGGTGGGATCGCTCCGGAGCTGAAGTCACGGCCGAGGAAGAGAGTTCCCGGCAAGAGCTGACACGGAAGTTTTAACTTCCATCGGAGCAACCCAGGACCGGACGACATGGCAAACTTCGGCCGTGTGAGGGAGTTTGATACCCGCCATCCCGAGAGATGGCAATCACACCTCGGCCAAGTTGAAGGATTTCTCCTCGTCAGTAAAATCACTGACGACCGAGCAAAGGCCGCCGCCCTGCTGTACATCAGCGGGCCCCCGGTGTACGACGCAGCCGTCGGGCTGTTCAGCCCAGTGCCCATCACGGAAGTCTCCTACGCGGACCTGGTGGACCAGCTGAACAAGTACTACATGCCGGCTCGCTCGGAACTGTACTGGCGGGTGCAATTCGCACAAAAGAAACAACGGCAGGACGAGCCCGCCAACGAGTTCATCGCCGGGGTCAGACACGCCGCGCGGAACTGCTGCTTCCCCGACCTGGAAGACCGCATCAGAGACCAGGTGGTGATCGGTCTGAGGGACGAGAAGCTACAAAAAAAACTGACGTCCAAACCCGACATGAATCTGGCTGAGCTGACCAGGGAGATCATGGCATACGAACACAGCCACAAAAAGAAGCCGACGAACACGACCCCAGAGACCCCGGCGACCGTCTACCAGGAAAGCGCAACCTTCAGCGACAGCGGAGAGTCGGTAGATTTCACCGATGGAGAAGCCCTACAGCGCAGGATGGAGCACCGACAGCCGAGGAGGGGCAAAACGTCGGACCGCCGAGGATTCAGGGACCCTCCACCGCCACCCCCGCGTTACGTGCAACGAGCCGCCTGTGCCAGCTGCGGGGGCAACCATGCCCGAGGAAGCTGCCGCTTTAGGAACG
The DNA here is from genome assembly GCF_964194415.1 of Vipera berus. Classification (NCBI taxonomy): domain Eukaryota; kingdom Metazoa; phylum Chordata; class Lepidosauria; order Squamata; family Viperidae; genus Vipera; species Vipera berus. The sequence continues at coordinate 11,166,639 of NC_138205.1, read as the reverse complement.
CAAAATGCCACAACTGCGGGAAGACTGGCCACATCAAGCCGGTGTGCCGCAGCAAGGGCCGGGACAACGTCAATGAGGTGGAGGCAAACCCCCCAGGTAGGCCGGCTGCCCAGGCCAACAGGGAAACCCCACCAGGCAACCGGGTTGAGACAATCGATAGGGTAAACTGCATAAGTTCCAAGGTTAAGGTCTGGGTCAGAATTCAGGGGGTGCCTTGCCACATGGAGGTGGATTCAGGGTCAGCGGTCTCCTTAATTTCGCTAACAACCTATCAGGAGATCTGTCAGAAAGGCCGAAGACAAATTCCCCTGAAACAAACTCAGGTTCACCTTGCAGACTTCCAGAAAACCCCTATTCCGTTGGAAGGGAAAGCCAAGGTCCTTGTACAGTATAAGGGGTTCAAAGGTCCCCTGGAGGTTTTAGTTACGCCAGGGAACCGTACCAACTTGATAGGGCTTAACTGGTTCACTCCACTAGGCATCGCCTTATCAGGGGTTAATACCATTCAAACACCCAGCCTGGAAGCCGTTTGCGAAAAGTACGCCGACGTTTTCGATGGCACTTTAGGGAAATATACAGGTTCCCCCATTTCCCTGCAATTAAATCCAGCAATCCAACCAATTAAAATAAGAGCTAGGAGGGTACCCTTTGCCCTCAAAGAAAAAATTGAAAACGAGCTTGACCGACTCGTGAGTCTAGGGGTGCTTGAGCCAACAGATGGGGGAACCTGGGAGACCCCTATTGTCACCCCAATCAAACCTAATGGCGAAGTGAGAGTATGCGCTGACTATAAGGCGACAGTCAACCTAGCCCTCAGCCCCCATGCTTACCCGGTGCCAGCGGTAAGGGACGTATTTGCTTCCATCCGCTCTGGCACCATTTTCGCCAAGCTTGACCTCACGCAGGCGTATTTACAACTGCCTGTCACAGACGACACCGCGGAAGCGCAAACTATTGTCACCCACCGCGGTGCTTTTAAAGTTAAGAGGCTTCAATTCGGCATATCTGCAGCCCCGGGTATCTTCCAGGGTATCATGGAAAAGACCTTGAAGGGAATACCCGGGGTCTGCCCCTATTTCGACGATGTTCTCATCGCCGGAGAAAATGAAGCTAGTTTAGCTGACAGGTTGTCAGCTGTGCTGAGCCGGCTCAGAGAAGCCGGTCTCAAACTTAAGCGGGAAAAGTGCTCCATTGGAGTCACTTCTACAGAATTCCTAGGGTATAAAATCGATAGCCAGGGCATCCACCCCACCTCTGAGAAACTAAGGGCTATTCAAACCGCACCCAGCCCTAGGAATAAGCAAGAGCTTCAATCCTTTTTGGGACTGTTAAACTTTTACCATGCTTTCATTCCCCACAAAGCCACTATTGCAGAGCCTCTCCATAGGCTCCTTGACAAGGGTACAACTTGGTCCTGGACCAAGGAACATGAAAATAGTTTCCAATCGTTAAAAAAGATTATCTGTCAAAGCTCAACCATCACCCTTTTCAGAGAAGACACCCCAATATGCATCGCTTGCGATGCCTCTCCCTACGGAATTGGGGCAGTCTTAAGTCACCTATTCAAGGATGGCACACAAAGACCCATAGCCTTCTATTCTCGCACTCTGACCAAAGCTGAAAGAAACTATGCACAAATTGACAGGGAAGCCCTAGCGATAGTAGCAGGGGTCAAAAAATTTCATGATTATCTGTATGGAAGACCATTTACGATATTTACAGATCACAAACCCCTGCTAGGCATATTTACTTGGAATAAAATTACACCACAAATTCTCTCTCCGAGAATCTTAAGATGGTCAACGTTCTTAGCAGCCTATTCTTATCAACTAATACATAAACCAGGTAAGGAATTGGGACATGCTGACTGCCTCAGCAGACTGCCCATACAAACCAGGGACTCAGATCCAGCCCCAGCCAGCCAAATTTTAGCAATCTCTCAACTTCCTGAATGCCCCCTGACTGCAAACATAATAGCTAATAATTCAGCAAAAGATAAAATACTTGCCAGAGTCCTCAAATGGGCCACAACTGGGTGGCCAGCTCAAAACCCACAACCCAAATTCCAACCTTATTATAATAGGAAAAACGAGATTTCAACACATAGAGGATGCCTGCTATGGGGAAATAGGGTCATCATACCAGAGGAAAACATAGACCAAACATTACACATTTTACATGAAGGGCACCCTGGAATTGTAAAAATGAAAGCAATGGCTAGAAGTTACGTGTGGTGGCCTAGCATAGATAAACAAATTGAAAAGTATGTGGGTGGGTGTTATACCTGTCAGGAGACCAGGAATGAACCCCCCCAGGCCCCGATCCATAAATGGGAGACTACAAGGAACCCTTGGTCACGTATACATATAGATTTTGCAGGGCCTATCCAGGGCCAAAGTTTCTTAATAGCAGTGGACAGCTATTCCAAGTGGCTGGAAGTCACGCCCCTTAGGAAAACAACGTCCGCAGCCACTATTCAAGCCTTACGGAAAATATTCGCAACACACGGCCTACCTGACACCATAGTTTCCGACAATGGACCTCAATTCACCTCTCGTGAATTTCAGATCTTCGCTACGAGGAATTGTATTAGGCTGGTCACGTCGGCGCCGTTCCACCCATCGTCGAACGGAATGGCAGAAATTATGGTACGATCCACGAAAGAAGCGTTAAAAAAATTCGTTAAAGGGAACTGGCAGAGGCAACTCAGCCAGTTCCTCTTAGCACAACACACAACGCCATGCTCCACAACCGGCAAATCACCAGCGGAATTAAGATGGGGAAGGAGGCTAATAACACGTCTCGACAGACTGCACCCCGACACATACCCAGAAGAACCACAACACCCCCACCCCGGCCGCACACTTAACCCTGGTCAACTAATATGGGCAAGATCATACACAGATAAAAACAAGTGGGTCCAAGGGACTGTAATAAAACAAACAGGGCCCATCTCATACCTTATAGCTACGCAGGCACAGGGCAACATACGCCGCCATATTGACCAGCTCAGACCCAGACAACCACCACACAATGCTGAGCAACCAACCAGTGCCGACGTACAACCCCCACCGGAAATGCTGCCTATCCCAAACCAGGAAGTTGAACATCAAAATGAAGAACTAGACCCAGACCACCCACCGCCCCTTCGCCGATCAACCAGGAATCGGAAACCACCCACCTATCTAAAAGACTATCAGTGGGCAGGTTCAAACATCCAAGCGGAAAGAAACGCACCAGGGGAGGGGTAAGGGGTGTATTGTATATGTAAACATTCTTTCAATGGAAGTGTATATATGTTAACAAGTACAAATATTAGGCATCGTCAAAGTATATAAGTAAAGCCGCTTGACAGGAATACACGCGGGAACTTTGACAGCTGTCAAAGTTCCCCGCACTGCGCAGGCGCCTCCACTGACAGCTCGCGGCTGTCAAACTCCGGACCGTGAAGAAGCCTGAGCTGTCAAAGCGTCCACCGCACAGCGCAGGCGCAACCACTGACAGCTCGCGGCTGTCAAAACACCACACCACGCGAAAGCCGGAGCTGTCAGAAGAAGACGACGCTGATTGGTCCCCATCTGACACGGCGCCAAAACAAACACTTCTGATTGGTCCTCGCGACCAGCTGCCGGCTATAAAAGCCGAACAAGTCATTCAATGTTGTCTTGCTCTAAATAAACTTGTTGTTAACTAGCCTGTCGTCCCGAGCGGTCCTTTGGCTACTTCATGTTCCTTGGGAGGAAAGCCATGGCAAATCTAGACAGCACACTAAAAAGCAGAGATATCACCCTGTCAACAAAAGTGCGTATAGTCAAGGCTATGGTCTTCCCAGTTTCAATGTATGGCAGTGAAAGCTGGACCATAAAAAAGGCTGAGTGCCAAAGAATTGTGGCCTTTGAACTGTGGTGCTGGAGAAGACTCCTGCGAGTCCCTTGGACTGCAAGGCGATCAAACCGGTCAGTCCTAGAGGAGATCAACCCTGACTGCTCTTTAGAAGGTCAGATCCTGAAGCTAAAACTCAAATACTTTGGCCACCTAATGAGAAGGAAGGACTCACTGGAGAAGAGCCTAATGCTGGGAAAGATTGAGGGCAATAGAAGAAGGGGACGACAGAGAATGAGGTGGCTGGATGGAGTCACTGAAGCAGTAGGCGTGAGCTTAAATGGACTCCAGAAGATGGTAGAGGACAGGAAGGCCTGGAGGAACGTTGTCCATGGGGTCGCGATGGGTCGGACACGACTTCACAGCTAACAACAACAATAGGGTTAAAGTCCTCTGTAATCAGTCAGGGTATCTCTATCCAACCTTGATGGGTTGTCATTTACCTGCAGGAAACCAAAGGCCTTTCTTTCTTCCTCCAATTCTATGCAGAGAGATCAAACTCTTGATTTCTAGAAGACGCAAGTTCTTTGATGCCACGCAAGGCAATCAGAGGGGTTTTGCTAGAAAGACATTTTTTTCTGGCTGGAATGCTCAGTAGACTTAAGGTTGTGAAAATAGGCTTCCAATGAAGATGGCCTTCAGGGAGAGATCCCTGAAGTGTTTTTTCCCTGGGCTGTGGCTCTTCAATTACTAACTGAAGGGACTGGCATTTCTTCAGTTTTTATGACCCACCCCGATCAGGGAGAGTCTAAAACAGGCGTGTCAAACTCAATTTCATTGAGGGCCGCATCAGCATTGCGGTTGCCCTCAGGGGGCCGGGTGGGTATGGCCAGGGTGGGCGTGGCCTACTGGGTGGGCGTGGCTAGAGTGCGTATGGCCTACTGGGTGGGCGTGGCCAGCTCTACATCGTTCGCATCAAGGGTGCCTATGGGGGCCTGGGCAGGAGTGGGACAGATCTGAGGGTCTCTGGCAGAAGGAGGGTCTCTGGGCCAGGGCCAAGGCAGTGGGGGCCGTACCCTCACTGTTTCCAGGATGGCTTCGTGGGCCGCATGAAACCACTTTGCGGGCCGGATCTGGCCCCCGGGCCTTGTGTTTGACATGTCTGGTCTAAAAATTACCCTTCAAAAGCCTCCAAAACAGCTGAGGTCTGCAAGCAACTTCAGGAGCTGTGCTTCAAAGTTGCTGCATGCCAAATGCTAGTGTGTGTGTATGTGGCGGGGGAGGGCTGCATTCTGTTCGTTACTGAAAATAGGCAATGTTACTGGAAGGACAAGACGTATCTTTGAAAGACTGATGTCTTTGGGGGCTTCTGCAGGTGGAATGATGCCTTCCGTCAGGAGGTCATTTCCAGCCGCGTAGAGACCACAAAGTCCTTGGCGAAAGCCATCAGAGATGCTGAACACCCACCTCAGGCCTGGGTCCTTGTCACCGGCATAGGTATTAACCACAGTGCTGTCATGTAACTTTTTTTTGCTGTCGCTTTGACTGTAAGTAAGTAGTGAGTGTAAGTACGGGTAGTCCTCAACTTACGACCACAACTGAGCCCAAAATTTCCGTTGTTGAGTGAGTTTTGCCCCACTTTACCACCTTTCCTGCCACAGGTTGTAAAGCGAAGCACTGCAGTTGGTTAAGTTAGTAACATGGTTGTTAAGCGAATCTGCCTTCCCCATGGACTCTGCTTGTCAGAAGGTCACAAAAGGTGAACGCATGACCCAGAGACACTGCAACCGTCGTAAATACGAGTCAGTTGCCAAGTGTCTGAATCCTGGATCATGGGATCACAGGGATGCCACAACAGTTGTAAGTGTGAAAACGTTCATAAGTCACTTTTTTCCAGTGCCGTTGTAACTTCAGATGGTCATTAAATGAACTGTTATAAGTCGAGGATTACCTGTAATAGGAAAAGGGTTTTGGGATCTGAATGTAGTCTCTCAGCTTTGATGGAAACTTCTTTTAAAACAATTCGTGTTAAGAACTTTCAACCATTGAGCAGCAATTTTGCTTATATAGCAACAGATAAAATTATGTGTCTACATCAAGAGCCTTAAAACCATTGACCTTATGGCTTGGTTCCGTTGAATATTCATAAACATTCTGACCAGTCAGTGTGAAGATTGTAGTGAAAGAATGTTGACAAGCAGCCTTAATATATTAGGGCAGCGTTCGTCAACCTTGTCAACATTCAAGAGGTGTGGACTTCAACTCCCAGAATTCTTCATCCAGCATGGCTGGCTGGGGAATCCTGGGAGTTGAAGTCCACACATCTTGAAGTTGACAAGGTTGAAAAACACTGTATTAGGGTCTGCTTGAAATGGATGCGTTTTTTCCTTTGGGGTTTAGGGCTAATCGAGGATTGATTGCAAAAGATGGCATCGGAGAGGGAAGCGTGCCAGTGAGGTAGAAAAGTCAAAACTTGGCTAAAGTCGTTTGAAGTAGATGGTGGTTCAGTGAATACAGCCATTACAGTTTAAGTCATGATTTGGGCTGTAGGGCAGGGGTCCCCACCCCCCATGCCGTAGACCACTACTGGGCCATGGCCTGTTCAAAACTGGGCCATGTGAGAAATGGGGAAGTGCGTGTGTCTGATGCTCGCACAAATTGCTGTGCTTGCGCTAGCATGCAAATTTCCATTCACGTGAATGGAGCTTTGCACGTGAGCACAATTGCCCTCTACACACGAGTGGAGCTTCGTGCGCAAGCGCCTGCTGCTCATGCAAATGGAGCTTCATGCGGGAATGCAAGCACCCTCTGCTCGTGTGTGAAACTCCATCCAAATGGAGCTATGTGCACATGCATGCTCCTGCCACCCACAGGTTCTCCCCCCACACACACATGTTGGGCTGGGGGACCGCTGCGGTACGGTGTTCAAACACCAATCAACAGTGGTTTGTTCAATAAAAATGTGATTAAGCAAACAAGCTTTTAGTGTGTGACGTGGGTCAAAGGAATTTATAGCTAAGTAAATAATACAGGAGCGCTTGGGAGTGGGGAGGTGGGCTAGAGGTGGAGGTCTCGCCTTAAAATCAGGAGGTTGTGATTAGGTAGTGTCAGATATTTCTCTTTCTGGCCTCAGTGAGTAATTATCTGCTGTGAACTCTGTGTAGGTGTCAGGAAGGGCATCTGGCCAGTAAACGCTTGAGTTGCCCTGGCACCACCCATAGGGAAGGGGTTACAGGGTCGTTAAAAAAAAATAGAATAGTGGTATATATGGCCCTACAGAGGTTCATGAACTCCAGGTCCTATATTCTGTATTAAGGACGTTCCATGCTGTTATGAATTGTAGAGCACCAATATCTGGAGGGTTAAAGGTTTCCAATCCGGCGTTAAAAAAAAGAATAGGTACGAATAGTGATTAAGTCAAGATATGTTTTGGAAACCTCAAAAAGAGCTAGTTTCTGTATTCTTGAACTAAGTGAGTAATAATCTCTGCAGCTTGTTTTGGGGAAAAGTATGTCTCAAAATATTTTGGTAGATGTATTCCAAAGTTCAATTCTAAAAGATGGGTGGTCGTCTGAAGAGCTATAAAATATTTGCATGGAGTACAGTTCCATAATAAATCACTGTATAATATCTCCTCCAGGATATTACCGGCCCAGCCACACCACCAAATACACTGAAGAAAGTCCAGGTGGAGACTTTGATTTCTTCTCGCGCTTGGTGACTTCTTGGGAAGAAGCAGCTAAAATTCCTAGTGAAGCTACTCGCCAAGTGGTAGTGAGATCTGGTAAGAGAGGATGTGCAATGTGTGAACATTTATTTGTAGACTACAAATTCCAAACTTCTGCTTTGAAGAGACTTTGTATACTGCTTGGTCTACAAAATTCAATTCTCATTCAGTGCAACACTTCATTCTTGTGGCTTTAGGTCACAAATAGCAATAGCACTTAGACTTATGTAGCACTTCATAGTGCTTTACAGACTTGTCTAAGCGGTTTACAGAGTCAGCCTATTGCCCCCAACAATCTGGGTCCTCATTTTAACGACCTCGGAAGGATGGAAGGCTGAGTGAGCCTTGAGCCGGTTAGAATCGAACTGCTGGCAGCCGGCAGTCAACAGAAGTAGCCTGCAGTACTGCACTCTAACCACTGCGCCATCACGGCTCATGTTGTCTTTGTTTTCCCTGATGAGGAACAATACCAAGCACATCTCTTTCTTCTTACCTCAAAAATAACTGGAATAACTTGTGGCTGGTGTCACATACACATTAAGCCACAGTGTAGCTTGCTTGGTGCGTACCATGTCAATAAACTTCAGTTTTCTAGCTTGGTGTGTTTATAAGAGACCCATTCCATTGGGGCGTCTTCAGAGAACCAGATCATAGGCCAGTGTGTAAGGGAAGCCTATGTGAAATAACACTTTGTAACTATGTAACTATACCTCTATTTGCTTTAAGGTGCTGTGCTGGGCAAAGATGGTGGTGCCATTAGCCAGATGATATGGCCTTTCCGCCTTGGCCTGGGAGGCCCCATTGCTTCTGGACACCAGCCTTTCCCATGGATCCACGTAGCAGACCTGGCAGGAATTGTGACCCATTCCCTGCAGAAAGAAGGCCTGAGGGGCATCTTAAACGGTGTCTCGCCGTCTGCAGTTGACACCACAAACGAGGACTTTGCCCGAGCAATGGGGTCGGTGCTCAAACGTCCAGCCTTCTTGCCTCTGCCGGGTTTCGTAGTGAAAGCCGTTTTTGGCTCTGAGCGAAGCACCATGCTGCTTGAAGGGCAGCGGGTGGTCCCCAAGAGGACTCTCGAGAGCGGCTACACATTTGCATTCCCCGATCTTTCCTCTGCTCTCCAGGATATCTTAGATTGACCTGAGAGGTGTGAGGAGGCCGCATGTCACCATATTTCCGTTTTGTCTAATACTTGCTGGGTAGGCGCACGCTCAGTCTTGTCAGTAGGTTGGTTTTTGTAATTCCGTAGGTTTGTTTGAGCACTGGAGTTTCCAAGTCAGGAAGTTGCTCTGTCCAAAAAGGTTGGCTTCTTTCAAGAGAATAAAATCTATGTCATGGTGGAAACAGTGCTGTGAGAAGAGGAGTAGTTTGCGGTGATTCCTCTTGTGGATGTTAGGTCTTCCATCTTTTCTTCTAGAGGTTCTCCTACACCAGGGGTAGGCAACCTCGGCTCTTTTATGATTCATGGACTTCAACTCCCAGATTTCTGGGAGTTGAAGTCCATGAGTCATAAAAGAGCCAGGGTTGCCTACCCCTGTCCTACACCAACTGAACGATTATTTGGACGGGCAGCAAAATGTTATAGTATCTGTGAAACAATGCGCTAGTCTTTGAACGGAGAATGCCAGTTGCGGATTCCCATGTTGGGTGAACTTTGCAATGTATTTTTATTTTTATTTTGGGGGGGGCAGTGCGGTGGCCTAGAGGTTAAGATGCTGGGCTTGCCGACCACAAGAGAAAACAAAGGAGGCAGTGGTCCCAAAGGTGTGTTTTTTTTTCCTAAAGGCAACTGAGCTTCGTTTTTCCTTGAAGATGTTTCGCTTCTCATCCAAGAAGCTTCTTCAGTTCTGACCGAATGGTGGAGGATGGAAGGCTTTATGTTCCCTGCAGCCATCTGACTGTTAGAACTCATTCTGAGAGTTGTTGAGACCACTTGGAGGTTTATCTATGCTCTCAGGGTCACCTGAATGGTGCAAATGGGTGTGGACCATTATTGGGACTCCTGAAAGGACTGTATTGAAAACAGGAGATAGGTGGTGTCGTATCTTTTGAAGACAGTGAAGTCTGGACCTAGAAGACTGCTGGTTTGAAAGAGGGGTCAAAGAGGCCATTTGCATTAAGATTGTATAGCATTCTGTCAACAGAGGAAGAAGATACAACACTAGCTATCTCCTGTTTACAACAGTCCTTTCAGCCGTTCCAAGAAAGTTCAACACCCGTTTGCGCTATTCAGGTGACCCTGAGGGCACAAACAAACCTCCCAGCGGCCTCAACGACTCTCAGAAAGAGTGCGAACGACCAGATTTCATTTCATTTATTATATTTGTATACCGCCCTTCTCCCGAAGGATTCAGGGCGGTGAACAGGGCACATATAAAAATACAGAATACAAAAATTAAAAAAAGAATTAAATAAGAGCCCGATCTAAAAACAGTAGAATAATATAAAAATCCACAATAAAAACCCCAGCACATCCCCCATCAGGCCAGGCCGGCTTGTTCAAATAGGTAGGTCTTCAGACCGCGTCGGAAGGAGCAAAGGTCAGGTGCCATCCGGAGCTCAACCGGCAGCTGATTCCATAAATCCGGGGCGCCCACAGAGAAGGACCTCCCCCTGGGGGCCACCAGCCGACATTCTCTGACCGGTGGCACCCTGAGGAGGCCCTCTCTGTGGGAACGCACAGGGCGGAGGGAAGTTGACACCGGCAGCAGGTGATCCCCGAGGTACTCTGGACCCATGCCATGTAGGGCTTTGAAAACCATTACCAAAACCTTGAATCTCACCCGGAAGACAACTGGTAGCCAATGCAGCTCACGGAGCAAAGGTGTAATATGGGAGTACCGGGAAACTCCCAAGACAACTCTCGCAGCTGCATTCTGCACCAGCTGGAGCCTCCGAGTGGTCTTCAAGGGAAGCCCCATGTAGAGAGCGTTGCAGTAGTCCAGACGAGAGGTCACGAGCGCATGAGTGACCGTACACAGGGCATCCCGGTCTAGATAGGTCCGCAACTGGCGCACCAGGCGAACCTGGGCGAAAGCCCCCCTAGTCACAGCCACTATATGATCTTCCAGAGTAAGCCACGAATCTAGGAGGACTGCAAGGAATATAAACCCTTCCATCCTCCCTCATTCAGTCAGAACCGAAGAATCTTCTTGGATGAGATGGCAAAAGATCTTCAAGGAAAAGCCACCGTCTGATAAAGCACCTTTGGGACAAGCGGGATCTGGATGACTGACAATCTCCACAGCCAAGGATGCAGTGGCTTGCCAGAGGCGGGACTGGCAGGAGATCCTACATCGCATGAGCTTCATTGGCTCCGTAGCTTCTGAGTCTGATCTTTTCCCCAAGCCACAGGTCTGCTCTTGACTTAGAATCTCTCCCGCCCCAGTCTTTGACTTAGCCCAATATGTACTGCGGTTTACTTGCTTTTCGCTTTGTGGGATTGTTCAGTAAATCATGGTTAAGCAAATCAGTTCTCCTGACTTCTGTCTTGTAAAGGTCCTTGTGTGTTCAAAAATCTCCCGGATGCGCTTGTCTGGTTTATTATGTTAGGGGTTTTTTTCCCCTTCAAATATTTTATTAACCAGTGAAGTCAGTTTTGAGGTGGGATCACGTTTTGGTCACCTTCTGGACATGCCCATGTAGTTATCTCAGTACTATTAAAGAGGCAAAATATATTTATTTACTTAAATGCTTTCTGGGGTGATTTTGGACGGCCTCTGCCTGCAGCTAAAAGGAAGCTTCTGAGCTTCCAGATACAGATCAACAGCAATAGCATTTAGACTTATATTATTTATTTATTTATTTATTTATTTATTTATTTATTTATTTATTTATTTATTTATTTATTTATTATTTATTTATTTATTTAATTAAATTTTTATACCGCCCTCCTCCCGAAGGACTCAGGGCGGTGTACAGGGCAATAAATATCAAAATATACATACAAAAGTTAAAAAAGATTAAATAATTTTAAATAATAATTTTAAATTTTAAATAATATACCGCTTCGCACTACTTTACAGCCCTCTCTAGGTGGTTTAAAGAGTCAGCACCATTGCCCCACAACAATCTGGGTCCTCATTTTACCGACCTCGAAAGGATGGAAAGCTGAGTCAACCTTGAGCCGGTGAGACTCGAACTGCCAAACTGCTGGCAATCGGCAGGCAGCAGTACCGCAATACTGCATTCTAACCACTGAGCCACCACAGTAATCCAACTGTTGCCACCTTTAGTTTTTTAAAAAATATATAATTATTCGTAATGGCATTTGCTAAATACGAAAGTTTTGGAAAGTGTTCTTCCTTGCATTCACTCGGAGGGGGGCAGATATGTAGTCATGAGCGCTCCATCACTGGAGCTATGAATGCTCCCACATTGGAAGTTTTTAAGAACAGACCGGACAGCCACTTGTCAGAAATGGCATAGGGCCTTCTGCTTGAACAGGGGGTTGGACTAGATGACCTCTAAGGTCCCTTCCAATTCTGTTATTCACAGCAGAGCAGAAATCCCAGAGGTGTTAAAAATGACGAGAGGCATTGCAAGTCTCCTGTCCAATCCTTATTGCCCCTCCCCCGCCCAGCTTTCTAATAAATATTTTCACGCCTCTGAAATGCAAGTATAACTGAAAGATCAAAATGGATAATTGATTATGTGCTATGAAATCAGTGCTGGCGCTTAGCGAACATATAAATATAGTCCTCGACATGCAACATTTCATTTAGTGACCATTCAAAGTTACAGTGGGACTGAAAAAAGAGACTTAATAACCATTTTTCATACTAACGACCGTTGCCGCGTCCCCATGGTCACGTGATTGAAATTCAGATGCTTGGCAACTGGTTCATGTTAACGACGGTGGCAGTGTCGGGATCAGGGCCAGGATCATGCGATCCCCCTTTTTGCGACCTTCTGGCAAGCAAAGTCAGTGGGGAAGCCAGATTCGCTGAACATCCCTGTTGCTAACTGAACAACTGCAGTGATTCACTTAACAACCGTGGCAAGAAAGGTCGTAAAATGGGGCAAAACACACTTAACAAATGTCTCGCTTAGCAACAGAAATGTTGGGGCTCGATTTGTGGTCGTAAGGCAAGGACTATTTTTAATTTAATTTTAATTTAATTTAATAATATTTCTATACCGCCCTTCTCCCTGAGGACTCAGGGCGGTTCACAGGGCAAGAATAAAATACAAAGTTACAAATATTAAAAAGAAATTAAATAATTGCCCGATTTTAAAACAATTGATATGTTACAATTATAAAACCCCAAAGATACAATATTAATACAAGAATAAAAAACCCCACCAATCCCCCATCAGGCTAGGCCGGCTTGTACAAACAAAAACGTCTTGAGATCGCGAGGAAAGAGCGAAGATCGGGCGCCATCCGGAGCTCTACCGGTAACTGATTCCATAGTTCCGGAGCGCCCACAGAGAAGGATCTCCCCCTGGGGGCCACCAATCGACATTCTCTGATCGGTGGCACCCTGAGGAGACCCTCTCTGTGGGAACGCACAGGGCGCAGGGAGATTGATGCCGGCAGCAGGTGTTCCCTGAGGTACTCCGGACCCCTGCAATGTAGGGCTTTAAATACCATTACTAGTACCTTGAATCTCACCCGGAAGACAACTGGCAACCAATGCAGCTCACGGAGCAGAGGTGTAACATGGGAGTATCGGGAGACTCCCAACACAACTCTCGCGGCTGCATTCTGTACCAGTTGGAGCCTCCGGGTGGTCTTCAAGGGCAGCCCCATGTAGAGAGCGTTGCAGTAGTCCAGACGAGGGGTCACGAGCACATGAGTGACCGTGCATAAATCATCCCGGCTTAGATAGGGCCGCAACTGGCGCACCCGGCGGACCTGGGCGAAAGCCCCCCTAGTCACAGCCACTATGTGGTCTTCCAAAGTAAGCTGTGAATCTAGGAGGACTCCCAAGTTGCGAGCCCTATCTACAGGGGGTAATAGTTCACCCCCCATAGAAAGAGATGGAATATCCGAATAAACCCGGGATGAAGGTATGCAAAGCCACTCAGTCTTGTCGGGGTTGAGTTGAAGTCTGTTCCTCCCCATCCAGACCCGGACCGCCTCCAGGCAACGTGACATCACGTCGAGGGCATCACTGGGGTGGTTTGGGGTCAAAAGAAAAAGCTGGGTATCATCAGCATACTGATGATACCCAACTCCAAAGCCACGAATGATCTCACCCAGCGGTTTCATATAGATGTTGAACAGGAGTGGCGAGAGGACCGACCCCTGAGGAACTCCACAAACGAGAGACCTCGCGGTCGACCTCTGCCCTCCTGTCAACACCGACTGTGAGCGTCCCTGGAGATAGGAGGAGAACCACTGTAAAACCGTGCCTCCCACTCCCAATCCCCTGAGACGCCGCAGCAAGATACCATGGTTGATGGTATCGAAAGCCGCTGAGAGGTCTAATAGGACTAGAACAGAGGAATGTCCCCTGTCCCGAGCCCTCCAGAGATCATTCACCAGCGCGACCTATGCCGTCTCTGTGCTGTACCCGGGCCTGAAACCCGATTGGCACGGGTCTAGATAATCCGCTTCATCCAGGACCAGAGGGAGCTGATGCGCCACCACACTCTCAACAACCTTCGCAAGGAAGCGAAGGTTGGAGACCGGACGAAAGTTGTTCAATACAGTTGGATCCAAGGCAGGCTTCTTGAGGAGAGGCCTCACCACCGCCTCTTTCAAGACGGCAGGGAAGCAGCCCTCACTCAAAGAAGCCGATATAACTGCCTGGAACCAGCTGCGCGTCCTCTCCCGGGCTGCATAAACCAGCCAGGAAGGGCACGGGTCCAATAAACATGTGGTGGAGCTCAGCCTCCCCATAATCCTGTCCACTTCCTCCGGAGTCACAGAATCAAACTCCTCCCAGGTAATATCTACCTGTAGGCAGATTTTTCTCCCTGACGGTTTGTCCCTAACATGGTTTCTTCACGGCTTCCAAGCCTCTGTAACCGCATCCACATGGCTGCTGGTTGCCTTCTTTATGGTTTCTTCACGGCTTCCAAGCCTCCACATCCACATGGCTGCTGGCTGCCCCTTCTTCTCCTTTCCTTCTGCCTTAACCAGCATCTCCACTTAATGGCCCTGAAGTAGGATAATCATTGGAGGAACAGTATTCAGGCGTCCTTTGCTTTACGCTTAGTTCCATTCGGTGGGAGGGAGGCTTAGAAACGGCTGCAGGTCCATGGCGAAGAAGAGCCAAAGAGAATGAGGAAAAAGTATAGCAAAACTGGAGTTGTAGCAGGGAGCAATCCAAAGGCTAAGGCAGGCTGCAGAGACCAATGGCGGGAGTAGCGCGGTCAGCAGGAAACTGGGATGGGATGGCAGGAAAGAGCTCCAAGCATGTCCCTCCCTCCCTCCTCTTTCTTTCTTTCTTTCTTTCTTTCTTTCTTTCTTTCTTTCTTTCTTTCTTTCTTTCTTTCTTTCTTTCTTTCTTTCTTTCTTTCTTTCTTTTTCTTTCTCTTCCTTCCTTCTCTTTCTTTCTTTCTTTCATTCTTTCTTTCTTTCTTTCTTTCTTTCTTTCTTTCTTTCTTTCTTTCTTTCTTTCTTTCTCTTTCCTTCCTTCCTTCCTTCCTTCTTTCCTTCCTTCCTTCCTTCCTCTTTCTTTCTTTCTTTCTTTCTTCTTTCTTTTCTTTCTTTCTTTCTTTCTTTCTTTCTTTCTTTCTTTCTTTCTTTCTTTCTTTCTTTCTTTCTTTCTTTCTTTCTTTCTTTCTTTCTTTCTTTCTTTCTTTCTTTCTTTCTTTCTTTCTTTCTTTCTTTCTTTCTTTCTTTCTTTCTTTCCTTCCTTTCCTTCCCTCCCTCTCTCTCCCTTCATCCCTCTTTCCTCACTCTCCTTCCTCTCTCCTTCCTCTCTCCTTCCTCCTTTCCCTCTCCCTTCCTGCCTCTCCCTCCCTCCCTCCCTTCCTTCCTGGCTACCCATCTCACAGCAGTGACTCCAGGCAGTGTCTGATACTAGAATTATATTTTGTTTGCCAAGAGTAGCCGAGCAGTTTAAATCGAGGTGCACCAATTGAGTTGCCCAAGGCCACCTCAGACTGCAAAAGCTTTTGGGGTGACCTCTGAAGTTTTCCCTACAACCGCTCCCTCGTATTTCTCAGCACAGCAGGAGGAAGTGCTGAAATAAAGGAGAATCTCCTGTGAGCATCATTTAACTCAGGGCTTTTCAGCCTTTTCACCCATGGTACCACTTTTAGGATATGGGAACATCCGAATATCACCTGTCACCTAGCAAGGTGTCAAAAACATGATGACCCCCCCACCCCCCAAAAAGGAAAAAAGTGATGAAGTGCAGGTAGTCCTCAACTTAACAACAGTTCGCTTAGTGACTGTTCAAAGTTACTATGGCACTGAAAAAAGTGCCCCCCCAAGCCACAGCCGAGCAAGACACCTGCCTGCCTGCCCGGCAGCGCTCTTCCTCCTGTCTGCGGTTTTCATTGTTGTGAGCATTTCTGTTGAGGATTGGCAGTGGGGGTGGGGTGGGGTGTGTTTGGTTTTTATTCCCCCCATCTGCTGGGTGGTTGCAGTAGGTTTTGGTCACTTCACATGACCCTGGGATACTGCAACCGTCATAAATATGAATCAGTTGCCAAGCATCTGAATGTAAATCACAAGAGCCTGGAGATGCTGCAACATCCCAGCTGATCGTCACTTTTTCTGCGCTCAGAAGCCCTGACAGCCCTGCAGCTCCAGCCGTCTCTTGCTCAGGCTTGTGCGGTGCTACCACAGGTTCAGCTCATTCCCCTCACCCGCTACCACATTTCTAGAATGGTCGCGTACCACCTGCCAGGTGCCAATGTACCACAGGTGGTACCCGAACCCCTGGTTGAAAAGCCCTGATTTAACTCACTGAACTCCAAAAAAAGGTCCTTCAGCAAAGCTGGGAGAGTGCTGTTCTCCCCTAAAACTGGTACAGCAGGGAAACATTTTTTTTCTCCCCTTAACAGCCCTTTGCCTTTGTGTAAAGGAATGAGAAAGAATTCAAAGTATGTTGGCTATCTTGTTCTACTTGTTTTCCTTAACACTCATTAACCTTTGTCTCCATCTCTTCCCTTTCTTTACCAATAGGGCAAATATTCCGTCAGGCATTTGAGAAAATGGATAATGTTTGCCTCAGTAAAGTCTTTGTACAATTGTAAAGTGGAAAGAATCACCCCTGAATACAGGAAGATTTCTAAACATACATATATGCTTGAATTGTTCAATAAGCACTGAATTTTTATTTTTCTGTATGATTGTGTCCCATAATTAAGAGACACAAACTAAACTTTGAAGAATCAATCTAAAAAAAAAGGATGTATGGTTACTCCTCGCCTTACGACCGTAACAGCCCAAAATTTCTGTTGCTAAGTGAAACATTTGTTAAGTGACAAACATTTGCTTTCAGAAGTTGTGGGTGCTTCATCACTGGAGGTTTTTAAGAAAAGACTGTCTGAAATGGTATAGGGCAGTGATGGCGAACCTTTAAGAGACCCAAGTGCCCAAACTGCAACCCAAAACCCACTTATGTATCATCGGGTGCCAGAAGGGCATGGCCCTTTGGGTGGGTGTGGCCCAATGGGTGGGCGTGGCCCATTGGGTGGGCGTGGCTGCGGTAGTAACGGCAGACTGGGTGGGACTAAAAAGTTCAATCAATTCCAACTTTGCGAGATATTTTTTTTCCCCACGAGAAGTTGAAATTGATTGAACCTTTTTTTTTTGCACACGGCGGCAGAGGCCTAAAACTGAAGGCCCAGGACTGGGGCAACAGCGCGCATGCCCACAGAGAGGGCTCTGCGTGCCACCTGTGGCATGCGTGCCATAGGTTCGCTACCACGGGTATACGGTCTCCTGCTTGAGCATGGAGCTGGACTAGAAGACTTCCCAAGCTCCATTCCAGCTCTATTCTGATTAAATTAGAAGCATGATTGCTCATGTGCCAAAAATAGGGGGGAAAAATCTCTACTGGTGGGAGGATTTCATAAACCGGAGGCGGTTTGCAGAAGTACAGAAGGGGGAGCAGAAGTCTAGGGTGGTGGTGGTGGTGGGGAACCCCACGAATGTCCCAAAGCAAAATCAAGGTGTCCCGTGGCAGTGAAGAATGGAAACAAGAGAGGCAAACTAAATGCAATATCTGTATTCTGGCACGGCTGATTGAAACCAGAAGTGGGGACATTTTGTACCTAACCCTTTCCTGTGGGAGCCAACATCTTTTCTGATTGTTGGGGATTTTTTTTTTTGCTTTTTTAGGGGGTTTCTCAGGATGTCTTACGGCAATGCAGTGACATTTTTTTAAAAAAGGCAAGAGGGGACTGAAATGTTCGACTGTTTCTTGCTTGTGTTAGCCTTGTGCGATAGCATTATTTTAGCTGTTTGCAGGTAAAAGCTTCTCATTACGTCCTGAACTAGTTTCACCCCCGGGGCACTGCGGCAAACGTTTGCAGACAGGAAACTGAGGCTAGACTAAGCCGGCTCTTGTCTTGGGGTATCGGCAGGGCTTTTTTTGTCATAGAACGCTCAGAACAGAGTTCCGGCACCTTTTTTGGATGGAGCCTTGTAGGATAGGCAAGGCGGGTTGTCTGACACGTGTGAGTTCTGGCACCTTTTTCTTATACAAAAAAAGCACTGGGTATCGGCAACAGTTTGAAGGTTGGGGAGACTGGATCCTGGGGACCGGTGTGAGGCCACTCTGCCCACGACCAAGCACCCTTTGGCAGGTCTCAGGTCCTTTTTGAAGCTTCTGGTTTGTTTTTTTTAATGCAGTCATTCCTTGGCAGAGACAAGAGAACAAGAATTACCTACAGGGGGCAATCTCGCATGCATACAATATAATCGCACATTCGAGTCGGGGCACGTGGGCGGGTCTCCTAATCCTGTGCACACACAACAGGCTTTTGCGCGTTCCATCTCCTAGACCTAGAGACTTTGTTTACCCAGTTTTTTTACCTAGTTATTCGATTCACCCTTTTCCCGGAGCCTCAAGATTTCATCGAAACACAAGCGATCTGAAGTGATGAACGTGATAGCTCACGTGTGGAAACTCATTCTCTCTTTCTCTCAAGCCTTTAAAATCAAGGTTTGCACGGTGGGCATCTGCACCCAGCTAATCCGGTTCAGGACATTGTGTGATTGTGTAAACTCAGCCAGATGCATGAGCACTGAGGAAAAAAAAAACCCATGCATCTTTGCAAAGGGGGGGGGTGAAGGGGGTGGAGGAAAGGAGAGAGAGGATGGATATACAGTAAAGATAGATGATGGATGGGCAGATATGAATGCATGATAGATGACGATAGACAGACATAATAGATGCTAGGTGGGTGGGTAGACAGGCATAAAAGATGACAGGTGAATAATAATAATAATAATAATAATAATAATAATAATAATAATAATAATAATAATAATAATAATAATAAGAAGAAGAAGAAGAAGAAGAAGAAGAAGAAGAAGAAGTTGGAAGGGACCTTGGAGGTCATCTAGTCCAACCCCCTGCTAAGGCAGGAAACCCTATACCAGGGGTAGGCAACCTCGGCTCTTTTATGACTCATGGACTTCAACTCCCAGAATTCCTGAGTCAGCTAAGCTGACTCAGGAATTCTGGGAGTTGAAGTCCATGAGTCATAAAAGAGCCGAGATTGCCTACCCCTGCCCTATACCATTTCAGACAAAGAATAGAATAGAATAGAATAGAATAGAATAGAATAGAATAGAATAGAATAGAATAGAATAGAATAGAATAGAATAGAATAGAATCGAATCAGAGTTGGAAGGGAGCTTGGAGGTCTTCTAGCCCAACCCCCTGTTCAGGTAGGAAACACTATACCAGGGGTAGGCAACCTCGGCTCTTTTATGACTCATGGACTTCAACTCCCAGAATTCCTGAGCCAGCTTGGCTGGCTTAGGAATTCTGGGAGTTGAAGTCCATGAGTCATAAAAGAGCCGAGGTTTGCCTACCCCTGCACTATACCATGTCAGACAAATAGTTGTCCAATCTCATCTTTAAAACTTCCAGTTTTAGAGCATTCACAACTTCTGGAGGCAAATCGTTCCACTGATTAATTTTTCTGTCTCACACACACACACACACACACACACAGAGGGGGGGGGGCAGGCAGGCAAACAGACAATTTGGGCAATCAAATAACTTTTCTGAATGAGTTACAATAACATTTTGCCAGATGCATTGGGCGCCGAGAAAAACCGTGCACTTTTGCAAAAGGGGGAGGGAGGAGGAGAGAGAAAGAGAGAGAGAGAGAGAGAGAGAGAGAAGGGGGGGGGCAGGCAGGCAGACAGACAATTTGGGCAATCAAATAACTTTTCTGAATGAGTTACAATAACATTTTGCCAGATGCATTGGGCGCCGAGAAAAACCGTGCACTTTTGCAAAAGGGGGAGGGAGGAGGAGAGAGAGAGAGAGAGAGAGAGAGAGAGAGAGAGAAGGGGGGGGGGCAGGCAGGCAGACAGACAATTTGGGCAATCAAATAGTTTTTCTGAATGAGTTACAATAACATTTTGCCAGATGCATTGGGCGCCGAGAAAAACCGTGCACTTTTGCAAAAGGGGGAGGGAGGAGGAGAGAGAAAGAGAGAGAGAGAGAGAGAGAGAGAGGGGGGGGGGGCAGGCAGGCAGACAGACAATTTGGGCAATCAAATAACTTTTCTGAATGAGTTACAATAACATTTTGCCAGATGCATTGGGCGCCGAGAAAAACCGTGCACTTTTGCAAAAGGGGGAGGGAGGAGGAGAGAGAAAAAGAAAGAGAGAGAGAGAGAGAGAGAAGCGGCACTCTGTTCACGTTCAGAAACCGCTTTCTTCCTCGCCCAGGGCAGGAAGTTACCGGCGTACAGGAAGCGGGCCAGGGAACCTCCACCTTCTCTCCCCCCCCCCCCGAGACGCACCGCCCAGCTGGGAAACTCCGAGTCTGCACAAGCAGTCGGGCGCTTCCGCTTGGCTCTAAAATGGAAGCTGAACCTTGAGCGCAAAGGCTGACTTTTGGGGGAGTTCCTCGCGGGAGGCGTCCGGGCAGAGAAAAGAGCGTCCCCCCCTTCTCCCTCCTCCCCCCCTCTCCGAAAGCCAGCGCGGAAGAAGAAGAAGCAGCAGCGATGGGAACTGATGGAGTGGGGGTCCTCGGCGGTGTCGGGGCTCCCTCGGCGACTCCAGCGGGTAAGGCGCCCGGCGGAGCCCGCAGAGCGCAAGCTCTGCGAGCGCGTCTCTTTCGGGGACTTCAATTCTCCCCCCCCTCCCCTTTCGTCGTAAATGGGGAAAGGGCGGTCGTATTGGGACGCGGTGGCTCAGTGGGTTAGGACGCTGAGCTTGTGGATCAGAAGGTCGGCGGTTTGGCGGGTCGAATCCCGAGTGCCGCCGTAGCAGAGTGAGCGCCTGTTACTCGTCCCAGCTTCTGCTAACCTAGCAGTTCGAAAGCACGCAGCGTAGCAGAGTGAGCGCCTGTTACTCGTCCCAGCTTCTGCTAACCTAGCAGTTCGAAAGCACGCAGCGTAGCAGAGTGAGCGCCTGTTACTCGTCCCAGCTTCTGCTAACCTAGCAGTTCGAAAGCACGCAGCGTAGCAGAGTGAGCGCCTGTTACTCGTCCCAGCTTCTGCTAACCTAGCAGTTCGAAAGCACGTAAAAATGCAAGTAGAAAAACGGGGACCACTACGGTGTGGGAAGGTAACAGCGTTCCGTGCGCCTTTGGCGTCTAGTCATGCCGGCCACATGACCACGGAGACGTCCTCGGACAAGCACTGGCACTTCGGCTTTAAAACGGAGATGAGCACCGGCCCCTAGAGTCGGAAACGACTAGCACACGTGTGGGGGAACCTTCACCTTTACCTTTATTGGGCTGGAGGGAGGGGGGCGCTTGGGCAGTTCCCCTTCCTCCCCCCCCCCAGGTCATCGGGGTGGTGACATAGGCAGGATCGTGAGCGGTGGAGCTCCCCTCTCCAACTGCCCACTGGCTGGTGGAGTGGGGGGGAGATCTCGGGGGGGGGGACGCTGGGTTGGCGATCCCGAGGATAAAAGGAGAACTGGATGACTGGCGGGTAAGTTTGGGGCACAAAGGGGGTCTCTTCGGTCAGATCGGTGGGGAAGGGAAGGGAAATGCCCTCCCCCTCCCTTCCCCGCAAAAAGTGGAAGTGGGCGCATCGTTAGTCCAAGAGATTGTTGTTGGTGGTGAAAGATCCTCTGGTTGTCGTTTTTCTCTCTCTGCTGTTTTCTTTTTGAAGCTTTGCTTTTGGGACGCTGGTCCCCCTCTTTGGTGAGTGTGAGTCCTTTCGGACTGATGACTTTTGTTCTGGGATATTTATGTTCTGTCCTTCGGGGAAAACAAAACACAGAGACAACTCCCCCCCCCTCCTTTCACTTTTCCACACTGGAGAAGCAGTATGAAAATAAGTGAGAAATCCCCTTGACATGGAAAGTGGCCTGTTTTTATTTCCTGGCCTTTTAGGCTCCAGTTGCCTGGAGTTCCTCCGTCCCGCAGTCTAGGTAGGTTCCCAATCCAGTGGGATGAACGGCAGCTCTCCTCCGTGGATCCTTCTGCCACCATGAATTGGACCAGAAGACCTCCAAGGTCCCTTCCAACTCTATTCTCTGAATTGAAACTGGCCTTTGGTGTTTACATTTGCTTTCCTTTTACATCCGCTGATCTTTTAACATTTTACATCCCCCTGAACTGAGACACGGAGCCTGCCTTTTCCTTGATTTCCCTAAGGAAAAGCAGGATAATAGATCTGACACATACCATATTTTTAAGCTTTAAAAAACTAGTCCGTGAGACAGGTTGGCATGAGCGAAAACAATTGGTTCAAAGTCTCTGGCACGGGCTTTAAATCTGATTCTGCGCTTTAAAGATTATTTCATGGTGGCCCTGTCAATGCTTTTATTCCTGTATCCTTTCCTGTGCTTTGCTATTACTAACACAGGTTGTCCTCGACTTATGACCCCAATTGTGCCTAAAATTTCTGTTGTTAAGTGAGACATTTGGGATGTGAGTTTTGCCCCTTTCCGGCCACGATTGTTAAGTAAATCACTTCAGCTAATAAGTTAGTAACCCCGTTGTTAAGTGAATCTGGTCTCCCCATTGACTTTGCCTGTCAGAAGGTCACAAAAAGGTGATCACATGACCTTGGGACACAGCAATGGTCATAAATATGAACCAGTGGCCAAATGTCTGAATTTTGATCATGTGATAATGGGGAATGCGACAAAGGTCGTAACTGTGAAAAACGGTCATAAGTTACTTTTTCAGTGCTGTTCTAACTTTGAATGGACACTAAATGAACTGTTGTAAGTTGAGTACTGCCTGTATGACAATTATTGTATTTGTCTTTGAAGTCAAGCCTTTTTTCCCTCCCTCTTCCTGAAGAGTGAGATCAGCATTATGTAGGCACTGGGGAATAGAAACTTATTTCTTCAAGCTTAACATTTAGATCATGGGTGCCCAACCTCTTTGCTTGTCTTGGGCTGCATATAAAATATCTAAGATAGTTAATGGATATAAATAATATAAAGCTATTAAAGCTATTGTGGGGCCACATTGCAAGCTCTCTGGGGCCACACACAGCCCATGGGATATCCACCTGATTTGGATAAAGTCAAGTGCTTAGATTATGTATGTGGGAAAGATCTGTAATTTGACTTCTACAGATTTTTCCCCCCTCATTTTTATCTCCTACACTAGGGGTGTCAAACTCTGCACGTCACATGACGTGTCGCGACATATCGCAACTTTTCCCCCATTGCTGGAGCTGGGGTGGGCATGGTTTTGGCATGACGCATCTGGCCCACGGGCCTGCAGTTTGACACCCCTGTCCTACACCATTTCATACAAATAAGGGTTGCAGGTCAGCACCGTTGCAGACTTTTTATAATTTTTATAATAAGTGCAGCTTTATTCCACATGAGTACCTTATCACTGCATAAGGTGGAGTTTGCAAATAGTCTGAATCCAGTTGCAGTTTGCAAATAGAGAGAAAAATCAATGCGTTCTTATGGAAAGGGGCACCCAGTCAGCTGTTCTGAGTATTGCCACCTCCTCCATTCTAAGTCCCCCTTCCTTTCTTTTTTCAGTCATGTGACCTTAAATAACAATTAACACTTAGACTTATATACCGCTTCATTGTGCTTTACAGCCCTTGCTAAGGGGTTTACAGAGTCAGCATATTGGCCCCCAACAATCTGGGTACTCATTTTAACAACCTTGGAAGGATGGAAGGCTGAGTCAACCTTGAGCCGGTGAGAATCGAACACTATTAAAAGTGTTTTGCAAAGTCAGCCAGATGTTTGGACTGGATTTAGCATTTTTATCATCCTACTGAGTCCTTCCCAAGGTTGTGGGATAGGCAAATGTTGATAGTTCATGGTTACTCAGGGACTGGAAAGCTTTAAGTGATGGCATCCTGCGTGCTTTTGCTCCCCTGTTTTCACTTTGCTTTCATCTCTCAGCCACAGCCCTTTCAATCAGGCTGATTTCTCTTCCCTACAGCTTTTTAGCTACATAGCAACCCAGATGTTCAGCGGCTGGCAGACACAAGCTCCCATCATGCCGAACAGCAGGATCCTGGATGAATTTGCGGTGCCCGAGGAGGCCCAGGATATGTTGATGCAACACCGTCCCCAAATTGAACGCCTCTTTCGGGTGGAGCTGAATGTTGTGGGGGTGCTGGGATCAGATCCCAAAGGAGCAAGGAAGATCTGGTTGCAGTTACAAGGAAGCCAAGAGAATCTTCATAGTGCAAAGGTCAGGCAAACTCTTTGATCCTCAGTCCAAATTAATTCCCATAAAACAAGTTATCATGGTCTTCAAAGCTTTGGTAAGGCCACACCTGGAATACTGCATCCAGTTTTGGTCACCACGATGTAAAAGAGATGTCGAGACTCTAGAAAGAGTACAGAGAAGAGCAACAAAGATGATTGGGGGACTGGAGGGTAAAGCATACAAGGAACGGTTGCTGGAATTGGGTATGTGTAGTTTAACGAAGAGAAGAGTGAGGGGTGACATGATAGCAGTGTTCCAATATCTCAGTCTTCCAATATCCCTCAAGAAGAGGGAGTCAAGCTATTATCCATAGCACCTGAAAGCAGGACAAGAAGCAATGGATGGAAACTAGTCAAGGAGAGAAGCAACCTAGAACTAAGGAGAAACTTCCTGACAGTTAGAACAACTAACCAGTGGAACAACCTGCCTCCAGAAGTGGTAAATGCTCCAACACTGGAAGTTTTTAAGAGACTGGACAGCCATTTGCCTAAAATGGTATAGGGTTTCCTGCCTTAGCAGGGTGTTGGACTAGATGACCTCCAAGGTCCCTTCCAAATAATAATAATAATAATAATAATAATAACAACAACAACAACAACAACAACAATAATAATAATAATAATAATTAATAATAATAATAATAATAATAATAATAATAATAATAATAATAATAATAATAATAATAATAATAATAATAATAATGGTACTGTATTTCCTTGAAAATATCTATCACCTGGCTTTTTTTTTTGCCTTCCAAAAGAGGCATCGGGCCTTATTTTTTTGTATGTGGGGTTGTCTTTTCCATGGTCTCACCTTGCACGAGTCGCCCTCGGCCTCCATTTTGCTTTCAGAGACCTTCCGGAAAGGCCTCTGCAGCCGAGAGTTGTAGCTCAGTTCTCGGATGGCACAGCCCTTTCTGGAAGGCCTCTGATGGTAAAATGGAGGCTGGGGGTGATGCATGCAAGGTGAGACCAGGGAAAAGACGCCACCCTGAAAATAAGACCTGATGCCTCTTTTGGGGGCAAAAAAAAAGACTGGGTCTTATTTTTTGGGAAACATGGTATCTATATACTTCCAGGTGGCCAGGAAAATTTGCTTCCGAATGGCAGAAAATGACTTGGGCTTAGCCTTGAAGTCACTATGAATTGAGGCTGAGTCGAAGGAGATTCCACCTTAAGGCTTCTACCTTACATAACAGAGCAGAACAGCAACGGAATAATCATCACAAGATCTCAAAAACAGTTGGAACAAGGGTGATAGCTGATGACTTTTGGATTGTTGGCAATTGTATGAACAGGCCTAGAAAGGTGCCAGGAGTTGAGATTGTTCTCTTTGGCTTTTCTGAAGTCGTTCTTCTGTTGAAAACGTTGAGAATTCAACAGTCGCACCCTCTGTATACCTCTCAGTAATTTATCCTCCGTCCTTTTAAAGGGGCAGGTTAAAGATGCTATGTTCTATCCTCATCACGGTAAACTGTTTTCTCTACAATCAGATCTTGAAGCACCATCCCATGCCGGAATGGAGAAGAAGCTTTACTCATTGTGGCAATAATACTGGTTGATATCTTTGGAGATTCTCAGTCATCCAAGTCATGGTTGTCCCAAAGGTGCTTTTCAAAAGGCAAGTGGGCTTTCGTGTTTTGTTTTTTCTCGAAAACGTTTCACTTCTCATCCAAGAAGCTTCTTCAGTTCTGACTGAATGGTGTGGAATGGAAGGATTCATATTCTTTGCAGTCATCTGGTCTCTGAGAGTTGTTGAGGCCACTTGGGGCTTAAGTGTCACCTCAGGGTTATCTGAATCAGAGTGCAAATGGGTGAGGAATCTTCTTGGTATAGGTGGTGTAGGCCTGTGGTGGCGAACCTATGGCACGCGTGTCACAGGGGGGCACGCAGAGCCCTCTCTGTGGGCACGCGCTGTTCTGAACCAGCCTGCTACCGGCCTTGCAATAAGGCAAACCCCTGTTCAAACAGTAGAGACTGGAGAGCGTCTAAGGCTGGAAAGCGTCTGCCAAGATTTATTACTCAAATAACAGAACAAGAAACAAAAACACTGGAACTTGAATCCTCAAACGGAAGGGTTGCTTTCAGCAACCAGCCCTTCCCCAAACACTCCTTTTATTTAGAGATCAGGGCGTGGCCTCCCTGTGCCTCCTCCCGAGGAGTCCCACAGCCTTTCTCTGTTTGGTCCTGCTCGACTGCCTCCTGCGTCGGGCGTCCTTGAACAGGGCCAGCTGTGGGTCATCATCCTCCGCACTATCGGGCTCACGCAGCTGAGAAGAGGGCCCCGGCTGGGGGCTCTGCGAAGCCTCCAAACCATCATCAGCCGGTTCGTCTTCCACACACTCCTCCTCCCCCTCATCTGAGTCATCCGAGACATCTGAGCCGGCTGCCGGACCCACAGGCTGGCCCTGAGTCACAACACGCGCACCGTCGCCCCAGTCCTAGGCCTTCAGCTGGGTTTTATAAAACCTTTTAGCTTTAGGCCTCCAACCCGTGTGCAAAAAAAAAAGGTTCAATCAATCAATTTCAACTTCTCACGGGGAAAGAAAAGATCTCCTGAAGTTGGAATAAAAAAAAAGGTTCAATCAATCAATCAATTTCAACTTCTCACGGGGGAAAGAAAAGATCTCGTGAAGTTGGAATTGATTGAACTTTTTAGTCCCACCCAGTCTGCCGTTACCACCGCAGCCACGCCCACCCAATGGGCCACGCCCACCCGGCACATGACGATACATAAGTGGGTTTTGGGTTGCAGTTTGGGCACTCGGTCTCTAAAAGGTTCGCCATCACTGGTGTAGGCTGTTGAGAGAGGGCTGTTCAGTTTTAGTGTAGACGGCCTCTTTGACCCCTCTTTCAAAGCAGTGGTCCTCTTAGTCCTGAAGGTGAACTTTGCTCTCTTCAAAAGAGTGACCTTTGACTTTCAGATAAAATGACTGCTGAATCTCGTCCTGATGGCTGTGTTCTCCTGTGTAGAGCAGTGAGACATGCAGATCTGTATATTGGAGAAACAAAACCACCACTTCACAAACGCATGGCACAGCACAAGAGAACAGACCCATTCAGTCAGAACTGAAGAATCTTCTTGGATTAGAAGCGAAACGTTTTCATGGGGGGGAAACCCCCCCCCCCAAGAAAGTCCAGTTTCCTTTTGAAAAGTACCTTTGGGACAATACTGATTGGTGTGTTTTTCTCCAAATTTGGGATGAAATGTTTAAATGTGAAAGGCCAAGGTGGATTAATTCTCTGGCTTAATTAACAGGACATCTTATACTGGCCTACTTAGGAATCAATCGCATTTAATTCCAAGAGGCTTCATTCTTGGTCAAGCAGGTGAGAATCGTACCCTCAAAATTTAGCATCGTTTCTAATCTGCTTCACCAAAGGTGTCTGTCTTCAGCCTGAACAATTTTCATTTTACTTTTTCACTGCAGGAAATGTCTATGGAGATTCTCAGTCATCCAGGACATAGTTATCCCAAAGATGCTTTTTCATGAGGCAACTGGACTTTCTTGTTTT
Source organism: Vipera berus (assembly GCF_964194415.1). Taxonomy (NCBI): domain Eukaryota; kingdom Metazoa; phylum Chordata; class Lepidosauria; order Squamata; family Viperidae; genus Vipera; species Vipera berus. Next base: position 11,138,815 of record NC_138205.1, on the reverse strand, counting down.
TCTTTGAAGACGTTTCACTTCTCATCCAAGAAGCTTCTTCAGCTCTGACTGGACGGTGGGGAAATGGAAGAAAAAACATCCTGTAGCCAAGAAAGTTCCACACATTTGCGCTACTGAGGACATAGATAAACCTCCAAATGGCCTCAGTGACTCTCTAAAAAAAATGCAAACGACCAGCTGTCTGCAAGGAGTATAAATCCTTCCATTCCCCACCATCCAGTCAGAGATGAAGAAGCTTCTTGGATGAGAAGCGAAACGTTTTTCAAAGAAAAACAAGAAAGTCCAGTTGCCTCGTGAAAAAAGCATCTTTAGAACACTGCAGGAAAAGGGTGCAAAAACTGTTAAGTGAGCATTTTGCGGAAAGAAAGAGAGGAATTTCCAAGGTTCTAAATTTGATTTGCTGTATTTCCTTAGTTACATCATTTGCCTTATCTTTGCTGTATAAACAGAGGCAGTTCCTTATTTACATAATGCTGTACTTTGTAATTCTGTGCAGTCCAGTGTGGACAAAAAATTGGCTCATGCAAGGATTCTTAAGATCCCTGCAGCGGCCACTTTTATCTTGCAATGTTTTTTTTTCTTAGTTGCCCAAAATATTTTCAGTGGATAAAGCTTATTTGAAGTAGCTGAAAGAATACTTATTATTAGATTCAAAGCTTGGCTTGGAAACTATTATTGTTCTTCTTCTTGTTATTATTTTACTTCATTGCACAGTCAGCCAGATGTTCAGACTGTATTTTTTTGTCTACTTATCAAATCCTTTCCAAGGACCTGGGATAAGCATATGTGACTGTTTGATGCTGTTATAGATTCTTCCTCTTCCTCCTCCTATAGCACTATCTATATATATCTATATCCATCCATCCCCCCTCCCCCCCCCCTCTCTCTCTCTCTCTCTCTCTCTCTCTCTCTCTCTCTATATATATATATATATATATATATATATATATATATATATATATATATATATATATATATATATATATATATATATATATACTGTATATTAAAGGTAAAGGTTCCCCCGCACATGCGTGCTAGTCGTTTTTGACTCTAGGGGCCGGTGCTCATCTCCGTTTCAAAACCGAAGAGCCAGCGCTTGTCCGAGGACGTCTCCGTGGTCATGTGGCCGGCATGACTAGACGCCAAAGGCGCACGGAACGCTGTTACCTTCCCACCGTGGTGGTCCCTATTTTCCTACTTGCATTTTTACATGCTTTCGAACTGCTAGGTTGGCAGAAGCTGGGACGAGTAACAGGCGCTGACTCTGTTACGCGGCACTCAGGGTTCAACCCGCCAAACTGCCGACCTTCTGATCGACAAGCTCAGCGTCCTAACCCACTGAGCCACCGTGTCCCTATATATATATATATATATATATATATATAGAGAGAGAGAGAGAGAGAGAGAGAGAGAGAGAGAGGGAGAGAGAGAGAGAGAGAGAGAGAGAGAGAGAGAGAGAGAGAGAGAGAGAGAGAGAATGACCATATTGTCTGTTCCTATGTTTTTCAGGAATACATCAAAGGTCTTTGTGCCCCAGAGCTTCAGGAGGAGGTACAGTATCCGAAAGACATGCAGTGCATCTTCTTAGGTGCCCATGGATTATTTCTGGATTGCCTCATTCGGGGGACCTCTGCGAACCTCACCTTTCTCCACCCGGGCACCCTATTGATCTCAGGGTTGGCAGAAGCTTTTGTCATGGCTCAGAGCCGGATCCAGGAATTTGTGGGGAAACACCAGAAGAACCCTAAGCTTCCAGAAGAAGAGGAAGCTCAGGTCAAACGGTCCTTCCGGGAATTGGTGGAGAATTATGATGACAAACATGCCATGGATCTTTTGATCTTGCCCACCTCGGTCAAAGAGGAATTGCTTAGTTTGGTCAAGGAGATACAGGAAAAAGACACAGAGGAGGGGCAAAGGAATGGCTATAGGATACCATCTGGTTTGGGGAGAGATTGTTCATTGGGGTGGGAAGCCAACGTTGCAAATAGTGGCGGATCTGGGTCTCCAGATAGGCCTCAACCGGTCTTTGGCATACATGCAGAGTTCAGTCGAGTCCAGGGACAGAGTAGAACTAGAGACTCCAGCCCTGACTGGCCTGTGGAATGTACCAGGGCACAAGAATCTTTTCACAAACCTGAAGATTTGATGCAACTACCGTACTCAGAGAGGCCTTGGGATGCTGGGACGGACTTGCCTATTGTGGATGCAAAATCTCCAGACCAAAAACATCTTCATGTCCTACGGGATGTCTTTTCAAGAAATGCTGATGAGGCTGAGTTGCACACTAAGCCACAGGAACATCTGTCTGACTTGAATGGTCCTCGGCATTGGCTGGAGGCAATAACCGCTAAGAATTCTGGGCTTCCCAAGAGTTCCCCAAAACCGATTCCAGCTACCTCCGAGACTCAGATTCTACCTGGATACAAAGGCCTTGCAGAAAGCTTGGAGGATCATCAAGCAGAAGAGAAGAATCCCCTTTGGGCAACAGAATCATGCTCCGTTAGTTTGCCTGAGGAAACCACTGAGGAGGAGGCAACATCTGACATTTTGCTGTCCTCGTGGACTGAAAAAGAGTTCAAAATGAGGCTAAACTTCTTTAAAACTATGGGCTATGAGGAGTGTGTGGTCAAAAAGGTATTATTGGAGGGTGGAGTTCAGGAAGCCCCTTCAACCATCTTGGATAGAGTCCAAATGATGGAGGCAGGCTTGTCTCAAAAAGAAGACAACTCCCCATCCCAGCAACGAGGTCTCGCTGCTTTGTCTCTGGAAGACCCTTACGATGAAAACAGTTTTGTCAAGGAACTGATCAAAACAGCAGTGGTCAACTGCGGCCATTGCCCCAGCAAGATCCCCACAGAAATACAAACAGGAGCCCCATTGGCAAGTCTCCTGAGGCAGCTCAATGAGAAAGGGGAATGCCAAGATGAAGGCGAGAGTGCGATAAGGGGGTCATCAACAAAGCCACAACATGAAGGTCAACTTGGCACCCAGAAGGCAACCATTTTGAATCATGGGGAATCTTCTCACCAAAGGACTCATCCGGAGGAAAGGTGGAATGATACACTTTCGAATCACAAGGGGGTCCATGTTTCAGCAAGTAATCCTGGAGTTCCCAGTTTGTTGCCTATTACTTCTCCTATTGCTAGTTTTTTGTCCTCCCTATCGGATACTGAGGGGACCCAGTCAACAGAAAGCACCAACCTGGACACTCTTCAGCAGGGTTCTGTTTCTACGGTAACTGGAGCTCAGCGCTTTGAGGAGGCTCTCCAGACTGAGTTCAAACTCAAGTTGGCCAACACACCTGGGAAGAAGAATTTGCGGATGGTCATTATTGATGGTAGCAACGTGGCCATGATGTGAGTTGGGTTTGGGGAAGAAAATCTGGGTACAATCTAATTTTTATTACCGCAGCCTCCATCCACTTTTCCATTCCATTCTTCTGTAAGATGTGATTACAGAGGTACATTGCTGGCCACTAATACTGTCTAGTGCTCTGCATGAAATCACAAAATCATATTCGGTTTTCAGAATACAGCTAGTACTTGACTTGAAACAGGTCGTTTAGCGGCCGTTCAAAGTTACAACGGTCACACTTAAGACCGCTGCAACATCCTCATGGTCACATGATCAAAATTCAGATTCTTGGCAACTGGTTCATAGTTATAACGGTTGGCTTGTCCGGGGGTGTGTGTTTATGTGACCACGTTTTGCAGCTTTCTGGCAAAGTCAAAGGAGATGCTAGATTCACTTAAGAACCGTCTTACTAACTTAACAACTGCAGTGATTCACTTAACCACTGTGGCAAGAAAGGTCATAAAATGGGGCAAAACTCAATTTACTGTCTCACTTAGCAACAGAAATTTGGGGCTCAATTGTGGTTGTAAGTCAAGGACTAACTGTATTTTTCAAGCAGGCCAATAAGCAACTTTGAAACGCCCCCAAGGCAGAAAGTTTTAGTACCCATAGTATGAAAATCTCTTAAAAGATTAAGGAATGCCATTGTCGTAGGTCAGGTTCTCCTGCGTGAGAGGGGGCTGGATTAGAAGACCTCCAAGGTTCTATTCTATTCTATTCTATTCTATTCTATTCTATTCTATTCTATTCTATTCTATTCTATTCTATTCTATTCTATTCTATTCTATTCTATTCTATTCTATTCTATTCTATTCTACTCTACTCTACTCTACTCTACTCTACTCTACTCTACTCTACTCTACTCTCAAACTTGGCAACTTTAAGTCATACGGACTTCAACTCCCCGAATTCCACACATTTTATTTTCATTTAGTTAATTCACATTATTATTCAGCTTTCTAAAACTGCCCAATTTCTGAACAACTCTGGGATGCTTACAAATTGAAACTCAGAGTGATAGAAAGACATCAAACAGTAGACAAGGATGATGTTTATACTGAGGGAATAGATATAAGAGCCTATCTCAAAGGGAGCACCCCAACTAATCCAAGCCTAGAGAAAGATCCAGGTCTTCAAAACTGTAGTACTGTGGCAGAGAAGACATACTTCTTAAATCCCATCAGTTGACATATAACCGTTGGGCTGCATTCTGGATCAGCTGAACCTTTCAGTAAAGTTTTGTGCAGTGGTTCTTTCTAGCACGGAAATTTCTGGTTCCCACATTCCTTTATCTCAGCATTTTCACCTAGCTTTGATGCTCCCAACCCTGGTCTCCATTCAAGACAAGGCTAACTCTTTTCATCAAACGTAGACACACAAATCTTAAGAGTTTGCACACAACATAATGAGACCTCCGTGGAGACTCCAGTGAAACAAGCAGTAGGATTTCTGCATCCCATTTCTCCTTACTGGCCAAGTTTTCTTCTGTTCCCTTGGACCGAAGTTAGAAGTAGATTTGCCCTAATTCTGATCTGAGTTAATCACGTTCCTTTGAATTCATGTAATTTTAGTGCATTTTCAAGGTACGATATCAAATCATGCTTTATGCAGAGCATTGTGGTTAATCTGGGTAGCTGAGGAGTAAAGTGTTGTCAGTGCTAATGAGACGAGGTCAATTCACTTGCCAAAAAAAAAAAAAAAAGAAAATTGGAAGGAATGTGCGCACCAGATTATATCCTTGTTATATATGTTATATTATACCCTATAGCTTGAGACTTGGTATGTCTCTTAGATTGAAGATTAAATAGCACCAATAATAATCTAATCACCATCCACAGTCTAATTCAATCCTATCCTATCCTATCCTATCCTATCCTATCCCCTCCCCTCCCCTCCCCTGTCTCCTCTCCCGTCTCCCCTCCTCTTTTTAAACCTCCCTTAAATTATATGGGTAATTTGAGAAAAGGATAACAGGCATAGACTTATTCCAACTTTGTGGGCCATTCTTTAATATACAGTATAAAAAGGTAAAGGTTCCCCCGCACATGCGTGCTAGTCGTTTCCGACTCTAGGGGCCGGTGCTCATCTCCGTTTCAAAGCCGAAGAGCCAGCGCTTGTCCGAGGACGTCTCTGTGGTCATGTGGCCGGCATGACTGGACGCCAAAGGCGCACAGAACGCTGTTACCTTCCCACCATAGTGGTCCCTATTTTTCTACTTGCATTTTTACGTGCTTTCAAACTGCTAGGTTGGCAGAAGCTGGGACGAGTAACAGGCGCTCACTCTGTTACACAGCAGTCGGGATTCGACCCGCCAAACTGCCAACCTTCTGGTCGACAAGCTCAGCGTCCTAACCCACTGAGCCACCGCGTCCCTGAGACAGATAGATAGATAGATAGATAGATAGATAGATAGATAGATAGATAGATAGATAGATAGATAGATAACCTTTATTGTCAAAGGGAGCACCCCAACCAATCCAAGCCTAGAGAAGCAGGGACGAGTAACAGGCGCTCACTCTGTCACGCGGCACTCGGGATTCGACCCACCAAACTGCCGACCATCTGATCGACAAGCTCAGCGGCCTACTTTTTTCACGGAGTCCTTCCTATTCCCATTGTCTCTTCCCTCCCCTGCGCCATCATTCGGAGGGTGTCCCACAGAGTGACTCAACTGAGTCTTTCATGTTCCTGATCTTTGATTTTCATAGACCTAAGTGCCACCTTTTCTCTTCTCAGGCATGGTCTGAACCAGTTCTTCTCCTGCCGAGGAATCGCCCTAGCCGTGCAATATTTCTGGGACCGAGGCCACCGCGAAGTGAACGTCTTAGTGCCTGCTTATCGAATGGAAGAAGATTCTAATGTGAGAGGTGGGAAATTCTTGCTTTTTTTTTCCTAAAGCAAACACCTGAGCCACCACCTTTTGGCTGATTCACTGCAGGAATTTTAATCAGTAAAGATATTTGAAAATGGATAAAAATGTGAATGCTGGTTTTTAAATGATGTATGGAGGACTTCCACCAGCCTCATCTAAACAGAGGCATTCGTACTGCTCTGATAATTGCGGGAAAGGGAAGCTAGATGTTCCTACCCTGGCTTTTCTAGTAAATGTTAATATTAAAAATAGTTACTCACTGATTTGTTGCAATGGGGAATATTTCTTCCAGTTTATTTCTTTTTATTTCAAGCATGTTTATACCTTGAATGAGCTCCTCTCTCCCGTGCCCTTTTCTATTTTCTTGTGAGTTTGAGGAGCCAATCAGATGCCTAGATTGAGGATAGAATTCATCTGCATAGATTGAGGGTGGAACTCATCAGCCAATCAGATGCATGGATTGAGGGTGGAACTCATTGCATAGATTGAGGATGGAACTCATCAGCCAATCAGATGCATAGATTGAGGGTGGAACTCATCTGCATAGATTGAGAATGGAACTCATCAGCCAATCAGATGCATAGATTGAGGGTGTAACTCATCAGCCAATCAGATGCATAGACTGAGGGTGTAACTCATCTGCATAGATTGAGGGTGGAACTCAACAGCCAGTCAGATGCATGGATCGAGGGTGGAACTCATCTGCATAGATTGAGAATGGAACTCATCAGCCAATCAGATGCATAGATTGAGGGTGGAGCTCATCTGCATAGATTGAGAATGGAACTCATCAGCCAATCAGATGCATAGATTGAGGGTGGAACTCATCAGCCAATCAGATGCATAGACTGAGGGTGTAACTCATCTGCATAGATTTATGGTGTAACTCATCAGCCAGTCAGATTCACAGACTGAGGGTGGATAAAGATTTCAGTGTGAGTTTCCCTAATTCTTCAACAATTTTGGTGGCTACCGCTGCAATCCTTTGTGGATTAATTTAAGGAAGACATCTCATTGGCATTTAATGGAACTTCATTTGTGTTGAGCTGCAACCAATGAGCAAATCTACCACAGTGTATTTTGACCACTAATTTTTTTTTGCCTGCTTCCCTAATCACAGAGAGGCACTTTTTGACTGAGCTGCACAATCTAAGCATCCTGTCCCTTACACCATCACGAAAAATCGATGGGAGAGGCATTGTCCCATATGATGACAGGTGAGCTCAATTGTTGGATTAGTTACTAAAAGCTGTCAGTGTTTTGTGGAGTTCTTGGTTGTTTGCTTGCAGACGTTTCATTACCCAACGAGGTAATGTCATCAGTGCTAGTAAGTGCAGAGAATGTTCCCTGTTTACGTCCATTAGCTTGCCATGCCAGTGTTGGTGGGAATGTGCTTTCCTCCTTGGTAGTTTCTTGACTGGAGAATTGTTTTCTGCATGTTTGTCTGGTGTTAATCTCTGCTTCTTTGGGTTTTGGTTGCTGGAAAGGATGTGTTCTGGGTTTTTTATTCCCTTCTTAGCTTTTTATTTTCTCTTTGGAATGGTATGTAAATATGGCTTATCACTATGTGTCTATTGATGGATGATTTGTCTGAACACCAAGCTTCCAGGAATTCCCTAGCATTTTTGCATTTAGCTTGGTCTAGGATGCTCATATTTCCAGTTGGAACTATGTTTGAGTGCGTCATGTTGTGAGATTCTCTTCTATTAGAGTAAATGTTTTCTGTGCCTGCAGAGGTTGGATGTTGCTTGTTTAATTCAAGGGGTAGAGCCACCAAAGGAACATAGAAATCAATGCACCTCAGAGTGGATATGGAGCAATTCTGTTTGGAATGGAAACAACACCCTCAAATGTTGTCCCACGGTGCATAGCGCTGTTCAAAATCATTGTCATAGTTTTTTTTATTGTTGGATAGCTTTCAAAATCTGCTTCTTCTTCTTCTTCTAGAGGAGGTGCCCAAGATAACGTAGGCTTGAGAATCCCTCTTGGGACCATTACTGAAATTGTGGTAGAAATGAACACTCACAATATCAGACCCTTGTTTTTTTTTGAAAAGGCTCAAGAGATAGGAATGTTTCCCAGATTATCATTGTTTTTCAGTTGTTAATATGTGCCTGACTGTGACTCCATGGACCATAGCATGCCAGGACCCCTGTCCTCCACTGTCTCCTGGACAGGTACCAATAAAGAAAAATACTTGTAGCTCAGGGTTGAGTGACATGGTGGCCTAGTGGTGAAGATGTTTGCCTGCCACTTGAAAGGTTGAGAGTTCAATCCTAGGTAGTGGCTGATGTTTCTTTCCTAGGGTGCAAAGCAAAAAATATTTGCTGTGAACTTTGTGTGGTGTCAGGAAGGGCATCTGTCCAGGAAATCTCAGCTCCATCCAGTTACCCGGCTCTACCCCAAATTAAGGAATTACAGGGAGTAATTTATTTGTAGCTCAGGGTTGAAATGAGGGGTCCTTGGTGCTCTATGAACTTGGTTGGGGTTTTTTGTAGATGTTTCATTACCCAAATTAGGTAACATCATCAGTGCTTGGAAGGAAGGAAGCACTAGAACTTATGATGTCATCTAGTTTGGGTAATGAAACATCTGCAAGAAAACAAGCTCCGAGAGCCCCAGGGACCTAAACTATTTGTGCCATTTTAGAATACTTCAAATTATTTCTTTAGGCAAAATTTGGCCAAATTTGAGGTTAACATAGTGAGAGCATTTTTTGGTCCTTTTTTGAGAATCACCCAGTTATTTCAACATATGCTGAGCAGACTAGTGGAGGACAATGAAGTCATCCTTTTACAGGGACTTGTAATGGGCTTTTCCCCCAGGGTTTAACAGTTTCAAGGGAGTGAATGACTTCATTTTCTTTTAGGTTACATGAGCCTGAGACACAGAACAGAAGCAGGAAATGATTCTGCCAACCAGTAATTAGACATACAATGCAAATTTAATTTTGAAGTCAAATTCCCTATCGTACTAAGGAACAAAAACCTATTAAGGCCATTAAAACAGACAGCAGAATTTACTGCAGCTAAAAATTAAGTTTACATAGTGGTACCTCGGTACTCAACTGCTTTAAAAGTCATCAAATTTGGTACTCAGTGCATTTTGATACAAAATTTTTGTCCTGGTACTCATTGTTTGTTTGGTACTCAATGCACAAGTTAGAACTTGTCAGTGTTGGCTGCCTTGTGACTCACTATATTATTCCTTATGGGAAAACAAATTGGTACTTATCATTTTTGGTACTCATTGCACCTCCCAGAACCAATTAACGATGAGTACCAAGGTACCACTGTATTTACAATGATTTATAGGCCCTCTTGCCTCACAAATAATCCTATAAATAGAGGCATAGAATCAAAATCACATGCAGTGTTAGTAGCGCTTTATAAAGCCTTAGTAAGAACACATCCGGATTCAATTTTGGTTACCACATTACAAAAAAGGTGTTGAGACTTCAGAAAAAGTGCAAAGAAGAGCAACTAAGATGATTAAAGGTCTGAAGACAAAAACATATGAAGAACTATTGCAGGAACTGGGCATGGCCAGTCTAGAGAAAAAAAGGAGTAGGGGGGGATATGATAGCAGTATTCCAGTATATGAGGGGCAAAGAAGAGGGGGTCAACTTATTTTCCAAAGCACCCCAAGGCAAGACAAGAAACAACGGATGGAAACTAATCAAGGAGAGAAGCATCCTGGAATTAAGGAGAAACTTCCTAACAGGACAATTAACCAGTGGAGCAGCTTGTCTTCAGATGTTGTAGGAGCTTCATCGCTGGAGGTTTTTAAGAAACACTAGACAGTCACCTATCTGAAATGGTATAGGGCAGGGGTCGGCAACCTCGGCTCTTTTATGACTCGTGGACTTCAACTCCCAGAATTCCTGAGCCAGCATGGCTCAGCTTGGAAACCTCTCCCTTTTCCCTCAGCATGGCTGGCTCAGGAATTCTGGGAGTTGAAGTCCACGAGTCATAAAAGAGCCGAGGTTGCCGACCCCTGGTATAGGGTTTCCTGCTTGAGCATGGGGTTGGACTAGAAGACCTCCAAGGCCTCTTCCAGCCCTATTCTGATAGAAATAGAAATTTGGAATCTTGTGCAGAGTTTGAATTCATTGGCTTTGATGGCCCCTTCTTAACTCTAAAGGTCTTTGCAAAGAAGTAGGAAGATAACTTGTATCTACCTATGGTTGTGCCCCATCTCGCTAAGCTCTAATGTGATTTAGGCTAGAGCTAGTTGAACTAGTTGAAAGAACCATAGCTTAATGGAAGTATAAACCATCTTGGATACTCCAGCAGGTGTTGAATGACAACTCTTATCCTATTGGACACTGGAAGTTGTGATTCAACAATATTTGTTGTTCTACTCCCAGCTGCAATGTGTAAATTCAACAGTTGAGATCAGTCAAAGATCTGTAGGCTTTACTGCTAAGCTTGTAAGCCGCCCTGAGTCTTCGGAGAAGGACGGGATATAAATGGAATTAAAATAAAAAAAAATAAAAAAATTAAGTAAGGCTGTGTTTCTCAACCTGAGCCGTTTTAAGAACATGAACTTCAACTCCCAGAATTGCCCAGCAAGCCATTCTAACTGGGGGATTCTAGGAGTTGAAGTCCGCCATCTTAAGGTAGCTCAGGTTGAGAAACACTGAAGTAAGGATTTGATCCTTAGTCTCTTCCGAACTCCTGATCAGCCTGGTATAGAAAGAACAGCAAATGGTGTAGCTGTCCCACTGGTTTTTCAGCTGAAACTCAAGAGAAATCTTAGGTTGCTTCTTTATTTTCATTCTCATTCTCCACTGATCAGTTATGTCCAACTCTTGGTGACTTCATAGGCAAGTGCTCTTCATGCTACCCTGTCAAGCAAAGCTTCTTTCAGTTGCTGGATGTTCGTCTTTGTATCACCATCTTTGATGTTATCAAACCAGCTTGTTCTTTACATGCCCCTTCTTGTTCCACTAACCATTCCTAGCATCACTGACTTCTCCAATGAATTGGCATGCATGACATGCTCAAATTAATCAGACCTACTCTCTCTATCTTTATTTGTGTGGTGGCACAGTGGTTAAAATGCAGGATTGCAGTCGGACTTTGCCCACTGCCCATTTCTTGGAAATCTTGGAAAGTTTTGTGCACTACGTTATTGAAAGATAACAGTATATCCATATATGTGTCTGTGTGCCTGTAAGTATCTTTCTGTGTATACACGCAAAGGTATTCAGGATGCAAATGTGTATGTGATATATTTGCCTATTAAAATGACAGTTCTTGAGAAAAGTGTGAAATTTCAGCTAGAAAAATAGGCATTTCATTATCTGTTTTGGAGAAGCAACGTTTTTGCTGGCAGGACATTACAACATTTTTCTAGATGTTTTATTTTTTTGTATTACTTTTCACTAACATCTCTCCTATTATCTGATTGATTTGATCTCATGATGGCCTCTTATGAAGTCCTTGACTTTTATCAGCTGGCAATATCCCAAATTTTGGTTAACCATTCAGACATTATTTAAAAAAAATGGTTTCCAGTCTGGCAATGAGGATATTTGCTCTAGCTAGGAAAGCATTGTGGCAGAAAGTGTGTGTGGTGTGTGTGTGTGTGTGTGTGTGTGTGTGTAGGGGTGTGTTTCTCTGTCCGTCCGTCCATCCATCCATCCATCCATCCATCCATCCATCCATCCATCCATATCCTGTCTTTATTATGTTTACAAACAACTCAAGGTGGCAGATATATCTATCTTACTTTCCTCCTCCTACTTTCCCCACAACAATTCTAAGAGGTGAGTTGAGCTGGGAGAGAGGGCCTGGTCCAAAGTCACCCAGTTGGCTTTTCATGGCTAAGGCAGGACTTGAACTCACAATCTCTTGCTTTCTAGCCTGTTGTCTTTGTGGTTGCAAAACACAGTGGCTATCTCAGTAACTCATGGATCAATCATGGTAGACTGGTTCTCTGAAAAGAGATTGTCCTCTGTTGTTGGTATGGTTGTAAAGGAGAGACAATTGTGCTACCTAGGCAAGACTTTTGCCCTGCTAGATCTTTGGCGATGTGGCAAATATCCATGAGGGATGCAAATCTTTCCTAAAGGGAAATTTGAGGACCTTGAAACAGAGGAGGTAAAATTATCCTAATTAATTTCTCTGTCGGCTCTTCTTTTACATGTCTTTCATTGGACTGCAGAATGATGCTGAAACTGGCAGAACAGACTAACGGGGTGATTGTCACCAACGACCAGTTCCGGGATCTTGCCAAAGAATCAAAGAGATGGATCAAGCTAATCAAGGAGAGGTGAAGATGGATTCTTGAATTTTGGGGTGCAGTGGGGGTGGAGCAAGAGGCAATCCTTTTTGAAGGAACCTTCTAGATCAGAAGTGGGAAACGATAGCCCCTTTATGACTTGTGAATTCCTGACCCAGCCGGTCCACAAGTCATAAAGGGGCCATCATTCCTCACCTCTCTTCTTAGATGGTGCTGGGTTTTTCTTTCTTGAATGAGGTGGGGAGAAGTAGAGTGAGGCCTGGACTTCTTCCTGTCAGGGATTTTGATTGCCGGTTGATATGGTTGATATATAAAAGCTTGAGGGAATCAAGGAAGCTGAAGATTTGTCCTAGAGAGTCAGATCTCAAGTATAGGCAACCCAGAATGAGACATTTGATATGGTCCCCTGGGACTGTACCATCCGGTGCGCTCTGAGGGAAATTACACATTTCAATGCCTTTCCACACATCACACTAATTAGCATGCCACTCATTGAAAGCTAAGCAGTCAACAAGGACAATTCCAGGTGTCCTTTATTTCAAAACTTGAAATTTCCAAGCTTGTGAGGGGGAGTTCTTTTGAGAAGTGGTACAGACCAGAAACAAGACATTTTTGATCTTCCCTGTCTTTCTCCTGGGAGGCTTTAATTAAGAAAATTACTTATTTCCTACTTTACCACTTATTATGAAGCCTATGCTCTAGCTTAATTAACATAATTACGGAATAGCTTGCCTCCTGGAGTTGTGAGTGCTTCATCATCCTGGAGGTTTTCAAAAATAGACAGGACAATTATTTGACTGGGGTGGTATAAGGTCTCCTGCCTTGAACAGGAGGTTGGACTAGAAGACCTCTGGGGTCCCTTCCACCCTATGGATTCTATATACAGGTAGTCCTCGACTTATGACCACAATTGAGCCCAAAATTTCTGTTGCTGTGCAAGATAGTTGCTATGCGAGCTTTTCCCCATTTTACAGCCATCCTTGCCACAGCCGTTAAGTGAATTACTGCAGTTGTTACGTTAGTGACATGGCTGTTAAGTGAATCTGGTTTCCCCATTGACTTTGCTTGTTAGAAAGTCACAAAAGGTGATCACCTGACTCCGGGACACCGCAGTTCTCATAAATATGAGTCAGTTGCCAAGCATCTGAATTTTCATCACGTGACCGTGGAGATGCTGCAGCAGTCAGAAGTGTGTGTGTGGGGGGGAAAGCAGTCCTAAGACACTTTTTTCAATGCCGTTGTAACTTCGAACACTCACTAAATGAGTAGTTGTAACTGAAGGACTCCTTGTATTTTGTTCTGTTTTACCCAATGCCTAGAGACGGACATCTGCGTCTACACTTCTGGATATATCTTATTCCTAAGCAGTCTACTCTCTTCTTCGTTGCTTGGGCTTACGCCAAAATCTTTAGCCAACATTTAGCTACCTTCAAGTTGGTTTTATTTATTTATTTATTTTATTTATTTTTGGGACTTATATGCCGCCCTATCTCCCGAAGGACTCAGGGCGGCTAACAACAATAAAAAACAACAATACAAAAATTAAAAAAAAGAATTAAATAACAGCCCCAAAATAAATTAACTACACAGTTAAAAATTAAAACATATTTAAAAACCCATCATCAATCCAGGTCAGCCTGATGGAAGAAAAAAGTTTTGAGGTCGCGGCGAAAGGACTGGAGGTCCGGGGCCATCCGAAGCTCAAAGGGCTGGTGCTCCCACAGAGAAGGCCCTCCCCCTGGGGGTCGCCAGCCGACATTGTCTGGCCGACGGCACCCTGAGGAGGCCCTCTCTGTGTGAGCGCACTGGGCGATGGGAAGTCGTCCCCGGTAGCAGACGGTCCTGTTGCTGTCAACTGGAGTTCTAGACTGCTGCTGAATTGCTGGTTTCTCAGTTTGTGCTGCCGTAGGAGAAGGAAGGTGTGTCACAGCTGCTGGGTGGCTGTAGCTCCTCAGTGTGAAACTGCAGGGAGCTACTTCCCCTTTTGCCTTGTCTGCCTTGGTTTGGTGGAGTCCAAACCTCCTCCCCGCTAAGCTGACAGCTGCTTCACTCCTTCGCTTGTACACTTCTCCTTTCCGCTTTCCCACACAATGCAGATCTTTTCTCCAAACACACCTAGGCGCCCATCCTCTGGTGCCCTCTACATTTTTCTCTTCTACTTTGAAAACAAGGGTGGGAAAATGGTCTTCAGGCAGTCCTAGGAGAGAAAACAGAGGGAAGGAAATAAACTCAGGCTGCGCATCGGAAGGCATTTTTTTCCACACAGTTTCAGGAGATTATTTCTAGAGGATGTTGTTCAAATACGGAGCTTCTGCTGTTGAAGTCCTCTCTGAAATGGTGCGACGGAAGAAGAGCTGGTTTATTTATTAGCAGCTACATGAGCAGTGTTTTTCCCACAGCAATTATTGGGAAAATTCCTTCCTTCTTCCCTTCCTCTCTCTCTCTCTCTCTCTCCTTTTTTCTTTCTCTCTTCCCTCCTTCCTCCAAACAATAAAGGAAAAGAAGGACAAGGGCTGACCCCATAGCAGTGTTCCAATATCTCAGGGGTTGCCCCAAAGAAGAGGGAGTCAAGCTATTCCCCAAAGCACCCGAAGGCAGGACAAGAAGCAGCGGATGGAAACTCATCAAGGAGAGAAGCAACCTAGGTCCTAGAACCAAGGAAAAATTACAGTTAGAACAATTAACCAGCAGAAGAGTTTGCCACCAGAAGTTGTGAATGCTCCAACACTGGAAGTTTTTAAGAAGAGACCGGATGGCCATTTGTCTGAAATAGCATAGGGGTTTCCTGCCTGAGCAGGGGGTTGGGCTAGATGACCTCCAAGGTCCCTTCCAATTCTGTTATTCTGTTAATCTCAGTTTCTGTGTCTGTAAACCTTGCCTACAGATAGGAAATGTTTCTCACTTATATCAGCTGTGATTGAGGGCTCAGGTGGCTTTCTATTTGGGGACATGATGATGCCATTGGAAGTTCCTGACCGCATTTTGGACTGGAACATTTGCCATTAAGTGGTGTGATTGTTAAGCGAGGCAACGTATGGCTGCACCCAGTTTTACAGCCTTCTTTTGCCATGGTCCTTAAGCGAACCACCGCGGTCACCATCCCAGGACTGCAGTGCTGTTGGGATGGCCAGAATATCCGGGACCGGTTGTGAGTGCCATTCATTTAGGGCTGTTGTATGGCCTCTGAATGAGTTGTGGTTCACCTGTATTCAGTCCATATTCATTCACCACCCAGTAATTCTTGATTTTCTTGTTTTGTCCCTCACACTTGCCTCATTCAACTTGTATGTTTCTCCTGACATGCTCATCATTTTCTTCCCCAAAATAAGCCCTCTGGGGTGTGGGTGTTTTTCAGTGGTTGGTGGGTGTTAAGGATAGGGATGAGAGTAGTTAGTCGATTTCAAGGAGAAAAAGAGGCCAAACCAACTCCAAATGTTACAGTTAGTCCTTGACTTACAACAGTTCATTCAGTGACCGATCGAAGCTACAACAGCACTGAAAAAAGTGAATTATGACTATTTTTCACACTTAATTTAGCAGCATCTCTTTGGCCGAGTGATCAGAAATCAGATGCTTGGCAACTGATTCATATTTACGATGGTTCCAGTGTCCTGGGATCACATGATCACCTTTCGCGACCTTCTGACCAACCAAGTCAATGGGGAAGTCAGATTCACTTAACAACTGTGTTACTAAATGTAACAATTGCAGTGATTCACAATAACGGTGGCAAGAAATGTCATAAAATGGGGCAGAATTCACATATAAACTGTCTCGCTAACCAATAGAAATTTTGGGCTCAGTTGAGGACTACCTGTACAGCTTTTTTGAGGATAGGAAGAGAGCCATAGCTGCTCTCAGTGCCCCTCTTAAGTTGGAGTATAAAGCAGACAAATTGTGCTGCTGAAATTCAGTGACTGAATTTTAGGGGTTAATCTTGAGGCCTAGTTGAGGACTACCTGTACAGCTTTTTTGAGGATGGGAACGGACCCATAACTGATCTCAGTGCCCCTCTTAAGTTGGAGTATAAAGCCAACAAATTGTGCTGCTGAAATTCAGTGACTGGATTTTAGGGGTTAATCTTGGGGTGCTGTGGAGTCTGTGAAAATTGAGGCGCTGTGGAGTCTGTGAAAATTGGTTATCCCTGAATGTGTATTGAGTATTCTCATTGCTCCTAAAATGGCTGCATTCAGGAGATGGCTGAAAGTGCTAGGCTGATACCTCAGCTGAATCCATGAAAGAAACAGTCCGGTGGGTGATTTTTCTTAACCCTCTGGTTGGATTTGCAAATTGCAGGACGTCCGAGCTGGTTTACGTCGTTGTGGCTTAGTGCGTCGAGTGGCTTGCAAGCCGTCATTTGTGGCTTGGCACAATCAGTGGATCTGACCCATTTGAATTTGCCAAATAGACTCTAGCTTTGCAGGATGTTTGAACCCCTTCTCCGGTTTTCTGTTGTGCAGCTTGTTGCAGTACACCTTTGTGGGGAATATATTTATGGTCCCGGATGACCCCTTAGGACGAAATGGCCCTACCTTGGCAGACTTCCTGAAGAAAAAACCCAAGTGAGTATTTCTGATGAACTTCTAACAGATATATCCTTTAAACTACTCTAGCCAGATTAGGTTTAGAATTGAAAACCAACGTCTTGTAGATTGATGGGTAGAGTAGAGTAGAGTAGAAGCTGGAAGGGACCTTTAAGGTCTTGTAGTCCAGGTCCCTGCTCAAGCAGGAAAACCTATACCAGTAGCCTCATTCTGGGTCAAGCAGTAGCAATAGCACTTAGACTTATATACCCCTTCATAGTGCTTTACATCACTCTCTAAGCGGTTTACAGAGTCGGCATATTTTCCCCAACTATCTGAGTCCTCATTTGGATGGAAGGCTTGAATCAACCTTAAGCAGGTCAGGATCGAACTGGCAGTGAGCTGAATTAGCCTGCAATACTGCATTTTCACCACTGTGCCACCACAGCTCCTCAAGGTTAACTCTTGGGGGCTTTATGGGAATGCATGTTTCTTTCAAATTATAATTCAAAGTAAATGTTAACCCATTAGTCCATACATTCTCCCATTTAACTAGCATTATACCCAATTTTTTTTGGTCCATTTTACCATACAGCCTTTTACATATTCATCTGCCAGGTTCATCTTGAGTAATATTGTATATACTTTAGCAAGCAAGTGGTCATCTCTAGAACCTAAATCGATATTGAATTCAGATTTAACTCCTGTTGAAAAAAAACAACCTGTCATGGTTCTGATAGATGAGACCAACTAAAGCAGAACTCAAAGGCTTGAGTTTTCCTCTAAGAACATGTTTATTGGTTACAAAGTATTGGCACTGTCAAAAATGAAAAAAGACTAAAGTTCTCTCTAAAAGTAACTGTGTTACAAAGTTAAACTTCCCACCCCACTGTCCATGCAATCAACTACGTTTCCCAATAAAATAGTTTGGTGGGCTTTCTAACGTTTGGTTCAATGCCCACAGCCAAAGGAACAGAAATGACCTTGGTTCCCATGGGACAGAGAATTGTTTAGGCTAGCATAAAACTTCCCATTCCTCCCCCGAATCGTGTGGCAACCGAAAACAAGCAAGATGGCTTCAGCCAGGTTTGTTGCAGAGTTGACAAAACTTTTTTTTCCTCAAGTTTAAATCTTTCAAAAATTCTATAAGGGAATGCATACGTCTTGACGACAATGCATTAAGTAGCTTCTGTCCAACTTCATAGTCTAGCCTTCAGCCCTGGGGCTTCTTGCTGGTCCTCCACGCAAGGGTTAAGTCTGCCATTACCTGGGGCTAAAGGTAAACATTTCGTTTGAGTTGACTCTTGGTAACCTCATGGTGAGGTTTCTATAGTTTCTCCGACAACCCCGAGGAAGCGGTTTGCTCATGATAAATTTCAACTTCCTGATCTAGCTTGCAACCTTGGAGTGGCCGGTGAAGTGGCCTTCAGTGGGCCATGAGTCAGCAATTCCTCTTCAGCAGGACATCCAATCCAAGCATTAACCAGGCTTAGCTCTGCTTAGCAACGGAGAGTCATAGGATCAGCCATAGGCTGCTCTTGGTTGCTACCACGAAGGATGTATCTTAACTCTCAAGACTACATCCTGGTGGTGAGAAGCGGATCTGGAGTGACAGGCTGACAAGACATGAGGGGAAACTGCCAGATATTTTCCCCATTGTCGCCTTTCTCCCTTTTTCTAGTTCTACTGCAGTGCGCTCCCACAGAGTGGGCCTCCTCAGGGTGCCTCCGATCAGAGAATGTCGACTGGTGGCCCCCAGGGGGAGGGCGTTCTCTGTGGGCGCGCCAGACCTATGGAACCGCTTGCCGGTTGAGCTCCAGATGGCCCCCGACCTTCGCTCCTTCTGACGCGATCTAAAAACCTATCTATTTGAACAATCCGGCCTGGTCTGATGGGTTTGGGGTTTGGATTTGATTTTAACACAGTTTTAATTGTTGTATTATATTGGGCATAATTATTTAATCTTTTTTAACTTTTGTATTTGTATTTCGATATTTATTGCCCTGTACACCGCCCTGAGTCCTTTGGGAGAAGGGCGGTATAAAAATTAAATAAATAAATAAATAAATAAATAAATAAATAAATAAATAAATAAATAAATAAATAGTTCTTAAGAGTTCCAGGTTTGCAACCAAAGTGAAGGACTCCTGCCCACAGTTATTGTCTGGGATGTTACACATCCACTTCACGACCTGTTTTCCTTGTTATTTTCTGGGAGGAAGCTTTGTGGTATCCATAGCAGAACATCTAGATTCAGTCAGTTTTGTTCCATATAGCATCAACCTTCTGAACTCTCAATTTTCCTCTTTCTGCTATATATTCAAAATGGACAGTGATTAATATATGTGTATATATGTGTGTGTGTGTGTGTGTGTGTGTGTGTAGGTATATATGTATGTATGTATGTGGGCTTTTTTCCTCATAGAACTCCCAGAACGGAGTTCCGGCACCTTTTTTGGATGGAACCTTGTAGGGTAGGCAAGGCGGGTTGTATGGTGTGTGTGTTCCGGGACCTTTTTTATTATTTTTACAGAAAAAGCACTCTATGTATGTATTATGCATGTGTAGGGGTAGATATATATTTTCTTTTGAGAGCAGGCAACATAATTTCATTTTTAATGTGTGCCAGTGTGCTCGCAGTAAAAAATGACAATAAAAGTCGTCTTGTTAAAAGTTGCCGAACCTGTTGGGATAGTGGCAGAGCTCCATCTTGTGGCCAGAAGTGGGAAGTGCATGGCTTTTTAGTTATCACAATCAGTAGCTCCTCCTTCCTATCTATCTCACCTTCCGGTTCCATTACAGGGGAATGCCTTATTTATTATTTCTAAAAATTACTAATTTAAGATGAACGTTTTATGAAAACGTTCTCCTTCATTGCTGCGAAGAAGGATCTGTAAACGTATACTGGGCTGGATCCCAGGAACTGCTTCGCTGAGAACTAGCAGCTCAAAAAAAAAAAAAAAAGAAGTTAGCAGCTTGAAAAATGAGCTGCTATTCTTGGCAGTCTCGGCTAAATGAGGCGAAGGGGCGGGTGAGTGGTGTTGTCGGACAGGAAGTACATCTGGAGAGACCACCGCATGCTTTTGACCCGGTTGAGTTCAAGCCTTCAACCTTGTAGATCAGGGGTGTCAAACTCAAACTCAATTTCATTGAGGGCATCAGCATTGCAGTTGCCCTCAGGTGGCCAGGTGCGTATGGCCAGGGTGGGCGTGGCCTACTGGGTGGGCGTGGCTAGAGTGCCTATGGCCTACTGGGTGGGCGTGGCCAGCTCTACATCGTTCGCATGAAGGGTGCCTATGGGGGCCTGGGCAGGAGTGGGACAGATCTGAGGGTCTCTGGCAGAAGGAGGGTCTCTGGGCCAGGGCCAAGGCAGTGGGGGCTGTTCCCTCCCTGTTTCCAGGATGGCTTCGTGGGCCACATGAAACCACTTAGCGGGCCGGATCTGGCCCCCGGGCCTTGTGTTTGACATGTCTGTTGTAGACGTTGTAGCTGGGTAGAAACATGGAGCCAGTACTCAGAATAGCAATAGCACCACGGGGAGCATCAGAAAAGGCTTATCTCGCCGCGAGGCTACTGTGTAGGCAGCTTACAATAACAAAATGGGAAAATAGATATGAAAAGATGGGTAAACAGAAGTGAAATAGTAGAACAATAAAGAATGACAAAGGAACACGATGAGAACAAATACATTAATACGATAACCCAAAAAAAGACGGATGGGTGGAGAGCACAGAGGAAGTGGGGGGGGGGAGGAGCAAATGGAGTCTGCCATCAATCTAACTGCCACCAATTAAAATAATTGGTTTAAAAACAAGCTAATTGATACTTCTGATAAGAGAAACTGATGGGGGAAAAAAAAGTCACCCATCCTGTTTCTTGCAAAACCAGGGCGGGGTTTGAATTTTTCTTCTTTTTTCCCCTCCCCGTTGCAGAACCAAGTATCCTGAGTGTCACTCTTTCAGCGGCCAGCCCGCCCCTCAGTTCACACCGTCACATCCTATATCCCAAACAGAGGTCCTTCACCTCCGGGACAGGAGGCCTCCTGCTGGTTCAGTAGGGGACTACAGGAGAGGTCGGCACGACAGCCCTGTTGAGGAGACACTTCGCTCTACAGAAGAGACAGAGTGGCTGAGGAGCAAGCTTTTGGAGATTTTTGAGGGACAAGACAGAAAAGTAGACTTTGTGCTCATGAGAGAACCTTGTTGCCAAGACCTGAACAAGCTTTCGGAGGCTATTCTGAGTTTTACTTTCTGAGCCAGCCTCTTCTGTTCTGTCCCCAAAGGGAGTTGATCTAACACAGTTGCCTTCAGAGATTAAACTTCAAATGATTGACGTGATCTTTGTGCACCAGTGGCCACTGATAATGGAGAAAATGCTTGGGGAATGAAGACGAAAAGATTGGACCCTGAAAAAGGCTTCGGTCCTAAAGCCTGCACTGTTGTGTTTTTCCTCTTTCCTTAATATCAGATGGCCTGGAGGAACATTGTCCATAGGGTCGCGATGGGTCAGACACGATTTCGCAACTAACAACAACAATATCAGATGAATCTCATCTTTGAATCAGATGGTTTTCTTTTCAATAATTGGACCTCTCTGCATTCCAGAAATGTGAAGTTGCTTGCAGGAACTTAAACTCCCTACATGCAATATGGCGGACCTAGGCTATGAGAGAGTTAAAGGCCTTGAGATGGAATTACTATAAATTGGTCCTCTGCTACGAAATTCCTGCAGGATTTCTCACTCTAAGACTTCAATTCCCAGCATCCATCTCGACTGTATTAACCAATCAAAGATTTCTGAGATAAAAGTCATGACTTGTGTAGGTTTTCACAGATGTTTCATTACCCAACTTAGGTAACATCATCCCTGATGCTAACGCTGAAGGTATTATTTAGTTGGGTAATAAAACGTCTGCAAGAAAACAAACAAGCTCAGAGAGCACCAAGGACCCTTCATTTTCAACCCGGAGCTACAAATGTTCTCCTTTATTGGTAGAGATGCTTAATTAACCTCCATTTTAGGCTTGGTGAGGGGACCACATCATGTACTCAGCATGTTCCAATTTGATTGGATTCCAGTTTAATATTAAGACGCACTGCAGATTAGGTGTCTGGCTTGATAAAAAGCTGCTTTAAACTCTTACAATAGCTTTCCCTGAGGTGGCAACCTGCAAATGTATTCACTGTCTTCAGATGCAGTTACTGATCTTAACTATTCAAAACGGGATGGGAATTGTTTTGCACATGTAGGTCAACCTGTTTGAAGAAAATCTGAGCCTCCAATACCAATTGTATAAATCCTATTTTTATATCTTGAAATATGGTGCCGACATCAATTTTAGGCAGAGATTTTAAATTTCCTTCAAGAAATTCAAGTACCTTTGGGGCACTCAGTTCTTATAAATAATACAGTCTCTTATAAATAATAGGTGATTTTTATAGAAAAAAAAACTTTTTTAAATTATACTTTTGTAGGACAGAGAAAAATATTGCACTGTTCCTCCCAACTATTTTTTGAAAGCTAAAAATAAATCTTGGCATTTTCTGAAAACAGTATTGTGTGCTTCTAGTGCCCGTAAAGTGTCTTAGGATTGGTATGCTGTTGTTGCTAATGGGCACCAGGTTGGGGAAAGCCAAAGTCATTTAATGCAAGTAATCCTCGACTTATGACCACAATATGGAGGGAGAGGTGTTGCCTCCCGTTGATAGGGTGCGCAACTTAGGCGTCCTCCTGGATGCACGACTCAATTTAGAACATCATATAGGAGTTGTGGCCAGGGGGGGCATTTGCCCAGGTTTGCCTGGTGCGCCAGTTGCGCCCCTATCTGGACCGAGATGCCTTACGTACGGTCACTCATGCACTTGTCACCTCCCGTATAGATTACTGCAACACTCTCTACATGGGGCTGCCCTTGAAGACCACCCGGAGGCTTCAGCTGGTGCAGAATGCAGCCGTGCGGGTTGTGATGGGAGCATCCCGATACTCCCATATTACACCCCTCCTGTGTGGGCTGCATTGGTTGCCGGTTGCCCTTCGGGTGAGGTTCAAGGTGCTGGTTCTTACCTATAAAGCCCTACATGGCTTAGGCCTGGGATATTTACAGGACTGTCTGCTGCCAGGAACGACTTCCCATCGCTCTGTGCGCTCACAGAGCGGGTCTCCTCAGGGTGCCGTTGGCCAGACAATGTCAGCTGGCGACCCCCAGGGGGAGGGCCTTCTCTGTTGGGGCGCCTGCCCTCTGGAATCAGCCCCCCCGAGAACTTCGGATGGTCCCAGATCTCCGGTCCTTTCGTCACGACCTAAAGACATACCTTTTCCAACTGGCCGACCTGGATTGAAGACGGGGGTTTTAATTTTGTTTTAACTTTTATTGGTTTTTAGTGGGGCTTTGTAAATTTAATCTCTTTTAATATTTGTATTTATTGTTTTATTGTTGTTAGCCGCCCTGAGTCTTTCGGGAGATAGGGCGGCATATAAGTCCCATAATTAAATTAAATTAAATTAAATTTCTGTTGCTAAGCGAGACATTTGTTAAGTGCCCCATTTTACGACTTTTTCTTGCCACAGCTGTTAAGTGAATCATTGCAGTTGTTAAGTTACTACCATGTTGGTTAAGTGAATCTGGCTCCCCCATTGACTTTGCTTGTCGCAAAGATGGTCACATGACCCTGGGACATTGCAACTGTCATAAATATGGGTCAGTTGCCAAGCATCCTAATTTTGATCATGTGACCATGGGGATGCTGCAATGGTGTGAAAAGCTGTCAGTCACTTTTTTTCAATGCCGTTGTAACTTTGAACAGTCACTAAATGATTAGTTGTAAGTCGAGGACTATCCGTAGCAGAGAAACATAGATGAAGAGAGTTATGTTGCTATTAGCATTGATCATTTTCCAGATTCTTCTATTTCCTAACATGTTTTGATGACAACTCCTTGAAAAAATTTTTTTGTAGCACTCTGAATTACCTTTTTTACCTCATGTTGTGTGAAGCACACCCAGATAGGTTCTTCTTGTGTTTGTCAAATTGGAAATGTGGAAGATCACAAAACCCCTCATGACCACCCAAGCGTTTTTCGTGTCCACAATTCGTAAGCCAGCTGATCACAGGATTCTGCGCTTTTTAGATTCTATGAAGAAGGGTTTAGGACTTGCCGCGGCCGACTTGCTGCGTAGGACAACTCACTGCGGCAGAAAGGTTACACTAATACTGAACAAATGGTGGAAGAGAATCATTAAAGAAAGGATGCAAAATGAAATGTGAATGACAACAACTGAAACAATTTTTAAAATTATTTTAAATAATCAAATTGTTGGAATTGTCCCGCAGTGAACTGTCCCACAGCAAGTTGGCTGTGGCGAGTTGGCCGCGTGGAGTTGTCCCATTCTGTAGGAACAAACCCAAATAGCTATCGGCAAACATCTAAGATTGTTTCTCTCGATATAAAGTGATTGGGGTTTTCCCCCCCCCCCAAGCTGGAGTGTTCTCCCATTCAGATGGTTCCACCACGAGACAGCTGTCTCCTGTCCTACTTTTGATGTAATGACCGTTTCATGGCAGGAGGGCACAAAAGGTGATCAGATGACCACGAGACACTGCAACTGCCTTGAGTCAGTTGCCAAGTGTATGGATTTTGATCG
Organism: Vipera berus; assembly: GCF_964194415.1. Lineage (NCBI taxonomy): Eukaryota > Metazoa > Chordata > Lepidosauria > Squamata > Viperidae > Vipera > Vipera berus. Next base: position 11,114,174 of record NC_138205.1, on the reverse strand, counting down.
CGTGACCATGGGGATGCTACAACGGTCGTAAGTGCTGTTGTGACTTTGAATGGTCACTAAATGAACTGCTGTAAATTGAGAATCATTCTGTGTGTGACCTCAGGGATGCTGCGATGGCTGCAACCACACAAGGACCTGTTGCAAATCCCCCTTGTTCAGCACCTTCACAACTTCAGTCACCAAACAAGTGGTCACTCAGTGAAGATTTACCTGCAACTTGCCATTGAAAGACACAAGAGGAAGTACATAAATATATGCATTTATTTACTTCTTCCTAGCCTTCTTAAAAGCATCCGTCCTGAAGTCGTGACTTCAAACCTCAGCCGGTGGCAAAGGTACGTTTGTAGGGGGTGAAGGATTGCGGGTGATTTTCAGTGACCGGCAATACAAGATGGGTGTCTTACCCAACCCCAGACAGTAATGCCACCAGTAAAGCTTTTGCCTGGGCTGCAGGATCACCCGGAGTGGTTCTTCTTCCTCCGCTGCTTCTTCCCATTCTTCTTGCTCAGTCTGAAGTCCCAGCCCTCCGTAAACTGAAGGGAGGGCAAACTGGTGCTGGAGAAGGGAGACTGTCAGGGCCTCTGGACTCACCGATTTGTCGACGTGAGCTTTTAGCCCAAGTTCCAACTGAGAATAGCCAACCTTGCGGGATATTGCATAGCTGCTGGGCATGGGCAGGTCGCTTGCGTTGGAGAGGAGTTTGAGGCACTGCCACTGACCGAAGGCAGCTCCGTAGATGAGGGACAGTCCACCTGGGAGGAATGAGACCACGTCTGGGTGGATCGCAAAGGACTCCTTGTGTCCTTTTGTGGTGGTGGCAAAACGGGTGCCGCAAAGCCGTTGCTCCTCGTCCATCCTGAAGCAAGCCAGGTGTTCAGCATCCGCGCCGTAATAGTATAGCCCCTTGAGGAGGGTGGCTTCCAAGTGGATCTCCTTAATCAAGGCCCCAGTGGCCAGATCAGCCACACAGAGGACCACCCCACGTGACAGGAAGAAGATGAAAAAATATCCCTCGCAGAATGCATACTGGTCTGCTCCACGGCAGCTGGGGTGCAACGGGAAGACATCCGAGGGCGGCTCAGAGTTCAGATCTGCCACTTGGCAGAAGGAATCCCGGTGGAGGAGATAGATGGTCGAACTGCTGGGGTCTCCCACATAGTGGTCCTTTCCACGGCAGGCAGGGTGGAGGGGCTGTATTTTGAGATCTTGTCCTGAGCAGAAGTCAAGCGTTTGAAGGAAATATCCCAAATCTGAGCGGACCACGAAAGCGCCGTGGCGAGTGACAAAGACCTCTGAGCCTGGAGAAGCTGTCTGGGGAACGATGGAAGCCATGGAGGAGACTGTGGATTAGCAATGATAGTTTAATGAAAAACCCTGTTTTAAGACATTTGTACGGTATGCCTGATACTGTTACACTCTAACTCCTTGCAGCCCTCACAACAGGCCATGCTAGTTGAGGCTCAGACAGACATGACTGAGTACAACTGGAGAGGCACACACAGAAACCATAATTAATTGACTAAGCCATAGCTCCCTGGGCCCAAACACTAAAGCACAAAACCTTGTTTGGAAATCAAAGTGCTGACTGCCAGGTGAATTCTGGGAGTTGAAGACCATACATATAAAAAATGCCACAATTATACATTTTTCTCAATTTGATCAGTAATCAATAAACTAAATATTTAATTATCAGTGTTTTATTTGGTATATGAACGTTCTGCACATACATACACACATATGGAAGTTTATGTGTATTTGTTTATGTGTCTGTATTTGTATCTAGTTGTGTATCTGTAGATGTTTGTATACACACAGTATATATACACACAGTATGTCTGTCTGTCTGTCTGTCTATCTATCATCATATATCTATTTCTAAAGGAGGCTTGTAATCCAGACTACAACTGACAGGAAGCTACTTAAAAGCTACTTTAATTAATTCTCACAAAGGTTTATTACATTTTTTTCTTTCCAAATAAAAAGAAGCACAAGTTCTCCGCATGGGCCCATTCCAAACTCAGGGCTCTCCTCCATTCCCTTTTCAGGCAGGGAATTAATTTTGTTTGTTCTCTCCCTTCCTCCCCACACCGAATTAGGGCAATGCTCTTCCTAGGCCAAGGGTAGGCAACCTCGGCTCTTTTATGACTCATGGACTTCAACTTCCAGAATTCCTGAGTCAGCATATGCTGACAGGAATTCTGGGAGTTGAAGTGCATGAGTCATAAAAGAGCCGAGGTTGCCTACCCCCCTGTCCTAGGCCAACTCCTGGTCACAAAATCATGTGAGAACCCAAGAGCATTTGGGGGAGGACTTGAGAGAGGCCTATCCAATAGGGCAGGGGTCTCCAATTCTTGGCCACTTTTGAGACTTGTGGACTTTCAACTCCCAGATCTCCCCACGCTGGCTGGGGAATTCTGGGAGTCGAAGTCCAGAAACCTTAAAAAGTAATAATGCCGCTTGGGGGTGTGTGTGAAAGCCCTAATAAGCAGGCATATACATAGAATGAAGGCTACTGCTAAGCTTGTAAGCCGCCCTGAGTCTTCGGAGAAGGGCGGGATATAAATGGAATTAAAATAAAAAATAAATAAAAGTGGCCAAGATGGGAGACCCCCTTGCGATACGGGAAGCTCGCCCAGGGAAGCCAAATTGCCATTTTGTTGTTGTTAAATTGCTAAGCACATTGGTTGTTGCTTAAAATTTTAAGCCACCCTGAGTCTTCGGAGAAGGGCGGGATATAAATGGAATTAAAATAAAAAATAAATAAAAGTGGCCAAGATGGGAGACCCCCTTGCGATACGGGAAGCTCGCCCACGGAAGCCAAATTGCCATTTTGTTGTTGTTAAATTGCTAAGCACATTGGTTGGTGCTTAAAATTGTAAGCCGCCCTGAGTCTTCGGAGAAGGGCGGGATATAAATGGAATTAAAATAAAAAATAAATAAAAGTGGCCAAGATGGGAGACCCCCTTGCGATACGGGAAGCTCGCCCAGGGAAGCCAAATTGCCATTGTGTTGTTGTTAAATTGCTAAGCACATTGGTTGGTGCTTAAAATGGTAAGCCACCCTGAGTCTTCGGAGAAGGGCGGGATATAAATGGAATTAAAATAAAAAATAAATAAAAGTGGCCAAGATGGGAGACCCCCTTGCGATACGGGAAGCTCGCCCACGGAAGCCAAATTGCCATTTTGTTGTTGTTAAATTGCTAAGCACATTGGTTGGTGCTTAAAATTGTAAGCCGCCCTGAGTCTTCGGAGAAGGGCGGGATATAAATGGAATTAAAATAAAAAATAAATAAAAGTGGCCAAGATGGGAGACCCCCTTGCGATACGGGAAGCTCGCCCAGGGAAGCCAAATTGCCATTGTGTTGTTGTTAAATTGCTAAGCACATTGGTTGGTGCTTAAAATGGTAAGCCGCCCTGAGTCTTCGGAGAAGGGCGGGATATAAATGGAATTAAAATAAAAAATAAATAAAAGTGGCCAAGATGGGAAGACCCCCTTGCGATACGGGAAGCTCGCCCAGGGAAGCCAAATTGCCATTGTGTTGTTGTTAAATTGCGAAGCACATCGGTCGGCGCTTAAAATGGCAAGCCGCCCTGAGTCTTCGGAGAAGGGCGGGATATAAATGGGATTAAAAATAAAAATAAATAAATAAAAAATAAATGCAAAAAAACAACAACAACAAACAACCAACCAGCCCGCTAATCCGCAACGGTTTCCCTGTTCCGGAGAAGCCCTAATTCAGCCCCAGGCTGGCGGGAAGGGGGAGCGGCGGGGCAGAAACGCAAGCCCGGGAGGCTGCGGATCGAACGGGGTTAGGGGTGGGGAGAGAAAGCGGCGGAGGCTACCCGTCCCACCCTCACCTGCTCGGCCGGCGCAAAGTCGGAGAGGCACAGCAAGCGGGAAAGGGGGACCGTGGCGGCTTCCGGGGTCAGGCGGGCGGGCGTGCGCGCCACCCGCGCTCGGCTCCTCCTTTCCCAGCCGAAGGAAGAAGAAGAAGAGCGGGCGGGAGCGCGCGGGGAGAGTGGAGGAGTGGGGTGCAATGGTGGGGCTGAAGGTGAAAGCGTGGCCGGCCAGTGCTGCAGCCTTAAAACCTACCTGCGGATTCCCGGGAGGGTGGGTGGAGGTGGGAGTGGGTGGGACGGGAAAGCCCGTTCGGCCCTGGAGGCGCGCGCGGTGTCCGACCTCGGATCGAGCGGGGTAGGGAGGTGGCTTACGGAGGGAGGTAGCTTAGGGAGGGAGGTCGGGTAGCGAGGTAAACAGATTAAGGTAGGAAGGTAAGGTTAGGTAGGTAGACAAGGCTAGGTAGGTTAGGGAAGTAAGGTGGGTTAGGTAGGTAAATAGATTAGGGTAGGAAGGTAACATTTATTTATTTATCTATCTATCTATCTATCTATCTATCTATCTATCTATCTATCTATCTATCTATCTATCTATCTATCTATCTATCTATCTATCTATCTATCTATCTATCTATTTATTTATTTATTTATTGGATTTATATCCCGCCCTATCTCCCGAAGGACTCAGGGCGGCTAACAACAATAACATATAATAAGTACAGACATGAAGATAAACATGAAATTTTAAAATCACCGGTGCAATAAATAATTAAAATTAAAAACTAAAAGTAAATTAAAAATTGTAAATATAATTCAAATGCCTGTCAGTCCAGGTCAGCCTGGTGGAATAGGAGTGTTTTGAGGCCGCGGCGAAAGGATTGGAGATTTTGGGCCATCCGAAGCTCAGGGGGGAGCTAGGTAGGTTCGGTAAGTAAGGTGGGTTAGGTAGGTAAATAGATTAGGGTAGGAAGGTAACATTTATTTATTTATTTATTTATTTATTTATTTATTTATTTATTTATTTATTTATTTATTTATTTATTTATTTATTTATTTATTTATTTATTTATTTATTTATTTATTTATTTATTTATTTATTTATTTATTTATTTATGGGATTTATATCCCGCCCTATCTCCCGAAGGACTCAGGGCGGCTAACAACAATAACATATAATAAGTACAGACATGAAGATAAACATGAAATTTTAAAATCACCGGTGCAATAAATAATTAAAATTAAAAACTAAAAGTAAATTAAAAATTGTAAATATAATTAAAATGCCTGTCAGTCCAGGTCAGCCTGGTGGAATAGGAGTGTTTTGAGGCCGCGGCGAAAGGATTGGAGATTTTGGGCCATCCGAAGCTCAGGGGGGAGCTAGGTAGGTTCGGTAAGTAAGGTGGGTTAGGTAGGTAAATAGATTAGGGTAGGAAGGTAACATTTATTTATTTATTAGGTAAGGTCAGTGCTTTTTTTGTAAAAGAAAAAGGTGCCGGAACTCACACGTGTCATACAACCCGCCTTGCCTACCCTACAAGGTTCCATCCAAAAAAAGGTGCCGGAACTCCGTTCTGAGCGTTCTCTAAGGAAAAAAAAGCCCTGGGTAAGGTTAAGTAGGTTAGGCAAGTAAGGTAAGTTAGGGTAGGCAGGTAAATAGAGTAGGGTAGATAGGTAAGTAAGGTAAGTAAGTAAGGTAGGTAGATAAATTTACTGCCCCCCAAAATAAAGGGAACACTTTAAACAACACAATGTACTGTATTTAATAGTAGGGTGTCTTAGTTTTGAATTTGAATTTAAATTTGTGTTTAAATTTGTATTTTCTGTTCCTTTTAATTTTTTTGAGCAGTATGGGTTAGGTAGGTAGGTAGACGCAGGAGGGGACTGTGGCAATTGGCCTCGGTGAGTGGGGCCGGCCCCTCTCCACTCCTTTTGGCTTTTGGCTGGACTGCGGGGGAGGGGGAAGGAAGTTTGTGGGTGGCGCACTGGGAAGATTGCGCCCAGGTTGGGATTTGGGTTGGGCGACCGGAAATGCCGCACCCTGGTCAGCGTAGTTCTTTGCGGAAATATTTGGAAGCCTTCTTGGTTTGCAAGGAAGGATGGAGAGACCCCCTCCCCCGACACACGTGGATCTGCCTAACTTTTTATATGAATATTTTGAAGCATCTCTCTCTCTCTCTCTCTCTCTCTCTCTCTCACACACACACACACACACGTTCGCCAGTTGATCTGCGTAGCTATTTCACAAAACAAAAGATTTTGAAGCCTTGCGTGCATGTACCCATGTACTTGCGAACCGATCCCTGTAAATGCATGAAGGTACTGATTTTGTGGCCTTACACACGCGCATGCACACTTGTGTGCAGGTCTGCAGAGTTATTTGCACTAAGTTTCCCCCCCCTTCCCATTTCCAAATCTTTTTTGGCTTCTTCTGGATCCTCCACCTTTTTTTTTTCCCCCTCCCGGAAACTTGGGACAAGAATTGGATAAAACTGCCTTGTGTATTTCTTGACGAATTATTCCGGAGAAGGAATTGGACGCTGAAATCCAATATTTTGGAACTGCGCTGCAGTGCATTGCCTCTTTGACCTGAATGCGGGATCATTGCATTTCTTCCTTTCTCCCTGCTTGCATTAACCCTGCAAAAATCACCAACGCTTCCGATGCAATGATTGTGTTATACAACGCTTTCTTTTTCCTCTCTCAGCAAAACTAATTGTCAATAGAAATCCAGGAAATGAAGAAAAGGTTAGAGCTTATACCATTTGCAAGTGGCTAGTCTAGTGAAGAGAAGGACCATGGGAGACCTGATAGCAGTGTTCCAATATTTGAGGGGATGTCACAGAGAGGATGGGGTCAGCCTATTTTCCAAAGTACCTGAAGGCGAGACAAGGAATAACGGATGGAAGCTGATCAAGGAGAGATTCAACCTAGAAATAAGGAGAATTTTTCTGACAGAGAACAAGCAACCCATGGAACAGACTGCCTTCAGATGTTGTGGGTGCTTCATCACTGGAGGCTGGACTGCCACCTATCAGAAATAGTTTAGGGACTCCTCTTGGGCAGGGACGTGGTGGCTCAGTGGGTTAGGATGCTGAGTTTGTCGATCAGAAGGTCGGCAGTTTGGCGGGTCGAATCCCGAGTGCCGCGTAACAGAGTGAGCGCCTGTTACTCATCCCAGCTTCTGCCAACCTAGCAGTTCAAAAGCATGTAAAAATGCAAGTAGAAAAATAGGAACCACTACGATGGGAAGGTAACAGTGCTCCGTGTGACTTTGGCGTCTAGTCATGCCGGCCACATGACCACGGAGATGTCCTCGGACAAGCGCTGGCTCTTGGGCTTTGAAACGGAGAGTAACCCTAATTGCCCTAAAAAACTAAGTAATATCTTAGTCATACTTCTGGGGAAGATGGAGTTTGTAGTCAAACTCACCTAGTTTTTTTTTAAAGCTGAACAAAAGCATAGACTGATCAACTACCAATGCATTTGGATTCATCTTTTATGTAGCAGTCATTGATAAGTGCACAAATTCAGGCAAAATCATGTTCAGGGTTCCTTATAAATCTAAATGATGACACTGCAATTGCCACAACACTAAAATGCTAATCAGTAGGATATCCAACCTTAAATCAGTTGAAGTGTCTCTTAACCCTTTACAGAATCACAAGCATGATCTTGGGCATGACCTTTAACATGATCAATCTATCCAATTCCATATTTCATTACAATCTAAAAGTGATCCCCATTTGCTTTCCCCACTAACTGATCTTGTCGAAGAGGTGGCAATAGATCCTTAATAGATCAGCCTGCCCAATTCTATATTTCATTACAATCTAAAAGAGATCACCGTTCGCTTCTTCCACTAATGAATCTTGCTGAGGAGGTGGCAGGATTTTTTCATCCTTTGGCTCAAAGCTCTTCAGGCTGATCCCAAATTTATCAAAGAGGACGGTTGGGATATCAGAGTTCTGCAAGAATGTTTCTGTACGTTCCTTTCCCCTGGTGAAAATTAGGCGCTGGCCCATGTAGGTCAGACGTCCACCACCTGCCTTGTGTAGGGAACAAAAGGATTTGCAGGTGAAGATAGAACAAGGTGACGTCTGTTGGTAAAGACACATGTCAGAAAAATCTTCCAGTTTCTTCTCCTCTAGGGTGAATTTATAGAGGGATCTCTTCTCTCCAGAAATTTCCCGACGTTCCAGTACCCAGGTATTTCCTTCCAGGCTCAACCAAAATACGCCTGCTTCTTGAACTTGTTCCACCTCAGGCTTCATCTCTAATGGTTCCAGGAAACCTTCTCCAAAACCAACATCGCACAGAAACTGCTGCCCATCCAAGTCTACCAAAATTATCAAGTGGTCCAACGGAGGACCGTAGCACTGTGTGAAGCGGTTCCGAACATGTGCAGCTATAATTTTGGTGTGAAATCCTAACGCTTGCAGCAACCACTGGAAAAGTCCGTTCAGCTCATAACAAAAGCCACCCTGGTGGTTTTGAACAATCTTCTCGTACAGACGAGGTAGTTCCAGGCTGATGGGCTCTTGACAATGTATGCTGAGGCTCTCGAAGGGTACTGAGAAGAGGTGGGAACGGTGGAGGCACTTGAGGGTCTCCAAAGAAGGGCAGGTAGAGACACCTTGGAATCCAATCCGTTTCAGGTAACATCCAACATCCATGTCTGACTGGATGGAAGATGTTGAATAGGGACGTTTCAAAATTCCTGCTTTACCTCTTTCCAAGATCTTGCTCCTTTGATTACTTTCAGTAACGAAGCTCTAAACAGGTTGAGACACCCAAGACACTCCTGTTCCCAAGTCTCTTCTCCTTTCTTGCCTGATTTCCTTCCCCTCTTCCCGAAAACTTTTCCCTTGGGATTTCTGCTGTGAGTTTTGCTGTCTGCACAGCAGCTGGTAGTTTCATTATGCCAGGGAACGGAAAGAGGAAGTGAAAAAAGTCAGAACCTCCCACTTGCGTTATTCTGTAATTTATGTTTATTAACCCTTTTTCACCTCAGATGACTTTAGGGCATTGGATTTCTCAGGGAATACAATAGAGTAGAATAGAGCTGGAAGGGAGCTTGGAGATCTTCTAGTCCAGCCCCCTGCTCAAGCAGGAGAACCTATATCATCTCAGACAAGTGACTATCTAGCCTCTTCTTAAAAATCTTCAGTGATGGGAGTGCCCACGAGTTCCGGAGGCAAGCTGTTCCAATGTTAGGGAATGTTCTGCTTTTCAGGTTTCTTTCGCAGAGATATTTCAGGGACGGAGATTTAACTGATGTTGCTTAACACATGAATATTTGCAGAGGAGGTCTCCTCTACTGTCGCACATATACAATTTTTGTTTTTTCTACCTTCCTTCAGTCATTCAGTCACCACAGAATTTGCAGATAAATTTTACCTCATTCAAGGAACGTACTTCGTCGAATGTGGAAATGTTCCACACACGTATGTTTGGATTTCACAAAAACAAAAAAACAACATTTGCCAAAATAACACACAAACCCATAAAGCAGGCGTGTCAAACTCAATTTCATTGAGGGCCGCATCAGCATTGCGGTTGCCCTCAGGGGGCCGGGTGGGTATGGCCTGGGTGGGCATGGCCTACTGGGTGGGCGTGGCTAGAGTGCATATGGCCTACTGGGTGGGCGTGGCCAGCTCTACATCGTTCGCATCAAGGGTGCCTATGGGGGGGCCTGGGCAGGAGTGGGACAGATCTGAGGGTCTCTGGCAGAAGGAGGGTCTTTGGGCCAGGGCCAAGGCAGTGGGGGCCGTTCCCTCACTATTTCCAGGATGGCTTTGCGGGCCGCATGAAACCACTTTACGGGCTGGATCTGGCCGCCGGGCCTTGTGTTTGACATGTCTGCCATAAAGTGTGTGCTGAGTAGAATAAAGGATTGAGCTCCCTCCCTTGTTCTACATCTTACAATGGCCTCTGAAAAAGTGACTTATGACCGGTTTTCCACTTAGGACCATCACCACATTCCTACAGACACATGATCAAAATTCGGGTGCTTGGTATCTGGCATGTAATTATGACAGTTGCACTCTCCTGGGACCACTTGATCACCATTTGTAACTTTCCTCCCACAAGCAAGCCAGATTCACTTAATTTTAATCCCATTTATATCCCGCCCTTCTCCGAAGTCTCAGGGCGGCTTACAAGCTTAGCAGTAGCCTTCATTCTATGTATATGCCTGCTTATTAGGGCTTTCACACACCCCCAAGTAAAATGACCACATGATTCACTTAACAATTGTGGCAAAAGGTCTTAAAATGGGACAAAGCTCACCGAATAACTGAATTGCTTAGCAATAAATATTTTGGCTTCAGTTGTCCTATAGTCTAAGTCAATTGTCAAAAATAGATAATTAACCAAAGCTATTTTAAGTATTGCTGTTTTATCCCCTTTGTTTCTTTGCCAGGACTGTAGTAAATGAAAAAAATGATACCATAAGGTTAATTATTTACTATGATAAAAGTACGTTCTATCAATTGAGAATAAAAAAATAAAATAGCTACAGATTAAAAAGAAAAAAGCCTACTTATCTTCAAATGTTGATTTTTCCTGGAATAATTTAATTACTGTGATGGGATAAATGGCTGTTGGTTGTCTTGTTTTGTTTCCCCTGTATTTACATATTTAAAGATGGGACCACCCACAGAAAAATGCAGCTTCTCCTCTTTGGGGTGATTCTTATCATCTACTGTGGTCTATGTCTTTAATTTCAAGATCATATGTCTTTAAACTCAGGATCACATGGACCTAAATGCAAGAAGATCAGATGTCTGTTCTTATTGAAAATCATTTCTATAGCAAATTCTCTTGCATCACATTGTAATAAAACTTAATAGGAAACAAACAAGCTGGTACTTACCTTTAAAGCCCTACATGGCTTAGGCCCGGGATACTTGCAGGACCATCTGCTGCCGGGAACAAATTCCCATTGCCCAGTACGCTCACACAGAGAAGGCCTCCTCAGGGTACCGTCAGCTAGGCAATGTCGACTGGCGACCCCCAGGGGGAGGGCCTTCTCTGTGGGAGCACCAGCCCTATGGAATCAGCTCCCCCCTGAGCTTCGGATGGCCCTAAATTTCCAATCCTTTCGCCGCGGCCTCAAAACACTCCTTTTCCACCAGGCTGACCTAGACTGACAGGCATTTTAATTAATTATATTTACAATTTTTAATTTATTTTTAGTTTTTAATTTTAATTTATTGCATAGATGATTTTAAATTTTTTTTTATCTTAATCTCTGTACTTATTATATGTTTTGTTGTTAGCCGCCCTGAGTCCTTCGGGAGATAGGGCGGGATATAAATCCCATCAATCAATCAATAAATAAATAATAAATAAACAAAACATGTACAAGGAAATCCCTGTGTCTTCTAATAAATACATTTTTGTTTCATGGAATAAACCCTATATTCCTCTCTTAAGGGTTATGAAAGTTTTCACAAACAATTTCTTGACTGATCTGAGGAAGAAGAGCAGCTTTCGATGACCTTGAAGATATTTTCTGTTATTTAAAAAGAAAAAAATAATATGTCTAATTTGTTGAGAGGTGAGAATATCACTGTTAAGGAATTCATCTTGCTGGAGTTCACTCTCCACTGAAAAATCCAGCTTCTCCTGCTTGGTGTCATTTTCATGACCTACTTACAGTTTTGGGGAACTTACTGATCGTGATATTAGCACAAGTTGACATGCAACTTCACATTTCCACATTGTAGCAAATCCAGAGGCCTGGCTGAAGAAAAGGGGTTGGATTTACGCCAAGATCATTTATTAATTTTATTAAACTTATATGCCACCCATCTCACTGTTGAAGCATCTCGGAAACACAGTTTGGTATAGGGCTCTCTTCTTCTAGCTGGGTGACCTTAAGGCAGTGTCTTGAGGAGGTACAGCTACTACTTTCACTTTCCCAAGCATTTCCCCCTTCATTGCCCCTCCCCACAGTTCATGACAGCGAAGCAGAAGCAAGCATGAGGCAGCTGACAGAACCCATTAATCATAATTCATTCTTTTTTTCACTTTCAGAAAAGGATCAATAATGGATTTCCAGTCATTGGAAACCAAGGGTGCTTTTGTGGTAGAACAGACACCTGAAGTCTGATGCCATTCAGGAATATTAGTACTGGAAGTATTAGAACTTTCAGCCAACATTGAATGTAATTATGGAAGTACAACACAATGTAACTTGAAGAAACCATATTGGTGGACAATTGTGAAGTTAGAGGATGATTCTTTCTTCTCTCCTTCCTTCCTTCCTTCCTTCCTTCCTTCCTTCCTTCCTTCCTTCCTTCCTTCCTTCCTTCCTTCCTTCCTTCCTTCCTTTCTTTCTTTCTTTCTTTCTTTCTTTCTTTCTTTCTTTCTTTCTTTCTTTCTTCTCCAAATGAAAGAGAAAATGGGAAAATCCTGACGAAATTGTCATTTTGATCCCTTCATGCATATTAGCTTTAAAATATCTGGGGCATCTTTTATTTTTAGAATTTAAAATGTTGTGTTGGAAGAAGCTTTCTGATATTGACAAGGATAATTCACCAAAAGAAACCACGGTAGAATATTATTTATTTTAATCCTTTTCAACCCCCAATTATTGAGATGCTCAGCATATTCAGTTCAGAGCAATACATTTGATATCAGTAAGATTGAAGCAAAGGAAGTTGAGAAATTTCTACGGTGTTAGTGCAATTAAAACCTTCAGGAGACAAAAGGGCAATATCCTGCCCATGTCCTGATTTGTAAAAATGTTTAGGGTCTTTGAACCTCACCAAGAAAGCTTTAATATAAACCTGACCTTTTGGCCAAAAAACAAATGGAGAATCCTATTAACATTTCTAGAGCCAAAATAGAAAGGCATCTTATTTCTCCATTTTTGTTCTTTTTGTAATCTAATTATGCAAAATATATGGCCAATATATGTTCAAATCAAAGAGGATTTAATGAATAAAGCATACTTTTCAGTGTAGTTAGTTTATTAAAAAAACAAGTAGAAAGTAATTTAGAGATGATGAAATGCTTTAAAGTTGAAATTTCAGTACTAGAATAGAGTGCTTACAAAAGACCAACTGGTGATGAACATGGAGGCACACATATACTTGGACACCCAGATCTCATGAATGGAATTAAAGACTTGGAGACATGCCCAGGTCATATTTCTCAGGAAAGTACAGAAATAGTTTGCCACTGCCTTCTCTTGCAATTTTCCTTTAATATTCATTCTCTCTATACAACCATTATTGCATGTTACTGTGTTTTCCCAAAAGTAAGACCAGGTCTTATATTAATTTTTGCTCCAAAAGACGCATTAGGGCTTATTTTCCAGTTAGGGCATATATTCAGGAAAATACGGTACTAAATGCATCCATCTGGCTGACAATCTTAACTGGGGCTTATTTTGGGGGTGGGGGTTATATTATTAGCATCCTGAAAAATCACACTAGGGCTTATTTTTCGGTTGGGTCTTATTTTCGGGGAAACACAGTAAAGGTTGTGGGAATGTTCATCTTTCTTGTTTTTGACAATAGACGTAGACAGTGGGTATTGGGAATTCATTGCTGTAATATCTGCTGATATATTCAAATAATGTTCTGTCCTTGATTATGTTTTAGAGATCCCCAAGAGATCAACATGAACAAATTACTGGAAATGACCAAGGGGTGTAGAGCAATTTCATCAGAATCATGATCTCATGGCAATTTCCTTTCAAGAGATATTTTGAGGAGAAAGAAAAGCAAACAAAATGTTATAATCCCAGTGGTAGTATGCAGAATCCCTTAGTGATGTGTATACATTCATAAATTATAATAATTCCAAGATATCTTTAAAGAGTGTGTTATTTTCCAAGATAATTTAGATGTCTTTACTGTTAATGAACTGATGAGCTCCTCCCAAAACTATTCTTTATTATTATTATTTTTTTACTAAAGACACTTTCTGTGAAAGTTTTTGAAGATTCTTCCATGATAGACCTGCAAACTCCCAAGTAGGTACACAATATCTGGCTTTCATAGAAAGCAAATGGATCATCTTCCATCTTGCTAAGCAGTTAATAGAAGCTAATAACATGCTGGGTTTTTCTTGATGGATGAGGAACAACTCACCAGCTCAAGATTGACTCAGCTTTCCATCCTTCCAAGGTCAGTAAAATGAGGACCCAGATTGTTGGGGTCAATATGCTGAATCTGTAAACCGCTTAGAGAGGGCTGTAAAGCACTCTAAAGCAGTATATAAGTGCTAAGTGCTACTGCTTTCTTGGAAAAGAAGAATGGTAAAATTCTCTTTTCCCGTTAGAGAAAAACTGCAACTCTGGAAATCTCTAGTCATCTGTGGTCCAAGAACTAAACATACCAAAGTTTGTTCTCCCAGAGAAATAATGTGTATTATTACACCAGTTTAGTTTAATATAGGTGTGTTATAACATGTTCTAACATCTTTATTCAAATTTAGAATAAACAATGTTGATGAATTTTGATTATTTCTAGCAGAGTGAGTGCCTGTTACTCGTCCCAGCTTCTGCTAACCTAGCAGTTCGAAAGCATGTAAAAATGCAAGTAGAAAAATGGGGATCACTACGGTGGGAAGGTAACAGTGTTCCGTGCGCCTTTGGCGTCTAGTCATGCCGGCCACATGACCACGGAGATGTCTTCGGACAAGCGCTGGCTCTTCGGCTTTGAAACGGAGATGAGCACCGTCTTCTAGAGTCGGAAATGACTAGCACGCATGTGCGGGGGAAATTTTACCTTTACCTTTACCTTTGATGGTTGCTTTTGGAAAGATTCTTTCCTGACTTCCCTTGAAAGGAAATCTCTGTATAATAGACAACAAAAGTCACAGAACATAGAATAATAGAGTTGGATGGGACCTTAGAGGTCTTCTAGTCCAAACCCCTGCTTGAGTAGGAAATCCTATACCATTTCAGATAAATGCTTGTTCAGTCTCTTTTTGAAAGCACCCAGTGATGGAGCTTGAATCTGTTGAATTAACCTTTCTTTTTCTTGAAAAATAATGCATGTTACTAGAGCAAAAAAAAAAGTTTAATATGGGCAAGATCTAACTTATTTCATAACTTGTAAATTCAAATAAAGATCGATGATGCAACAGACGTATTTTATTTATTTCCTTTTGGAGAGACTCTAAAAACACTTAAGAAATATTTGTTCTTAACCCATTTCTGAAAACGTAAGGCATATTTGAAATTATTACTCAAGTAATCTTGAAAAAGAAATTTTCAGTAGCAAACCAAGAAAAGAATTGTGTTTTGTATGTTTCTGAGCATGAGAAAATGTTTGCGGTTTCTGAAGTTAGGATAATTTTTGCACCTTTATCTAGTGGTAATAAATTCCTTGGATTTATTTTTTTTTAGTTTGCATTGCTACAGAACAAATCATGGAATAAATTAGTACTGATGACAAAACCTGCAAAAATCTATGTAGTCTAATTTAAGTGAATTGCCCAAAGTAGCAATTAATGTTATTTCAGTTGTAGTTTTGTACCTTTTATTAACCTGCCAGTACTGTGCTAACTGAAAAAAAATTGGCATAAGTTTAAATATTGAGAATGATGATTGGTGTTAAAGTACATTCTGTCAACTAAGAAAAACTCACAGATAAAAGAAAAATGGATATGAAAATAGAAAAACAGGAATATTTTTCTACCTCCCACAAGTAATTTTGTCATTACATGCATCAAAGCATGCATACCTTCAAAGGCTGATAATAACATTTCCTGGATTTTCATTACACTGTTATATAAAAAAGGCTGTTAGTTATCATCCTCCTGTTCTTCTAAATGTATATATTTAAAAATTGTAATTGACCTAAAGGCTTTTCATTCTTTTTCCTTCTCCTCAGACAGGAGACCATGACAGAAGCCGAGAATTTCACCTCTGTCAAGGAATTCATCTTGCTGGGACTCACCAACCACAGAAATATGCAGCTTCTCCTCTTTGGGATTATTCTTATCATCTACTTGCTTACAGTTTTGGGAAACCTGCTGATCATTGTATTGGTGTGGATTGATATAAAACTCCACACACCCATGTATTATTTTCTCTCACACCTTGCATGGGTAGATATGTGTTACGTAACCACCACCATGCCTCTCATGTTGACTCAGCTCCTGACTGGAGAGGGAGCTATTTCTTTAGCATTCTGCATGGTCCAGATATACATTGCAGTGGCCTTAGGTGGTGTTGAGATTCTCCTGTTTGGGGTTATGGCCTATGACCGCTACCTGGCTATCTGCCGTCCCTTGCTTTACCCTGTTCTCATGAACAAGAGCTGCCAATTGCAGTGCAGTTCAACATGCTGGATTACAGCTCCTCTGGTCTCTCTGATTTACATTGTCTGCCTTCTTTGCCAAAACTATTGTGGCCCCAATCAGATCAATAACTTCATATGTGAGATGCCAGTGGTGCTGAAACTTGCATGCGGCAATACCAAAATTGCTGAGGCCATTATTTTTGGTATAGGAGGATTTTTCCTTTTGCTTCCCCTTTCTATTGTATTGGCCTCCTATGTATTTATTCTTCATTCTGTCTTACAAACGAAATCAAGTGGGCGGCGCAAGGCTTTCTCTACCTGTGGCTCCCATCTCCTTGTGATCTCCATGTTTTATGGTCCTTTGCTTTGGGTGTACATAATTCCAAAGACTAATTCAGCTGCTGATCGTGATAAACAAATAGCAATCTTCTACGTTTTGATCACCCCTCTGCTCAACTCTATCGTTTACACCCTGAGAAACAAGGACTTTCATAGGGCAGTAGCCAAGATCTTGTGAAGAAGGTCAAACTTGAAGACAATTATTAGGCATTCTGTCATGGGTAATCAACTTTAAAAAAAAAGCTGATGGTCCTTAAGTGGCTGATTATGACTATTACTCCACAGATATTTGAAAACCTTTGTTTCTTTAACCTTGAAGTCAAGTCATGGATTCTGTGGATGATCTGTCTGAATAATCTTCATCTAGTAATTGTGTTAAGATGTTGAAACCTTAAAGCAAAGTTCTTTGTGGTGTAAAGAACATGAACCCCCACAGTGTTTGAAATATTGTACCAATCTTTCCAAATGCACTGGAAGATGGACAGAACATAGTATATTGCAATTCTCAATCTAGCCTATATTTGGGAAGAATTATTTGTCTGATTGATCAGCCTAGTCTTTTCTAGTTATGTAGTGTATATTGGAGGTGGTGAGCCTTTGAGAGCTGTATGCAATGAAATTTCATTTTAATGTATGCCAATTAGTGTACATTTAAAGTGATAATAGCTATTCTGTTCTATTCTGTTCCGTTCCATTCCATTTCATTCCATTCCATTCCATTCCATTCCATTCCATTCCATTCCATTCCATTCCATTCCATTCCATTCCATTCCATTCCATTCTATTCTATTCTATTCTATTCTATTCTATTCTATTCTATTCTATTCTATTCTATTCTATCTATTCATCTTCCATAATTAACCTTTTCTTTTTAATTGATAGCTTCATGTTGGATGATTGTATTAATTTAGAATGTTTGCTTTCTAGAACCATGATGCCAATCCTATGATTCTGTTGATATTTGCTCAATATAATCTCTTTGTAATGAGATGTTATAACTTCTAAAATCATTTTTTGATTGAAGTAAAACAAACATGGTGACACGTGGTTTCCTAGTTGCGGTTTGAAATGTTGTGGAAAGTTACTATAATACCATACTTAAAGGTGGAGAAAACAGACCATATTTATAGTGAATGTCTGTGTACATATGAAGCTAAGGTATTCAAGTGTGGTTATTCAAATCCACTCCCTAAATTTCAGGAAACAAGATGATGGTATGGCAGGTTGAAGTGCATGGCTGAAGGAAAAGAATCTGTGGCAAGTTCATGGGTTTATAGGGAAGGGAAATGATTCTACACATGACCATAAGTATGTAGGGGGGAAAGATGGAAAATTTATTTATTTATTTATTTATTACATTTTTATACTGCCCTTCTCCCGAAGGACTCAGGGCGGTGTACAGGGCAATAAATATAAAAACCGAATACAAAAGTTAAAAAACGATTAAATATTATGCCCAAATTTAAAACAGTAATTAAAAAACACATTAAAACCCCAACCCTAACCCATCAAACCAGGTCAGATTGCTCGAATAAATAAGTTTTTAGATCACGCCGGAAGGAGCGAAGGTTGGGGGCCATCCGGAGCTCAACCAGCAAGCAGTTCCACAGGTCTGGCGTGCCCACAGAGAACGCCCTCCCCCTGGGGGCCACCAATCGACATTCTCTGATCGGAGGCACCCTGAGGAGGCCCTCTCTGTGGGAGCGCACTGGACGGAGGGAAGTTGATGCTAGAAGGAACTGATATAGTAAGCCATATATAACAGAATAACAGAATCTGAAGGAATCTCAGAAGTCTAGTCCAACTTTCTGTTAAGGCAGGAAAACCTATATGATTTCAGACAAATGGTTGTCCAATCTCTTCTTAAAAACTTCCAGTGTTGGAGCACCCACAACGTCTGGAGGCAAGTTGCTCAACTGATTAATTGTTGTAACTGTCCAGAAAGTTCTCCTTAGTTCTAGGTTGCTTCTCTTCTTGATTAGTTTCCATCCATTGCTTCTTGTCCTGCCTTCAGGTGCGAAAAATAGGTTGTCCCCCTCTGTGTATATATGTTTTGACTATAGGATATAAATATATATTTTGCTTGCAGGATATAAAAAGAGGCAGGAAAAGCTGAGAAACAATGTGTGTTTTATAATAAATGCTTCAGGTTATGTTGCTGGAGGGTTCATCAACTGGGAAAATGAAAGTGAAGCAAAATAGATCCTGTAACTCCCAACCCTGAGGCAAGGAGGAAGCCCAGGAAGAAAATGTGAAAGACCAGGAGAATGGACTATATCATGTTTATGAAAAGGGGAAAACACTGGAAGGAATGGTACAGTATGACACCACCACCATTACCACCATCATTACTAACAACAACATGCCTCTAATGTTGACTTAGCTCCTGGCTAGAGATGGAGCCATTTCTTTAGCATTCTATATGATACGATTCAAATGTATATTGCCTTGACCACAGCTGCAGTTGAGGTTCTCCTGTTGGTGGACATGGCCTATGAGAGCTACTTGACCAACTGCCTTCCCTTTCTTTATCATGTTCTCATGGCAAGCTCTGTCAGTTGCAGTTCACCTCAGCATACTGGATAACAGCTCCTCTACTCTGTGTGATCTGAATTATCTGCCTTGTTTGCCAAAACATTTGTGGCTCCAAAGAAATCAGTAACTTCGTATGTAAGTGGTCAGTAGTATTGAAACTTGCATATGGTGATACAAGGATTGCCAAGGCCATTATTTTGGGTATAGGAGCATTTATTCTACTGGTACCCCTTTCTGTTATGTTGACCTCCTATCAGTTTATTATTCATTCTGTATTACAAATGAGATCAAATGTTGGACAGCACAAGACTTTCTCTACATGTGGCTCATATCTCCTTGTGGTCTCCTTATTTGCTGGGCCTGTTTTCAAAGCCTGATTCAGCTCCTGATCATGATATAACAAATTGCAGTCTTCTATGTTGTGATCAACCCTTTGCTCAACTCTATCATTTATATCCTAAGCAATCAGGGCATTCATAGGGCAGTAGCCAAGATGAATAGAATAGAATAGAATAGAATAGAATAGAATAGAATAGAATAGAATAGAATAGAATAGAATAGAATAGAATAGAATAGAATAGAATAGAATCAGAGTAGAGTAGAGTAGAGTAGAGTAGAGTAGAGTAGAGTAGAGTAGAGTAGAAAATAGCTTTACTCCCTCTTCTCTCAGGGGTTGCCACAAAGATCTTTTGAAGAAGAGTCTTTGAACAGGACCATTAAGATTTGTGTCATGATTAATTGTTTAATTGGAGACATATCCAATTCATATTTCTTAGGAAAAGCTAATAATTCTGCCTATACAATTGTTTTTTAATGTTAGAAGTTCTGGAAATATTAATCTTTCTTGCCAAGAAAGGAGAATATTTGTAGCTCACGGTTGAAATGAGGGGTCCTTGGTCTCTCTGAGTTTGCTTGTTTTCTTGCAGACATTTAATTACCAAAACTAGGTTACATCATTGGAGCTATTAAGCAGTGCAGTTTGCTGTCAGTTTATATTTTAGTGGCTTGCCCTGTCAATGTTGGTAGGGGTGATCTTAAAGATTCTTTGGACTGATTTTTTGGATTGCAACAGCCACTGTGTAGAACAAATAGACAGAAGACTGGCAAAATGCATCCATGAACACCAGCTAGCAGTCAGAAGACAAGATGAAAACTCTTTTATTCCACAACATATAGACAGAACCATAGTTTCAATTGGGAAAATGTGACCATACTAGACCAAGCCAAGTCCAAAAACACCAGGGAATTTCTAGAAGCCTAGTACTCTGACAAATTAGCCATCAGTAGACACATAGACATTAACAACATCCATAGACTATGTGAAAGAGATAATCAACCAGCCAAAAGGAGAACAAAAAGACCCAAGCACTTCCCCACAAGCAATCAGCATCCAAATGGAAAAGTACCTCAATTAAACTTTTTGTAATTTTTGGTATCTAACTCTTTATATAATTAATAATGTATCGGTTGCATGTTCAGTGACAACAGCTAATGAAGAAAACTAAGCAGAAAGAAATTTAGAAATGGTCCCTTGCTTCCACATTGAAACTCCAGTATTATGTAATATAGTTTACAAAAGCTCAGCTTGTGATAAACATGGGGACACACTTGGACACGTGTATCTCATCAGTTGAATTCAAGACCTGGAGACATGTCCATGTTATTTTTCTTAGGAAATGTACAGAACTCTCACTGACTGATAGTTCTTTTAATAATCACTTTATCTATAAATTGTTTTTAAATGTTAGAAGTCTGGAAATATTAATCTTTCTTGTTTTTTTTTAAAAAATGATCAGAGACAGAGTTATGAGTATTCATTATTTTAACCTCTCTTGATATCTTCAAATAATGGCCTGTCCTTGCATACAGTTTTGAGCTCTGCAAGAAGTCAAGATTAAGAGAAACCAAAAATATGTAATCTATTGCAATAGGCTAAGGAGACCTGAGCAATTTCATTCAGATTATGACCTCCTACTAATTTCCTTTCAACAGAGATTTGGAGGAGAAAGTGAAGCAAAGTTTTGTATTCCCAATGATAATATGCAGAATCCCTCTATTCCCTTGGTGATGTTTATGTACTCATAAATTATAAATAATCCCAAGATATCTTCAGATAGCACATTATTCTTCCATCAGAATTTGGATGTTATTCTTAGTGTGAAGTGATAGGTTGCCAAGCTCCTGTGAAGAATATTTTATTTTTTATTAAGACAACTTTTGTGACAATTTGTCAGAATCCATTTATATCACATTTCATAAATGTATAGGTAGAACAATGTGCTTATTCTGGGGATTCTGCCATCTCTCCGAAGGGGGGGGGGAGAGGATAGACTTTAGGCATCTTCAAACAACAGGGAACATTTGAACAAAAAAGGAAGCAATAACCATAAAACCAAGGAGAGTTCCCTTTCCCATGGAAGGGCCTGACATCTGACCAAATGGATGAGGGGAGGGGCTGAAATGGGAATGCTTTATATAGGATTGAAATGTAACTTTGTTAGATTCCGTCTTGTATTGCCACAATCGATTCCATCCTAGTAAACATTTTCCTTTTGGACTAAACTTGCATCCAAGAGTTCTTATTTCCTAAGATGTGGATTGAGGTGGGTCCTGACACAATTCATATATGCATTTCCATGACAGAGATCTATTCTCTGTCCCCAATAGATGTTCAATATCTGGCTTCAATAAAAAACAAATGGATCATCTTCCATCATGTTGGTTACCTTAGTAGAAGCTGATCACATGATTAGCTCTTTCATGAAGGCTGAGGAACATCCTGGAAAAGAAGAAAGGTAATTTTATATTTGATCACTGGGGAAAAAAAGATAATCTGGAAAACGGGAAATCCCCGGTTATCTCTATTCCAAGTATAACCATATCCAACTTTGTTTAGCTTCCAGATCCAAAGAAGATTATCTAGATGCAGAATCTGATGAGATAATCCTTGTTCTCCTAGAAAAATAATCTTTGTTCTAGACCAGAAAAAGCTTAATATGGCCATGTAGTAACTTGTTTTCTAATTTGAATAAATTCAAAATATATTGGTGGAGTAACAGAGGTGGTTCTGTTTTATTTCCTTTTGAAAAGACTCTAGAATAACATTTCTTTTCAAGAAGTATTTTTTCTTAATAAGTTACTATTAAGTTACTAATAAATTACTATTCTAACAATCTTGAAGTAGAATCCTTTAAGAAACTCACCACTATATTTCTTTATTATGGTTCCCAACCCTGAGGAGGAAACCAACAACAGAATTACATTCTGTGTAATTTACATCATGGAAAAATATTTTCTGAAGCTAAAGCCATGTTTGCACAATTATTTGATTGTAAAAAATTCCTTTGATATTTTTTAGTTTGCATTGCTACAGAAGAATAACTAACAGAATAATTTTTTACCAACCATGAAGCCTACCAAAAGTACAATCAATTGTCAAAAGCAGTTAATTAAGGAAATTGTTTCAATTGTTGTTGATTTGCCTCCTTTGCTACTTTGCCAAGACTTCAGTAACAGCCAAAAAAAAAATCTTACCATCAGGTTAAACATTTACAATGATGATTGGTATAAAAAAGCACATTCTATCAATAGAAAAAAAACAAACCACAATAGCTACAGATGGCAAGAAAATAGATTTCACCCAAAATAAGTTATTTAGATTCTGCCTCTTTAAATCTGATCTCTAAAGTAAATTCTCTTCTCTCAAATAAACTGATGGGAAAGACATGAAAAAAGGACTACTTTTTCCCCTCTCGCTTTTAAATTTGATGTTCCCTGCATCAAGCACACTCATCTTCAAATGATGATATTAACATTTCCTGGAATAATTTCAGTAGCCTAATTTCATAAATGACCACCAAGGTCCCTTCCAACTTTATTATTATTATTATTAATCTTTGTTCACCTTGAAAAACCTGTGTTAGTAAGTTTAATATAGCTATATTTTAACTCATTCATTCAAATTCAAAAGTAACATCATTGAAGCAATTTGAGTATTATGATGTTTGCTTTTGAATATATTCTTCCATAATCTTCCCTGAAAGGGAATCCTATAATCGTATAACAAAATTGACAGAACATGTTTTCTGTCCTGTAGTAATTTTGATCTTCTCTGCATCAAAACATGCTCATCTTCAGAGGATGATATTAACATTTCCTGGAATAATTTCACTATCTTGATTTTAAAAATGGCGGTTGGTTGACCCAAGCTTGTTTTTGTTTATTTATATCTTTAGATGAGGTGGTCGATGTAATGGTCTCTCATTCTATTTCCTTCTCTTCAGACAGGTGGCGGTGATAGAAGCTGAGAACTTCACCTCTGTCAAGGAATTCATCTTGTTGGGACTCACCAGTGATAGAAAACTCCAGCTTCTCCTCTTTGTGGTCATTCTCATCTTTTACTTGACTACAGTTTTGGGGAACTTGCTGATCATCATATTGGTGGAGTCTGATATACAACTCAACACTCCGATGTACTATTTTCTTTCTCATCTTGCAGTGATCGAGATATGTTATGTCACCAGCACCATGCCCATAATGTTATCTCACCTCATGGCTGGGAATGGGGCCATCTCCTTCCCACTCTGCATTACCCAGATATTTGTTTCAGGGTCCATGGCTACTACCGAATCTTTGCTACTGGGTGTCATGGCTTATGACCGTTATCTGGCCATCTGTTCTCCCCTAATATATACTGTCATCATGGACCAGCGATGCCAGTTGCAGTTTGCTTTATCCTGCTGGATAATTGCCCCTCTGCTCTGTGCCGTATGTGATGCCTTCCTGGTTTCCCAACCCTACTGTGGTCCCAATCATATCAACCACTTCATGTGTGAAATTCCTGCGGTATTAAAACTTTCATGTGGTGATACACAACTCGTTGAGAACATTGTATCAGGTGCAGGAGCCTTACTCCTTCTGCTTCCCCTTTCTGCCATCCTGACCTCCTATGTATTTATTCTTTATTCTGTATTTCACATGAAGTCTACAGTTGGACAGTGTAAAGCATTTTCTACTTGTGGTTCTCATCTGCTCGTGGTCACTTTCTTTTATGGCCCTTCCATTTTTATATATATAATTCCAAAATCAATCTCAGCTCCTGACCGTGATAAGCACAGTGCAATTTTCTACATTCTGGTCACCCCTTTGCTTAACCCTATCATTTATACTCTAAGAAACAAGGACATCCATAGGTCATTAAGAAAGATACTGCGAAGAAAAGACTTTGACCAGAAAACATGAATGTTTGTGTGATGCAATAAAACATGGATGATGAGAACTGTACTGGCCTGCAATGGTTTTCTGAATTCATCTCTTTTGACTCATACCAATTACTTAAGTCATTATCAATAGTTCACTAATCTTATTTTAATTCATTAAATTAATTTAAAATCTTACTCTGCTATGTTCCTCCAGCCTAATCAATAAGTGATTATTAGGAGAATCATCCTAAATTGTTGTGTTTGAATTAGGTAGATATAATTAGGTGATGTTAAAGAAACTAACTTGATGTTGAACATGACAACAGCAGCACGGTTACTGGTGGGACAATATTGGAAGAAGGATAGTTTGCCCACTATAGAAGAATGGGTGTTTAAAGTTTCGAATCTTGCAGAAATGTCTAAGATTTCTGCTTATTTGAAAGATCATTCACAGGAAAGATATATTTCAGTTTGGAGGAGATGGATAAATTATATTCAGAACAAATATGGGACTAAAAAGTTCCATTTAGCTTATGAGTAGATTTTAGTGGGATATTGTTATTGGTACTTTGTTTGTAGTTATGTTAAAGGGGAGTTGAAGCACATTATGAATTTGGTTAATTGTATATTATGCATAATTTTTATTTAGAATATGATTATTGTAACTATAATCCTGTATTTAGCTCTGGGAAGTGGGGGGGGGAAGTGGGGGTTTGGGGTGGGAGGGATTTGGGAAGGATTTGGGGATATATTGTAAAATTTGGTTTTTGTAAAACTCTAATAATAAAAAAAGAAAGATACTGCGAAGAAAAGACTTTGACCAGAAAACATGAATGTTCATGTCTTGTCAGTCTTTTTTGTTTTTTAAATGGTCATGTCAGATTGATTGATCATGAGCATTAATTTAGAATGCCTTAAATGTTGGTTTGTCTAGCCATAAACTCAACCAATGATTCTCTGAATGACTTCTCAGACTATTATTATCATGGTATCTAGGGGCAATGTAAATACGATTTTTAGAAAAAATGAGGCATCTATAGTGTTGTTTTATCTGCTTCCTGAGCTCTTTACAAAAGTCTCTTTAATAGCATAGTTAAATCTGGAGAAGCATTGACACAATCTAAAGTAAAATTTGGTGTGTGTGAAATCAGATGAAATGATTTGGCTGAGAGGGACAGAGTTTACTGGCCTACATTTCACAAAGTCCTATTAGTCTGGAATATTGTTTATAAATCCATGTTGATCCCAAGTGAGCAATGAAAATTTATTTTCACAGGTTGACCATACAGTAATCTGTTCTAAAGTTGTGCTCAGTATCAATGATAGTTGACTAGTTATAGATTCCTCTTTCTCCCAGGTATTTCTTTTTCTTTTTTTAAATAGCAATGCTGGCTGGGGGATGCTGGGAATTGAAGTCTATACTTCTTAATGTTGCTAAGGTTGAGAAACATTGTACCAGGAAATGTGCTTCTATATTATAAATGACATTTGACTCTGAATACACATATAAAAGATTGTATTGTAAAAGTTACAAAAGAGCATACACTACTAGGTATGCTGGAATATCGGATATTAGGCATTCAGACAAACATCTACAATATTTATCTATTTCATTTATATTTCATATTCCTAAACCATTCATGCACCTCAAAGAAGGGCTGTAATATAATGTACTGTATTATTGTACTATACTACTATACTACTACGCTACCCTATCCTACACTATACTATACTGTATTATATATTATTCTTACTATACTTATATCACATCACATCGTATCTTATTCTACCATATTATATTATAAGATTTGAGGGACATGGGCCGTTTAAAAATATGGAATATACTAAATATAAATCAAATGAATGAATGAATGAATGAATGAATGAATGAATGAATGAATGAATGAATGAATATTGAGTTTGTCAATGGAGATTCTCCGTCATCCAGATCATCCAGGCCAAGAAGCTTCTTCAGTTCTGACTGAATGGTGGAGAATTGAAGGAACTGAAGAAGTTTCTCAGATGAGAAGTGAAATGTCTTCAAGCAAACACAAAGAAAGTCGAATTGCCTCTTGAAAAGAGCACCTGTGAGATTGCAGACAGCTGGTCATTTGCATTCTTTTAGAGAGTTGTTGAGGCCATTTGGAGGTTTATCTGTGTCCTCAGGGTCAGCTGAGTAGTGCAAATGTGTGTGGAGCCTTCTTGGCTGTGGGATGTTTTCTGCCCTGTGTCCCTTCACTGTTTAAGACAGACTGTTGGGGATGAGTCTGTGTTGTCTGCCTCTCAGACTGAATCACAAATGGTTCCTGTAGTCTGCAATGTTTTCTGGAAATCCATTCATACTCCCTCACCATTCAAAGAGTGTTCATCCCAAAGTGCAAACTAAAGGTCTATGGAGATTCTCAGTCATCTAGGCTGTGGTTTTCTCAAAGGTGTTTTTTCGTGAGGCAACTGGACTTTCTTGTTTTTCTCTGAAGATGTTTCACTTCTCATCCAAGAAGCTTCTTCAGCTCTGACTGGATTCCCCACCATCATTCCCCACCATCCAGTCAGAGCTGAAGAAGCTTCTTGCATGAGAAGTGAAACATCTTTCAAAAAAAAAAAGTCCAGTTGCCTCTTGAAAAAGCACCTTTGAGTCAGCTCTGAATGTGTGTCCTTGTTTATTGTAGTGTGAGGCTACCAATGAGTTTGGGTTTCTTTGTCTAACCCAGAGGTCAGCAACCCGAAACAGTGAAAGAGCCACTCGGAACCAGTTCCCTCACAAAAGGAAAAACTGGGAGCCGCAAAAAATGTGTGCGCATGTGCGTACATGCGCGCATGCGCAGAACAGGGTGTGACTGAAGAGTGGAGCCAAGGCGAGATATGCACCTACCCTGCATATTTGAATTGATTGAACTTTTTTAGTCCCACTTTTTTTTTTTTGGACTACACATGGCAGAGGACTGGGAGCCGCAGGAGACGGCTGAAAGAGCCGCATGCGGCTCCGGAGCCGCGGGTTGCAGACCTGTGGTCTAACCACTTACTCATATTCTTGCAGTCTGGTGGTTAGCTTCCTCCCTGTCAGTCCCACATAGTTGCAGAGGCAATCCATGTAGGGAATTTGGTACATTCGAAGTTTCTCCCACCTTCAAACAAGTAGTGGTAGTAACACTTCAGGGGATCTTGATTCTGTCCCTCTGTTAAGGCAGCCTAGAACTGTGTTGGCTTTTCTTTTGGCAGCTAAAGCACACTGTTTTCTCATATTTAAGTGACTGTCCACTAGGATTCCAAGATCCTTCTCACAGTTACTACTATTGAACCAGGTCATTGGGTATTGATTTTTTTTTAACTTTTGTTAAAAATTCCTATTCAAATGTTTTCTTTTCCATTATTAAAGATTAGGAATATCAAGTTCTGAATAAATCTACCAGGAAGAAAATAACTGGAGCAGAGCAATATCCATATAGTCATTAAGTGCTATCAATTTCCTTTCAGTAGAACCTCTGAGAATAAACTAATGCAAAGAAAGTTCCACATTCACATTGTTATAATGCACACTTCTTGGATTCCTTATGGATATGAATATGCATGTTAATTATAATTAATCCCAAAGGTATCTCCAATACTGTGTGTTTATATTGTAGTTCATCTGTAAGAGTTTAGATGCTTTTAAGGTTTATGAACTGATAAGTTGCTGAGAATTTTTTTTATTTTACAAAAACATCTTCAGTGAGAGTTCTACAATGGATCAAACCCTTTCCAGATAAGTATCGCATAGTCTACTGAATTGGATAGAAGCTGAGAGCATGAATGGCTCTTTGTGGTTGCTGAAATATTTTTGGTAAAGAATCAAGGTTAGCTCACATCTTGCTGCTGGATAAAAGATTGATTGATTGATGCTCCATTAAGTTGTTGAATTTTAGAGATCACATAGATAACCTGGACTTTCAAGTCTTCCAATGGCTTCCTCTTGATAGCTATAACAGTTCATTCTTCATCCTACTAACCATCCTCTTCCCTTTCTTTCTACTTTTCTCAGAATTAGAGCCTTCTCCACAGAGTTATGTCTTTGCATAATGTGTCAGATGTAGGCTAATTTGAGCCTGATCATTTTTGCTTCAAGCATTGAAGAGTCATTGATAGAGATGCTAAGAAATGGTTCACAAAATCTATAATACTATAATTGTTCTTGTTTCAGTTTATCTGGAAACCATTCCAGGAAAAAAAAACCCTGAGAAAACCTTAGTTTAGCTCTATGTTACTTGTGCAGGATAAATAGAATTTGTTTATTTATTTAACCAGTTCTTTCTAATTGCTAATTGCTTTCTAATTGCTTTTGTCTAATTTTCCTCTTACGTTTTGCCATATTCGACCCACAGTCTTACCCGTTTTTCTTTTTAATTTTTTTTTTGCTGAAAATAGTTTTTCTCCAAGGCAATATTAGATATATATTTTTTAAAAATATATGGAATATTATATATTTTAAACAAAAAAATGGCCCCTATGAAAACACTAGTAGACTAGTTAGGTGCCTTTGCAGGAAGTGCTGGTGTTTCTGCCCACCTGTCACTACAGGTAAACTTCTGATCACAATTGGGTCCAAAATTTCTGTTGCTAAGTAAGACATTTGTCAAGTGAATTTTGCACCATTTTGCAGACTTTTTTTGCTACAATTGTTAAGTTAGTCACTGCAGTTGTTAAGTGAGTAACATGGTTGTTAAGTGAACCTGGCTTCCCCATTGACTTTCCTTGTCAGAAGATCACAAAAGGTGATCATGTGACCCCAGGACAATGCAACTGTCATAAATACATGCCAGTTGCCAAGCATTTGAATTTTGATTGTGTGACCATGGGGATGCTGCTATGCTCGTAAGTGTGAAAAATGGTCATAAGTCACTTTTTTCAATGCTGTTGTAACCGGTTAGTCACTAAATAAACTTTTTAAAGTAGGTACTTGTATACATGCTCATAAGGAATACCACTTCATGAAAATGGACAGGCAACGATAGAAAATTTTTGACTAAATAATTTCAAGATATTTTCAGAGAATGTATTATTCCTCCATGGTTATTTAGATACTCTTACTTGTTATGAGCTGCTGATATCCTGCCAAAAGAATTATTTAATTTTCTATTAAGACACCTTCTGTAACAGTTTGTGTAGGTTGTTCCCTGAGACTCCCCAATAGGTACACAGTATCTGGCTTTCATAGAAAGCAAATGGATCATCTTCCATCTTGCTAGGCACTGTAAAAGAAGCTGATAATACTTGACTCTTTCTTGACAGATGAGGACCATCTTAGGAAAGAAGAAAGGTAAAGTTCCCTTCTACCATTGGAGAAAATGATAATCAGCAGCTCCAAAATCCCTGATCATCTCTAGTTCAGCTAGTAACCATATCCAACTTTGCTTAGCTTCTTAATCCAAAGTAGGAAATGTCAGTGCTGAATATGTGGAGACCATCAACCATCAACGATTTGGATGAGGGGATAGATGGGGAACTCATCCAATTTGCACATGACACCAAGCTGGCAGAAATAGCCAACACTCCAGAAGATAGGCTTAAAATACAGAAGGATCTTGACAGACATGAACACTGGGCACTATCTAACAAAATGAAATTCAATTGTAAAAAAGTAAGGTTCGACATTTAGGCAAGAAAAACCAAATGCACAGGTATAGTAGGGAGGGAGTCAAGCTATTCTCCAAAGCACCTGAAGGCAGGACAAGAAGCAATGGATGGAAAGTAACCAAAGAGAGAAACAACCTAGAATTAAGGAGAAACTTTCTAACAGTTAGAACAATTAACCAGTGGAACAATGTGCTTCCAGAAGCGTTGAATGCTCCAACACTGGATGTTTTTAAGAAGAGATTGGACAGCTTTTTGTCTGAAATGGTTTAGGGTTTCCTGCCTGAGCTGGGGGGTTGGACTACATGACATCAAGGTCCCTTCCAACTTTATTATTATTATTAATCTTTGCTCACCTTGAAAAAACTGTGTTAGTAAGTTTAATATAGCTATATTTTAACTCATTCATTCAAATTCAAAAGTAACATCATTGAAGCAATTTGAGTATTATGATGTTTGCTTTTGAATATATTCTTCCATAATCTTCCCTGAAAGGGAATCCTATAATCGTATAACAAAATTGACAGAACATGTTTCCTATCCTGTAGTAATTTTGATCTTCTCTGCATCAAAACATGCTCATCTTCAGAGGATGATATTAACATTTCCTGGAATAATTTCACTATCTTGATTTAAAAAATGGCGGTTGGTTGACCCAAGCCTGTTTTTGTTTATTTATATCTTTAGATGAGGTGGTCGATGTAATGGTCTCTCATTCTATTTCCTTCTCTTCAGACAGGTGGCGATGATAAAAGCTGAGAACTTCACCTCTGTCAAGGAATTCATCTTGCTGGGACTCACCAGTGACAGAAAACTCCAGCTTCTCCTCTTTGTGGTCATTCTCATATTTTACTTGACTACAGTTTTGGGGAACTTGCTGATCATCATATTGGTGGAGTCTGATATACAACTCAACACTCCGATGTACTATTTTCTTTCTCATCTTGCAGTGATTGAGATATGTTATGTCACCAGCACCATGCCCACAATGTTATCTCACCTCATGGCTGGGAATGGGGCCATCTCCTTCCCACTCTGCATTACCCAGATATTTGTATTTGGGTCCATGGCTACTACCGAATCTTTGCTACTGGGTGTCATGGCTTATGACCGTTATCTGGCCATCTGTTCTCCCCTAATATATACTGTCGTCATGGACCGGCGATGCCAGTTGCAGTTTGCTTTATCCTGCTGGATAATTGCCCCTCTGCTCTGTGCCGTATGTGATGCCTTCCTGGTTTCCCAACCCTACTGTGGTCCCAATCATATCAACCACTTCATGTGTGAAATTCCTGTGGTATTAAAACTTTCATGTGGTGATACAGAACTCATTGAGAACATTGTATCAGGTGCAGGAGCCTTACTCCTTCTGCTTCCCCTTTCTGCCATCCTGACCTCCTATGTGTTTATTCTTTATTCTGTATTTCACATGAAGTCTACAGTTGGACAGCGTAAAGCATTCTCTACTTGTGGTTCTCATCTGCTCGTGGTCACTTTCTTTTATGGCCCTTCCATTTTTATATATATAATTCCAAAATCAATCTCAGCTCCTGATCGTGATAAGCACAGTGCAATTTTCTACGTTCTGGTCACCCCTTTGCTTAACCCTATCATTTATACTCTAAGGAACAAGGACATCCATAGGTCATTAAGAAAGATACTGCGAAGAAAAGACTTTGACCAGAAAACATGAATGTTTGTGTGATGCAATAAAACATGGATGATGAGAACTGTACTGGCCTGCAATGGTTTTCTGAATTCATCTCTTTTGACTCATACCAATTACTTAAGTCATTATCAATAGTTCACTAATCTTATTTTAATTCATTAAATTAATTTAAAATCTTACTCTGCTATGTTCCTCCAGCCTAAACAATAAGTGATTATCAGGAGAATCATCCTAAATTGTGTTTGAATTAGGTAGATATAATATCAGAAGCCCAACACATGTTCTTATCTGCATTGTTCTCCAATAATTCACTGAAATTCCAAATTCTGCCTCATTCAAAACCAGTTGTAAACCAGCTCACAGCAACCCAAAAATTTAACACAAACTGATTAGTGAAGATTTTTTTTCTTTAAACCTCAAAACACTACAGTAATTATGAGGTTAAAAGAAGGAGCAAAACATTTGTAATGACTTACTGAAGAGGACCAAGGGGAGTGGAGTAATTTCCATTACGTTGGTCTCTAGATGACAAAAGTTCCCCTTATAATAAAGAAGGAAGTTAACATGTTCTCACTTCTCTTCAGATCCTGAATAACTGCTTCATAAAGGTATAGTATGCTTCAAGTTGAATTCAGCTCTTGTAGATTTAACTGACACCATTTTCTTGGCAATTGAAGACAATCTCCTCTCTCTGTCTCTGTCTCTGTCTCTGTCTCTGTCTCTCTCTCTGTCTCTCTCTCTCTCTCTCTCTCTCTCTCTCTTTTTTTTTTCTTTCTCTCTCTCTTGTTCCCCACCTAGTATGTTTCTTTGACTTCCCAGTCCAGCTATGGCCCCATTTCTATTAGGTTACTAGAAGCCAAAAAGGTTCCAAAAAGGAAGACCTGGGGTTGCTGTTCATACAATTGAAAGTGAATGACACCTAAACATAAGGAAATCTTATCATTTCATAACCCATTGAGATATTGTCACTATAATTCATGCATACTAGTAGGGATGATCAAATAGACCATAGCAGTCTATGATCCCTATAGGGTCATAAGATAATCTAAGAAACACATAAATAACAATCTAGTTTGTTTATAATGTAAAGGAATTGTTCAAAAGATTTTGAGAACTTTGAACTGATTAGTATGAGTTAGCAATTTATAGGTTTCTATGTTATTGGTAGCTTTGAATGAAGATGATCCTTATTGCATTCTTTCCCAATGGACAAAGGATTTCTTTACAAAGCTACTTAATGACATATATTCCTTTTGTGGAGGTTTCAGATAAAGAAAGCCAGTGTTCCATATTACTCCTTACTGTCCTACCATCTGATGTTTGTCACTCTTGCTGAAAATGTTCTATAGTCCTGTTACAGATATTAGGCAGAAAATCCAGATTCTATTAATACATTGATTTCTATTTGGAGGATAAATCATATGTGAATCATCTCAACATTCAACTTTCATAATGGCAATCTCAAGATAGGAGTTGATTCATTATCTAGTTAATACAGCACTTTGTGATAATACATTGTTGATACTGTTCTGTACTAATCAAAAGATACAATAGTGTTGTTGAACAATCCAGACAGGTACATTGGAAACCAAGGATTTCTCAGATGACATTGTGTTATAGTGGATATAGAAACTTCTTTCTGTCTCCTCTCTATCAATGTTTTGCTATTAAACTCTTTATCTATCAGTATCTCTGCTCTGTAGGCAGAATGCCAAGATGGATGCTAAGAACTTCACTTCAGAAGCAGCATTCATCCTCTTGGGACTCACCTCTCAACGAAATCAATGCATTGTGCTATTTGTGGTCTTCCTAACAATGTACTTGCTCACAATTTTGGGTAACCTGCTAATCATCATATTGGTGCAGATTGATGCTCAACTGCACACACCTATGTACTTCTTTCTCAGCCATCTTGCTAGCCTGGACATAGCGTATGTCACTACCTCTTTGCCTCTGACTTTAGCCCATCTCTTGGCTGGAAAAGGAGTGC
The DNA here is from genome assembly GCF_964194415.1 of Vipera berus. Classification (NCBI taxonomy): domain Eukaryota; kingdom Metazoa; phylum Chordata; class Lepidosauria; order Squamata; family Viperidae; genus Vipera; species Vipera berus. The sequence continues at coordinate 11,080,731 of NC_138205.1, read as the reverse complement.
TTTCCTCAATAGGTTGCATCTTACAGGGAGGCAGTGCTCTGAGCTTGGGCAGTACTGAATGTTTGCTGCTGGGTGTCATGGCTTATGATCGCTACTTGGCCATCTGCAACCCCTTGAGATATGCCTCTGCCATGAACAGAAAGCACCAACATCTGCTTGCTATCTCCTGCTGGATTATAGGCTGCGTCATCTCAATGGTCACTATTGTTTGCATCTTTCGTCATTCCTTCTGTGGTCCTAATCACATTAACCACTTCTTCTGTGAGCTGCGTTTTTTGCTACATCTTGCATGTGATGATGTAAACCGCACCAAAGACATACTTAATGGTCTATCAGTATTTGTAGTTCTGGTTCCGTTTCTGGTTATCTTATGTTCCTATAGTTGCATCCTGTATTCGATTTTTCAAATGAAGTCAGTTGCAGGATGTTATAAGGTTTTCTCCACCTGTGGCTCTCACCTTGTTGTGGTCACCTTGTTCTATGGTACCATCATTTCTATATACATAACCCCCCATTCAAGCTCATCTCCTGACAGGAACAAAAACATTGCAGTTATGTATCTTGTGGTCACTCCCCTGCTTAACCCCATCATTTACACTTTGCGGAATAAAGATGTCCACAGGGCTGTGCTCAAGGTATTGAAAAGTAGGAACTTTAAAGAAAAGCCATGAAGATTCTTGTCTTGTTGAATTCCTCTCTTTTGACTTAAACCAATTACTTAAAGTTATTATCAATATTTCACTAATGTTATTTTAATAGATTAAATTAATTTAAAAACCTTACTCTGCTATGTTCCTCCAGCCTAATCAATAAGTGAAATACACTTCTTTGAATATAAATTATTTCTCTAGAGCAGGGGTCTTCAAACCTGGCCCTTTTATGACTTGTGGACTTCAACTCCCAGAATTCCTCAGAATTCAAAGAACTTTGAATTTTGCTGGCTGAGGAATTCTGAGAATTGAAGTCCACAAGTCATAAAAGGACCAGGTTTGAAGACCCCTGCTCTAGACCAATGATGCTGACCTTTTGGATAATTATGTGTGTCATTGCTAAAGTTATATTAAAGTTGTATCTTACTGACAAAGATCCATATAATCAAAGCTGTGGTTTCCTCAGGAGTAATGTATGAGTATGAGAGTTGGACCATAAGGAAAACTGAGCACCAAAGAGCTGATGCTTTTGAATTGTGGTGTTGGAGAAGGCTCTTGAGAGTCCCTTGGACTTCAAGGAGATCAAATCAGTCAATCCTAAAAGAAGTCAACTCTGACTGTTTTTTCAAAGGACACATACTGAAGTTAAAGCTCAAATACTTTGGCCACCTAATGAAAAAGAGGTCTGTTTTAAAAATACACTGATGTGGGAAAGATTAAAGGAAAAAGAGAAGGGGATGGCAGGGGATGAGATGGTTAGATGGTGTCATCAATGCAACAAACATGAGATTTGGCAAACTGTTGCATGTTCTGGTTCAGGGGGTTGCAAAAAGTCAGACATGGCTTAGCAACTTAGAAAAATGTAATATAAATTATACTCTGGTTAAACTATAAACAGAAAAAAGTTTAATTTTGGCCTTTGAAATGTAAAATTTCCACAGACAACTATAAAAAGAGAACATATAATTTGTTCAGGTTGGGTTTACATGTTTTCAAAATGTATCACACTATGTTGAAGTAAATATGCCTAAATATATAGGTGCGATTTCAATCATTATAATTCAGTGGTGAAAACTTATGTTAAGACTCTGGATTAAAATTAATGCATTTTGTATTCCAGGTTCCTTTTTGAGGTTCAGAAGTATTTGCAGTTCTAGGATTCTTAAGAGTGGATGCCCTAGAATCTGAAATCAACAGTTCAGTTTTATAAGGAATTTAAAAAACAGGATTAAAGTTAACTTCAGTAGGTAACTGTGGAAAAAAGAATTAGGCTATCCAATTTGCCTAAATATATAGGTGCAATTTCAATCATTATAATTCAGTGGTGAAAACTTATGTTAAGTCTCTGGGTTAAAATTAATGCATTTTGTATTCCAGGTTCCTTTTTGAGGTTCAGAAGTACTTGCAATTCTAGGATTCTTAAGAGTGGGTGCCCTTGAATCTGAAATTAACAGTTCAGTTTTATAAGGAATTTAAAAACCAGGATTAAAGTTAAATGTCAAGTTTCTGATGTATGGGAAACATCAAATGTTATTGCTTGACATTAACTTCAGTAGGTAACTGTGGAAAAAAGAATTAGGCTATCCAATTTGGAGAAATCAATGGGTCTGAGTTTAAGAAATATAAAAAGTATTTCATATTACTTGAGAAGGAAATTAATTTGGGAGTGGAATATTTTATGTCTATTGCGTCTCTGAAAGGATGTTTTTAGAGGGTTGAACAAAAGATTTTTTTTGCATATGTGTGTATGTGAGTGTATACATTATATGCAATTTGAGGTTTTTTTCAATCATATGATGTGGTTGTGTCCAGCCATTATGTTTTCTTTTAAAATCATGTTAATAAAAATTTGGAAAGAATTATAATAGTCAAAAATTTAAATGCGATTATTAAAGTATATTTCTAAAGTAAAGAATTTGTCATTTTCTGAAGAATGTTGGCTGTACCAAATCTGGGATTCATTACAGAGGTTAATCTTATGTAAATGGTAATAAAATTATTCTCTTGATACCAAGGAATTAATGCAGGATATGGGTCTGTTATGTATTGTTTAAAATACTTAATATTTTGAAAGATGAGGCAATATGTTTCCATATGATCTACTTTATATAATAAACCAGGGGACCAAAATAATTTAAATTAATATTATATGGTTAACATTAGCTTTTTCCATATTTCATTTAACAAGTTTTTCTTTTATTATAGGAAATGATCTCTTTGGAGGATTTAATATCTACAGTATATGTTGCTGTGACATATATTTTCAAACACTTTTTTTTCAGTCAAAGAACGTCAAAAATTTGTGGAATTTTCTTCAGAAGTAAAGAACCATTTACCTTTTTATTTTATTTTTATTGTTCAAAGAGAAAGCCTTTTTCTTCATTTTACCATCTTACCTGCTTTAGGTTCCCAGGAGTTTTAATTAAGGAGCAGTACAACTATAATGATCTTTGGGAATTCTCTAAATGAATAGCTATTAGTTTATGAAACCCACAAATTTATTCCAAGTAGTCAAACAAAGAGGACAATGTAATATGTCTATCCTGCCACACACTACATAGAGTAATTTTACTGGCAATTTCACTAAGTGGGTGACAACATCTCAGTGGACAATATTGGGATGACTGGAGAAGCAGCCACCAAAGTCCTGAGGATCTGGAACTTAGGAGTGATGCAAACATATTGTGTAATTAGCATTTGCAGTATGCTCACTGAAAAGGTCTCATAGAGTAAACAAAGAATAATGTCTTTCTGCCCAATAATGACTCTCCAATCACCTTCTAATCAATATTATGAAGATAAGAAATAGTCAAGTAATTGGCATTCACATAGAGAATAGAACAGAACAGAACTGAAGTAGCCGAAGGACCACTCGGGACGACAGGCTAGTTAATAAAAGGGTTTATTTAGAGCGAAGACAAACATAGAATAACTTGCCGGCTTTTATAGCCGGCAGCTGTCAGTGAGGGCCAATCAGGAGCGTTCATTTTGGCGCCGCGTCAATCCGGACCAATCCGCGTCGTCTTCTCTTGACAGCTCAGGCTTCCGCATGGTCCGGTGTTATGACAGCCGCGAGCTGTCAGTGGTTGCGCCTGCGCTGTGCGGGGAACTTTGACAGCTGTCAAAGTTCCCGCGTGTTCTCCTGTCAGAATGTTTTCCTCAGTTCTAACACCCTGTTAAATGATGTATATTTACTGTTTATATATATAATACATATATAATACACCCCTTACCCCTCCCCTGGAGCGTTCCCACCCCCTTGGTTGCCGGAACCTGCCCATTGGTAGTCCTTTAGGTAGGCGGGGGCTCTTCGGTTTCTGTTAGAATGGCGGGGAAGTGGTGGGTTGTCAGGTTCTGGTAGTTCGTTTTCTTGCTGTTCTTCTTCTTGGTTTGGTAAAGGTAGTATTTCTGGGGGGGGTTGTAGTTCCAGTTCTTTTGGTTGGTGTTCTGCGTTGTGTGGTGGTTGTCTGGGTCTGAGTTGGTCGATATGACGGCGTACGTTGCCATGAGTTTGTGTGGCTATTAGGTATGAAATGGGTCCCGTTTGTTTTAGTACTGTCCCCTGGACCCACTTGTTTTTATCCGTGTATGACCGTGCCCATATCAATTGCCCTGTTTTGAGTGTGCGGTTTGGGTAGGTTTGCTCTTTTTCCTCCAGGTATGTGTCAGGGTGCAGTCTATCGAGCCGCGTTATTAGCCTCCTCCCCCATCTTAGTTCTGCCGGTGATTTGCCCGTTGTTGTGCATGGAGTTGCATGTTGTGACATGAGGAACTGGCTGAGCCGGCGTTGCCAGTTCCCCTTTGCGAATTTTTTCAAAGCTTCTTTTGTAGACCGCACCATAATTTCGGCCATCCGTTCGACGATGGGTGGAACGGCGCAGACGTGACCAGCCTAATACAATTCTTCATAGCGAACATCTGAAATTCACGAGAGGTGAATTGAGGTCCATTGTCTGAAACTATGGTGTCTGGAAGGCCATGTGTGGCGAATATTTTTCTTAAGGCTTGTATCGTGGCTCCTGACGTTGTTTTTCTAAGGGGAGTGACTTCTAGCTATTTGGAATAGCTGTCCACTACAATTAGGAAACTTTGCCCCTGGATAGGTCCTGCAAAATCTAAATGAATACGTGACCATGGGTTCCTCGTAGTCTCCCATTTGTGAATTGGGGCTTGGGGTGGCTCGTTTCGGGTCGCTTGACAGGTATAGCACCCTCCCACATATCTTTCTATTTCTTTATCTATGCCCGGCCACCAGACATAACTTCTAGCCATAGCTTTCATCTTGACTATGCCTGGATGTCCTTCATGTAAAATGTGTAATGTTTGGTTTATGTTTTTCTCTGGTATTATGACCCGATTTCCCCACAGCAGGCATCCTCTATGAGTGGATATTTCATTTTTTCTGCTAAAATAAGGCTGGAATTGGGGTTGTGGGTTTTGTGCTGGCCACCCTGTTGTGGCCCATTTGAGAATTCTGCTAAGTATTTTATCTGTAGCTGAATTTTTGGCTATAATGTTTGCGGACAGGGGACAATCTGGAAGTTGAGAGATTGCTAGAATCTGTCCAGCTGGGGCTGGATCTGAGTCCTTGCTTTGAATGGGCAGTCTGCTGAGGCAGTCTGCGTGTCCTAATTCCTTCCCCGGTTTATGTATTAACTGATAGGAATAGGCTGATAGGAATGTGGACCACCGTAGAATTCTTGGAGAGAGAATCTGTGGTGTAGTTTTATTCCACGTGAATATGCCCAGAAGGGGTTTGTGATCTGTAAATATAGTAAAGGGCCTCCCATAAAGGTAGTCGTGAAATTTTTTAACTCCTGCGACTATTGCTAGGGCTTCTCTGTCTATTTGTGCGTAATTCCTTTCTGCTTTAGACAGAGTACGTGAATAAAAGGCTATGGGTCTTTGTGTACCATCCTTGAATAAATGACTTAACACTGCCCCGATTCCATAGGGAGATGCATCGCAAGCGATGCATATTGGGGTGTCTTCTCTGAAAAGGGTGATCGTTGAGCTGTGGCAAATAATCTTTTTTAATGATTGGAAACTATTCTCATGTATTTTGGTCCAGGACCAAACAGTTCCCTTGTCCAGGAGCCTATGCAGAGGCTCCGCGATAGTGGCTTTATGGGGAAGGAAGGCATGGTAAAAGTTTAATAATCCTAAAAAAGCTTGGAGCTCTTGTTTATTCTTTGGGCTTGGTGCTGTTTGAATAGCCTTTAGTTTTTCTGTGGTGGGGTGGATGCCTTGGCCGTCTATTTTGTACCCTAGGAATTCTGTGGATGTGACTCCAATAGAGCACTTTTCCCGTTTCAGCTTGAGGCCGGCTTCTCCATGATACCCTGAAAAATACCCGGGGCCGCCGATATGCCGAATTGGAGCCTTTTCACTTTAAAGGCACCGCGGTGGGTGACAATTGTCTGGGCTTCCGCCGTGTCATTAGTGACAGGCAGTTGCAAATACGCCTGCGTGAGATCAAGTTTGGCAAAAATGGCGCCAGAGCGGATAGAAGCAAATACGTCCCTTACTGCTGGCACCGGGTAAGCGTGAGGACTGAGGGCTAGGTTGAGGGTCGCTTTATAGTCCGCACATAATCTCACTTCCCCGTTAGGTTTAATAGGGGTGACTATAGGGGTCTCCCAGCTTCCCCCTTCCGTTGGTTCGAGCACCCCAAGACCTATGAGGCGATCGATTTCGTTTTCAATTTTTTCTTTAAGGGCAAAGGGTACTCTCCTAGCTCTTATCTTAATTGGTTGGATTGCTGGGTTTAACTGTAAGGAGATGGGGGGACCGGTGTATTTCCCTAACGTGCCATCGAAGACGTCTGCATACTTGTTGCAAACGGCTTCTAGGCTGGGTGATTGAATTGTATTTACCCCCGTTATGGCGATTCCTAGCGGCTCGAACCAGTTTAACCCTATCAAGTTGGTGCGGTTCCCTGGCGTAACTAGGACATCTAAGGGACCCTTGAACTCTTTGTACTGCACCGTAACCTTAGCCCTCCCTTCCAGAGGAATGGGGGTTTTCTGGAAGTCAGCTAGGTGGACTTGGGTTTGCCTCAGAGGAATTTTTTCCTTTCCCTGTTGACAGATCTCCTGATAAGTTTTAAGCGAAATTAAGGAGACTGCTGACCCTGAATCCACTTCCATGAGGCAGGGCACCCCCTGAATTCTTACCCTGATCTTAACCTTTGAGCTTAGGCTGTTTACCCTGTCAATTGTTTCTACCAGGGGCCCTGGCGGTTTTTCTCTGCTGGCCTGGGTAGCTGGCCTACCTGGGGAGTTTGCCTCCAAATCATTGATGTTGTCACGGCCCTTGCTGCGGCACACCGGTTTGATGTGGCCGGTCTTCCCGCAATTGTGGCACTTAGCGTTCCTAAACCGGCAGCTTCCTCGGGCATGGTTGCCCCCGCAGCTGGCACAGGCGGCCCGTTGCTCGTAACGCGGCGGTGGTGGAGGGGGGTTCCTGGACCTTCGGCGGTCCGAAGTGTCGCCTCTCCTCGGTTGCCTGCGTTCCATTCTGCGTTGCAGGGCTTCTCCGTCGGTGAAATCCACCGACTCTTCGCTGTCGCTGAGGATGGCGCTTTCTTGGAAGACGGTCGCTGGGCTCTCTGGGGTCGTGGTAGTCGGCTTCTTCTTGTGGCTGTGCTCGTAGGCCATGATTTCTCTGGTCAGCTCTGCCAGGCTCATGTCGGGTTTGGATGTCAGCTTCTTCTGCAGCCTCTCATCCCTCAACCCGATCACCACCTGGTCTCTGATGCGGTCCTCCAAGTCGGGAAAACAGCAGTTCCGCGCGGATTGTCTGACCCCAGCGATGAACTCGTTGGCGGGCTCGTCTGGCCGCTGTTTCTTCTGGGCAAATTGGACCCGCCAGTACAGTTCTGAGCGAGCCGGCATATAGTACTTGTTCAGCTGGTCCACCAGGTCCGCGTAGGAGACCTCGGTGATGGGCACCGGGCTGAACAGGCCCACGGCAGCATCATACACTGGAGGTCCGCTGATGTATAGTAGCGCGGCGGCCTTTGCTCTGTCGTCAGTGATTTTACTGACGAGGAGGAATCCCTCGACCTGGCCTAGGTGTGATTGCCATCTCTCGGGATGGCGGGTATCGAATTCCCTCACACGCCCGAAGTTTGCCATGTCGTCCGGTCCTGGGTCGCTCCTATGGAAGTTAAAACTTCCAGTGACAGCTCTTGCCGGGAACTCTCTTCCTCGGCCGTGACTTCAGCTCAGGAACTCTCTTCCTTGGCTGTGACTTCAGCTCCGGAGCGATCCCATCCTCGTCGCCAGTGAAGTAGCCGAAGGACCACTCGGGACGACAGGCTAGTTAATAAAAGGGTTTATTTAGAGCGAAGACAAACATAGAATAACTTGCCGGCTTTTATAGCCGGCAGCTGTCAGTGAGGGCCAATCAGGAGCGTTCATTTTGGCGCCGCGTCAATCCGGACCAATCCGCGTCGTCTTCTCTTGACAGCTCAGGCTTCCGCATGGTCCGGTGTTATGACAGCCGCGAGCTGTCAGTGGTTGCGCCTGCGCTGTGCGGGGAACTTTGACAGCTGTCAAAGTTCCCGCGTGTTCTCCTGTCAGAATGTTTTCCTCAGTTCTAACACCCTGTTAAATGATGTATATTTACTGTTTATATATATAATACATATATAATACAAGAACAGAACAGAACAGAACAGAACAGAACAGAATAGAATAGAATAGAATAGAATAGAATAGAATAACAGTGTTGGAAGGGACTTTGGTGGTCTCCAAAGCACCTGAGGGCAAGACAAGAACCAATGGATGGAAACTTGTCGAGGAGAGAAGCAACCTAGAACTAAGGAGAAATTTCCTGACAGAACAATTAACCAGTAGAACAACTTGCCTCCAGAAGTTGTGAATGCTCCAACACTGTAAGTTTTAAAGAAGAAATTGGACAACCATTTGTCTGAAATGGTATAGGCTTTCCTGCTTGAGCAGGAAGCTGGATGAAAAGATCTCCAAGGTCCCTTCCAACTCAGATATTCTGTTATCCTCAGCTACACTAATGACACATCAAGGATATACCTGTCCTTCCAAAAGACAACCTCCCCCCAAAAAAAATAGTACTATTTCCCCCAAATACGTTCCACTGAAAATGGGAGAATCAGCTCAGATTGGTCTTGTAGGAGTTGAAGGGCCATGTTCTCCTTTAAAGTGAGATCCTGTTGCCTAAGGAAGTATATCTGCAGCAGCTTATTTGAATTTCTTTGTTTGCTTGTTTTTCATATTTCTGATCCACCCATTTCCCTCAAAGAGGGACCTGAATACTTTTTAAAAATAGAAAACGGTTTTATCTAGTTGAGACAGGACATTTGCCTCTGCTGTTATGGAAGGGAGATGCATATGGGTGAATAGGGCATTATTTTTATTATTATTTATTAAATTTATTGGCCGCCCATGTTACCACAGGATAACACTGGGTGGCTTACAGTATGAAAAGAATGTCTTGCTTTGCCTTGTGCATATGATAAAAAGGATACAAAATCACAAGTTTTCTGTTTTGTGAGTCTTAAAAGGTAAAGGTAAAGGTTCCCCCGCACATGCGTGCTAGTCGTTTCCGACTCTAGGGGCCGGTGCTCATCTCCGTTTCAAAGCCGAAGAGCCAGCGCTTGTCCGAGGACGCCTCCGTGGTCATGTGGCCGGCATGACTAGACGCCAAAGGCGCACGGAACGCTGTTACCTTCCCACCGGAGTGGTCCCTATTTTTCTACTTGCCTTTTTACGTGCTTTCGAACTGCTAGGTGGGCAGAAGCTGGGACGAGTAACAGGCGCTCACTCTGCTACGCGGCACTCGGGATTCGACCCGCCAAACTGCTGACCTTCTGATCGACAAGCTCAGTGTCCTATCCCACTGAGCCACCGCGTCCCTACGTGTGTGTGTATATATATATATATATATATATATATATATATATATATATATATATATATATATATATGTATATATATATATATGTATATATATGTATATATATGTATATATGTGTTTGTATATATATATATGTATATATGTGTATATATATATATATATATATATATATATATCATACATATATATATATATATCATACATATATATATGTATGTCACAAATGTTAAGATTCTTTCACTACTCCTTTTGTGATAATAGACTACTTGCAGTCCATTCCCATGCTGCTAGGTTGTTGCACCTGGCTTATGTTTCTCAAATAGTGACATCTATTTCCAAGCTCCTTGTTAATTATCTTGCTGTCTCCAGTCCACACACTGTTATATTACTGTCTCAAAGTAACTTTTCTGTGGGCAGCATATAGACAAGAAACAGTATGACCCAGAGTACAGCATCTTTGTGATAGAAATCAGACATTATCTCTTGATTCCTTGAAAAGGCCATTGATTCATGGCTTGAACATGCTAGTTTAGCTTTCAGTGGAACATAAGCCTATGCTATCCCAGTCTACAAAGGGGAAGCATCTCATGTGAGAAAGTATAGCTTTGTGACTCTCATGTTGCTACATAGAACACTTAAACCATTTCATTGAACAGAGAGTTTGTAAACATCTACAAAACATCAATGGGGGATAATATAAGTTGAAAACAGTAAATCATATCAGCCCTAATTTCTTTTTAAATATCAATTGTAATCTGGCAGATATCAGAATGCTTTGAATAACAGAATAAAAGAATAAAAGAATAACAGAAATGGAAGGAAGCTTGGAGGGCTCCTAGTCCAACCCTCTGTTCTGGCAGGAAACCCTGTACCATTTCAGACAAATGGTTGTCCAATCTCTTCTTAAAAACTTCCAGTGTTGGAGCATCCACAACTTCTGGAAACAAGTCATTCCACTGATTAATTGTTCTGACAAGAAATTTCTCCTTAGTTCTAGGTTGCTTCTCTCCTTGATTAGTTTCCATCCATTGCTTCTTGTCCTGCCTTCTTTGGAGAATAGATTGACTTCTTCTTTGTGGCAACCCCTGAGATTTTGGAACACAATGGAATTCTTTAGATAGAATGTATCTTGATCTCAACAAAACATATCTCATGTTCTTTTATTATTAAGGTGATAAAATGTCAACTGTCAGGGACACGGTGGCTCAGTGGGTTAGGACGCTGAGTTTGTCGATCAGAAGGTCATCAGTTTGGTGGGTCGAATCCTGAGTGCCGCGTAACAGAGTGAGCGCCTGTTACTCGTCCCAGCTTCTGCCAACCTAGCAGTTCGAAAGCACATAAAAATGCAAGTAGAAAAATAGGGACCACTCCGGTGGGAAGGTAACAGCCTTCCGTGCGCCTTTGGTGTCTAGTCATGCCGGCCACATCACCATGGAGACGTCCTCGGACAAGCGCTGGCTCTTCGGCTTTGAAATGGAGATGAGCACCGGCCCCTAGAGTCGGAAACGACTAGCACACATGTGCGGGGGAACCTTTACCTTTACCTTTAAAATGTCAACTAGATATGGGATAGCCTTAAATACTGTTGTCTTCTTCAAACATCCTATTAACAAATAAACGGTTCAGCAATTACAGCAAAATAGCACCTGTTAATAACACATGATGAAAATGGAAGACAATGGCAGGATTAATAGCAATAGGGTAAGGAAACAAACATTGAAAAAGTTAGGAAATAAAAACTCTTCTATTTACTTATCCCCCCCCCCACACACACACACTCACTCATATACACAAACACAAAAGAAAACCTGGCTTTATAGCAGGAATCTGTACATTTTAAGAAAGTATGGAGTCCATGCTCAAAAATGGCAAATCAGAAAGGTGAAACAGCTGAAAGACAAGCGGCGCAATGAAAAGTTTGGCTTATAAAAGAGAAGAAATTGTTTTTATGAAGAGTGTAGAGATTTTTGTGACAGCAGGTTTATAAGCATAAAGGGTTGAATGATAGCCTAAGTACATTCCATAATTTAAGATGCCATTTTCATAATTTATGGACCTGCTTTCTTTTTCTGACATTGACATATGTAGTGGCTAGGGAGAAAAGTCATCACAAAAGTTCTGCACAGCTGAATGGAGGAGGAGCTCTATCAATCAGGAATCAATCTTTGGAAATTGGAGATCCAAAAAAAAAAAAAAAGCAATTGAAGGAATAGTAGAGCTAGGTGTTGTTTTCTTTAAAAAAAAGTTATCAAAAGTAATTTGAGCCATTCTTTTTGCCTGTGTCATTCCTGTTCTTTTTGTACTATGTATATTGTGTGTTTTTTTTCTCCTGCCCTAATATAATAATCCCTGCAGAAATCATGGTTGATTTTTCCATTCTCCTGTGGGCTTTCAACTTCAATCTAGTTCCTTAATCTTGACATCCATACTAAAAGACTTCAGTGCTTGTTGAATCAACATTTGTATTCTGACAGTACTTTAACCTTGATTTATGGTTAATCCTACTTAACATACAACAATGAAGACAAACATTTTATTTACTCTTAAATAATTCAACAATTGAGATAATTTCTTCTGGAAACAGAGGTAAATGTCACTATTTACCAAGTACGTACTGCCCTAGAGTGTGGATGGAGATATTTGGAGTTTAATGAGACTTCCATTTGAAGAAGACAAACTTATCACAGAGATTGGTAAATTTATATTCTCTTTAATACAGTATACAGGGTAGGTGACAGTTACAAATCTTGGGGATACTCCCCATTTGAAAACCATGAAGTGAGCAATTTTAATTTTCTCTTTCAATACAGTATTTTCAACCTCTCCATCAATCTTCAGTATCCACCTCCCAAACTAAAAAGACTTAATTAAGCAAGATGAGAATGTTTTTTCTTCAAAGTCTTTTCAACATTTTGAATGCTGCTAAATGGATGTCTTTGTTCCTTAGGGTGTAAATTATGGGGTTAAGAAGGGGAGTGATTACAAGGTAAAAGACAGCAATTTTCTTGTCACGATCAGGAGATGGGTTTGACTGGGGGACAATATACGTAGAGATAATAGTGCCATAGAACAAGGTTACTACAGCAAGGTGGGAACCACAGGTGGAGAAAGCTTTATGCCATCCTCCTGTTGAACGCATGTGCAATACAGAATTCAGAATGTACACATAGGAAGTCAGGATAACAAAAAGGGGAACAAGAACAATGAAAGTCGAGAGACCAAAACCAATGACCTTGGTGATTCTTGTGTCACCACATGCAAGTTTTAGCACAGCGGGTGGTTCACAGATGAAGTGGTTTATGATGATCCCACAAAAGGGATGCCGAAAGGTGCAGAGAACATAAATTGCAGAAAACACAAAACCAATGGTCCAACAGGATGTGGCAAGCAAGAGTTGGTGATACCTGTCCATGGCTAATGCATATACCAATGGATGGCAGATGGCCAAGTAGCGGTCATAAGCCATGGCTCCTAGTAGCAAACACTCAGTACTACCCATGGCCAGAGTCATGTAGCCCTGCAGTGCACAACATACTAAGGAGATGACCCCATTTCCAGTGAAAAGGTGAGTCAACATCTGAGGCAATGTGCTAGTAACATACCCAATTTCCATGCCAGCAAGATGGCCAAGAAAGAAGTACATGGGGGTATGCAGTTGAGAATCAACCCATACCAGTATGATGATCAGAGTGTTTCCAAAGATGGTAAGCAAGTAGATAAGGAGAACAGTCACAAAAAGTAGCAGCCGTTTTTTGGGATGGCTGGTCAGCCCAAGTAGGATGAATTCTCTGGTGGCAGTATAATTCTCAGCTCCCATTTTTCCTTCTGTTTGAGAAGAGAGGTAAGGTTGGGACAAAATGAATGTCACTGAAAATAGTGTGACCTTTAATGAGATAATTCCTTCAACATTTAATGAGCAAATTCATCTTCTTTCAAAGAACCCTTATTTCTAGTATTGGCTTTCTGCAGGCATCATTCGTATGTTTATCAGCGTCGGGAAAGATCGCTTTATGTTCCAGCAACTTCATTTTTAGTGAACCTGTGTATAGAATATGAGAATTGGATATAAATAGCAAATAATGTATTACTTGCAATCTTTGAATGACTGAACATCGTGAACATTTAAAAAAGAAATGGGAGAGGACTGATTTATCTCTGCACTGAAAAGTACACAGTATACTGAACTGTGAGTACAACCAGTAAATTAGTTGCCTACCTTTTCTCTCACTACCCAAGAAAAAGGTGTAAAGGATTTAAAGTAGTAGACAAACATACTGAACTTCACAAATATCTACATTCTCCAAAGTCAATGGATATACTACTTCATGGCCTCTGATCCCTGTTTTGTCTTCATGGACTTCCCCAAGAAAAGGACAAGTGAAATTTCCCATAATAATAAAGTTGGAAGGAACCTTGGAGGTCATATAGTCCAACCCCATGCTCAGGCAGGAAATCTTATACCACTTCAGACAAATGGCTGTCCAGTCTCTTCTTAAAAACTTCCAGTGTTGGAGCATTCACAGCTTCTGGAGGCAGATTGTTCCATTGATTAATTGTTCTAACTGTCAGGAAATTTCTCCTTAGTTCTAGTTTGCTTCTCTTCTTGATTAGTTTCCATCCCTTGCTTCTTGTCCTGCCCTCTTCTTTGTGGCAGAACCTGAGATATTGGAACATTGCTATCATTTGAGCTTGAAATTATGAATAAAAATATCTGGTTTATCTGCTGAAATAATTGCCTATGGATGCCACAAACATTAATGAGATCAAATACACACAATAATAGGAGGTTAAAGTGCATTCATAGCATGTTTTTCTGGTTAGATCCTCATTTCTGAGATAGGATGAGGTGTTGATTTGTACCAAAACTAACAACCACCAGATAGATGTCACTAAATGATCCTCATCTGAATTCCTTTAATGAAGAAACTAAGAGACTTCTAAATGAAGTTGGACACTATATGATGGAGAGATGGATACTGACAATCTCAGCAGAGACCAAACCCAAAATTCAGAAGTTTGTACAGAACTAAAAAAGACTAAAACATATGAAGAACAGCTGCAGGAATTGGGTTTGGCTAGTGTAAAGAAAAGAAGAAATAGGGGTGACATGATAGTAGGATTCTAGTATTTGAGGAGCTGCCACAAAAAAAGAGAGAGTCAAAAGCACCAAAGGGCAGGACAAGAAACAATGAATGGAAACTGAGCAAAGAGAGAATCCACATGGAATTAAGGAGAAACCTCCTAACAGTGAGGACAATTAACCAGTGGAACAGCTTACCTTCATAAATCGTGGACGCTCCGTCACTGGAGAGTTTTAAAAGCGACTAGACAGTCACTTGTCTGAAATGATATAGGTTCTGCCTGAGCATGGGGCTGGACTAGAAGACCTCCATGGTACCTTCCAGCTCTATTCTATTCAAACTAACTTTAAAAGATTATCAAAGCAGCAATAAAACAGAAATATGAATGGGAGATGTTCTACACATGCGTGACAATATGTGGGCCTGGAAAATGGCATGTTATAACTTCACATATCCACATGGTCAATAACTATGAGAAGGACAGATGAAATATTGAAAAACATGGTTCCAGTTGCAACACTAGAACACTGGACTGAAAACAATACCAACATCTGTGAATAATGTTGCAGTAGGTGGTGAAACGACTCAATGAATATAATAATTGAAGTATCAGGGTAAGCATTTGCATTATGTTCTAATTACTCAACCACTTTAATTGCTTAACCCCCCAAATTTTAAATCTTTCTCTAGGATTTATCCAACTCACTTGGTGATTTCAGCTAGCAAACTATTCAAGCAGCACTCTGTCTGATATATCATGATGTGTGGAAGATTTGAAGTTTTTCTAAGGAAATAAAAAGGATATCAACCCACTCCACTGAGAATGCTACACTCCCTGTTGCACTTTGCTCTAAGGTAAAAGTAAAGGTTCCCCCGCACATGCGTGCTAGTCGTTTCCAACTCTAGGGGCCGGTGCTCATCTCCGTTTCAAAGCCAAAGAGCCAGCGCTTGTCCGAGGACGTCTCCGTGGTCATGTGGCCAGCCTGACTAGACGCCAAAGGTGCACGGAACGGTGTTACCTTCCCACCGGAGTGGTCCCTATTTTTCTACTTGCATTTTTATGTGCTTTAGAACTGCTAGGTTGGCAGAAGCTGGGATGAGTAACAGGCACTCACTCTGTTACGCGACACTCGGGATTCGACCCACCAAACTGCCGACCATCTGATTGACAAGCTGAGCATCCTAACCCACTGAGCCACTGCATCCCTTTGCACTTTGCTCTAGATCATTATAAATATGCAACTCCTTACCTCTCAGGGGTATCTGATATATTAGCTCTAGTATACAGGTATACTCTAGTATTCCCTTTCAGGTTAAGCTCAATTATGTTATGCAAAAATCAGTAAAGGAATAATAAACCAAAGGAAAGTAAATCATGAGATAAAAGAAAAAGAAAAAACAAATTAATTTACACAAATACCATTCACTGAAAGCTTTCTAACCCTTCTTGCAATTGTTGCTGTAGGACAGGGGTGTCAAACTGCCGGCTTGCAGGCCGGATGCGTTATGGCAAAACTGTGCCCACCCCATTGCCGGCAATGGAAAAAAAAACTTGTGATAAGTCATGACACATCACATGACGTTGCAAGTTTGACACCTCTGCTGTAGGAGATGATCAAGCTAAACCCAACCAAGGGGTCAAGCATGCCATGAGTCCCAAGTTCCTTCGCACCCACAAGACCTCTAAATCCATTCCACCTTGAATTCCATGGATTCTTATCTACCACCAATTTGCTTTGACCTTTAGTAGTTTACATCCTTGCAGGGGGTCAAGCCTTTTCACCTAGATTTTCTCTTTTGCTCATATCTTGACAATGGAATGCAAAGGCTGGAGGGATAATGTCTAGGCAATGGAGAGCCAAGGCCAGATGCTAGGAGGAGAAGTTGACTGTTTCCATAACAAGAAGAAATATTAGTATTGGACAATATGAACACATTGTGGGTGGGGGTAAGGGAGTCTATTATTTAACTAAGCAAGCTTTCAAGTGGCAGAACCAGAACTGGTTCCATTTTCTTCTGTGCCAATATAAATGTTCAATAAAGTTTTATACTTTCATCATGTCTCAATCATGTCCCAGGAGTTTCTTTTTCTGTAAATGCCAACTGGACAGTTGACATGCTGTTGCATGTTAGCATGCAATGAACCTGTAGTCATTTAACCACCTCGCTTCCTGATTTATTATCACTGATAAGTTGCTTCCACAGCATCCATATATTAGTTCACACTTGACCTTTTGTTCTTTCAATTTCTCAACTTTCCCTTTTTGTTTTAGACCTCATCAACTCAATACAATGACTCTCTTGGTCTTCTTCCTACTTACCCATCAATTTTCTCCTCATTCATTCTGTCTGTATGACCAAACTGTTACAACGTGCTTCTTTAATACTGGGCACACACTTCTATTCAGTGAAGATTCATTCAGCACCCACTCATTCTTGGATGGGTTGAGTGAAGATGATGCTTTTACGGAATACAGAATAACAGAGTTGGAAGGGACCTTGGAGGTCTTCTACTCCAACCCCTGCTCAAGCAGGAGACCCTATACCATTTCAGACAAATGACTATCCAGTCTCTTCCTAAAACCCTCCAGTGATGGAGCACCCACAATTTTTGAAGGCAAGCCATTCCACTGATCAATTGTTCTCACTTTTAGGAAATTTCTCCTTAATTCCAGGTTGCTTCTCTCCTTGTTTAGTTTTCATTCATTATTTCTTGACTTGGCTTTCAGATGCTTTGGAAAATAGATTGACCCCTTCTTCTTTGTGGCAGCCCCTGAAATATTGGAATACTGCTATCATGCAGTCTTTTCATGGGAAACAATTGAATGGAGAGCAATTTGGTCCTCTCTTCAGTTTCACATCCTCTTTTCATCCAGAGAGAGTCAAGGGAACCGAACTTTGCTGCAAAAGTTTGCTCTGCTTTCATGAAGCTGTCTTCCGCCTGCCTTTTTCCCCCAAAAGCTCTACCCAAAAAGCCAATATGCTATAAGAATACATTCAGTTCAAATAATTCCTAATATATCATATCAATATTCAGGCAGCCATTTTGTTTTGATGTAGAATAAGATGAGGGTTTTTTTATGTTTGAGGCCAGAAAGTCCCCCCCCCAATTCCTTTGCTACTGAGGGCAAATTTATTTAGTATTTGACTGATAGTACTATATTTCTCTTCTATTTTTGTTTCGAGGATAGACAAATTATTTAAAATATGTCTACCAGCTCCACAAAATTTATTTATTTTATTTATTTTATTTATTCAATTTATATACCGCCCTTCTCCTGTAGGACTCAGGGCGGTTCACAAGGCTTTTTTTTACAAAAACAATACAACAATTACAAAACTTAAAATCAATTAAAAAGATTATATAGACCTTGCAATAAAACCCCAGTTAAAAAACAGTTTAAATCCCAATTAATATGCTCAGACCAGGCCAGAGAGCTCAAAGAGCCAGGTCTTCAGGTCCTGGTGGAATGAGCAAAGGTCAGGGGCAGTCCTAAGCTCTACAGGCAGCTGATTCCAAAGGGCAGGTGCACCCACAGAGAAGGCCCTCCCCCTAGGTATTATCCGCTGGCAATCTTTTACTGGCGGTACCCTCAGAAGACCCTCCCTCTGGGAGCGCACTGGACAAAGGGAACTTGATGCCGGCAGCAGGTGTTCCCTCAGATATGATAATTCCCTCAGAAATGATAATTCTAAAGATATGGTACTAAGATTATAACCACTGTCACATTCATTGTTTTGGAAGTACGATCTCAGCTGGAGTGGTAGGAACTTATGTTAATCTTTTGTTTACTTAGAGTAAATGTTGATTGACAAAAATTCAAACTTTGAACAACAATACTGAATGAACAATTGGCGTCAAATATTAACTGATTCTATTTATAGATACTTCACAAAACGTCATGCTTATTTTAACAAGGATCACGTTTCTCTCTTTTCATTCGGTTTAATGTGTTTTATTTCCCTTTCTTTTTCTACTTTCTACAAATATCAAGTTCTTTTTTTAACTTGCAAAAATCTAGTGACCGCTTGATGATAGCCAAAAGATTCAGAAATTCTTACCATACTTATAGTACAACCATTTTTTTGTGGTTATCCACATTCATGACTTAAACGGACTCCAGAAGATGGTAGAGGACAGGAAGGCCTGGAGGAACATTATCCATGGGGTCGTGATGGGTTGGACAACTAACAACAACAACAGATTCATGGAGCTCAAATCTGTTAACCTCCTTTTGTTAGTTCTCTCCCTTTCTTCCTTATGATGAAGTGTCCTACTGACTCTATTTGAATTGTACTAATGGAGAAATTTATCACTTCACCAAGAACCAGTTAATTGTATTGGTTAAGGCTTCAGGCTAGAAACTGGGAGACTGTAAGTTCTAGTTCAGCCTTCAGCATGAAGCCAGCTGGATAACTTGAAGCAGTTACTCTCTCTCTCAGTCCTAACAAAAAGGCCATGACAATCACTGATGAAAAATATTGCTAGAAAACTGCATGGACCTGTTCGTGTAGTCACCAGGAATCAAGACTTACTCAAAAGCACAAAAATAATCTTGTCACATCCCTTTGTCAGTAGACCAAGTGAAGGAAAGGAGTTTACAAGAAATATTAGAATTCTACTTTATTGATACAGGGTGCTTATACCTTGAAAACATGACAGCATTTCTCTTTTCTTTCTTTTACACCGAAAAGTATCACTATGGACCAATCTTCAGTTCCTTTCCTCAAACATTCCTGGGATCTGTTCATGTTTTACTGATAAATGCCACATATTTTCTTCAAGGTAATTTCTACAGTCCCGCCTGCTTTTTCACCTCATCATCTCTAAGAAAAGATCAGGAATGTTTAAATAGGGCGGTATTATTTTTATAGACAGCCTCCCTCTGCTTAAAGAAAACATCACAAAATACCAATCCAGCAAGATGTCAGTGGTCATGTTCATTATTCAAAGCCCCATCTTCTCGCCATCTTGATCACTGCTGAATGAATCTCCTTGTTCCGCAAGGTATAAATGACAGGGTTAAGCAAGGGAGTAACTACTAGGTAACAGAGAGTCATTTCCTTATTCTGAGAAGGACCTGAGTCTGGGTGGGGGATAATGTACATAGAAATAACTGTGCCATAGAACAAGGTGACTACAGTGAGGTGGGACCCACAAGTGGAGAAGGCCTTACTCCTTCCTGCCGTTGACCTCATGTGTAATATAGAATGCAGAATGAATCCATAGGAAGACAAGATGATTGAAAGGGGAATGAAGACCATGAATGCCGATAGACCAGAAACAATGACTTTAGTCATTTTTATGTCACCACATGCAAGTTTCAGCACGATAGGCAGCTCACACGTGAAGTGATTAATGAGATTAGAACCACAGAAGGATTGGCGAAAAGTACTAACAACATAAATCAAGGAAAATGCAAAGCCAATTAGCCAACATGTGCTGACAAGCAAGACCTGGTGGAACTTGCTCATGGCTGTAGCATATAACAAGGGAGAGCAGATGGCCAAGTAACGGTCATAGGCCATGACACCTAATAGCAAACTTTCCGCACTGCCTATGTTCAATGCAATATAACCTTGCAGCATGCAGCGCGTTAAGGACAGAACGCCATTCCCAGTGACCAGATGAGCCAACATGGGAGGTAGTGTGCTGGTGACCAACCCAATTTCCATTGCAGCAAGATTGCTGAGAAAATAGTACATGGGAGTATGCAGCTGGGAATCAGCCCACACTAATGTGATGATCAGCAGGTTGCCCAAAAGGATAAGCAAGTAGATGACAAGGAGCACCCCAAAAAGCAGAAGCTGGGTCCCTCGATGATGTGTGAGTCCCACCAACATGAATTCTTTAACAGAGGTGAAGTTCTCAGCTTCCATCAGGCTTTTACCTATGGGATAAAAGAAGTTGTTGAAAGGTAGTGAGATTCTTTTGAAATGAGACAATGCTTTTTTTTAAAAAAAGGATACCCCTAGAAGACTATTGCGGGCAGTAATCAAGGCTTAAATAGTCATAACAATTTGTTGCAGAACTTTAAAAAGGTAAAGGTAAAGGTTCCCCCGCACATGCGTGCTGTTACCTTCCCACCGTAGTGGTCCCTATTTTTCTATTTGCGTTTTTACATGCTTTCAAACTGCTAGGTTGGCAGAAGCTGGGACTAGTAACAGGCACTCACTGTTATGCAGCACTCGGGATTCAACCCACCAAACTGCCAATCTTCTGATCGACAAGCTCAGCGTCCTAACCCACTGAGCCACCACGTCCCTTTAGGGGTTCCTTTAATCAGGAATCTTTCAGGGGAACAAGTTCATTTAACAAAATTGTATGTAGGGAACATTTGGAAATAATATATTAGCTACTAGATGAGAATTAATACAAAAACTAGACAAATGATAGGTTTGCTTCATGTAAAATCACTATGCCAAAGGAATTTCTGAAGCATTTTTTCATGAGATTATGTATTTATATCCTGCCTATATTTTATTTTTATTTTTTACAAATAACTCAAGCCAACAAACATATCTAATACTCCTTCCTTCTATTTTCCCCACAACACCAACCCTGTGAGGTGAGATCGGCTGAGAGAAAATAACTGGTCCAAAGTCACCCAGCTGTCTTTTATGCCTAAAGTGGGACTAAAATTTGCGGAAACTAGAAATGGCAAGGAAAGTTCAAGAGAGGTGTTCCAGGATGAGAAGAAATCCTGGGCTTCTCGTTCTGCAACTATAAAAGCCAGAAGCTTGAATTTCTGGGCATCAAGATTGCATGCATTAACCACCCTTGTGAACAGGTAAGCATATAACTGACTACAGCATCAGTCAGCTGTAGTCAGCTGTAGCAGCAGTCATTCAGACTTTTGACCAAAATGCTTAGCTCTTTCAGAGATACCGATGAATTTCCCCCTAATTAAAAACAATATCTTCCCCCACGTAAGCCTTTCTAACAAAATCAGATTCTATTCTCTATCAACAAACTTCCAAATGGCAAAATGTTTTACCTTTCTGTATCTTTAAAGGTCCCTCAGCCATCAAGTAGGATCACATCACACTACCTGCTTGTGTTGAGGCAAATCAGTGAGAAAGAACCGGAAATTCAATGGGTTGTCAGAGGAAGATTCTTAGTTGTTCTATAATATATTTGAAAAGGATTCCCTGTGCCCATTAATCCAATGACTATCAATTTATGGAAACAGGGACTTGGCTAAATAAAGCATAGTTGTAGGAAAATCCTGCTTAACATATTATAAACCATAGAGATGCATATATACTTAAAGAATTTGAGAAATTGTATGTATTAAAATTATCCTATTCTTGACTTTCCTGTGCAAATTACTTTGGACTCCCTAATTTGAGTGTCATCATTCAAAGGTGGTTGGCTGAGAAGGCATGATTTTGTGAGTAAGTTTTTGAAATTGGAAGAGGAATTGCCTTACATATCATGCATTTTAATGATCTCAACAAGACCTCAGGAAGACATTGTTTGTTCCATGGAATTTACTGAAGGCCTTTTATTTGATAATACCAACTGTTCTTTTTGTTGCAAAGTATATTTTCAGCAAATCTAAGTAATACTGTCTTGATCCTCTGAGCAGCTAACTGTGGTTAGATCCTAAGCCACTTATCCTTGCTTTTTCTTTTTCTTTCTTTTCAAGAAACAATGAATGGAAACTGAGCAAAGAGAGAATCCACATGGAATTAAGGAGAAACTTCCTAACAGTGAGGACAATTAACCAGTGGAACAGCTTACCTTCATATATTGTGGGCGCTCCGTCACTGGAGATTTTTAAAAGCGACTAGACAGTCACTTGTCTGAAATGATATAGGTTCTGCCTGAGCATGGGGCTGGACTAGAAGACCTCCATGGTACCTTCCAGCTCTATTCTATTCAAACTAACTTTAAAAGATTATCAAAGCAGCAATAAAACAGAAATATGAATGGGAGATGTTCTACACATGCGTGACAATATATGGGCCTGAAAAATGGCATGTTATAACTTCACATATCCACATGGTCAATAACTATGCGAAGGACAGATGAAATATTGAAAAACCTGGTTCCAGTTGCAACACTAGAACATTGGACTGAAAACAATACCAACATCTATGAATAATGTTGCAGTAGGTGGTGAAACTACTCAATGAATATAGTAATTGAAGTATCAGAGTAAGCATTTGCATTGTGTTCTAATTACTCAACCACTTTAATTGCTTCACCCCCCAAATTTTAAATCTTTCTCTAGGATTTATCCAACTCACTTGGTGATTTCAGCGAGCAAACTATTCAAGCAGCACTCTGTCTTATATATCATGATATGTAGAAGATTTGAAGTTTTTCTAAGGAAATAAAAAGGATATCAACCCACTCCACTGAGAATGCTACACTCCCTGTTGCACTTTGCTCTAGATCATTATAAATATGCAACTGCTTACCTCTCAGAGGTATCTGATATATTAGCTCTAGTATACATAAATACATGGCCGCCACAGTATTCCCCTTCAGGTTAAGCTCAATTATGTTATGCAAAAATCAGTAAAGGAATAATAAACCAAAGGAAAGTAAATCATGAGATAAAAGAAAAAGAAAAAACAACAACTTAATTTACACAAATACCATTCACTGAAAGCTTTCTAACCCTTCTTGCAATTGTTGCTGTAGGACAGGGGTGTCAAACTGCCGGCCTGCAGGCCGGATGCGTTATGGCAAAACCGCGCCCACCCCATTGCCGGCAATGGAAAAAAAAACTTGTGATACGTCATGACACATCACGTGACGTTGCAAGTTTGACACCTCTGCTGTAGGAGATGATCAAGCTAAACCCAACCAAGGGGTCAAGCATGCCATGAGTCCCAAGTTCCTTCGCACCCACAAGAGCTCTAAATCCATTCCACCTTGAATTCCATGGATTCCTATCTACCACCAATTTGCTTTGACCTTTAGTAGTTTACATTCTTGCAGGGGGTCAAGCCTTTTCACCTAGATTTTCTCTTTTGCTCATATCTTGACAATGAAATGCAAAGGCTGGAGAGATAATGTCTAGGCAACGGGGGAGAGCCAAGGCCAGCTGCTTGGAGGAGAAGTTGACTGTTTCCATAACAAGAAGAAATATTAGTATTGGACAATATGAACACATTGTGGGTGGGGGTAAGGGAGTCTATTATTTAACTAAGCAAGCTTTGAGTGGCAGAACCAGAACTGGTTCCATTTTCTTCTGTGCCAATGTAAATGTTCAATAAAGTTTTATACTTTCATTATGTCTCAATCATGTCCCAGGAGTTTCTTTTTCTGTAAATGCCAACTGGACAGTTGACATGCTGTTGCATGTTAGCATGCAATAAACCTGTAGTCATTTAACCACCTCGCTGATTTATTATCACTGATAAGTTGCTTCCACAGCATCCATATATTAGTTCACACTTGACGTTTTGTTCTTTCAATTTCTCAACTTTTCCTTTTTTTTTAGACCTCATCAACTCAATACAATGACTCTCTTGGTCTTCTTCCTACTTACCCATCAATTTTCTCCTCATTCATTCTGTCTGTATGACCAAACTGTTACAACGTGCTTCTTTAATACTGGGCACACACTTCTATTCAGTGAAGATTCATTCAGCACCCACTCATTCTTGGATGGGTTGAGTGAAGATGATGCTTTTACGGAATACAGAATAACAGAGTTGGAAGGGACCTTGGAGGTCTTCTAGTCCAACCCCCTGCTCAAGCAGGAGACTCTATACCGTTTCAGACAAATGACTATCCAGTCTCTTCCTAAAACCCTCCAGTGATGGAGCACCCACATATAAAGAAATTTTAAGGATTGGAAAGGAATGTATGGCAATTAAAGCCATATAATATTTTAAAAGAAGAAAAGATTGTGCAAACCTGGTTTCAGTATGGGCAGTTACAAGCAAGATGGAAAGAAGATCAGAAAGTTGGCTTTTTGATAACTGATGGAAATTTGGTAAAACAAATTAGAGATCAAGGTCAAGCACATATAAGAAGGATATATAATGCATTGATAGAAATTGATTCAGAAACGGAACTTGTTAAAGATTGTATGATAAAGTGGGCCCAAAATTTTCAGGAGGTTATAACAATGGATACTTGGGAAAAGATTTGGGTTAGAAACGTAAAATTTACACAGGCCCAAAATTTAAGAGATAATTTTTATAAAATGTTTTATAGGTGGCACGTAGACCCTAAAAAACTAGCAAGTATGTATCCGAACTGCCAGCCCAAATGTTGGAGGTGTGGTTGTGAGGATGCAACGTATTTTCACATATGGTGGACTTGTAAAAAAGTCAAAGCTTTTTGGATTAAAATCTGGTGGAATATGCAAAAGATATTTAAGAAAAAAAATAAGGTTTTCTCCGCAGTTGTTTTTGTTGGGTATTATTACAGACTTTACTGTTATAGATACTAAATTGATGTTGAATTTAATTACGGCAGCAAGACTTTTAGTAGTGCAATATTGGAAGAAGAAGGAACTGCTGACTATAGAAGAGTGGACTTTGAAACTTTCTAATTTGGCGGAAATGGCAAAGATTTCAGCATATTTGAAAGAACAATCGCAACAGAGATATATTGTGGAATGGAGAAGATGGATTGAATATATTCAGAATAAATATGGGACTAAAAAGTTTCATTTAGCATTTGAATAAGTAGTGGTTTTATATGACATATTATTAGTTATTTGTTATTTGTTAGTAATATAGTTATGACTATGGAGAGTTAAAGTGTGATAGAATTTAATGTTTTATCTTTGTTGTTAGCATATTTTAGCTTACGTTTGTGAGTTTATACCCTGTATTCAGCTCTGGGAAGTCGGGGAGGGGGAGGGGGAGGGGAGGGGAGGATTGGGGAGGGGAGGGGGGGAGGGAGTTTTTTCTATTTAAAAAATGTATTGTAAAACTTTTCAATAAAAAAACACAATTGGTGTCAAATATTAACTGGTTCTATTTATCGATACTTCACAAAATGTCATGTTTATTTTAACAAGGATCACGTTTCTCTCTTTTCATTCGGTTTAATGTGTTTTATTTCCTTTTCTTTTTCTACTTTCTACAAATATCAAGTTCTTTTTTTAACTTGCAAAAATCTAGTGACCGCTTGATGATAGCCAAAAGATTCAGAAATTCTTACCATACTTATAGTATAACCATTTTTTTGTGGTTATCCAGATTCATGGACTTAAATGGACTCCAGAAGATGGTAGAGGACAGGAAGGCCTGGAGGAACATTGTCCATGGGGTCGTGATGGGTTGGACACGACTTCGCAACTAACAACAACAGATTCATGGAGCTCAAATCTGTTAGCCTCCTTTTGTTAGTTCTCTCCCTGTCTTCCTTATGATGAAGTGTCCTACTGACTCTTTATTTGAATTGTACTAATGGAGAAATTTGTCACTTCACCAAGAACCAGTTAATTGTATTGGTTAAAGCATCAGGCTAGAAACTGGGAGACTGTAAGTTCTAGTTCAGCCTTCATCATGAAGCCAGCTGGATAATTTGGAGCAGTTACTCTCTCTCTCAGTCCTAACAAAAAGGCAATGACAATCACTGATGAAAAATATTGCTAGAAAACTGCATGGACCTGTTCGTGTAGTCACCAGGAATCAAGACTTACTCAAAAGCACAAAAATAATCTTGTCACATCCCTTTGTCAGTAGACCAAGTGAAGGAAAGGAGTTTACAAGAAATATTAGAATTCTACTTTATTGATACAGGGTGCTTATACCTTGAAAACATGACAGCATTTCTCTTTTCTTTCTCTTACACAGAAAAGTATCACTATGGACCAATCTTGAGTTCATTTCCTCACATGTTCCTGGGATCTGTTCATGTTTTACTGATAAATGCCACATATTTTCTTCAAGGTAATTTCTACAGTCCCGCCTGCTTTTTCACCTTATCATCTCTAAGAAAAGATCAGGAATGTTTAAATAGGGCGGTATTGTTTTTATAGTCAGCCTCCCTCTGCTTAAAGAAAACATCACAAAATACTAATCCAGCAAGATGTCAGTGGTCATGTTCATTGTTCAAAGCCCCATCTTCTCGCCATCTTGATCACTGCTGAATGAATCTCCTTGTTCCGCAAGGTATAAATGACAGGGTTAAGCAAGGGAGTAACTACTAGGTAACAGACAGTCATTTCCTTATTGTGAGAAGGACCTGAGTCTGGGTGGGGGATAATGTACATAGAAATAACTGTGCCATAGAACAAGGTGACTACAGTGAGGTGGGACCCACAAGTGGAGAAGGCCTTACTCCTTCCTGCCGTTGACCTCATGTGTAATATAGAATGCAGAATGAATCCATAGGAAGACAAGATGATTGAAAGGGGAATGAAGACCATGAATGCCGATAGACCAGAAACAATGACTTTAGTCATTTTTATGTCACCACATGCAAGTTTCAGCACAATAGGCAGCTCACACATGAAGTGATTAATGAGATTAGAACCACAGAAGGATTGGCGAAAAGTACTAACAACATAAATCAAGGAAAATGCAAAGCCAATTATCCAACATGTGCTGACAAGCAAGACCTGGTGGAACTTGCTCATGGCTGTAGCATATAACAAGGGAGAGCAGATGGCCAAGTAACGGTCATAGGCCATGACACCTAATAGCAAACTTTCCGCACTGCCTATGTTCAATGCAATATAACCTTGCAGCATGCAGCGCGTTAAGGAGAGAACGCCATTCCCAGTGACCAGATGAGCCAACATGGGAGGTAGTGTGCTGGTGACCAACCCAATTTCCATTGCAGCAAGATTGCTGAGAAAATAGTACATGGGAGTATGCAGCTGGGAATCAGCCCACACTAATGTGATGATCAGCAGGTTGCCCAAAAGGATAAGCAAGTAGATGACAAGGAGCACCCCAAAAAGCAGAAGCTGTGTCCCTCGATGACGTGTGAGTCCCACCAACACGAATTCTTTAACAGAGGTGAAGTTCTCAGCTTCCATCTGGCTTATTACCTATGGGATTAAAGAAGTTGTTGAAAGGTAGTGAGATTCTTTTGAATTGAGACAATGCTTTTTTTTAAAAAAGGATACCCCTAGAAGACTATTGCGGGCAGTAACCAAGGCTTAAATAGTCATGACAATTTGTTGCAGAAATTTAGGGGTTCCTTTAATCAGGAATCTTTCAGGGGAACAAGTTCTTTGAAGAAAATTGTATGTAGAGAACATTTGGAAACAATATATTAGCTACTAGATGAGATTTAATACAAAAACTAGACAAATGATAGGTTTGCTTCATGTAAAATCACTATGCCAAAGGAATTTCTAAAGCATTTTTCATGAGATTATGTATACTGCTCAAAAAAATAAAGGGAACACAAGATAAGACATCCTACTATTAAATACAGTACACTGTGTTGTTTAAGTGTTCCCTTTATTTTTTTGAGCAGTATATTTATGCATTTATATCCTGCCTTTATTTTATTTTTATTTTTTACAAATAACTCAAGCCAACAAACATATCTAATACTCCTTCCTTCTATTTCCCCCACAACACCAACCCTGTGAGGTAAGATGGGCTGAGAGAAAATGACTGGTCCAAAGTCACACAGCTGTCTTTTATGCCTAAAGTGGGACTAAAATTTGCAGAAACTAGAAATGGCAAGGAAAATTCAAGAGAGGTGATTAAACCTAGGTGGCTGAGAATTGAGAAATATTTCATACTATTTCTTACTACATGTAGCTTTTCTTGCATCCTACACACATGCCTGTTGTCTGTGTGGGTGCCCTTTACTTGTTGTTGTTGTTAGTTGCAAAGTCGTGTGAGACCCATCGCAACCCTATGGACAACGTTCCTCCAGGCCTTCCTGTCCTCTACCATCTTCTGGAGTCCATTTAGGCTCACGCCTACTGCTTCAGTGACTCCATCCAGCCACCTCGTTCTCTGTTGTCCCCTTCTTCTCTTTCCCTCCACCTTTCCCAGCATGAGGCTCTTCTCCACTGAGTCCTTCCTTCTCATTAGGTGGCCAAAGTATTTGAGTTTCAGCTTCAGGATCTGGCCTTCTAAAGAGCAGTCAGGGTTGATCTCCTCTAGGACTGACCGGTTTGATCGCCTTGCAGTCCAAGGAACTCGCAGGAGTCTTCTCCAGCACCATAGTTTACTTAAAGACCTGTAAAAATTGTGTTATTTGATTTGTTCAGTGAGAACAACCAATCAGTGCAACTGCCTAGCTTGAGAAATTGTGGGTCCTCCATCACTGGAGGTTTTTAAGAAGAGACTGGACAGCCATTTGACTGGAATGGTTTAGGGTCTCCTGCTTGAGCAGGGGGTTGGACCAGAAGACCTCCAAGGCCCCTTCCAACTCTGTTATTCTGTATTCCATAAAAGCATCATCTTCACTCAACCCATCCGGTTACATGGGCAAATTTAAAACTGCTTAACCCTTACAGATCACTTCAAATGCTGCAGGAGGAGAAGAAATCCTGGGCTTCTTGTTCTGCAACTGTAAAAGCCAGAAGCTTGAATTTCTGGGCATCCACCACAGAGATATCAGTAATCATGCAAAAATTGAAACATTATGACTGGATTATACAATGGGCATCTTGTACTTTGCTGGAGATTCAAACACAATAAAACCTCAACTATCTGCAAAAAGGTTAAGGCTTTTTGGATAAAAATTTGGTGGAATATGCAGAAGATCTTCAAGCAAAGGATAAAGTTTTGTCTGCAATTGTTTTTGCTGGGCATAATTACAGATGCTACTGTTGTGGACATTAAGCTGATGTTGAATTTAATCACAGCAGCAAGACTTTTAATAGGTCAATATTGGAAAAAGGAGGAACTGCCGACTATAGAAGAATGGACTCTAAAAGTTTCTGACCTGGCGGAAATGGCAAAGATTTCGGCTTACTTGAAAGATCATTCGCAAGAACGTTATATTATGGAGTGGAAAAAGTGGATTGATTATATCCAGAACAAATATGGGACTAAAAAGTTTCATTTAGCATTTGAATAAGTTTTTCTCTCTTTTTCTTCTTTCCTTTTATGTGCAATATTAGTATTGCTTGTAGTCATTTCATATGAGCTAGAGTGTGATAGACTTAATAGTTTATTGTTGTTAGCATATGGATGTTTATGATTGTTCTTTGTTTTTATAGCTTGTACTTAGCTCTGGGAAGTGGGGGGGGAGGGGGGAATGGGGGGGAGGGATAGGGAGGGTTAGGTAGGGGTGGGTGGAGGGAGGGGGGGATTGTTAAAGATAAAATGTATTGTAAAACTTTTCAATAAAAAAAATAAATAAATAAAACCTGAACAATCTTGCTAGGACAAGCCCCTGTAGGAGTCTTCCCTCAAAGCACAAGACCACAAATTTGGTAGACCACAAATCTTATCCCACTTAGCTTGGTGGAATGGCACCTTCTTACCAAGTTTGCCATACCATGCCAAGATTGCATGCATTAACCACCCTTGTGAACAGGTAAGCATATAGTTGGCTACAGCATCAGTCAGCTGTAGTCAGCTGTAGCAGCAGTCATTCAGGCTTTTGACCACAATGCTTAGTTCTTTCAGAGATACCGATGAATTTCCCCCTAATTAAAAACAATATCTTCCCCCATGTAAGCCTTTCTAACAAAATCAGATTCTATTCTCTGTCAACTGACTTCCAAATGGCAAAATGTCTTACCTTTCTGTATCTTTGAAGGTCCCTCAGCCATCAAGTAGGATCACATCACACTACCTGCTTGTGTTGAGGCAAATCAGTGAGAAAGAACCGGAAATTCAATGGGTTGTCAGAGGAAGATTCTAAGTTGTTCTATAATATATTTGAAAAGGATTCCCTGTGCCCATCAATCTAATGACTATCAATTTATGGAAACAGGGACTTAGCTAAATAAAGCATAGTTGTAGGAAAATCCTGCTTAACATATTACAAACCATAGAGATGCATATATACTTAAAGAATTTGAGAATAATAAATAATAAACCTTTATTGTCAAAGTACAACATGTGTACATTGAGATTAGCTGAGCCTCCCCCCGTGCTCTCTCCCCCCAACACACAGTGACAACAAACCCTCCATCCCACCACACTATATTAACCAACTACACCACACACCAGCCTCCCAAGTCAATTCTGCATAAGATTATGTCCCATTTAAAAGCCTAACAGCCCACGGATAAAAGCTATTTTTCAGCCTGTTGGTATGGCTGGCTATATTCCTATATCTCCTACCGGATGGTAGTAGAGTAAAGAGATACCGTCCAGGGTGTATGTATTAAAGTTATCCTATTCTTGACTTTCCTGTGCAAATTACTTTGGACTCCCTAATTTGAGTGTCATCATTCAAAGGTGGTTGGCTGAGAAGGCATGATTTTGTGAGTAAGTTTTTGAAATTGGAAGAGGAATTGCCTTACATATGGTGCATCTTAATGATCTCAACAAGACCTCAGGAAGACATTGTTTGTTCCATGGAATTTACTGAAGGCCTTTTAGTTGATAATACCAACTGTTCTTTTTGTTGCAAAGTATAGTTGCAGCAAATCTAAGTAATACTCTCTTGATCGTCTTAGCAGCTAACTGTGGTTAGATCCAAAGCCACTTATCCTTGCTTTTTCCTTCTCTCAAATATTGGCAGTTGCTGCTTTGCTGTGTGCAGAAGTACTAAAGATTGCAAAAGATAATAAAAATAACATGAATCTACTCCATGGAGATTATTCCAGTTCCACTGGAACTTTACTGTATTTCATTATAATTCATTTGTTATCTCAATCTCTTGAGAACTGAAGTACTTAATTAACAAAGTCAAATAAGATGGGTTCTCTGAATAATACAGGAAGTCCTTCACTTTTGACAGTTGCTGAGCAACCTTTGAAATTTCTGACAGACCTCCCCATAGCTACTTATTACCTGGATTCAAAGTTCTGACAGTTGCCCCCCACCAAAGTCATGTGATCACATTTTGGACACTGAGCAACCAGCCCACATTTACAATTATTTGCAGCATCCCACAGTCACATGACTACAATTTATGGGTTTTTTTGCTGGTGTTTACTTCCAGTTTTTAGCAAAAAGCACCCATTGAGGATGATGAATTTGCCGAAGAACCTCAGTGTTGACTTCATGACAATGGCAAATGGCTAATAGTGAACCACTGGTTCATTTAATAAGTGCAGTTATTATTTAATGACTGTGGCATTCACTTAACAACTGCCACAAAAATGGTCATGTGGTCACATGGATACCCACTTAATGACCAGCATGGCTGTAATTTTGAAGGTTACCTGTAAAGACTATCCCATGGTGAATTTTGAGCCCGATTAATAAATTGCGCTGAATATATTCTAGTACAAATGGCAATAGCAATAGCATTTAGACTTATATACTGCTTCATTGTGCTTTACAGCCCTCTCTAACTGGTTTACAGAGTCAGCATATTGCCCCCAACAATCTGGAGAAGGATGAAAAGCTCAACCTTGAGCCAGTTAGGATTTTTTTTAAAAAAATCTAGCTCTTTCTGTGATGATAGTGCATTATGTATCAAGTGGGATCATAGGAGAAATTTTCTGGAATTTTCTTTTTCAAAACTAAATGTATTGAATAATTTTGGCTTTGTGTTTTCTTCACTGTATGTATCTGATGAATAGGGAAAACTGCAGGAAGATCTGCCTAATCTACAAAAAAGTCCAGCCCAGTTATAGGCCAATTTTTTTGTAGAAATGTTTGAAGCTCCTTATTTTAATCTGGATGTCAAAAAAGAAAAAGGAAAAAAAGGGATTTTTCTTAGAAGTGAGATTAATAGAATATAGCTCAGCGTCCTAACCCACTGAGCCACCGCGTCCCTTATATATATATATATATAGTCTCCCTTTATTCTTTGTTAGCAAGCCAAAAAGATTTTACACAAATATGAGCTGCCACTGCTGTGGCTACTGCCTGTAGATGGCTTTGGGCTAAAACAGGAAATAAGATTTGTCCCGTGTCTAGGACCAAGCAAGTGTATTCTGAATGCTTAACAAACATATATATAGAGGTGAAAACAACTGCCTAATGTGCAATCAGCCCAGGTTCGAATCTCAGAAGGGTATGGCTGACTGATGAAAACAAATAAGTTTGAAATGGATATCAGTCTCCCTTTAATTCTTTGTTAACAAACAAAAAAATTTACACAAAATATGAGCTGTCACCGGTGTGACTACTGCCTGTCGATGGCCTTCGGTTAGGCTGAAACAGGAGATAAAGATTTGTCCCATTATTTGGGGCCTAGCAAGGTAATTTAAAATAGTTAACAAGCATTTGACACATATCCCCTTGCTTCTCAGTTGACAAAGCGAGAGAGAGCTTGTGGCCTAGAGGTGAAAACAACTGCCTAATGTGCAATCAGCCTAGGTTCGAATCTCAGAAGGGTATGGCTGACTGATGGAAACAAATAAGTTTGAAATGCATATCAGTCTCCCTTTAATTCTTTGTTAACAAACCAAAAAATTTACACACACACACACACATATATACACACACACACATACATACACACACACACACCTTAGAGTTCAATGAACAAACCCAACCCAACCTAAAATATATATTTAGCAACGTGAGAATGTTCATGCTATAAAGCCAAAGTCCTTCAGGATTTTGACTGCTGCTTTATGGACTTCCTTGTTTCTCAGAGTATAAATAATGGGGTTCAGAAGTGGTGTCACCACAACATAAAAGACTGCAATTTGCTTATCACAATCTTGACCTGTGTCTGAATGGGGGATGATGTACACAGAGATAATGGTACCGTAGAACAAGGTAACCACCATAAGGTGGGAGCCACACGTGAAGAAAGCTTTACGCCACCCAGTAGTTGACCTCATGTCCAATACAGAATATAAAATTAAACCATAGGAAGACAGGATGACTAAAAGAGGAACCACAACAATGAATGCCGATAAACCAAAAA
This sequence comes from Vipera berus, assembly GCF_964194415.1. Classification (NCBI taxonomy): domain Eukaryota; kingdom Metazoa; phylum Chordata; class Lepidosauria; order Squamata; family Viperidae; genus Vipera; species Vipera berus. The sequence continues at coordinate 11,047,192 of NC_138205.1, read as the reverse complement.
CAACAGCTTTAGTTATAGTGGTGTCATCACATGCAAGTTTTAACACAACAGGCAGTTCGCAAATGAAATGGTTAATGTGATTGGGGCCACAGAATGGATGATGAAAGATGAGAGCAACATATACAACTGAGAAGAGACAGCCTATGGTCCAACAGGATGTGGCAAGCAGTAGCTGGTGCATCCTGTCCATGGAAGAGGCATATATGAGTGGATGGCAGATGGCAACGTAGCGGTCATAAGCCATAACTCCCAGCAACAAACATTCTGTACTACCCATGGTTAGAGCAATATAACTCTGCATCACACATCGTGCTAAGGAAATGACTCCATTTCCAGTCAAAAGTTGACCTAACATTTGGGGCAAAGTGCTAGTAACATAGCCAATTTCCATGCCTGCGAGGTTGCTGAGAAAAAAGTACATGGGAGTGTGGAGTCGGAAATCAACCTGCACCAGGATGATGATCAGCAGGTTCCCCAAAATTGTAAGCAAGTAGATGATGAGGATGACCCCAAAGAGAAAAAGCTGTGTTTTTCGGTGGCTGGTGAGTCCCAATAAGATGAACTCCTTGATGGAGGTGAAGTTCTCACTCACCGCCTTGGCATCTTGCCTGAAATGAAAGGAAATTAGTGACAGATATTGAAATTTCCTGGAAACAAGACAGAAAGAGAGAGAGGGAAAGAGAGGGAGGGAGGGAGGGAGGGAGAAACGACAGGAGAATGAGGGAGGGAGGGAGGGAGGGAGAGAGGGAGAGAGAGAGAAAGAGAGAAAGAAAGAAAGAAAGAAAGAAAGAAAGAAAGAAAGAAAGAAAGAAAGAAAGAAAGAGAAAGAAGAAAAAGTTTCAGAGTATATCCTCAAGAAAGTCATAATCATTACAAACTAATCACTACAAGCCGCAATATCTCAGATGTCATCTGAGACTCTCTCTTTTGATTTTTTTAATATGTTGTTGCTTGCAAATATTAAACACAGCATATTGAATATTTTCTATTTTTTAGTTTTTAAAATTAGTTAGAAGACCATGGGCACCCCTAGGCATATGATTCAAGGATTTTGAGCTACAATTTTTACACATTTATAGCTTTCTGGAAAAGTGTTGCATTTTTTTTTATTGAGGGATTGTTCCAATGATTGGAACAAATGGTAATATTCATCATTAGAAGGGCAGTAAAGCAAAGGCCAAAGAAAAAAAAACATGGTTGCTTTGCCTCACTCTCCAAAGTGCCATGATTTTTCTAGATTAGCTTCTGGAAGTTGCTTTTATCCAATCTTCTTAGAGCAATCATTAGATGATTGGCACAGCCTCATCGGGAGATTTTTTATTTATTTATCTTTATTCTGCTTAACTAATTAATGACATGGAATTATAAATGCAGCACAACCATTTTGATGATATAATGGGAGTTAAAAATTAATCAGCACAATAAATCAATTTATAAAAAAAGGGGAAAAGGAAGGGAGAAAGGGGAGCCTGGAAAATTATTCTGAAAATAAAAGAATTTCAAAAAATATTGACCAGAGTGCTTGAAATCTTCCCTGACCCTCTGTAAAAAAACAAACAAACAACAGAAACAACAAATTTGAACTCTGAGAATTAATGCTTGTTAAAAACCCATAGCTGCAAATTGGATTTAGATTTTATTTCCAGGATTGTATGAACTCAGTGCCTGAAAAATCCATAAAATTTGATATCTTTAATTACCTATCCTGCCATTTTTGTGCAGGAGCTGAAGGTGCCGAAGAATTAATAGCTGTTGATTGGAGAAGAATTAGCACTGATTCAGTATTTCATGATTTATAACAACCTTAACAATAAGCTTAGAATAATTCCATAGGTAGGTTAACTATCTTAGGTTGGACCCCCAAATGAAAGAAACAAGAAGGTAAAACTACCCAAAGATTATACTCAAATATAACCTAAAGATTGCTTGAATATGAATTCCAGAGATATTATCAAGGCCAAGAGAAGCTAAGAAAATAGCAATCATTTTAGACACATCCTGAAATTTAAAAAAAGGGAAAAGCAATTTTCATGCTTTGCCTTAGGAAATATCTCTGGTTGCGTTTATCTCCACCAAGAAATGCTTAAGACAGAGTATGCCAGTATTAAAGTTCTATTCTAAGGCAACTCTATCAAGTCAAAATATTTCATCCTTTCAAAATTCTTCTCCCCATAAATAAATTCCAAATGGGCCATTGGAATCTTAGCTTTTAGAATGGCTAAGATCTTTCACACTTAACAAGCAGGATCTCTTCGTGATTCCAGTTATAACAACCATCAACTTAGTACATAATGTTGAGAACCAATTTGAAATCTTAGTGGAATGTTTTCAAAGAACTCTAATAGTGAAATATACTTGAAGAATCTAGATAAAAAGACCAGGAACCTACCATGCCATGTCCTTGTAATAATTTGCAGGAAGATGTTTGTGGCAGAAGCTTTTTGGATTGATGGATGTGATGAAATTCGAAGAGATTTCAGATTAAATTCTTCTTGGTGTTGATTCCACTGGATGTGATGGCTTTTGTTTGTAATCTTTTAAAGGGATTCTTTAAAATGCTTTTCTACCAATACTAAGTTTCATCTTTTCCATCACCCTGACCCTGCTCAACCAACTATGTTTTCCAGCTTCCAAAGGTCAATTCATCTTTGAAAATGTTCCAGGACTTAAAATACTGTATCACTCTGGCCTCTCTTCTCATTGCCTATGTGAGATATCAAGATTTCATGATATTATTTCCAATGAGATTTCCCCAGTCCCTTGTGGTTATTTCTAATAAATTGATAAAGATATCAGGCTCTCTGTTTTTATCTCATGGGTACTTTTACATATTCACTAAAAAAATATAACTCTATGTCAATGTACTCACAAAGGTTAAAAGAAAGAAGAGGCAATCTTTTGTGTTTATTATTTCTTTTTTCAAATGTATACAAAACATTAATTGAAAGGCACACCAATATTTGAACATTGAACAAAGAGGACAAAATCCAAGAAGACGGCACTGGCAAATCATTTCTGAATTGAAGCTGAAAATGAAATGAAGTATCCCCAGGAAATGAATTCAATTCAACATATGAATATCTATGTGGGTGAGAGGGAGAGAGGGAATGGAAGAGAGGGAGAGAGGGAGAGAGCGAGCTGTAAGCTTTTGCAAACAATTTGTTATGGAATGGACTTTCAACTAAAGACAGATGTAACCTTTCATCCCAACTCTCCTGTTTATTGTAAGGTATCATCTCAAAGATGCTTTTTCATGAGGCAACTGGACTTTCTTGTTCTTCTTTGAAGACATTTTGCTTCTCATCCAAGAACTGAAGAAGCTTCTTGGATAAGAAACAAAATGTCTTCAAAGAAAAACAAGAAAGTCCAGTTGCCTCATGAAAAAACATCTTTGGGATAACTATGACCTGGATGACTGAGAATCTCCATAGACCAGACATGTCAAACACAAGGCCTGGGGGCCGGATCCAGCCTGCGAAGTGGTTTAATGTGGCCCCTGAAGCCATCCTGGAAACAGTGAGGGAACAGCCCCCACTGCCTTGGCCCTGGCCCAGAGACCCTCCTTCTGCCAGAGAACCTCAGATCTGTCCCACTCCTGCCCAGCCTCCCATAGGCACCCTTGATGCGAATGATGTAGAGCTGGCCATGCTCACCCAGTAGGCCATACGCACTCTAGCCACGCCCACCCAGTAGGCCACGCCCACCCTGGACATACCCACCCGGCCCCCTGAGGGCAACCGCAATGCTGATGCGGCCCTCAATGAAATTGAGTATGACACCCCTGCCATAGACATTTAAAGTATCGTTCTTATAGGATGAGCCACTGCTGGGCAAAAGACTAGGTATCCATGTGCTTTTCTAATTTTGAACTATTTTTGCCATTAACCATAATCTAAATGTATATAAAATGTGACTGATACTAAACCGGGATGTTAGGGCTGTTAAATATTTCAGTGTTATTTTTTTTACAAGGAAACCTAAAAACTTTAATTGGACTATTAATGGCCATAACATAGAATTAGATAAAATGTTTAAATATCTTGAGGTGCTATTTCAAGCTAATGCTAAAATAGGTCCAAATGCTGATATATATATTTTTTGCAAGTCCAAATAACTACAATGTTACTGCACACCAGGAATTAGGCACAATGGTGCTAACAGTTTCTGAATTCTTTTGAATTTTCAACACTTTTGCCTAAACATGATCTAAAATGTGATATTTTCACCACACAAATCCTAAAACTGGATCAAGCGAACCCAATTCGACAAAAGAGACAAAAACATTATACTTGTTCATTTTATTCTTTGCAGAAAATAACCCAAAGATACAGTACATATTTGTGTCTAGCACAAGTATATGAATCTTTGCTTTCAATATTTAACTGATGCATCCCAATTAAACAGAGAGTTAAAGTAAAAACAGATCCTCTTCAGTATGGATTGGTGTGGTTTCCTTCTCCATGCCATATTGTTACTGGAATAACAATGAACAATCTCTGGAAGGAGAGAAGAATTGTCCTTCCAGAATTTCCCACTCAGAATTGTGAACTGTAAAAATAAATATGGTCCTAAATATAAATATGAAGCCAGTTTGAGCCAAGAGGCCAATCTGATTATTGGTCCAAGATATTTTTTATTGTTATTTCTTCAAAATGTTAAAGTGAGAGCCAGCAACACCTTTAATAGGACTGACCAATGTAGTTTTCTCCGTTTGTGTTATTTTGTGTATTCACCAGCTATGATAGTGGAAAGCTTGTTAGAAGTTTATTATTTCCCCCTCTAAAATCTATGGAGGTTATCAAAGTGCAGACAGCTATTCTTGAATAAACTTATATTCATTTCTCCACATTCCCATCCTGCCTTCCTTCCCTGAAAATAAAGTTGTCAAGTTGAAGAGGAGTTGACTTTTGCAATATATGAAATATTGACAGAGAATAAGGATCATAACATTCTGGAACATTTTTATAGGAAGGTATTCAGTGGTGAACTCTAGTCTACACTGCAACTACAAATTTGTAAATTAATTCAAATACTATAATATATCTCTAAAGTCTCAGTGAAATAATTTCAAAGCCTACTAAGTAATAACTTATCCAAGGAGCTCACTCTCAGTTTGGAGCATGAGATACGTATAACAATGGATTTCAAGTGTATGCCCACATCATATTATAATGCATTCTATGTGCAGTTTTCAAGAGAGATACAGTAGGTGAACATATAGTTACAGTATTTTAATTTATTATTTTTACTACAAAAGCCATGTGAAAAGGATGAGAGATAGTTCATCTGTAGAATTCATTGGCTTGACCTCATAGTTTGACAAATTCACATTAAAAGCATTCTGGCGTTATAATGATCATCCATAATGATAACATTGTTGATGTTGTTATTCAGTTGCTGAGTAGTTTCCAATTCGTCACAATCCCAGGTCCCCCTGTCCTCCACTGTCTCCTAGATTTTACAAAAATTCATGTTCATTACATCAGTGACACTGTCAAACCATTTCATTCTTTGCCATCTCCTTCTTCTTTTGCTTTCAATCTTTCCAAGCATCAGTTTCTTTTCCCATGAGTCCTCTCTTCTCATTTGGTAGCCAAATATTTTTTATTTTTATTTTATTTTAATTCCATTTATATCCTGCCCTTCTCCAAAGACTCAGGGCGGCTTACAAGCTTAGCAGTAGCCTTCATTCTATGTATATGCCTGCTTATTAGGGCTTTCACACACACCCCCAAGCGGCATTATTACAAAGTCAGCTTAATTGCCCCCAACAATCTGGGTCCTCATTTTACCTACCTCGGAAGGATGGAAGGCTGAGTCAACCTTGAGCCTGGTGGGATGCGAACCTGCACTAATTGCAAGCAGCTGGTGTTACTTAAGGAGGCATTAGCCCACTGCTCCACCAAGGCTCTTATTTGAGCTTCAACTTCAACTGTCAAGGTTGATTTCCTTTAGGATTGAGTGATTTCATCTCCTTGCAATCCAAGGGACTCTCAAGAGTCTTGTCCAACATCACAATTCCAAAGCAGCAACTTGGATGCTGCAATATGTATGCTTTTGTTCCTCAAGGTATAAATGATGGGGTTGAGCAGAGGGGTGACCACAACATAGAAGACAGCAATTTGTTTATCATGATCGGGAGATGAAGCTGACTTTGGAATCATATACATACAGATAATTGTTCCATAAAACAAAATGACCACAATCAAATGGGAGCCACAGGTAGAAAAAGCCTTGCGCCATCCAGCATTTGACTTCATGTGTGAGACAGAATAAATTATACACCCATAGGTGGTCAGAATAACTGATAGAGGAACCAGAATACCTAATGCGCCTACAGTTAAATTTATAAGCTTGCTTATTCGTGTATCATCACATGCAAGTTTCAGCACCACTGGCAACTCACATATGAAGTGGTTGATCTGGTTGGGACCACAATATGTTTGACAAGCAAGAGAGATAACACACATGGCAGAGAGCACAGGAGCAATGATCCAGCAGGCTAAAGCAAACTGCAACTGGGTTTGCTTGCTCATGGCAATAGCATAAATTAGAGGATAACATATGGCCAAGCAGCGGTCATAGGCCATGACACACAAGAGAAAGGACTCCATGCTACCCATGGTTAATGCGACATACATCTGGATGGTGCAGAGTTCAAAAGAGATGGCTCCATTTCCAGTCATGAGATGGGTAAACATGAGGGGCATGGTGCTGGTAACATAACATATTTCTATCCCTGCAAGATGTGAGAGAAAATAGTACATGGGAATGTGGAGCTGAGCATCAGTCTGCACCACGATGATGATCAGCAGATTCCCCAAAACTGTAAGCAAGAAGACAAGGAGAATGATTACAAAGAGGAGAAGCTGGATTTTTCTTTGGCTGGCCAGTCCTAGTAAGATGAATTCCTTAACAGAGGTGGCATTCTCAGCTTCCATCCTGGCTTGTTGACTGGAGGAAAAAAAGGGCAAAATGATGCAAAATATCTAGATTCCTTGGAAAGGGGATAAACTATCTTTTAAAAAAAACTACTCTCAAAATAAACCAATCAGAACACACTCTACCTTAAGGTAGTGTTATGAAATGGGCTCTAGAAATTTTATATTTTTTTCCCAATGGTAAAGGAGAACTTTACCTTTCTTTATCTTTATCTTTCTTCTCTCTTAAGTTGGTCCTCATCTGTCAAGAAAGACCCCATGTATTATCAGCTTCTTCTACAATGCCCAGCAAGATGGAAGAGGATTCATTTGTTTTCTATGAAAGTCAGATATTGTGCACCTGTTGCAGAGTTCATAGGTCTCTCAGGAAGAACGTATACAAACTGTCACGGAAAGTGTCTTAAGTATCTTGCTTTTTTCTAATGCAAGATACTGAGCACTTAGGGAAAATAGCTGAAGATACATTAGAAGTAATTGCAAGTGGTGGATATAATTGACATCCCTAAGGAAATTGCATGGATTGTTTATATTATCATTGGGAATGTGTGACTTTCTTGGCTATTTTTAAAACTTCTACTTTTAAAATCTCTGAGGAAAGAAATAATTTGAAAGGAACAATTAATCAGTGGAACAACTTGCCTCCAGAAGTTGTGACTGCTCCAACACTGGAAGTTTTTAAGAAGAGATTGGACAACCATTTATTTGAAATGGTAACGAGTTTCCTGCCTGAGCAGGGGGTTGGACTAGAAGACCTCCAAAGTCCCTTCAAACTCTGTTATTCTATTCTATTCTATTCTATTCTATTCTATTCTATTCTATTCTATTCTATTCTATTCTATTCTATTCTATTCTATTCTATTCTATTCTATTCTATTCTATTCTATTCTATTCTATTCTATTCTATTCTATTCTATTCTAATGGCCCTGCTAAGATTTATTGGGCAGAAAGACATTATTCTTTGTTTACTCTATGAGACCTTTTCAGTGAGCATACTGCAAATGCTAATTACACAATATGTTTGCATCACTTCTAAGTTCCAGATCCTCAGGACTTTGGTGGCTGCTTCTCCAGTCATCCCAATGTTGTCCACTGAGATGTTGTCACCCACTTAGTGGAATTGCCAGTAAAATTACTCTATGTAGTGTGTGGCAGGATAGACATATTACATTGTCCTCTTTGTTTGACTACTTGGAATAAATTTGTGGGTTTCATAAACTAATAGCTATTCATTTAGAGAATTCCCAAAGATCATTATAGTTGTACTGCTCCTTAATTAAAACTCCTGGGAACCTAAAGCAGGTAAGATGGTAAAATGAAGAAAAAGGCTTTCTCTTTGAACAATAAAAATAAAATAAAAAGGTAAATGGTTCTTTACTTCTGAAGAAAATTCCACAAATTTTTGACGTTCTTTGACTGAAAAAAAGTGTTTGAAAATATATGTCACAGCAACATATAGATATTAAATCCTCCAAAGTGATCATTTCCTATATGTTGACAAAAGAAAGATTGAGCACAAAGTCATTTTTTCCTTCTGCATTTAATTTTGTTTAGCTGTCAAAAAGTGAGAAAATAATCTACATACATTATTGGAGATTCAAGTAAATAAATATGTATAATAAAAAGAAAAACTTGTTAAATGAAATATAGAAAAAACTAATGTTATCTATATAATATTAATTTGAATTCTTTCAGTCCCTCAGTTTATTATTTAAAATAGATCATATGGAAACATATTGCCTCATCTTTAAAAATATTAAGTATTTTAAACAATACATAACAGACCCATATCCTGCATTAATTCTTTTGTTCAACCTCCTTCTCAAGTAATATGAAATACATTTTATATTTCTTAAATGCAGACCCATTGATTTCCCCAAATTGGATAGCCTAATTCTTTTTTCCACAGTTACCTACTGAAGTTACCTTTAATCCTGTTTTTAAAATTCCTTACAAAACTGAACTGTTGATTTCAGATTCTAGGGCATCCACTCTTAAGAATCCTAGAATTGCAAGTGCTTCTGAACCTCAAAAAGGAACCTGGAATACAAAATGCATTAATTTTAATCCAGAGTCTTAACATAAGTTTTCACCACTGAATTATAATGATTGAAATCGCACCTATATATTTAGGCATATTTATTTCAGCATAGTGTGATATATTTTGAAAAACATGTAAACCCAGCCTGAACAAATTATATCTTCTCTTTTTTATAGTTGTCTGTGGAAATTTTAAATTTCAAAGGCCAAAATTAAACTTTTTCCTGTTTATAGTGTAACCAGAGTATAATTCATATTACATTTTTCTAAGTTGGTGTCTGACTTTTTGCAAACCCCTGTACCAGAACATGCAACAGTTTGCCAAATGTCATGTTTGTTGCATGATGACACCATCTAACCATCTCATCCCCTGCCAACCCCTTCTCTTTTTCCTTTAATCTTTCCCACATCAGTGTATTTTTAAAACAGACCTCTTTTTTCATTAGGTGGCTTTGAGCTTTAGCTTCAGTATGTGTCCTTCGAAAAAACAGTCAGAGTTGACTTCTTTTAGGATTGACTGATTTGATCTTCTTGCAGTCCAAGGGAGTCTCAAGAGCCTTCTCCAACACCACAATTCAAAAGCATCAGCTCTTTGATGCTCAGTTTTCCTTATGGTCCAACTCTCATACACATACATTACTCCTGAGGAAACCACAGCTTTGATTATATGGATCTTTGTCAGTAAGATACAACTTTAATATACGGTAACTTTAGCAATGACACACATAATTATCCAAAAGGTCTGCATCATTGGTATAGAGCAGGGGTCTTCAAACCTGGTCCTTTTATGACTTGGCTTCAATTTCCAGAATTCCTCAGCCAGCATGGCTGGCTGAGGAATTCTGGGAGTTGAAGTCCACAAGTCATAAAAGGGCCAAGTTTGAAGACCCCTGCTCGAGAGAAATAATTTATATTCAAAGAAGTGTATTTCACTTATTGATTAGGCTGGAGGAACATAGCAGAGTAAAATTTTAAAATTAATTTAATGAATTAAAATAAGATTAGTGAAATATTGATAATGACTTTAAGTAATTGGTTTAAGTCAAAAGAGAGGAATTCATCAAGAGAAGAATCTTCATGGCTTTTCTTCAAAGTGCAACAGTTCTAAACTTGGGCCTCTCTTGTCATCTTCCTCCAGTCTAGCTGGAGATTCTACCACAATAATTAGAGCTTGATGAAGTCTCTTATGTAAGGCAAGACATCTAGAGTACCTTTGATGAATAATAGTTAGATGTTCCAGAATAAATAATAAGTCATAGACAAAGTGATATTCCTAAGAAATAGGAAGATCATGCCAATGATCTTACTACAAAGAATTCCAGTTTTATTTAATATACCAGGCAGGAAAATTCTAATCAGACAATATTTCCTGATTATTATTTGAGTTCTTTTAATTGTAGATTTTGAAACTCAAAATCATTAAACTCCACAGACACCGATCTTGTCAATAAAATTATTAACTTCATGGCAGATGCAAATAACATTTGGCTCTCTTGTCTAACTACTTATAGCAAACTTCCAAAGATTTATACACAAATGTTGCTCCTTACCCAAAATTTCTGTAATATGAAACACATTGTAAAGCAAAAGAAAGAGAAATGATTTGATGCAATGTACCAGAAAAATTATCTTTGATTCAATGTGGGAATAAATGATCCTTTTCGCAAAACATAACAGGCCAATATTTTTTTATTTTTTCTGCGGGACAAAAGTTGCTAGAATCTTGATTTGTTGTTAGACCCTTTCAACAGGTTTATATAGACTAGACTAGACTAGACTAGACTGGACTGGACTGGACTAGACTAGAGTAGACTAGAAAATAGACTAGAAAATAGACTAGACTAGACTAGACTAGACTAGACTAGACTAGACTAGACTAGACTAGACTAGAATAGACTAGAATAGAATAGAATAGAATAGAATAGAATAGAATAGAATAGAATAGAATAGAATAGAATAGAATAGAATAGAAAATAGAATAGAATTATTTATTGGCCAAGTGTGATTGAACACACAAGAAATATATAAAATATGTAAAATAAATATCAATTAAAATACAGTGGTCTTTGGCAAGCATTTAGTCAAAATCATTTTAAAAAATGGAATAATGTAAATTAAAAATAGATAATTTGATTTTTAACCTATAAAATGATGCAATTATTAAAAACATTTATTTATATATTTTATTAAATTTATTGAAACCCTCCATCTTACCACAAGGTAAGTTTAAAATATACATATTTACAATATTTACAGTAGCATACCATGTATATATGTGTGTGTTTGTGTGTGTGTATTTCCAACCTCCAAAATTTTCTCCCTGTTAGAATTGGACAAAAATCAATTTGTGCTCCAGAAGGTGATGGACTCTCCTTTGTTATAGATTGATTAACATAAACTGGATCGCCACTGTGAAATATATTTTGGATTCCTTGCTTTTAACAGTGGACAGGAGAAGTTCAAACTCTTCTTCCATCTCAATGTTCCCATTACAGCAGACTCGATGAAGTACAGAGAGGCTGATAGAAGAAGTTGGTGTTCCAATTTAACATCCCTTTCCCTTATTAGGTCAGCCTGTCTGGTCGAGCCATATTGTCATGCAATGCTCTGCCTCAATGCTGGTCAGCAAAACTTTCCATAAATTTGGGTAGATCCCTGATTAGGAATGTCACTAAGCAGAAGATTTAGAAGGTGAATTGTAAAATATCCTTCACTGAAGAAGGTGAGATGAGATAACATTCTGGTCTTTATGAACTAACTGCTTGAATTTTAGATGGCTTCAATTTAAATCTTATATTTTGGGCATACAGTGGTTTTAACTGCAATGGTATATATCTATGAGCATACACAGGAAAATTGTGTGAGGGTTATCTTTTATATTATTGTTCAGGACAGTATTGTTAATTTTTTGATTTGGTGGTAAATCTTCCTCATCTTCTTCCTCACTGACTTTTTTTCCCATTTCCAGATGTAAACTGATACTGGATTTCATTCTGTGTAGAAAGAGAGATGAGTTAACCTCTAGGCACTCTTTGAGAACTAACGGCTTGAGTTTTAGATGGTTCCAATTTAAATTTTGGGCATGCAGTTGTTTTAACTGCAAAGGTATATGTTTACTGAGCAAAACTGTGAGTGTACTTTTTGCATTATTGTTCAGTACATTTTTTGTGTGGTTGGATTTGGTTATAAATCTTCCTCATCTTCTTCCTCATTATCTTTTGTCATTTCCAGAGTTAATTAAACTGATATTGGATTTCTGGAGAATTTTAGACATATCCTTCGACAATTTTTATTGCAATTCCTATTCAGCATTTCCAAGGGTTATCTTTCACAGAGAACCTTTTTTTTCTGTTAAATAGTATAAAAGGAGTAGTACGTGATTTCTACTGCTGATATCACATTGTGCTACAATGTTTTACACCATGATATTAGCATGATATTCTGCCAACCTAGCAGTTCGAAAGCACGTAAAAAATGCAAGTAGAAAAATAGGGACCACTACGGTGGGAAGGTAACAGCACTCTGTGCGCCTTGGTGTCTAGTCATGCCGGCCACATGACCACGGAGATGTCCTCAGACAAGCGCTGGCTCTTCGGCTTTGAAACGGAGATGAGCACCGGCCTCTAGAGTCAGAAACGACTAGCATGCATGTGCGGGGGAACCTTTAGCTTTACCTTTTTATTAGCATTAGGTTGCATTGGCTGCTGAGAAAGCTACATCCCTTGCACCATTGTGCTATTTATTGTGAGTTTCAAACCAAACTAAGAAAATTTGCTTGAAAATTTGTCCTAATAGTGTCCCATTTTTTAAACCTCTACAGAAAACTACCGGAATGCAGGGTTCTACGGTGCTTTTTCTGCAGCAGGTTTTCAATAATTAAAAGAGGTTGAGATCGTTCTGCTTTTTGTTCCAAGCCTTCATTTGAACGATGTTAGAGGAATCAGAATAAGATTGCATTCCAGTTAAGTGATAATCATGTCTGATGTTTCAGAAACTACTCACAGATGAACAGCTAAATCATTTTAGTGAAATATTGATATTGACCTTAAATAATAGCTTTTAAGTCAAAATAGATGAATTCAACAAGGTAAGAATGTTCATAGTTTTCCTTCAAAGTTCCTTCTTTTCCACACTTTGACCACAGCCCTGTGGACATCCTTATTCCGCAAAGTGTAAATGATGGGGTTAAGCAGGGGAGTGACCACAAGATACATAACTGCAATGTTTTTGTTCCTGTCAGGAAATGAGCTTGATTGAGGGATTATGTATATAGAGATGATAGTGCCATAGAACAAAGAGACCACCACAAGATGGGAGCCACAGGTGGAGAAAGCTTTCTGCCATCTTGTAGTGGACTGCATTTGACAAATGGAATACAGGATGTGACTATAGGAACACAAGATAACCCCAAAGGGAACCAGAACAATAAATGCTGACAGACCATTGAAAATGGCTTTGGTGACTTTTATATCATCACATGCAAGATCTAGCAAAAAATGCAGCTCACAGAAAAAGTGGTTAATATGACTGGGACCACAGAAGGAATGGCGAAGGATGAAAACAGTATTGACCATCGAGAAGACCCCAGATATGATCCAGCAGGAGGTGGCCAGCAGATGTTGGTGCTTTCTGTTCATAGCAGAGGCATATCTCAAGGGGTTGCAGATGGCCAAGTAGCGATCATAAGCCATGACACCCAACAGCAAACATTCAGTACTCCCCAAGCTCAGAGCACTACCTCCCTGTAACATGCAACGTGTCAAGGAAAGCACACCTTTTCCAGCCAAGAGATGGGCTAAAGTCTGAGGCAAAGTGGTAGTGACATACACAATATCCAGGCCTGCAAGGTGGCTGAGAAAGAAGTACATAGGTGTGTGCAGTTGAACATCAGTGTTTACCAATATGATGATTACCAGGTTAGCTAAAATTGTGAGCAAGTAGATTGTTAGGAAGATCGCAAAGAGCAGAATTTGTTGTTTTCGATGAGAGGTGAGTCCCAAGAGGATGAATCCTGTTACTGAAGTGAAGTTCTCAGAGCCCATCTTGGCATTTTGCCTACAGAGCACAGATATTGATGGACAATGAGTTAAATTGCAAAACAGGGTTAGGGCAGAGAAAGAGAAAACTGTACATCCAATTTACTAAAAATACAATGTCAGCTCACACATCTTTGATTTCCAATCCATCTATTTGGATTATTCAACAGGAAATAATTTTTATAAACTTTATGACTTGCGAGGCCGGTGTGTGGTGCAATTAGCTCACATGGTGTAATAAGATGGAGGGTTTGTTGTCACTGTGAGTTGGGGGGTGGGAGCACGAAGGGAGGCTCAGCTAATCTCAATGTATACATGGTTGTACTTTGACAATAAAGGTTCATTCAACAACACTACTGTATCTTTTCATTAACACAGAGCAGTACCAAAGATAGTCTCAATAGATTATCAGAACGTGCTGCATTTTCCAGATAATAAATCAACTCCTGTCTTGTGATTGTCATAACAAAACCTGAATGTTGGAACCATTCATACATGATTCATCCCCAAACAGAAAACAGAATACAACACATTAATGGTATCAGAAATCATTAGAAGAGAATATTTGTAGCTCAGGGTTGAACTGTGGGGTTTTGGTCCTCCCTGCTCTTGGTGGATTTATTGCAGACTAGGCTAGAACTGATGATGTTACCTTGTTTGGTAATGAAATGTCTGCAAGAAAACCAGCAAACTCCATACCAAGGATCCCACAGAATCAGGCATTTCTGCCTAATACAGTGTGTATAAGAGGGCTACAGACCAGGTTCAGCAAAAGTGACAAAGATCAGAGGAAAGGAAAGTGAGGAGTAATATGACACACTCGTTTCCATTATGTAGCCTTCACAGAAGAAATATAGGTTGTTAAATATCTTGTAAGAAGTCTTTTCTCCTTTGGAAAAGAATACAACCAGGATCCACTTCATTCAAACTTACCAATAACATAGATACCTATAAACTGATAACTCATACAAATCATTTCAGAATTCTTAAAATATATTGAACAATTGCTTGATGCTATTAATTAAGATTATTATTTGTTTCTTTGTTAGATTATCATTTGCTCTCCTACATAATTCCATGGAATACTGAAATCCCTTATGGACTTTTTGCTGGGGAAACAGCGACATATGGATTTAATGATTAGAAACGGTAGATTGTGGAAAGAAAGAAATTATAATGTAATTTCAGTCAGGGTAACATAAAATTGCTCCTTGGGAGGAAAGCCATGGCAAATCTAGACAGCACACTAAAAAGCAGAGACATCACCCTGTCAACAGAAGTGTGTATAGTCAAGGCCATGGTCTTCCCAGTTGCAATGTATGGCAGTGAAAGTTGGACCATAAAAAAGGCTGAGCGCCAAAGAATTGAAGCCTTTGAACTGTGGTGCTGGAGAAGACTCCTGCGAGTCCCTTGGACTGCAAGCCGATCAAACCGGTCAGTCCTAGAGGAGATCAACCCCGACTGCTCTTTAGAAGGCCAGATCCTGAAGCTAAAACTCAAATACTTTGGCCACCTAATGAGAAGGAAGGACTCACTGGAGAAGAGCCTCATGCTGGGAAAGGTTGAGGGCAAGAGAAGAAGGGGACGACAGAGAATGAGGTGGCTGGATGGAGTCACTGAAGCAGGAGGCGTGAGCCTAAATGGACTCCAGAAGATGGTAGAGGACAGGAAGGCCTGGAGGAACGTTGTCCATAGGGTTGCGATGGGTCGGACAAGACTTCGCAACTAACAACAAAAACATAAAATTTATAACAGTGTTAAGAAAATTGGAAACTATTTCTTTTTTCTTTTTCTTCCTTTTTTCTTTATTGATTTTTTTTTACTTTTGTATTACTTTTCCAATTTAAACTGATTAAAATAATACAATAGAAACATACCTCTGTGTTTCTCCCAGGACTTCATCAGCTATCAGGGAGATCTGATTCTTTCTATCAGTTTCAGACAGAGAGGTAAAAGCTGGAGCAGCTGCTAGTACAATTCCCAGGGAATGATGCTGAAATACAGGGAAATCTTTGGGCATAGTCATCAGAAACTCTTATGTAAATAGCCAGATATGTTCCTGATAGGCTAAAAGAAATGGGAGTGTAGCTGGACTGGAAAGTCAAAGAAATGGCCTGGAAAAAGAGACGGAAAGAAAAAAAAATACTTCTCTATTCTATTGCTAAGAAACTGTTTCAATGAAATATACTGGAGATGAATTCAACTTGAAATATATTTCACTTTTGTGAAGCAACTATTCAGGGCCTGGAGAGAATTGGGAAGCACGCTACCTCCCTTCTCTATTATAAAATGAAAATTGTGTCAGATAGGGACCCACTAAATGGAAATTGCTCTGCTCCCCTTGGTCCTCTTCAAAAGGTTATTTTTTTTTCTTCCTTTAAATCTCCTAAGTATGTGAGTGACTACCTAGAAAGCTGAAATTTGAAATTTGATGAAATTTGCTCCACTCCAGATTTGGGCTGATTTTCTTTTTTAATCCCATTTATATCCCGCCCTTCTCCGAAGACTCAGGGCGGCTTACAATCTAAAGCACAAATCAATGTGCTTAGCAATAGCCTTCATTCTATGTATATGCCTGCTTATTATTAGGGCTTTCGGCCCCCCCACAAGCGGCATTATTACAAAGTCAGCTTATTGCCCCCAACAATCTGGGTCCTCATTTTACCTCAGAATTTGAGAACTTTCCAAAGATTAACTCTAAGGAAACTTAATGGAGGACTCACAATGATCATCTTTTCCATGTGTGTTCTTTCTGCAGTTGGACACTAATATTCTTACGGGAATTGAGGGTTTTGGATAACTTCCATTTTGGTAGTCCTGAAACTAAAAGGAAAGTTGACGAAAGCAGTACTGAATAATTAATTTGGCCAATACACTAAATCCTTGTCTTGTAGTGGTTTGCCACAGTCATGTTCAAGAAAAAAAAAGTTTCTTAAGTTTGGAAAGAGCCCTGCATTTTAGGAATATCAATAGGCAAAAATATTGCAGGGACCAGAGTAAAATTTCCTTCTGTGGAGAGTGTGTGATAGTGGATCACAATTTAATTTTTTGCATATTTTAGATTGGCTTTAGATTGCAAATACGTAGGTGTGTGTGCATGTCCGTGTGTTTGTGTGGGTATGTGTAATGTGGGTATATCTTTTATATATTGTTTTTATGCTATAGCTCAGTGCTGTCAAATTTGTTTGTAAATCTTCTTGCATTCTTTTTTGTCCTCCCTTTTTCTTCTCCAGAATAAAGAATAAAAGTGATATTAAATTTCCAAAGAAATACAGACATATTATTTCAACAACTTTTATTGGAATTCTCTATAAGTCATTTTCTTTTTTTTTAATTTATAGACAATCTATTTTAATCATTTTTATTGAAAATCTTGATCACATATTTACTGACAATATTTTACAGACAATATTTGCAGGCAATATTTTAAGATAATTGTAGCAGTATATTATAGTCAGCCAGATGTTTAGACTGGATTTGGCATTTTTGTCCACCTCTGGAGTCCTTCGCAAGGACCTAGGATTGGCAGATATAAAAGTCCTTGGGGAAGACTCAGTAGGTGGATAAAAATGCCAAATCAAGTCCAAACATCTGGTTGACTGTGCAACTACTACTACTAGTAGCAATAATAATAATAATAATAATAATAATAATAATAATAATAATAATAATAATTATTATTATTATTATTATTATTATTATTATTATTATTATTATTATTATTATTATTATTATTATGAGACTAGACAGCCACTTGTCTGAAATGGTAAGGTTCTCCTGCTTGAGCAGGGGGCTGGACTAGAAGACCTCCAAGGTCCCTTCCAGCTCTGTTCTATTCTATTCTAATTGGTACAAGATATAGCTATAATATTTCAGGTCATTATATTAGTAATATCTGCCATGGTTTGAGGTATCAACAATAAATAGATGATACTCAACTTTATATCTCCACCCGTGGTGACCCAAGTGATGCTGTGGCTGCCCTCGTGCAGTGCCCGGAGACTGTGGAGGCCTGGATGGGGGACAATAGGTGTTGGTTGAACCCTGGCAAGACAGAGTGGCCTGGAGCTTCAAAGCTTCAAGTTTTCAGACTTTAACATTCTTAGTTCTGGATGGGGTGGCACTATCCCAGAAAGACCTGGTCTGCAAATTGGAAGTTCTCCTGAACTTGCAACTCCTGCTGGAAGAGCAGGTGGCAGTCATGGTTAGGGAGAGTCTTTGCACAACCTCATGTTGTCCATCAGTTGCAGTCTTTGCTGAACCAGGAGTTCCTTTGGGCTACTGCAATGCACTCTACATGGGGCTACTCTTTTAAGAGCATTTGAAAGCTATAGCTGGTGCTGAGTGTGGCAGTGTGGGAAGTGGTTAGGGCCTGCAAAGTGGCCCATGTTACACCACTGATCAGTGAGATGTGCTGGTTGTTGGCTTGCTTCTGGAAGCAATTCAATTTTTTGGTTATCACCTCTAAAACCCTGCATGGTATGAGTCCAGGATACTTAAGGAATCATCTCAGTCCAATGGAACTGGCCTGCTCCACCCATGCCAGGAAAGGGGGCATATTGCAGATCCTTAAGGAATTACAGCTGGCCAGGTCCAGGAAAAGAACCTTCTCTGTTGTGTGTCCTGCCCTTTGGAATATCTTATCACCTGCTCTTCTGCCCTTCTGCAAGTCTCTTAAGACCTGGTTCTGCAAGATGACTTGGGGCCCCAACGGGGGAGCATCACACTAGAAGTGGTTGATTAATTAAGAGCTAATCCCATCTCCCCCCCATACACCCAGCACCCTTCTTCTCCATCTTGTGACAATGATTTTGTTTTGATGGTATTTTGATTTTGATATTGAATGGATTGTCTTTATTGCTAAAATTGATGCAATTCTTCTATTTCCATAGCTCTTCATTTTATCCTAGACTTTGATCATCTAGAATAGAATGGAGCTGTAAGGTTTCTTGGAGGTCTTCTGGTCCAGCCCCCTGCTCAAGGAGGAGAACCTATACCATTTCAGATAAGTGATTGTCTACCTTCTTCTTAAAAACCTCCAGTGATGGAGCACCCCATGATTTCTGAAGGCAAACTGTTCCACTGGCTAATTGTCCTCACTGTTAGGAAGTTTCTCCTTAATTCCAGGTTGCTTCTCTCTTTGATTAGTTTCCAACCATTGTTTCTTGTCTTGCTCTCTAGTGCTTTAGAGAATAATTTGACCCCCACCCCTTTCTTTGTGGCAGCCCCTCAAATACTTGAATGCAGTACTGTTATCTCACCACTATTTCTTCTTTTCTTTAGACTAGCCATACTCAAGTCCTGCAGCCATTCTTCACATGTTTTAGTCTCCAGGTCTTTGATCATCTTAGTTGCTCTTCTAAAAATTTGTTTGCTTTAAAATCTTTCTTAATATTGGCCCACTACTCCTACCTCTTCAGAAATCCATCACTACAACTATGCAGTAAAAACAACAAAACACCAGCACTTTTTCCAATAATGAAGACTAGTTCAATACATTTAGATTTTTCTGATTTTTGTTCCAAGCAGTTCTTGTCATTTGAAGATCCAGATTTAAACATCATTCCAGACAATTAAGAAGCTCCCCATGAGTCATCAGCTGGAGAATATTAAGAATGGATAGCAGACTTTAGTTAAAATAGACAAATTCAGCAAAACATTCATGGGTTTTTCTCAAAAGTGCCTCTTTTCAATATCTTACTCATAGCCTTGTGGACATCCTTGTTCCGCAGCGTGTAGATGATAGGGTTAAGGAGAGGAGTCACCACAATGTACAAGACTGCAATTTTTTTCTCCCGGTCAGGATATGAACTTGATTGGGGGATTATGTATATAGAGATAATGGTACCATAGAACAAGGTGACCACAACAAGGTGGGAGCCACAGGTGGAGATAGCTTTCTGCCAACCCGCAGCTGACTGCATTTGACAAACGGAATACAGGATACAACTATAGGAACATAAAATAACGGAAAAGGGAACAAGAACAATAAATGCTGATAGACCATTGAGAATGGCTTTGGTGTGTTTTATATCACCACATGCCAGCTTCAGGACAAATTGCAATTCACATGTGAAGTGATTAATGGAATTACGACCACAGAAAGAATAATGAAAGATGCAAACAGCATTAACCATTGAGAAGAAGCAACCTAGGATCCAGCAGGAGTTGGCAAGCAGGTGTTGGTGCTTCTTGTCCATGGCAGAAGCATATTTTAAGGGGTTGCAGATGGCCAAGTAGCGATCATAAGCCATGACTCCCAAGAGCAGGCATTCTGTACTGCCCATGCTCAAAGCACTGCCTCCCTGTAACATGCAACGTATTGAGGAAAGCATTCCATTTCCGGCCAAGAGATGGGCTAAAGTCTGAGGCAAAGTGGTAGTAACATACACAATCTCTGTGCCTGCAAGGTGGCTGAGGAAGAAGTACATAGGTGTGTGCAGCTGAGCATCAAAACGTACCAATATGATGATCAGGAGGTTACCCAATACTGTAAGCAAGTAGATTATGAGGAAGACCACAAAGAGAAAAATCTGTTCATTTCTCTGATGGGTAAGTCCCAAGAGGATAAACCCTCTTCCTAAGGTGAAGTTCTCAGATCTCATTCTGGCCTCCTCAGGAGAGTGAAGATGTTGATGGGTGCTGAGATAAAAGACAAAAATCAGAAACAGAAGATGGAGAGAAAACTCTGTTTTCAGAGCATTATAGTATAGTATAATCTCAGCTCTGACTCCCTTGATTTTCAGTGCATGTCAGTAGCCATTACTGATCATATGTTTTTGGGGTCCTTAGTGCTCTCTGGGCTTGGTAGTTTTATTACCAAACATCATGATGTTACCTAGTTTGGTAATGAAACATCTTGAAGAAAATCACCAAGCTCACAGAGCACCAAGGACTCCACAATTCAACCCTGAGGTACAAATATACTCTTCTATCAGGATCATAGTTTGTTACCAGGAGGGCCATATGTTTTCAGTAATACCAAATTATAGTAGCAACTCTCTCTACCCATTAGACCAGTGCATTGCTTTTGGCAAATAATGCATTAACTATCTTGGGAGAGCTGTTATGGAATGCAACCGTCTTACCTATGATTTATCCCAAAGACAAAGCATTTTACAAGCTAGAATTTCTACCTAATAGTTGTAGGAGGTATATAGATATGTTTCATCAAGAAATAAAAATAAAGAATTCGTAAAGAGGAAAGTAAGGGGTGATATGGCTGACTAGTTCCTACCATCTTGAATAATTTGCCATTTTCTTCTGAGATATTTCATCAACTTCCCAATCCAGTCTATAAGTCTGGGATGTCTTACTGATTTCCTGTTTGATTTCTAACTGATCTGACGTTTTTCACTTTTGGAGACCAATTAAGGTTACTCAGTCCTTCATCCACAAACTGATAAAAATAACAAAATAAATTTTACCACTGTGCTTCTCCCAGGAGTTTGTCAGCAACTGAGTTTGTGCCAAACCTTGGTTGATGGGAGTTTAATCCCCAATCAATGATCCTGAATTTTAATGAAGTATTTGAGCAGGACTCGTGGCAAACTTCATCTTCTGTCCTCAAAAAATGCTGCATGGACCAGGTTCTCAGCAACCTTTTATGGGGTTGAATGTGGACTGGGAAGTCAAAAAAACATCCTGGAGAAGAAGAGCTAGGTTACAGGCTCTATCAGTGCTTTTTTGTAAAAGAAAAAGTTGCCGGAACTCACATATGTCATACAACCCACCTTGGCTATCCTACAAGGTTCCATCCAAAAAAGGTGCCAGAACTCCGTTCTGACAAAAAAAGCCCTGGGTTCTATATTCTTTCTGAGATAGTTGCTTAGATGGTTTCATCAAGTCCTCAGGAACCAAATTCAACTTGAAAGACTCTTTACCTTGATTCAGTGCCTAAAGGGAAAGGAGCAGCACCCTGGCTTCCTTCTTTGTTCTAAGAAGATTTGTAAAATTCTTTGCGGGTGGATTTGATGATGTAGAATTGCTTAGCACCCTTGAGTCATCTTCTATAGATCATTATACTTGTTTGCTCATTCTTTAAACTCATGGGAACCTGGGAGACTAATTTGAAATAAATTGTGTAAACGTAATTAATCTGCTTCCTTTAGCAGCTTCAGATTTAGGCCTAAATCTGGGGTTGCTAAAGGAACTTCAGTTTTCCTCATTTCCTTGCAGTTACATAAATCTCCAATGATGGAGCTCCAAGATAACCTCTTCGGGATAGTAGCCATCTCCTTCTTCAATGTTGATGATGCTAGTGGGGAAATTGTACCTTCACCACTTTGCCATATGGACTTGGGGTCTTCAAAGTCAATTGTCCATCATTCTAAGATTTATTTATTATGGGATTTGTATGCCGCCCTATCTCCCAAAGGACTCAGGGCGGCTAACAACGATAAAAACCCAAAATACAAACATTAAAAGGTATTAAATCAAATTATCCCATAAATAGTCCAATTAAAAACACAATAAAACAAAATTAAGAAAACCTCCCTTCCATCAGTCCAGGTCGGCCTGTTGAAAAAGCCATGTTTTAAGGTTGCGACGAAAGGAACGGAGATCCGAGGCCATCTGGAGTTCCAAGGGGAGTTGATTCCAAAGGGCAGGTGCCCCCACAGAGAAGGCCCTCCCCCTGGGGGACGCTGGTCGACATTGTCTGGCCGACGGCACCCTGAGGAGGCCCTCCCTGTGTGAGCACACAGGGCGATGGGCAGTCATTCCTGGCAGCAGACGGTCCTGCAAATATCCCGGACCTAAGCCATGTAGGGCTTTATAGGTAAGAACCAGCACCTTAAATCTCACCTAGAGGACAACCGGTGAAGATGAAGGTACCCAGAAAGCTGCAAGGACAGTTTGGGCCAAGAGGCTAAATTAATCTGCCCTCAATACCCTTATGTAGCCCTGTAATAGTATTATGGAACTGGATGGGTGATTGTTATGGGAACATATACAATGATTGAAGAGAAGTGAACTAGACAAGAAGACCATTATAACTTGATTTATGATTGGATAGAGCCTAAATGTGTTAGGGAAGCTAAGATCAAAGAAATAAAGTTTAATCTAATTAACCAAAAGTAAAACCTTCATTTGCTTCCTTCTTTGTTTCCCATTCATATGTAACAAAACTGAAGAAGTGAGGGTAAGATTAAGGGGAAAAAACCCAAATGTATGAACTGTCTATAGGTAAAAAGTAAGTGTCACATTTTAAGAAAGAACAGGTTGGAGAGATGTTTGTTTGGAAACCAAGTAATCTGAAGAACAATTATAAACATTGGTTCAGTGGGTTTGTTAAATGGTGCTTCTGACATGAATGGGATGGGGAGTGGGTTTCTATTTCTATAAGTTGGTTATTCCGATTTAAATAAAAATTCCCTACGTTACTGAATGGCATATTCCGAAGGGAGAATTACAATTAGTTTCAACTGAAGGTGAAGAAATGTTGATTGAAATGTTCAAATGTTGATTGAACTGTTGAAAGAAAAATCTTCATCAGGATCCAGTCCAAGCTGGGAATAAACAAAATGGAGACTGCTTTAGAAAAAAGGTTGTAGTTTATTGAAGAGAGCCAGACAAAAAGATGGCTCTGGGAAAGCTGATCACATGTAGCTGGGAGTGGTGGATTTTTATACCTTCTGGGGCTTTTGAGGTTGTTTCCTGTTCCTGTTTGAGGCTTTGTATTTCCTGTGTCATGAACCTTGACCTGTGTCTGAGTGTGCCCTTTGGTATTGGTGGATTAAGCCTATTATGTTTCCTGTCTTTAGAATTTGAGTGGGGGTACATAGATTTTAGGGGTCTTTGTCTTCCTAATTTCTTCAGTTGCTAGCTGGAAGGCTCAAACCTTTCTGAAAGGATTATTGAATTTGCATTTCTAAAAGCTGGCCTCTGCTGAGTTTTCTGCTTGTGGGAGAGGGGCTGGGGCTGGTTTCTGTCTTTTTTAAGGTCTTTTCTATTCCTTTGGGGAAATATATTCTACTTTTTTTAATATCCCCCAAAATAGGAATTGAGAAATAATAAAACACAAGACAAAATTAAGAAGAACAGTGATCAAGCCATCATTTTCTCAAGAACAGCACTTTCCCTTAAAAATAACTTACACAAATCTTGAGTAATTCCCTCTTGATGTTCATTTCAGATTTTAATTTGGAAGACATTCATACACACTTCTTAGCTACCTTAAAAGTAAATAAATGCCAGGGCACCATACTCTACTGACAAGACTATTCTATAATGTTTGACTCATTTAAAACAATTTTTAAAACAAATATTCTCTCATAAAAGTGAATAAGAACTGGTGGTGGTGGAGGAGGAAATGGAACAATATCACTTTACCAACCCTAATACATAACATTGTCAGCCTCTTTGTTCATTTTTCCAAAAATGCTGAAGGTAGACCTTTCAGATAGTTTCTCCATAATGAATATAAAGCTGAAAAATGGTTGCATTATCTCCGGATTTGCTGAGGGGATGTCAAAATTGTGCAAACCTTTGTCCTCTCCCCCAAACACAATGACCTATGAGCCATGGTGGCGCAGTGGTTAGAATGTAGTACTGCAGGCTAATTTTGCTGACTGCTGGCTGCCAGCAGTTTGGCTGGTTGATTTTCACCAGCTCAAGGTTGACTCAGCCTTTTATCCTTCCGAGGTCGGTAAAATGAGGACCCAGATTGTTGGGGGGGGGGCAATATACTGACTCTGTAAATTGCTTAGAGAGGGCTGTAAAGCACTATGAAGTGGTATATACGTCTAGGTATTAATGCTATTGCTATCAATTCAATGTACAACAAGGTAACCTTTAAACCAAGGATATACTATGAAGACACCAGTGCTTGTCTTTTCTAGTGTTTTGTATTTAGCATCTTGGCCAATGCCCCATGAACATCCTTGTTTCTCAGAGTATAGATAACAGGGTTGAGCAGAGGAGTGACTACAATATAAAAGACAGCGATTTTCTTGTCACTGTCTGGAGTTGTGCTCGAACGAGGTCTCATATACATAAATATGACAGTGCCATAGAACAGGG
Organism: Vipera berus; assembly: GCF_964194415.1. Lineage (NCBI taxonomy): Eukaryota > Metazoa > Chordata > Lepidosauria > Squamata > Viperidae > Vipera > Vipera berus. The sequence goes on along the minus strand of NC_138205.1, from coordinate 11,022,155 downwards.
TGACCACCGCCAAATGGGAAGCACAGGTGGAAAAGGCTTTGTTTCGGCCAGCAGCTGATTGCATCTGTAATACAGTTGATAGAATGAGCCCATAGGAAGTCAGGATAACTGAAAGAGGAATCAACAGGATCAGAACTGCTGCTACAAAAATTATGTTCTCAGTAGCATAGGTATCAGCACATGCAAGCTTCAACACCACTGGCAGCTCACAGAAGAAATGGTTGACGTGGTTGGGGCCACAGAATGGGAGGCATAGGGTACATCCTACATTCATCATGGAGAGCAGAAAGCCTCCGGCCCATGAAGCTGTGGTGAGCTGCAATTGGCGCCACTTATCCATGACAACAGCATAAATGAAAGGATGACAGATGGCCAAGTAGCGATCGTAGGCCATGACCCCCAAGAGAAGTCCTTCAGTGCTACCTAAGGACAATGCAATGTACATCTGAGTTGCACAACGTATGAAGGAAATGGTTCCATTTCCAGAGAGGAGGTGGGCCAACATCTGGGGCACAGTGCTGGAGACATAACAGATCTCCAGACATGAGAGGTGAGTCAAAAAGAAGTACATAGGAGTGTGAAGCCTGGAGTCAGCCTGCACCAGTATGATGATCACAAAGTTTCCCACAAGAGTAAATAGATAGAAAATGAGAATTACCACAAAAAGCAAAATCTGTGTCTTACGATCATTGGTGAGTCCTACTAAGACAAATTTTGAAACCACAGTGAAGTTTTCAGCCTCCATCATCGTCTTCTGCGTAGACAAAAAAAATCTATTGGTTAGTGAGATTTTCTCATATTATATCACTTTAATCTTACTTTCTCAGTACTCTTAACATTTCTGGGATAAGAGCTCCCACAAGACTGTTTGGGGGAATCAAAGCCTATCAAAAATGAACCTCCATTAAAATTAATTAATAATGGGCTAGGAACACTCTATAGTCAGAAATATAGTAAGGTATAAAAATTCCTGACTTTGCCAGAGAATTAGATTGAAAGGAAGAAAATAGTTATGAGCAAAGGATTAGACAGATAGAATGGAATCACGTTTTTAGAGAACTGATTTGTGTGCTGTTTTTCTTTCTTTCTTTCTTTCTTTCTTTCTTTCTTTCTTTCTTTCTTTCTTTCTTTCTTTCTTTCTTTCTTTCTTTCCTGCATGAAAATATCCTGAAACCTCTGAACAAAATATTTTCCTGTTGATCAATATCTTAGAGCAAACTAAGCATTATCTGGACAAGTGGCACTCTTTTTAAAAAAAAATAGAAAGAAATTGGTTAGATTAAGTACAATGTGATGCTCTCCAGATGTATTCTATTATAACTTTTATAATCTCCAGTCAGAAGGAACAATATAGAAGTAGAACTCCAGTCTTTCACTTGCAATTGAGAACAGAGAAATTCAAAAGTTATTTAAGTATAGATTTGTTTCAAGGTAGACTGTAAATTAAAACATTTTTGAAAGAGGGAAGAAGGGGAAGGGGAAGGGGAAGAAGGGGAAGAAGTGGAAGGAGGAGAAGGGGAAGGGGAAGAGGAAGGGGAAGGGGAATTAATGGATATTAGTTGACTTCAGGACTCCAAACAAGACAAAGCAAGGTCAGGGCATTTTAGAGCATCTCAGGAAATTCTATTGTGGGTCTCAAAAATGTCTTATTTGGGGGAAAAACAACAACTTTAAAAGAACAGAAGTAAAAAAATTTGGAACTCATCTACACAAATATAAAAAAGTTTCAGGCTATCTCAGCAAGCTCAATGAAATTTAACACTTGAAGTTGTGAATTGGTAAGGTACACCTAACATTTACCAGAAGAAGAAGAAGAAGAAGAAGAAGAAGAAGAAGAAGAAGAAGAAGAAGAAGAAGAAGAAGAAGAAGAAGAAGAAGAAGAAGAAGAAGAAGAAGAAGAAGAAGAAGAAGAAGAAGAAGAAGAAGAAAGGGAAACTCTTGTCAAAGGAGAACCTTAACTGAAATCTGAATACTTTTGATATACTAACAGTTTTGATCTCAGTGAGAACCAGGGCAGATCTTCTATAATATTGCCAGCCAAAATATATCTGCAAATCAGTGGTGAGCCTTCCTTCTGCTGTACATTTGGCAGTTAGAAGGATAAAGCAATCTCTCATTTAGTCCTGTTTTTACAGCCTAGGATAAGCAAATATTTCCTTACATCAATAATAGCTCTCCAGAAAAACTTCCACTATATCCCATTCCTGAACTGGAGATACCAATCTTAACCATGCAAAAGATGTCCAGTGTCAATACATTTAGTTTGCAAAATTACTTGGATATAATTTCTACCAGAATGTTCAAATACTACATTATCTGGAAGATAGTTCAATCAAACCTGCTTCATTTAACTGCTTGTTCATTCTCAGTCAATACTTGAAGATAAAAAATGTGCTATGTTTCTTTGTTTAAGTTATTATCTGGCTGAAGCTTCAAATATAATAAAGACTCTGAATCTATTCTACAGGGACTTCTTTAATTCTTTTTTTAATTATTCAGAATATTAACTCACTCCGTTGGGATTTTCTTTAGCTAAGAACACAAAAGAAGATGCTAGAAAGCCAATTAGCTTTACTTTTGTTGCATGACAATTTTGTTAACTTTAAAGCAAAGATGAGGATGACAGTGATAAAACATAAAAATAGTTTATTAAAATTGATAGCAATACTGAAAGAATTTCCATCCTTTTGTTCTATCCTAGATGGAAGAAGACCAGTTGTGACTTCTTAGCCAGGGAGATTGATGGACAGAGTTGAGTAGAACAGGGAGATTAATGGATAAAACTGAGTAAAACTTTATTCCATTTGTATGACCACACAGATGGATTTTCTCCATGATGATCTGTTTCTGATCTGGTCCTATCTCTTCTAACGACAATTCCACTGCCACTCTAAGTCTATCAACTTTCCTGCTGGTTGTTCTCTACTCTTTCTTGAAATGCTTCCTTAGTTCTTATATAAACCTACTGATTAAACAACTATGTCCTTGAATCACTGCCTTGTACTTTTCTTATAGACCAAGAGAAATCTCACAATGTTCATATCAGTAGATCTATGTTCAATTAGGACAGAAACTGATCATAAGAACAACATATTGGGGAGGGTCATATTGACCTAAATCTACAAAAGTATATACTAAAATAGTATTTACCTCAGAATTCTACATAGGGATAAATTCTGCACAAAGAAATTAATGGATATTAGTTGACTTCAGGACTCCAAACAAGACAAAGCAAGGTCAGGGCAATTTAGAGCATCTCAGGAAATTCTATTGTGGGTCTCAAAAATGTCTCATTTGGAAAAAAAACAACAACTTTAACAGAACAGAAGTAAAAAAAATTCGGAACTCATCTACACAAATATAAAAAAGTTTCAGGCTATCTCAGCAAGCTCAATGAAATTTAACACTTGAAGTTGTGAATTGGTAAGGTACACATAACATTTACCACGTGCAATTTGCATCTGTATAAACAATTTGTTTTCCCCCTTCCCCCATGTCATCCTATCATGATCTAGAAATCAGATGATGACTCTGACTGTAGAGAACAGGTGTGCCAAACTGGTGGCCCTCAGGCTGGATGTGTCATGTGCAGACCATGCCCACCCCAGCTCTGCAAAGGCAAAAATGTCACGATATGTCATGTGACACGAACAGGTTTGACACCATGGTATAGAAGCTGCTTCAATAGGACCTGTGGAATGTCAGGAAACACAAAGCCAAGAATCACAGTTACAGCTGGCTGCAGTCTGATTTAAGAGGAAACCTGAACCATGATCCCTTATTGAAAGCAACTGTCTGGTCTCTGGCTCTTGTGTGATGTTTGGACTCTTCTTGTGGTGTTTTGCTCTCTAGCCTGGATGATAATCTTGACTTGACTCTCAGAACCTTGGACTGGATTTTGGACTATTATTCTGTGTATTCTTATTAAAACCAAACATTTAGGCAAGCTCTTTTCAGAGGCTCTGGTTTGGTTTGTATTCCTTGTCTGCTATTATCATCATATCCTTGAGGTAATCTCTAATTATCATAGTCACTATGTGTGCACATGTGGGCATTTGAAACTAGAAGCAGAACAATCCTCATTTAAATCCCACCCCAAGTTTAAACACTCCATCCATCTGATGAAGCTTCTACAGCTCACAGAAACTGTTCGTTTATTTGTTTAGGATATTGATAGTCCACTCAGCACACAGAAGATCCTGAGATTTGTTTGCTTGTTTGTTTAAGATATTTACAGTCCACTCTCCACACAGAAGATACTAATGCGTATATTCATGAAAAGGCAAAATGAAACATGAACATCCGATAAAATAAGTAATGTATTAAAAAACCCAACATAATCCATGTAATAACTTTGACAAAAAATACATCTGCAGAACATCCAGTTAGAGAAGTTTGCACTAGAAAAATTTTCTGGATTTTTTCTTGAGTCTTAGCCTTTGCCCAAGTCTTTGTTGAATAACTGGAAGTTTCTGGCATCTGATTGCTTTAGTTTCACTGTAGCTTTCTAGGATACTTTCATTTTAGAATGGAGTTGGAAAGCCACCATTTCTCATGAAAAGGGAACTATTTCCCATGAACAGAAATAGGATTGAAGTAGATGAGGACCAGTGTTCTGCATGAAGCCATCTTGGAGTAATATTTTTGGAGACAATTTAAGCTAAAAGGGTAAGGCAAATGAAACAGGCCCAAATCTGGAGTTGCTAAATGGAACAATTTCACCATGTTAACATCATCTTTTGAGATTAGTCTCTCAGATGCCCCTGAGGTTTAAGGAAGGAGAAAAAACTGATAATGATGTACAGAAGAATTCTAAAGGGAGTGGACCAATTCTCATGGAGTTATCTCCATCTACTTATGATCTTAAGGGACGCGGTGGCTCAGTGGGTTAGGACGCTGAGCTTGTTGATCAGAAGGTCGGCAGTTTGGCGGGTCGAATCCTGAGTGCCACGTAGCAGAGTGAGCGCCTGTTACTCGTCCCAGCTTCTGCCAACCTAGCAGTTCGAAAAAACGTAAAAATGCAAGCAGAAAAATAGGGACCACTATGGTGGGAAGGTAACAGCGTTCCGTGCGCCTTTGGCGTCTAGTCATGCCGGCCACATGACCACGGAGACGTCCTCGGACAAGCGCTGGCTCTTTGGCTTTGAAACAGAGATGAGCACCGGCCCCTAGAGTTGGAAACAACTAGCACGCATGTGCGGGGGAACCTTTACCTTTACCTTTACCTTTTTACTTATGATCTTGCAAAATCTTCCACACATGTAAAAGAAGAGGCCAGTCTGTTGTTCACTTCCTCTCAGACACAAAATAGGTGAATTCATGTAGTGCTTTCCTCATCACCACAGAAAGATTTAAAATTTCATTTATCAACAGATGGCAAGGTGATTGTGAAATAACAGCTTCATAAAAGTAGACTCGCCTTCAAGTTATGCTCAGTGCCTACTGATTTAATGCAGTTTTCATGGCAACACTTTGGATGTGTTTTCCCACTGCCTTTTCCCGGGTTGTTTATTTGATTTCTCAGTCAAGCTCATTGCGTTAGCTCAGATAGCATTTTTAGCGTATATGGATGACAGTATAAATCACGATATTTCAGCATCATTCTCTGGAAATCGAACTAACATCTACTTAGATTTTAGCACCTTATCTGAAACTAGTAGAAAGAGGCAGATTTTGCTGACTGATGATGAATGCCTGGGGAAAGGACAGAGGCAAATTTTCTATTTTATTACTTGTAAATGTTTATGGATGAAGGATCAGCTAAATGGTTGATTACCTTTCAAGATCTCAAAAAGCTAAAAAGGGTCAGATCTGGCTAATACTTAGTTGGGAGTTTTATATGAAGCCCCAAGACCAAGATGTGATGGCTATTTGTTATTTGTAAAAATAATAAAGGTGGGAAATAAATATATGTTATTGTTTTAAGCATTTGGTCATGTCCAACTCTTGGTGACTTTATGGGCAAGTGCTCTCTATGCTACCCTGTCAAGCAAAGCTTATTTCAGTTGTTGGATGTTCATCTTTGTTATGGGTTTTGAGGTTTTCAAGTCAGCATGTTCTTTGCTTGTCCTTTCTTCTTGTTCCAATAATCATTCCTAGCATCGTTGACTTATCCAATGAATTTGCACGCATGACGTGGCCAAAATAAATCAGATGCAGCCTTCTGATTTTGGCTTCTAGTGAAGTGGCTGCTTTTATATGATTCAACACCTCTCTGTTGGTAGCTCTGACGGTCCATGGTATATGCAATAATTTATACCAGCACCGTATTTATAAGGCATTAAGTCTTCTTCAATCAGCTGTTCGTAGTGTCCAGCTCTTACACCCATACATCATTATAGGGAAGACTATTGCTCTAACTAGCCTGCTTTTTGTATTTATATCAATATATCTGCGTTTCCAGATCATATTCATGTTAAAATGTACCAAAAATTAAAATTCAATTTAATTTCATAAGGTGAGTCAATTCTGAAATGTTTCTGAGAGTTGTAAAGTGATTGGTAAGGGTGTGGAGGGACACATGTTTCTGTGTTCTCAGGAAAATTTGAATGAAGATGATGTTGATGACATACCGGTAGTTTCTCTAAGGAAAAAAGAACTTTTTGCACAACAGCTAGGCATATACATTCTGCTGACAAATATATGACTATTATTTTCACAATGATGTATTATAGATTAACAATGAATGAGCTGAGACTTTATTGCATTGGAGTAGATATATTGTACTTGTCTCCTTCTCTCCCTCTCTCCCTCCTTCCCTCCTTCCCTCCCTCCCTATATCTCAGTGTCTTTCTGTGTCTCAATTTTGTAGGCAGGATGCCAAGATGGAACCTGACAATGTCACCACTGAAACAAGGTGCCTCCTCTCAGGACTCACCCATCACCGAAAGGGACAGATCCTGCTCTTTGTGGTCTTCTTGATCATTTACTTGATGACAGTTTTGGGTAACCTTCTGATCATTGTATTGGTATGGATTGACACCCAACTGCATACCCCTATGTACTTCTTTCTCACCCAACTTGCAGGCATGGAGATTTTGTATGTCACTTGCAGTTCACCCCAGTTATTGGCTCATCTCATGGCAGGAAATGGAATAATATCTGTAACATGTTGCATGTTGCAAGGAGGCAGTGCTTTGTGTATGGGTAGTACCGAATGTTTGCTGTTAGGTGTCATGGCTTATGATCGCTACTTGGCCATTTGCAATCCATTGAGATATACCTCTGCTATGGACAGCAAGTGGCAATATCTGCTTGCCAGCTCCTGCTGGGTCATAGGTTGTCTCTTCTCAATGATCAATGTTGTTTGTATCTCCCGTCACTCATTCTGTGGTCCCAATCGCATTAACCACTTTGTCTGTGAGCTGCAATTTCTGCTAGATCTTGCATGTGGTGATATAAAACGCACCAAAACCATACTAAATGGTCTAGCAACATTTATTGTTCTGATCCCTTTTTCAGTTATCTTATGTTCCTACACTTGCATCCTGTATTCGGTTTTTCAAATGCACTCAGCTGCAAGTTGGCGTAAGGCATTCTCCACTTGTGGCTCCCACCTTATTGTGGTCACATTGTACTATGGTACCATCATCTCCATATACATTCTCCCCCAGTCAAACACAATTTCTGATCGGGACAAACAAATTGCAGTCTTATATATTGTGGTCACTCCCCTACTGAACCCTATCATTTATACCTTGCGGAACAAGGATGTCCATAGGGCTGTGGTCAAGGTGTTGAAAAGCTGAAGTTTCAAAGAAAAACACGAACTGGTTTTTTTTTAGTTCATGTCTACTGGTTATCAATAAAAATGCATTCAGCTGGTGAATTTGAGGACAAGTTTATTTATTTATTTATCAAATTTATTTGCCACCTATCATGTGATTCAAGCTAGGACATATTGGGAGCACTTATTAGTGAACAGGAATCACTTTTAATTCCGGATCTACAAATCTTGCTGAAAAGAAAGGCTGACAACAAAACAAACATGTTTCAATTTCTCTCTTGATTATTTAAGAATTAATTTCTTTGAGTTCTTTCTAACTTTAGCAGAAAAATGCACCACCTTGCATTAATGATGATAACTTTATTGTCACTTTGAATGTACACCAATCGGCATACATCAAAATGAAATTTCGTTGCATACAGCTCTCAAAGGGTCACCACCTCCGATATATACTCCTTGTTTGGGGCCCGCTCAAATTTCACATTGTCCATTTTAGTCTCTAAGGAGTGAACAATGGCAAACAGGACAGATGGAAATGGGGCTCCATGTGGATTAGCCCTCAAGTTAGCTTGTATTCTGACAACCTCGCCTTCTTTCCTTTTTCTGATCCTGACTCTTCCACCCTTTCCTTAAAGAGGCCTTGCTTCTTTTCGCCCCTGGAGCACGCTGCTGCCGCCGCCACCAACTCCTCCAAAAGCCTCTCTCACTTCCTCTGGGCCTGCCGACAGCCTCATCCAGTTCCTTCACTCCATAAGCTCCAGGTCCTCTCTGCCTCCTCTGGAAACAGCCCTGATTTGCAGTAGAATCCATCACTGGGCCAGCAGTCAGATCTTGCTGCTGGCAGAACAAATTCAAACAGCGCCAACGACTTTTAACGGTCTCACCAACAGTTCCAAAACAACTAGAAACTCGCCAGGCCAGCAAAGATTGTCGGTCGTATGTCGTATGTTACCTTAGTTCCACCATGTTGCTCAAACACGTTAGTTTCCTGAAGAGACTAGAAACTGAAACAACATTGAGAGGGATTGTGAATATCCTGGAAGGAAAAAAGGGGAAAGAATCAAGATCATTTGAAGGATTAGTACTGCTTTATAATGCCTTGATAAGACCACACTTGGAATACTGAAGCCAGTTTTGGTCACCACAATATAAAAAAGATGTTGAGACTGTGGAAAGAGTGCAGAGAAGAGAAACAAAGATGATTAGGGGGCTGGAGGCTAAAACATATGAAGAACAGTAGTTACAGGACTTGTGTATCTAGTCTAGTAAAAGGAAGGATTAGGAATGACATCATAGCAGTGTTCCAATATGCCACAAGGATGAGGAGGTCAGCCAATTCTCCAAAGCACCTGAACAAGACAAGAAGCTAATCATGGAGAGAAGCAGCCTAGAACCGAAGAGAAATTTCCTGACAGTGAGAACAATTAATGAAATAGCTTGCTTTCAGAAGTTGAGTCGTTCCATTACTGGAGGCTTTTAAGAAGAAATCGGACAGTCATTTGTCTGAAATGATAGGGTCTCCTGCTTGAGCATGGGGTTGGACTAAGTAGGTATTCAAAGGTACCTTACAACTTTGTAATTCTGTTATTCTAAATCCTTAGAAACTAGCATAAAATGACATCAAATTATACAGATAAAAGATTGCAGTGGCCAGTGAAAGTGAGATAACAATGTAGGAACATGCCAGCTTCTAATGATAGCAAAAGCTGTGAAATTTTAATGCTACCTCTAGGCTAATGGGTGATAAAAGTGAGTCCAGCAAACATAATAGAGGTAGTCTGTGATTTACAACAGTTCATTTAGTGACTGTTCAAAGTTACAACAGCACTGAAAACAGTGACTTATGACCATTTTTCACAGTTACAACCTTTGTAGCATCCCCATGATCATGTGATTAACGTTCAGATGCTTGGCAACTGGTTCATACTTGTGTGCCAAAGTCATGTGATCACCTTTTGCAACCTTCTGACAGGCAAAGTCAATGGGGAAGCCAGATTCATTTAACAACTGTGTCACTAATGTATCAATCACAGTGATTCACTTAACAACGGTGGCAAAAAAGGTTGCAAAATGGGGCAAAGCTCACTTAACAAATGGCTCACTTAACAACAGAAATTTTGGGCTCAATTGTGGTCAAAAGTCAAGGACTACCTGTACTGTAGAACAAGAGTTCTAAACCCCTGGCATGCCAGCGACCACGCAAACAAGCTAAGCTCTGTCTGCAGGATGCAGGCAGCACACAAAACCACACACCTATGGTCTGCAGAAAGAAAACCTCTCTCCACGGAACCAATTCCTGGTGCCCAAAAGGTTAGGGGGACATTGCTGTGGAACCTCACATTCAATAGAATATTTTACTTGGACTCCTCTGCTCGATATCCTCTCGGGGTTGGTGATTGAGTTCCCCAAACTCATAGTTTTGGGGGACTTCAATCTACCATCCCTGGGAGGCTCATCTGAGCTAGCTCGGGAGTTCATGGCTTCCATGACGGCCATGGACCTGACGCAAGTAATTTCTGAACCAACTCATGAGGGAGGCCACACCCTTGACCTGATTTTCTTATCTGGACGGTGGTTGGATGATCTTGGTGGGGGCTCTCCATTTATTATGCCCCTGTCATGGACCGATCATCACCTCCTGCGGCTGGTCTTCCGTCTTGCCACCCCCCCGCCGTGGGGGTACGGAGCCAATTAGATGGTACCGCCCCAGACGCTTAATGGATCCTGATAGATTCCAAGCGGCGCTGGGGTCCCCACCTGCCTCCATTGCTCACAACTCGGCGGATGCCTTAGTGGAAGCCTGGGAAAGGGCAGCCACTGAGGCACTTGACCGGGTTGTACCCTTGCGGCCCCTGACCCGGTGCAGATCCCAGCGAGCTCCATGGTTCTCCGCGGAGCTCCGGGAGATGAAGCGTCGGAAACGGGGCCTAGAGAGCTGCTGGAGGTCCAGCCGATCCGAATCCGACCGGTTGCGGTTAAGAACCTATATTAGGTCTTATCTCGCAGCGATGAGGGCGGCGAGGTGTAATTACTTCTCTACCCTCATCGCGTCCGCAGATAATCGCCCGGCCGCCCTGTTTAGGGTGACTCGCTCCCTGCTTAATCAGGAGGTGAGGGAGGATCCCTTGCAGAGTCGTGCCGAGGAGTTTAGTCTACATCTGTCGGATAAAATCGCTCGGATTCGGACCGGTTTGGACTCCAGCTGGACAGAGTCTGACGATCAGGACACGGGCGGTCTTGTCAATGTTATCTGGGAGGAGTTTGATTCTGTGACCCCTGATGAAGTGGACAGGATTATGGGGAGGCTGAGCTCCACCACATGTTTATTGGACCCGTGCCCTTCTTGGCTGGTTTATGCAGCTAGGGAGAGGACACGAGGCTGGTTCCAGGCGGTTATATCTGCTTCTTTGAGTGAGGGTAATTTCCCCACCGTCTTGAAGGAGGCGGTGGTGAGACCTCTCCTCAAGAAGCCTGCCTTGGACCCAGCTGTATTGAACAACTTTCGTCCAGTCTCCAACCTTCGCTTTCTTGCGAAGGTTGTTGAGAGTGTGGTGGCGCATCAGCTCCCTCTGGTCCTGGATGAAGCGGATTATCTGGACCCGTACCAATCGGGTTTCAGGCCCAGTTACAGCACGGAGACGGCATTGGTCACTCTGGTGAATGATCTCTGGAGGGCTCGGGATAGGGGATATTCCTCTGTCCTAGTCCTATTAGACCTCTCGGCGGCTTTCGATACCATCGACCATGGTATCTTGCTGCGGCGTCTCAGGGGATTGGGAGTGGGAGGCACAGTTCTTCAGTGGTTCTCCTCCTATCTCCTGGGACGCTTGCAGTCGGTGTTGGCAGGGGGGCAGAGATCGGCCCCTAGGTCTCTCGTTTGTGGAGTTCCTCAGGGGTCAGTTCTCTCGCCTCTCCTGTTCAACATCTACATGAAACCGCTGGGTGAGATCATTCGTGGTTTTGGAGTTGGGTATCATCAATACGCCGATGATACCCAACTTTTCATTTTGACCCCAAACCACCCCAGTGATGCCCTCGCTGTGATGTCCCGTTGCCTGGAGGCGGTCCGGGTCTGGATGGGGAGGAACAGACTTCAACTCAACCCTGACAAGACTGAGTGGCTGTACATTCCGGCATCCCGGGACATTCAAAATGTTCCATCGCTTTCTATGGGGGGTGAGTCCTTACCCCCCGTGGATAGGGCTTGCAACTTGGGAGTCCTCCTAGATTCACGACTTACTCTGGAAGATCATATAGTGGCCGTGACTAGGGGGGCTTTCGCCCAGGTTCGCCTGGTGCGCCAGTTGCGGCCCTATCTGGACCGGGATGCCCTGTGTACGGTCACTCATGCGCTCGTGACCTCTCGCCTGGACTACTGTAATGCTCTCTACATGGGGCTTCCCTTGAAGACCACTCGGAGGCTCCAACTGGTACAGAATGCGGCCGCGAGAGTTGTCTTGGGAGTTTCCCGGTACTCCCATGTTACACCTTTGCTCCGCGAGCTGCATTGGTTACCAGTTGTCTTCCGGGTGAGGTTCAAGGTCTTGGTTATGATCTTTAAGTCCTTACATGGCATGGGTCCGGGATACCTCGAGGACCACCTGCTGCCGGCGTCAACTCCCCTCCGCCCTGTGCGTGCCCACAGAGAGGGCCTCCTCAGGGTGCCTCCGGTCAGGGAATGTCGACTGGTGGCCCCCAGGGGGAGGGCCTTCTCTGTGGGTGCTCCGGCATTATGGAACCAACTGCCGGTTGAGCTCCGGATGGCATCGGACCTTCGATCCTTCCGTCGCGGGTTGAAGACCCACCTATTTAAATTAGCTAGTCTGGCCTGATGGGGGAATATGGGTTTTTTAATTGGTTTTTTATCATTCTATTGTTATTGTATTTTAATTGGGCATTGGTTTAATTTCTTTTTAATTTTTGTACTGCTATTTATATATGCCCTGTGAACCGCCCTGAGTCCCTCGGGAGAAGGGCGGTATAGAAATCAAATAAACTTAACTTAACTTAACTTAACAGGGAATGATGATACTGTTAAATGGAGGTTTCTTCAGAAGAGCTTTTGCTAGACAGGATTATGGCAAAATACTGAAGAGCAATATGGTTGAAGCAGGTTCATGTTAAGGCAATGGGATACAGAATTCTCCTGCTAGCATTTATATACTTTATTGGGTCTGTTGTAATGGAAACAGGGAAATGTAAGGTTGCTTGGATGTGCCCAGTTTATTTCATGGTTAATTTAGTGACTCCAACCCTTAATACATTAACCCTAAGACCATGCAATGCCTATTCAGTTTGTGTTTCACTACATACCCCAAAGATGAGCCCAGCATCTTGAGGGCTAATGTGCTTAATGCGCTTCACATTTTGCCCAAATCCAATTCCCTACTTTTTTCATCCTCTGACTCTGCTCTTTGCTGTATGGCCTATTTTCTTTCCATTTTTATCACAATAATCCTTCGGAGATTGGAAAGCTGGTATTTGTGGGTGGAGGTTCATTCTCCAAGCTTGTAGATTGGTTTCTGAACATTTTGTTACCAGGTTAGGTAACATCTTCAGCAAAGTTTGGGGAATGCCAGTGTTGGTGGTGTTTTGCTTATAAGGGCTTCTTGGGGTCAGTAGATCTTGTGATGGGAGGGTCATGTCAGGTGAGGGTTTTGTGATGGATTTAGTGATGGATCTTGTGATGGGTGTGATAACTTCCCCAGATAATTCCCCAGATACCTCTCTAGATGTCAGCTCGGGGTAGGATGAACCATTTCCTGTCAGAAACTAAATTGATTGATCGCTCTGAACAGCTGTCTGGAAGGAATTTTGCAGACAATCAGTGAAGAGGAGGAGGAACTGCCTTCTGCACCAGATCTGAGAAGACATCATCATCATCATCATCATCATCATCATCAGTTGGAAGGGACCTTGGAGGTCATCTAGTCCAACCCCCTGCTAAGGCAGGAAACCCTATACCATTTCAGACAAATGGCTGTCCAGTCTCTTCTTAAAAACTTCCAGTGTTGGAGCATTCACCACTTCTGGAGGCAGGTTGTTCCACTGGTTAATTGTTCTAACTGTCAGGAAGTTTCTCCTTAGTTCTAGGTTGCTTCTCTCCTTGACTAGTTTCCATCCGTTGCTTCTTGTCCTGCTTTCAGGTGCTTTGGAGAATAGCTTCACTCCCTCTTCTTTGGGGCAGCCCCTGAGATATTGGAACACTGCTATCATGTCCCCTCTCACCCTTCTCTTCATTAAACTACACATACCCAATTCCACCAACCGTTCCCTATATGTTTTAGCCTCCAGTCCCCCAATCATCTGTTGCTCTTCTCTGTACTCTTTCTAGAGTCTCGACATCTTTTTTACATCGTGGTGACCAAAACTGGATGCAGTATTCCAGGTGTGGCCTTACCAAGGCATTGTAAAGTGGTATTAGTACTTCACATGATCTTGATTCTATCCCTCTGTTAATGCAGCCTAGCACTGTGTTGACTTTTTTGGCAGCTGCAGCACACTGCTGGCTCATATTTAAGTGATTGTTCACTAGGACTCCAAGATCTCTCTCACAGTTACTACTATTGAGCAAGGTACCACCTATACTATACCTGTGCATTTGATTTGACATAGGGCAGAAAAAAGGCAGGAACAGAGAAGATCAGCTAGACTACTCATGAGGAGAAAGCCTCACCCTTCTTGATGGGCTGCATTGGAATCTGACTATTTAGCATAGCAGACAGAGTGAGGCATTTCTGGGAACAACGTGTTTATTTTCTAGCTGTGTTTTCTGGTCATCGTGATTCCTGCCTCACTTTGGATTGACACTGTGTTTGGAATTGAATCGTGCCTTGGAAACTCTGGACTTTTCTTGCCTCATGAGCTCTCTTGTGCCTAGATTTAAGTTTGCCTGGTGGATTTAAGTTTTTCTGGCGGATTTTTTTTTTGAGAAACTTTCAAGTGCTTTGTGGACTCTGGCCATTGCTCTGTGGACTAACCTTGGTCTGATCATGGCTGGACTTAACTGGGACAGTTCTGGGTTTTGGTGAAGGGAATTGCTGAGGAATATTAATAAACTCACTAAACCACAATTAGATTTGTGTGTGAGTGAGCGGGCAGCACAGTGGGTCAGGTGTAGGTCATGTCAAGCGAGGGTCTTGTGATGAGTCTTGTGATGGGGCGGGTATCACATCAGTGAGGGTCATTGGAAGGTGCAGTGCTGATTAGGGAGGTTGCATGTGTTGATTGAGGGTCAGTGCTGTCACAATTTGGCTGTGTGGTTGATTTGATTTCTGAGGGGTTCGTAGGCTGGCTGTAGGTCAATGTGTCTGTTGACGGAATTGCTTGTGGAATGCCAGGCTTTGATAAACTTGTGAGTGTGGTGAGTGGTAGCATGGCTGATGATTCTTGTATTGCTCCAATTGAATTGGTGCTGTTCAGTGGGTAGAAATTAAGGATTTGGGATCATGACATTTGACTGCCAACTGGTGTTCATGGATTCTGGTTTTCAATTGACACGATGTTTGTCCCATGTAGAATTGGTTGCAATTGTTACAGTTGATTTGGTAAATTACATTGTTACTTTCATCTTTTTATATCTTGTCTTTGGTTCTGGATAATTCCTCATGGAGCGTGGCTCTGGGTTTGTGGTCTATTGTTATTCCTAGAGGTTGAAAAAATCTGGCTGTCATTTTCGACATTCCTTTTGTGTATGGTAAGGTTAGTTTTTGCATGTGGTATAAACAGAATAGTTGTCCCTGATATACTTCTCATTTTTCTAATAGCCAACTTCTCCATTTAACAGTTTGTGTGTACAAAACTCCTTCATTTTCTTTATTTATAATCATTGACTGTTGAGCCCCATCAGTTAGGCAAGATATCAGGAAAAACTTCGAGGTGTCTTTAACTCTAGCCTGGGTAAATGTAGAATACTGGAATCAAATTTCCCAGCCATATTCATACAAAATCAATTAAGACAGAGTCTCTGAATGATGTGAAACACTCTTGAAAGGTTTTTTTTCTATCTAAGCATGTTGTCATTTATGAAACTGCCAACTGTTTGGATTACTATCTCTTGATGGATTATGCCTTATGGTTTATGGAGGAGTTCCCTCATGAACTCTTTGTCAAGAGTATCAATGAATTTTTGGAAATCAGGGAGGCCAATTGTACAATGAAACTTGGCAATTCATATGTATGCCACTTCGTCTTTTTGCAATTACATAAATGGAAGACTCGCTATTCAGTTCCCCTCCCAGCGTCTGTAAGGTATCTCAGTACTAGCAATGCAGTTCAAACATATCTCCTTTAATGATCATTCTGTAGGCAACCATTTTCATATTTTTATCCACATTTTTATTTCAAATATTCTCATGTTATTCTATACCCATTGATTTCTAATCTAGAGATTACTTTGCATACCCATATGTATCCACAGGGACGCGGTGGCTCAGTGGGTTAGGATGCTGAGCTTGTTGATCAGAAGGTCGGCAGTTTGGCGGGTCGAATCCCGAGTGCCGCGTAGCAGAGTGAGCGCCTGTTACTCGTCCCAGCTTCTGCCCACCTAGCAGTTTGAAAGCATGTAAAAATGCAAGTAGAAAAATAGGGACCACTACTGTGGGAAGGTAACAGCGTTCCATGCGCCTTTGGCATCTAGTCATGCCGGCCACATGACCATGGAGACGTCCTTGGACAAGTGCTGGCTCTTCGGCTTTGAAATGGAGATGAGCACTGGCCCCTAGAGTCAGAAACGACTAGCACGCATATGCGGGGGAACCTTTACCTTTACCTATGTATCCATATTCCACTATTAAGATGTTATTTGTAATGTAATGTGTCATTCAATCTACATAGACACACTTCTAGTTATTAAATAAAAAAAGTCACTATGCCTAAATATATTGAGCTTTCCTCTGTGGGGGATATTGATAGTTTCTAAACATGATCAATAAGTATGCTACCTAGATGTTGTGATTAGGACAGCAAAATCATGTAAAATAAATGTGAATAAATAAATAAGCAAGGAAGGGAACAAGGTTTTGACTGGTTTGTTTTATTCATTAATGAACTGTATTTATTTCAGCTGTCAAAGTCTTTCATTAAAGTAATATCATGTTGTCTATAAATATAATGCTTGCATCTGCTTTTGTAAGTTTGTGGAATATACCCACAATTATTACAAACTTGATTTCGGATCCTAAGAATTGAGAGAATACTTAAAAAGAAGAGACAAATCCAACCCATCATGATCACATCTGTTTCAAACATGGATGTCCATTTTCAACCCTCTTGAGTAGGATATGAGGAAAGACACGCCTTATTAATCTAGGAAATGTTACTCAGCATTATTAATGATAAACTCAAATCCATGACAGTTTGGGCTATTTTATGTATTTATAAACAAATATAGGCCATATTTCAGTCGATAGGTGGATGAATGGATGATGGAGCCTTATGAAATCTAAGTAATAATCTAACTCCATCTTCTCTGTAGGGAAGTGATTAAGCATTTATTAAAAAAATGAAGCTATGTGATGTTGAGAAATGATCAATAGCATTTAAAATAAAATCATTAACAGAGGGACCCTAAAAATCTCTGACTGCCAACTGAGTCAGTCACTCAAAAAAACACACAACCCTAAGTCTTACAAAAAAGTCTAGACAGATGTTTCACAGCTCTTACCAAGAACAGAATGCAACTGACCTATCAAGAACTGGATAATATTATCATAAATAGTTTTGTGGGTTTGAATAAACATGTTCCCATGTCCATATTATCTTAAATGCCTAAAAGGCAAAGATCCATCTTGAAAAAAAAGTAAACTACTTTAACAATATATGTCTGTCTGTGAAAGTGTGGCCATAGAGAAATTGTGGTAGACTAGATTTCTACCAATTGAGAAATATCAGTAAGGACTTCTGACCAGCTCTTTACAGCTTACAATGAGATTAATTCATTTTGCCAATTTTTATCTGCCAGATTAGACTACAACACAGATTATTTTGTGATGGCTTCCCATTCAAGTATTAAAAAGGTTTTGCTTTTCTTAGTTTTAAAGCAAGAATGGTTACTACTCCAGTTTGTGTGTCCCAGAATGGAATGCTGATGTTTCCTCCCAATGAGAGATCTGAAGGAAAAGAATTTCTGGTTTCTCAGCAACACCAACAAGCTTGTGTAACAACCTCTCAGTAGAAATCAAGAAGCCACTCCCAACATTTAGGTAATCCTTAGAAATTGATCTATTGACTTCTGGTTTGCCATTGCGGCACCTGCAGACTCAGGAAGGCGAGCTCTGTCTTCCGCGCTTGAATTCATCTCATTGGGGGACCCTGGAAAGGGTTGAAAGTCACCCTGTAGGGGCAACGAGCAAGGAGGGGAACCTCGCTTGATTGCAGGAGGGTGGCAGATCTTCCACTTGATCTGGGGAGCCTTTCCAAACCAGCGGGGGAAAGACCAGCCATAGCAATATGGCTCGTCTCTAAGCTGCTGACAGCCGAAGTGAAAATTACTACCAAGTGCCTTTAAAGCAATGCAGATGAAACTGGATGAAATCTGATCTTCTCTTTAAGACTTTAAATATCCTTTCCTGTAAAAGCTGCCCAAAGTACTTTTCCCCTGTGAGGAGAGAGGGAAGGGAATTTCTACCCCACCCTTTAAGAACAGTGGTGACTAACTACCCAGGGGAAACAGAGTAACTGTTAGAACAATTCTAATCTAATTGGATGCATATGCTTTTGAAACTTGGGGGCTAAAAGTTTTCCTACTCTTATTGGAGATGTTTGCTTTTATCTAGAAAAGAAATAAACCTTGAAAAATATCATAAAAACTTTGGATTTAAAAAGCTTTAAACAGCATCAGTGACATCTTGTGGTGAAGTATGGTATTACAACTTGTTATTGCCTAAAAGAGACTTGGCTTGAAGCCCAGACTCTAGAAAAAAACTCTCTTGATTTTGACAGCTACCACCTGTGAAATACCCAGCTGCAAAGAAGGAACTTCTGGGTGGCATATCTAGCCTGCTGGAACTATGAATGTAAACTTTTTCTGACTCTCAGAGCTATATTTGGGGAACTGCTTTCCTATTTCTTTACATGAGAAGCATCTGTTATTACATGAGATGATGGAATACTTTGGAGTATAAATTCTTACTTGGTAAACAATCTCCACTATAAAGACCACCTATAACATGTGAAATAGATGTCCCATACCCAGTTATAAAAAATGAAAACTATTTTCAACATTTGATTTTAAAGTCTTTAACTTAATGCATTATCAAGAGAATATGGATGAAGATCAGGAAAAATCCTTTCTATGTTGAAAGCAATACACAAAACCATTCTTTCAGCTTGTGACAAGATAAGATGCAACATAAAGGAACAAGATGCCAGCTTAGATACACAAACCCAACTTTGAGTACAACCAAAGAACTAACAATGCAGAAAATAACAGGAGAAGTGGAACAACTAAGACAGAGGACCCAACAGATCCAGTCAATGGAAAAAACAGAAAAGGGAGTGACAACATTGAGAATGGAAAAGACTTTTTACATAAATCAGAAGAAATTTGAGGAAAAGGAAAAAAAGATTGAATAGAAAATAAACCTATTAAGACAATAGAAATGGGCTACTTCTTCCAAAAAACCTGTAATCAAATGGTCTTTTTTATTTCAAATAATACATATAATAATAGAGGGAGAACTGTTTGATGATTCAAAAGTATTGACATGGAAGGTCAGTTGGCAAAGGAAGAAAGCCAGAGTAAGGCTTAAGGAAACTAGCATTTTGATTTATTAAAGGGATGTCATATTACTGATTAGAGGGTTGAATATGGTAGAAAATAGATAATTTTTAGAAAATAAAGTAACATTATAATTGAATAGGTAAGATGTGTAATAAGACTAATAGACCTTTGTTTTAATATGGCAGAAAATAACTTTTAGAAAACAGAACAAGATTATATGCAAATAGATGTGTATTTAGAATATTAGATTTGTTATGAAAAGGGAAAAAGGAAGAAGTTGAGATAAGGGAAACTTTGGTTATCTAAAGCTTGGAAATTATAAATACCAAATGATAATTTGAATATTGATGGGAAATTAAAGCTTGGGAAAAAAGTAATAACAGGATATTGATTGTATATAAGGATTGAATGCAAACACAGTTAAGATAGGTATAATCTAAAAAGTATTGATAAATGTAAAAAAGATGGTTTTACTTAGCTGATAATAATAAGATCTATACTAGTCTAATATGAGATAGTAGAAAAAGAGAGGAAATATCTGATGTTGTAACTTGAGATTTGTACTAAAGATTTATGTATTATTGAATTATTGATTAACCCAGTCACCACATTGCTTTTTAAATGTTTAATTGTAAAATTAGAAAACTAATAAAATATTATATATATAAAAAGAAATTGATCTATTAAATGTAGCTGTATAAATTAACTACATTAAAAATGTAGGCTTGTGCTCAATCTTAAAATAATGCATTTATGGCCACTCAAAATCAGTGGTGGGATTCAGCCAGTTTGCACCAGTTTGGCAGAACTGGTAGCTAATTTTTTGTTGCCCAGGCCCAGAACGGACATGTCATGGTTCCAACAGATGAAATTCTTCAAAGAACTTCAAGGCATTGTTTACCTTAAATAATCTTTTATTCGAGTAGCATAATATTGGCACTTCATAATCAAAGCCAAAAACTGAATTCCCCTCCCCTGGGCACATAGTATCAAAGCACAATTCCCTCCTCCAATTAACAGTCATAAATCATATTCCCCAATTAGCTTGAAGCGCAGGCTTCCTCTCCAGATCTACAGCCGGCCAATTCTTTATCAGCTCTGGGTTCAATAACCTTAATTCTCATGCTAAATTTAGTGTTGTTATGTCTAACTGGACTCTCATTCACATCCCCCCTCCCAGCATCATCTAACTTTAAAAGCAAAAGGGAAAAGATGGATACATTTCCATCTGTTGTCAATGCAAAAACATCTGATGTTAGCAGTGTTGACAGGACATCTGGAACTGGCATCCACACAGAGAACCAGTTGTTCACATATTTGAATCCCACCATTGCTCAAAACCATATAATGAGATTAACAGCTAAAGTTTAATTTAACAGGGCTGTGATTATACAGATTTCAGGTCATTATTTCCTTCTCATTAGATACTTCCTATCATTCAGCTCAGGCCTAATCAAGATGATGTAACATTTGGGAGAGAAAATGCAACCTAGTAAACCAGCACTAGAAGCCAAGATGGAGAAGACCTCCACAGCTACCACATATTTCCCCTTGGTGCTGAGATATGTTGGAACAAAGGAGAGCCAAACACTGCAAAAGACCATCATGCTGAAGGTGATGAACTTGGCTTCATTGAAATTGTCTGGTAACTTTCTTCCTAGGCAAGCCATAGTGAAGCTGATCATGGCCAGGAAGCCCATAAAACCTAGCATGCAGCAGAACATGATAGTTGAACCCTCATTGCATTCCAAGACAATTTCTTCAGTCAGAGAGTACATATCAACATCAGGGAATGGAGGAAAGGTTGCCAGCCACACCACACAAATGGTGATTTGAGTAAGGGAACAGGAGAAGATGATGGACTGGGCCAGTGGTTTTCCCACCCATTTCCTGATTCTAGAGCCTGGTCTGGTGGCCATAAAGGCCAGAACTACAATGAGAGTTTTGGCCAAAATACAAGAAATTGCCACTGAAAAGATAATGCCAAAAGTAGTTTGGCGAAGCAGGCACCTCACCTGTTCTGGTTGACCAATGAAAAGCAAAGGGGAAAGAAAGCAGAGCAGGAGGGAAATGATCAGGGTATAGGTGAGGTTCCGGTTATTGGCTTTGACGATGGGAGTTTCTCTGTATTTAAGGAAGATCCAAAATATTTGACCCATGATGCAAGAAAAGAAAAGAGAAAGAGTGGTCAGGCTGATCCCTAAAGGTTCTCCATATCTCAGAAAACTGATATCTTTGGGAACGCAGTGATCTTGGTCTTTGTTCGGATAATGATCTTCTGGACATGGAGTGCAGGAATCCATATCTGAAAAAAAGAAAAATATAATTTCTCTATAGAAAAGATTTTCGTATACTGCATCATGTATTCCAGGGATACTTTATCTCAGACAAATAACTCCAAACCAGGTTGCAATGATTCATAAGGAAAAACAGTCATAAATCAAAACATCTTAATCTTAATAGATGAGAACATTCCAGAGGTGGGAGACATCTTACAACCAAATAAAGCTAAACTAGCTCCCTATAGATATTCCTTTCTCAGAAACTAATATTCACACATTTTTTGAAACATAAAGAGTTTCTCCTTTTCCAACAAGTTTAGTAGTAACAACATGGAACGGTAAAGGTCCTCCTGGTGACACCCATGTTGCCAGTCAGATCAAGCACTCAATGGTACAGATATTACAGTCAGATTGTCCTCACATCCCCATGCTATGAATCCTAAACCAAATTCAGTATGATTGGAAACTCAATGAAACTCAAAAATACTATCTCTTACCCATCTGGCTTGAGATCATCCTAGCTGGGCATGGAAGGCAATCATAACAGCAAAAAGGTTTGCCTTCTTTTTTTATCCGCCTGTGACCCAAATGGCAAAAGTCGTTACACAAGGAAGAGGGTGGTTCCTGTGTGCAAATGAGAGCAGATGTTTTGATATCGACAGGGAAAACAATATTATTTCTCAGAAAGAAAAAAGGAATCAAAATCCTACTGCTGTATTAGTTACAGAGAAAATACTGTATGCCAAACAGACATAAAAATGAGCACCGGATGATCCCTTCTCTGATCAGTTCTAAAAAAGGCTATGATATATTTTTGAATCTTCATGATGCCTTTGTTGGTTTAATAAAGAGAAGGGAAAGGAAAGGAGATAAGAAGCAAGCAGCTCATTTTAGAGGCTGACACTTCCTGAACTCATTTCCCCATAAACTATCAGGAATGATCACCACAGGAATGGAAGAAATTAAACAACCACCTTCGAAACAACCAGAGTTATTTTCATGAGCAAATATTAACCTGAAGAACTGCCCAGAGACAGTCTTGTAAACTGCCCCGAGTCACTAAAGTGATATGAACAATGTAGAAATTAGATAAATAAAGAAAATTAGATGGTCCTCATCCACTATATCCATTGTACCTTATGATATGGCCTGGGCCACACAATGGCATCTAGAGAAATGGAGAAGACTTTGTCCTTTGGAGCAAGGGGATCAATATTTCCCACCTTGACACGAAGAAAGGTCTGATTTGGGAATGTCACCCAATTGATAATATCAAACCCAGCTTTCAGTTCCCTGTTTTCATCAAAAGAAACTCTTTCCTCAAGAGTATTGTTAAATGAGAGGCTACTTAAATAATGGTGGAGCTAAATAGAAGAAGAAAGGGAGAAGGAAAAAAAGAAAATTAATTTATTTTTTTTTAATTTTAATTCCATTTATATCCCGCCCTTCTCCGAAGACTCAGGGCGGCTTACAATTTAAGCACAAACCAAAGTGCTTAGCAATAGCCTTCATTCTATGTATATGCCTGCTTATTAGGGCTTTCGCCCCCCCCCCCCAGCGGCATTATTACAAAGTCAGCTTAATTGCCCCCAACAATCTGGGTCCTCATTTTACCTACCTCGGAAGGATGGAAGGCTGAGTCAACCTTGAGCCTGGTGGGACTCGAACCTGCACTAATTGCAGGCAGCTGGTGTTACTTAAGGAGGCATTAGCCCACTGCTCCACCAAGGGGGTATAAATGATGTATTTCTAATATTCAGATTACTTTGTAAACATAATAAAGCCCCTTAATTTAATGCGTATGGATTAGTTTATTCCTGACCTAATTCATCTACAGTGCACATATTTTTTTTCCCTAAATCTGGTCACAGATACATTATTCCAAAAAGATGGGGGAAGAACACTAAGAAAGGTGGTAGAAAAATGGCTAATCTTATATTTGCTGTGTACACTTTTTTTCTTTTCTCTTTTTGTATTTTGTTTGTAATTCTTATTTCTTTCACCCAGCCCATTCAGGGTGGGCCACGGAAATGGCTGGGGAGTATGCGCACAGCTCCACTTGTACGAGACATGCATGCACATGCACAGCTCCACTTGCATGAGTGATGGTTGACCATGTGCAGCTCAGTTGGTGCCCACCACTTATGCAAATGGAGCTGCATGTGGTTGCTTGCTTGCCGCTCACACAGAACCATCCCCTCCTACTACATTGGTCCTCAAAGCCAGAAAGGTTGAGGAACTCTGCATTAACTCATCCGACTGATGATCAATCAGATAACCTAAGAAACAGGGATCAGCTATTTGGTCCTTCTGAGTTTGACTTGAATGGATTCCTAATAAAGGACAGCCATGGAACAAGAGACCAAATATACAATGGTCTGTTTTAGGACTAATAATGAGGTCTTCTTTCCTGTCCTTCTCTTTGCTGTGTCTGTAGTGTATGCGACTAAAAGCATACACAGGATGTCAGCACAGCAGGGGGCTGGACAGCTCCAGGCTATAACCGCTTTTGGCGGGAAAGCCTGAATGGAGCTAGTCTGACAGCTCCGGGGCATGGTCAGCTCTGGCGGGAAGCCAGGGTTTAAATCTATTGGCCACCTGCACTGGCGGGAAGCCCAGGTTTGAATCTATTGGTTGCGATTCACCTGGGCAGGTATAAAGAGACGCCAGGTAACCCCTTGTCCCCAGCTTTGTTCCCGATGTCAATAAAGAAGTTACTACCCAGCTCAGTGTCTGTCTCTGCGCGACCACGCGACATTGCAGTGTCAATGTTCTAAATCTTGTTGACTATTTCAGTCAGGTTATATCATGCATTTAACATTAGAATTACAACTGATAAAATTCTATCAGCAATAAACTCATGATGGTAGGAATTAAGGTGGATGGGAAAGGAAGCCACTTGTTCATCAAGAAAAACTTTTTGCCTCTTTCTCACATAGGGAAGAACTTTCCTTCATTTTTCATGCCATGTGCCTCAACTCATAATGTGAACTTCCTGCTTTCATGCTTTTGCATCATTCTATACAGGGAGAAAGCAGCAAAACCAGTTATTATAACTGTTTGCACCCCTTTCCTTTATAAGAAAAATAAGTCAAATTTTTAAAGAGTTCTTATCACTCTTTTACACCTTCAGATTACCCTCTCAGAATGAAAGGACACTGCCCCAAAATTATCACAGAGAAAACTTTCTGTGCTAAGCAGAAACATTTCAAATCATTTGGAGGTTCTGATAAATTCTTCTGAATTTTTCCATTCAGGATATTACCTGCCATGGCTCTTTTCTGATGGAATTCCTTCTTTTTATCTCTGCTGTCATTCTGGAGTTAAACTGGGATGAATCCATGGATTGCAAACCATGGGCCATAGTGTAAACTGCATTGTAGAGGCTGTAGCTGTGACTAGTCATAGTGGTTTCAAAAACTGACTTAGGCAGTGTCTCCACCTTCTCCTCCCCAGTGCAGACATCTCCAACAATCTTGGGTCCTCTCAGAGAACAGAAGTGACAATTAAAGACTTGTTGCCAAAACTCCTTGATAAATCCATCTCCATTTGCTGCATTTGGGTTTCTTCTTTTAAGAAATGTTTGAAATCCCATCACATCAGCTGAATGAAAGGCAACCAACAGAGCACCATGGATAACATCAACCTCAAGGTTTTTGAGAAAGGGAACTGATGTGAATTCCATCTGGGCTGTCATAATCCAGACTTTGCTCTTGGTCTTGATGGGTATGTTCTCAAATTCTGAAACGTGAGGGAACATCCTCAAAAAGATCATGGTGTGAATTTCTCCATGTATGAGCACAACGTTGGCTGTGCTATTGCTAATCACCTTGTATGTTTTGATCCATCCATCCACCATCTCACCAACATCAGAGGGAAAATACAGTGTAGGCAAAGTTTCTATAAAATCAAAGCAGATGCCTTTCTTGGAAAACTTGGGCAGTATTGTGTGTACAAATCTCAACCCATTGTCATCTTCTATAAAAATAACTCCAATCCACATCCACCTGAAGAGAAGCAGCAGCTGTAGGATTCCCAAATATTGATGCTTCCTATTAGGGAACATCCGTAAGGAAAAAACATTTTGGGATTGGTCATTTATTACTGGACCAGAACCATAAGTGAACTGAAATGAAAAGAAATAAACAAGGAGGGACTTAATTCCCAATCACGATCCAAATCAGAAGAAATATAATATCCAAATCACAGGAAATAAATGGTTTTATTTATTCAATCCAGCTACAGGAGGCATGGTGGCTCAGTGGTTTAATGATGATGGAGATGGGTCCAGCAGTTTAAGCCCTAATTCTATTTGGTAGGGTGAGTTCCCATCACTTGCCTCAGCTTCTGCCCACCTGCAGTTTGAAAGCATGTTCTATGTGAGTATATAAAATAGGTACCACTTTGGTGGGGAGATGAGCTATGCTCTGTGCAGGCAGTCAGATTCCTGATGTGAGGCAGTTCTGGGAAGGGAGGAGGCCTTTGGTGATGCTGTAGGAAGAGCCACTTGTCTTTCTCTCTGGTGCACAGCCAGCTCACCCTCCTGTGGTGCACCTTGGGAAGCATGCAAACATTTCCTATAACAGGGCTGGTACCTTGGCAAGCCAAACTATTACTCTGCAAAAGCATTGTGGTCTCCTGGCTACTGTAACAATGCCATATGCCAATAATTATAATTCAATCCAGCTCTGGACACTCCACTTTAAATGGGCTTGAAATATTAATTTCAGAGAAGGGCAATGATGAAATTAAGTTCCTGATCAAGGAACAAGAAACCAAATACTGTGTGATTGGATATGCAAGGAATTTGTCTCTGATGCATAATCTCTCAATGTACACACATACAACAACAAAATGATAGGTCACAGATCATAGATCATAGTTACAGTCATTAATCGTAAGATACAATAATAAGATAGCAATAGGAGAAGATAGTAGGAAAGATGAGAAGATGAGAAAAGATGAGAAATTGGAATATGAGAAAGATGATAATAGCAATGAAACCTACATGGGTAAATTTTTTAGGCCTAAGACCAGTGGTGGGATTCAAATACCTGAACAACTGGTTCCCTGAGTGGATGCAAGCCTGGGTATCCAAGGCCTAGAACGAACTTCCAGAAGTAGCATCCACACACTTCTGGCAGGGCGTTCTAGGCCTACGAGGCCTCCTCCAGCCAGCTCTCTGAACTTAAAAAAAAATAGCTACTAGTTCTCCTGAACTGGTGCGAACTGGCTGAATCCCACCACTGCCTAAGACAGTGCTGTGGGAATTAAGTATTCAGCAGAGTGATGGCTGAGGAGAAAAAGCTGTCTTTGAGGGCCTTCTCTGTGGGCGCACCTGCCCTTTGGAACCAGTTACCCGTAGAGCTCAGGACTGCCCCTGATTTTCGTTCGTTCTGCTGGGACCTGAAGACCTGGCTCTTTGAGCTTTCCGGCCAGGACTGAGAATTTTAATTTTTAACTTATTGTAATTGGGTTTTAATTAGAGTTACAGGGGTTTTATATTTTACTCAAGGATAATTTAATTATTTTAATTGTTATTAACTTTTTTGTAGTGTAGTGTTATTTTTAATTGCCTTGTGAACCGCCCTGAGTCCTATGGGAGAAGGGCGGTATATAAGTTCAATAAATAAATAAATAAATAGTTGTTTTGGCATGCAATGCCCTATAGCAATGTCTTGAGGGGAGCAATTGAAATGGATTATGAGGGGATTATGAGGGGTCTGTAGATATTGTCTCAGTCCTCTTTCTGACCTGTGCAGATCCCCAATGGAAAACAGGCTGGTTGCAATTATTGCTTTTGCAGTCCTATTTTTTGAAATCTTTACCTCTCCTGTTTAGTTGCTATACCAAACCAAACAGTTATTGTGGTACAAATGACAGACTCAGTAATTCCTCTGTAGAAATGTATGGAATGTATTTTTAACCTGAACAGGGGTTTGGAGACAGCAGCCTAAATGAAAGCATCCAACATCATATTTCTGTCAGTTTGTCTCCTTTTAAATGTCTTTTGGGTTTGGAGACAGCAGCCTAAATGAAAGCATCCAACATCATATTTCTGTCAGTTTGTCTCCTTTTAAATGTCTTTTGGTCAAGGTAAAAGAAGTCTCTGTGAATTCATGAGGTCAATAAAACATGTACATTAGTGTTCACAGGGTATAGTGTATATTTGTTTACATTCCTGGTTAGGAATTGTACTTTAAGCAACATCTTTTCTCTATTAAAGTTTGTCTAGTATAATTCGGACATTGATATTTCAAGGAATATATGTACAGACAACCATGAAAATCAAGGTTTTCAAGTGTATATGCTGCATCTCACAAGGAAATTAAAAAGATGGTCATCTGACTTTACAGTACAGCAGGCAGTTGTCAGCTTCACTTTGATATGATTACCAAATGAAGACTTGATTAATTAATCAAGTTTTCGGTTCTTTAAAATATCCTTATATTTAACTTGTTCAAAATTATGGAGTTGTACTGATGTAATTCATAGATTATATCACTTTTATATGCAATGTTCAACTATTTTTACATATTCTATCCCACACTAGAACTAAGGAGAAACTTCCTGACAGTTAGAACAACTAACCAGTGGAACAACCTGCCTCCAGAAGTGGTGAATTCTCCAACACTGGAAGTTTTTAAGAAGAGACTGGACAGCCATTTGTCTGAAATGGTATAGGGTTTCCTGCCTTAGCAGGGGGTTGGACTAGATGACCTCCAAGGTCCCTTCCAACTTATTATTATTATTATTATTATTATTATTATTATTATTATTATTATTATTATTATTATTATTATTATTATTATTATTATTATTATCTGGTGATGTTTAATGTTTAACAATATTGTGATACACATACAAAACTACATTCAAGACTAATGGGATATATTGTGGGTTTGTTCAGGAGCGAAGTCCTGTGTTTGCATCTTACCTGAGGTATCTTGTAGATGCTCAGAATGGTTGCCATAAAGAAACCCACATCTGAATCTGGTCCTCCAATGACTGCCATAGTATTTTCTTTAGTATCACACTTGTAGTTTGGGATAAAGTTGTTCCATGTGGAGAGAAGCTCCAGAGAAGCGAGTAAAGTACCACTTTGAAGAAAATGGTTATTATAGATGTGGAAGCCCAGGGAAATATTGGGTAATATCTGAGGGTTTTCATTGATCTCCATGACAGCAAACGCAAAGGCCAAGATATGTTGATAAATCTGAGTCACAAATCTGCAGTGTGATTTATATGCGGAATGAATGCAGTTGTTGATAGGAGTCAATAGGAATCTTGCTAAATTTTCATCCATGGCAAATATCCAAGGTCATACAATCAGAGAGATATCTTAAAATATCTATTTGTTTATGAAACTAGCTCATATTTACAGGAAGAATTACCAAAATTGATATACACGGCTTATATTTGGTGGACAAATAATGAGTACTATCTTATATATTTCTTTTAAGAAAGCTCTTAGATAGCCAACATGTGGAATCTAGTAGACAGAAGATTTTGGTATGGGACATATTTGGCACTTGCTATTGTGAAACATTATGTGGAGAGGAATGTTCATCTACATCATGGAATAGCAGCTAAATAGACTACTAGTATGAATAATGTAAATAGTCCCTAGCACTTATGTTAACTTATGTTCACAATCTTCCTCTCTTGATGGAATTGCCTGCTTAAAATAAAAATACAATTCATTGCACCTTATGGAAAATGTACAATTAACCAGAATCTTGGCTTACCCAATCTCATCCAGGAGATTATGAGACGGGTGTTGATTGAAAGTCACAGGGTCAGAAAATATGTAGGCTTGAGAAATAATGCCAGCAATGATGAGATCCCCTGGCTGATAATACTGGTGGTGTATTGGCAGAGGGTAACAGATATTACATGATCCAACTGGGATGTTGTACACAATCTCAGGTAGTAGCAGAAATATCAGGAACACAAAGAGTGGCATTAGATAGAAACGACTTCTTCTGGACATCAATTCCTGTCTAAAATGTCCTTGAGGAGTCCTGCTGACTTTAGTGCCCTCTAGATCTGAGTCACAAATCTGCAGTATGATTTACATGCTGAATGAGCACAGAGATTTGCTAATTTTTCATCCAGAGCAAATACCTATCAATCACAGATGTCTTTAACAGTTAAAACATATCTTTAACAGTGATGTTATACTAGAAGGTATAAGTGGACTTATTCTTATCTGGAATATTGAAGGAACAGTCTTCTATTGTTTTGCTATATTTCCTGTGCATCTTAGAGGGGAGAAGCCACTCAAGTATCTATACATCTTCAAAGCTCTTTGAAGATATATAGATATTTTAACATGATATATGCAACTGGTATCTGGTAGACAAATAATCAGTACCATCTGATGGATTTTAATAAGATTCTCAACTAGACAAGATATTGAATCTACTGGACAGAAGATTTTGATGTGGGACACATTTGTACTTCCTAGTGTGAAATATTATGTGGAGTGAGCAGGAGGATAAATACTGCAATAGGAACTTTCATCAATGCTCATAGAAAGCTAGGCAAAGCATTATCACTACCAATGCCATCACTGTAAAATCATTGCTAGTACTTATGCTTTACTAGTATATGCTAGCAAAGAATGCACCATAAAATATTAGGTCCATCTAATAAATCCCATATGGCATCATCATATGTGAAAGAGAGAGGAAATGAATCCAGAATAGGAAATATCAACTCTCCCCCCAAAAATGAAAACTAAATACAGTCTCAATAAATAATAGCAGGTCAATGCAAATTCAACTGAAGTTTACTCTCAGTGCAATGCAGGGAAATTCCTTTCAAAGATATGACATACAGGAAATTCTTATATTACAAGCGGTTTTTATAGTAGTGGTTATTTGTTGTTGTTGTTCAGTTGCTAAGTCATGTCCGACTCTTCCCAACCCCATGGACCGCAAGACACCAGTACCTCCTTTTCTTCGACTATCTCCCCTTGCCCAAGCTCATGCCCACTGGGTCAATGACACTATCTAAACCATCTCATCCTCTGCCTTTCCCTTCTTCTTTTGCCTTCAATCTTTCCCAACATCAGGATCTTTTCTAATGACTAGCAGTTATGCATAACAATTATGAAAATATTGTCACGGTTATAAACTGAATGAATGAGGGACCTAATATACTGTACAAACAATGAACATAACAAGCAGATTAATTGTGATCTAATGGATTGATAATAATCTATCTGATCAGGAAGGACTGGATGTACATTTAGTGGATTGCAACAAATAACATCTGCAGCAAAACTGGGACATTCTTATTGAAGAGATGGAGGGTGGGGGGAGAAGGAGTTGTTTCCTTTTACAAAGGAAACATGAAGTATTTTTTTCTCATTCATGCTTTCACAATATAATTTTCTCCCAAGCACCACTTGTTTGAGATAATACAATTTGAAGCGAGAAAGTTCTTTATGGAAAATGCTAGGATTAAGTAAACTCTTAATTTACCCAATCTCACCCAGGAGGTTGTGAGATGGATGCTGGTTGTAGATCACAGGGCTGGAAAATGTGAAGACTTGAGAAATAATGCCAGCAATGCTCAGGTCCCCTGGCTGATAATACTGATGATTTATTGGCAGAGGGATAGGGCACATAAGGACTTGGGACACTGGACACAGTCTGAGGCAGTAGAAGTAAAGTCAGGAACGCAAAGGGTGGCAATAAGTAGAAACATCTTCTGCACATCAGTTCCTGTCTTAAGTGTGCTTAAGAAGTTCAGGCTGAGTTTATCTTCAAAGGAAGTCACCAAACAATTTGTGTTAGGTCCCTTTCTCGAATTGCAAAACGTCTTTTAGTAGCATACTTTGATGTTGGTTTTTTGCCAAGATGTATTTGTTATCCTTTGGGAGGTGAAGTAGAAGTTACCCTTGTCAGGTTGATTGCCTTTACAAAATTATGGGTTCTTGGTAATAGCATAGAAGAAAACAACTTAATTGCATATTTCAACAAGGTGTTTCTCTTTTCCACTTTATTAAGTTATCAAGAGGCCAGGATTATTTTAGGAGCACTTTATTTGGTATAAATACTTTCTAATGTTTCAGTAGTGCCCTTTCCTAAATTGGGGCCCCTTCAGACACTCATGTGTGCCCTGGACACCTCACAGCTTGACTACTGCCATGTACTGTACTTGGGACTGTCCTTGAAGATCACCAGGAAGCTTTAACTAGTCCAGAATGCAGCAGTGTAGGTATTTATTTATTTATTTATTTATTTATTTATTTATTATTTATTTAGTTATTTAGTTATTTATTTATTTATTTATTTATTTATTTATTTATTTATTTATTTATTTATTTATTTATTTATTATATTTTTATACCGCCCTTCTCCCGAAGGACTCAGGGCGGTGTACAGGGCAATAAATATAAAAAACAGAATATAAAAGTTAAAATACAATTAAATATAATGCCCAAATTTAAAATTTAAAACAATAATTAAGAACATGTTTAAAACCCCAACCCTAACCCATCAGACCAGGTCAGATTGCTCAAATAAATGCGTTTTTAGATAGCGCCGGAAGGAGCGAAGGTTGGGGGCCATCCGGAGCTCAACTGGCAAGCGGTTCCACAGGTCTGGCGCGCCCACAGAGAACGCCCTCCCCCTGGGGGCCACCAATCGGCATTCTTTGATCGGAGGCACCCTGAGGAGGCCCTCTCTGTGGGAGCGCACTGGATGGAGGGAAGTTGACGCCGGCCGCAGGTGTTGCCGTAGGTAATCCGGTAGTGATAACCATGCCTCAGAATGCCCATATGGCGTTCTCATGAGTTGTGCTAGCTCTCAGTTTGCTTCAGGGTGTGATTCAGTGTGCTGGTTTCTACCTATAGAGCCCTACATGTCATAGGGCCTGATTAGTTGAGAGAGTACCTGACCCCATAGTAACTGCCCACATGATATATGTTCTTTAAATCAGACAATGCCAACCACTGGGATCATGATTTGTTCCCATCTCAGTTTGTTATCTCTCCCATCTTTTTTGTTGTGTGTTTTCTGAGGAGCACTCAGAATCACTGGAAGTTACAAAGCATATATCTCTATCTCTACCTTTATCTCTACATCTACATCTATGTCTACGTCTGCCTCTACCTCTACAACAGGGGTGTCAAAGTACTGGCCCGCAGGCCGGACGTGTCATCAGGAAACTGCGCCCACCCCATTGCCGCCAATGGAGAAAAAGCTGCAATAAGTCGTGCGACGTCACGTGATGTCGCGAGTTTGACATATCTGATCTACATCTATCTTTGTCTCTGTCTCTATCTCTCTATTAGTCTATGTTTATCTCTATATCTGTCTGTCTGTCTGTCTCATCTATATCTCAAACTTCTCATACACGCCCCAAGGAGTTGGCCTTCAGGTGAACTTTTAATGTTTGAAAAAATATAATTTAGGGGGGGGCAGGTTTGCAAAGGTCAAGATAGCAGCCAAATCCATGCAGCTGACTGTGCTTTTTTTGCCAAGTACGCAAAGCACCTAAAAATGCACAATGTGCCTAAAAACACAGAGGTTCACTGAGGAGGCCTAGCCTTCACCTTGAGTTTTTGTTCACCCTTTAGGCTTCTGTGTGTAAAAAGATAAAAGATTTTATATACAGTATACAGAAACACACACACATACACACACACAGCATTAGAACATTGAGAATACATTACAGTGCTTAAACCAGGTCTCATTTTTAAAAAAATTCTGAGGTCCTTCCTATATGCCTTGGTAGATAACTAGCTGTTGCTATGGAAATGAAAGATGTATATTTCAAGGTGTGGGTGTATGTATGTATATGTGTGTGTGTATGTGTCTATACATGCATCCATCCATCCATACACACATACAGTACATAATATGCTGTTAGGGGAGCGGGAATTCCTACACAACCACCCACCTAACAGCTTGTTATTGCTCTTGGGGAAAGAATAAAGAACTTAATTTCATGAAAGTGTCTACTGTTTCCAGGATCCCAGAAACCAATTTGGTAAGGAATGATATTCTGATAATTCTCTCTACTTTCTTCCTGAAGAGATTGAAGATAGGAACAAGGAAATGGCCTATTCTTATCTGCAGATTGCAGATTGATGTGCAGATTGCAGATGTGATCTGCAGATTGATAGCCCGGATTGAGTGGTTTATTTCACATCTTCAATCTGCACATCAGTCTGCAATCTGCAGATAAGACTACACCCTTATCTGCCTATTCTGCAAATTAGCTAGTAATCACACAGGGGTGGCTGAGAACATATTTAGAACTTTGTTGTTCAATCAATAAGTCATGTCTGAATCTCCACCCCATGGGCCATAGCATACCAGGTCGCCCTGTCCTCCATTGTTTTCTGGAGTTGCTAGAAATTCAGGTTCTTAGCACCCAAATCATTTATTTCATTTATTCAGTTCCTCAATTTTCCTCCATGCAGTTTTGGTTGCAATCCCTCTCTCCTTCATATCCTAATTTAAAAAGTCCCAAGTCTGCAGGGAAAGGCAACTAGAAGGCCTAGGTCATCAAGGTCTAGATTTCTGCAGCCAGAAGAGAGTTTCTCAACTATCAGCTATTAGACAACTTTACAAATTGAGCAGACTTAAATTTCTTATATACTTTGGTGGTCTTGGATTTCTTCACCCATCACTGAAGAGATTAATCCTTTCAAATAGAGCCTTTACCCTTGGTTGACTACAAACATATATAGTTTAATAATTATTCCTGTTTGCAATCCTCAAAATTTTGTTTGGAAGTTGTTTTGTTCAAGAACTGCAACTGTTACATATTGTGACTCATGAAATCTTACAGCTTCAAGGAACAGGATGGTTCATCTTACAATAATTGATGAGTACTACAGCACAAGTGTGATTGGGGACAAAGAGAACATTATATATTTTATGTTTACACAATTACCCAGTATTTTGTTTTAACGAACACTTAAATCACTTGTCATTGCTGGTAACTGCAGAGTTTTGTCACAAATCTAAATCCCATTGTGTATAGAAAACTGATTTCTATAATCTCTTTATGCAGGTTTTTGCATGAGTTGTTGCCTGTTATTCAGCTCAGGTTTTATCAAGATGATATAAACTTTGGGGGAGAAAATGAGGACCAGTAATCCAGCACTAGAGGCTAAGATAGAGAAGATCTCCACAGCTACCATATATTTCCCTTTGGTGCTCTGGTACGCTGGAACAAAAGAGATCCAAACACTGCAAAAAAGAAGCATGCTGAGAATGATAAATTTATCTTCATTGAAACTGTCTGGAAGATTCCTTCCAAGAAAAGCCACTGTAAAGCTGATCATGGCCAAAAGACCAATGAAACCCAGGGTGCAATAAAACATGGCAGCGGAGCCTTCATTGCACTCCAGGACTATTTCTGTAGGCAGACAGTGCATGTCAAGATCTGGGAAGGGAGCAGAGCTCACCAGCCATACACTACATAGAGTGGTTTGAATGAAAGAGCAGGAAAGCACTATAAAAAGTGCCAGTCTTTTTCCCACCCATGACCTCATCTGAGAGCCTGGCCTAGTGGCCATGAAAGCTAGGACCACAGTGAGGGTTTTAGCCACCACACAAGAAACTGCCACAGAGAAGATGACGCCAAAAGCAGTTTGGCGAAGGAGACAAGTTGCCATCTGAGGCCGACCAATGAAGAGCAAAGGAGAGAGAAAGGAAAGCAGAAGAGAGACCAGGAGGATGTAGCTGAGGTCTCGATTGTTGGCCTTGACTATGGGAGTGTTCTTGTGCTGAATGAAGACCGTGAGGACCAGGGCTGTGATGGAGGAAAATAAAAGAGCAAAAATGGCCAAGGTGATCCCCAAAGGCTCATGGAAAGATAGGAAGCTGATCTCTTTTGGAATGCACCGATCCTGAGCTTTGCTCGGATAGTGATCCTCTGGACACTGGTAACAAGAATCCATGTCTGAATATATATATATATATATATATATATATATATATATATATATATATATATATATATATATATATATATATATATATATATATATATATATATATATATATATATATATATATATATATATATATATATATATATATATATATATATATATATATATATATATATATATATATATATATATATATATATATATATATATATATATATACAAGGACCAATTTTTATTTAACCTGATCTTTATCTGATGATTTGTAAACACCTCCATCTACTTCAAAATTCAAACTCAGTCCATGATAACCTTACCCATCTGGTTTGAAACTTTTCCTCTTGGGCATGGAAGGCAATCATAACAACAAAATGGCTTCCCTTCCTTCTTGGTCTTGATGTGACCTTTATGGCAGGGTTCATTGCACAGAGACAGAGGCTGAGCCTGGGCACAAAGAGAAGCAGACAAGACAGAATGCCTAAATATTGAGTTGGCATTGGGATAGCCACATAATATTGGTTCTAATTAGATAATTAGAATCATACAGTAGTTTGACAAATACATGTACACAGAGTGTTTCCTAATCAATACATTTATTCTTTCATCCCACCCAAGAGCCATTCTTGCATTCTTGCAAATAACGAAATAAAAAAAATGTACTCAAATCACCTTGCTATGGCTGAATACGATCTGGGACATAAGAACTTGGAAGTGAGTTTTAACTACTTGCCTTAATATGACCAGCTATTTTCATTACCTACATCCTGGACCAAAAAGATGGACCCAAACTTTATATAGAAAATACCTGGTTAAATTTCCTTGGCCACCTAATGGCATCAAAATAAACCCTGAACACTTGTTCTTTGGAAGGGCCGAAATCAAATTTTCCCAGTTTGACTCGATGTAGACTTAGATTTGGGAATGTGACCCAGTTGATAATATCAAATCCTGCTTCCAAGTTCCTGTTCTGATCAAAGGAAATCATTTTCCCAACACTGTTGTTAAATGAGACTTTTCTTAGATAACGGTGGAACTAATTTCATAGTGGAACAAAAAAATATAAGCGATATAGTTACACCAAAATCAGTGTAGAAAAACTTTTTTATCTTCACAATATTTAAATATGATACGTACATACAATTTCCATGCAGTTCTTGGGAACATGATAGAAAAACAACAACAACTAACCATGGCAATTGGAACACACACACACAGAGACTAAACCACGCCCAGATCTAGGCTGGCTCACGTGCCTCTCAGCAAATCCTGTGTCTCAGTAAAAAACAGTTCCTATTGGCTGGTTTTTTGCTATGGCTATTCCAGTTGATAAATCTTACACACTGATAGGCTGCAACGGGGCAGGAGAGCAAATAAGGTGAGGTGAAGTGTGGGTGTGGGTGTGGGGTGGAGTTGCCCCATACACCCTACACCCGCTTACCTCAGGGCACCCGCAGCCAGGCCACTCCCCACTCTGTGACTTCCCCTTACCCATTCAATGACTTGGCTGCCTATCCATTTCTTCCCTTTCACTCCCCTCCATAGACAGACTGTCATGCTATGGAGGATGGTCGGGGGTGGCTCGGTCACCTTACCTGGTCCCCCTCCGCTGTTTCGGAGCCAGCGGGAAGTGAAAAAAATAATGCTAAAAAATTCTAAAAAATCACGCTAGGGCTAAATTTCTGGGAAATAAATACTTATATGTGCTTATAATATGATGAAAAATATAAGCAGAATAGAGTTAAATCATAAACATCCTCAGCTGTAATTATGCAGTCTACCACTGAAGATAAAAATAAAAGGAAGTCGTAGTAAAAGAAATTAAACAATCTCAGGCACCAAGACAATTATCTACCATAGCGACTAGCTTGAGAGGAAAGAAATGAATAGTGAAGAAAACCAGTATTCTGCTACTGGAGTTCCAGATGATAGGAGGACTCCTGCTTTCTTTCCCCTTAGTTGAGAATCCCATTACCCAGTCAACCTTCCCATAAAACTAAATTCATTTCCTATGGCCTTTCCTCTAATTGTGTTTTAACAGGAAAAAGCTATGCCTCTGAACCTGGTTACATAGACAATTAATTAATAAAATTAATACATAGCTAAGTTTGGAAGATGAAGAACATTTCTGAAAGCAAAAATCTTCCCTGATCAATGATGAGTACAGTATAATCAAATACATGGAAATAATATTCTAGGACCTTTAACCAGCTATATCCTGTCAGCAGCAGAGTCAAAGAGCATCTGCACAACAGAAAGGATATTTATTAGTGGAAATATACTATAGGTGTATCTTAAGAATTGAGAATCTACAGGTATATGCTCCTGTACATGCCTGAAAAGGTAAAAGAGAATAATCTGAGATTAACAGTCTCATGAATTAGAGAGTAGGCAGAGCAAAAGTATAAAAGGACATCCATTATCATTATCCATTATCAATCTTTAAAGCATTATTTCCTCCAATAGTCTCTTTGCGGTGACTAGGTTATAAAATGCTGAAGATTGCCACTGGATTTCAATTGTTCACAATAAATAATAATAATAATAATAATAATAATAATAATAATAATAATAATAATAATAATAATAATAATAATAATAATAATAATTTGGAAGGGACCTTGGAGGTCATATAGTCCAACCCCCTGCTCAGGCAGGAAATCTTATACCACTTCAGACAAATGGCTGTCCAGTCTCTTCTTAAAAACCTCCAGTGTTGGAGCATTCACAGGTTCTAGAGGCAGGTTGTTCCACTGGTTAATTGTTCTAACTGTCAGGAAATTTCTCCTTAGTTCTAGGTTGCTTCTCTCCTTGACTAGTTTCCATCCGTTGCTTCTTGTCCTGCTTTCAGGTGCTTTGGAGAATAGCTTAAATCTTAAATCCTTAAATTTACCAAAATGTTTTGGGGTTTTTTTGAAACTAGGAAGGGCAAATTAGTAACGCAGGAAACTGTCTATGCCAATTCTAAAATCTAGAAAACCCTAATCTTAATTTAGAATCAGCTTTGACAGAGGTTGAAAATAGGGCAGAGTTTCTTGTGTTTATGTATTCATGACATTACCTGCCACAACACTGGATTCTTTTGTCTTTCCTCTGACATAGTTCTGTGTTTGAGCTTTAGTGAAGTCATGGACTGCAAAGCATAGGCCACAGCATAAACTGCATTGTAGACACTGTAGCTATGGGGAGTTATGCTCATGTCAAAGACAGATCCAGGAAGAGCCTCTAGCTTTTCCTTCCCACTGCAGCAATTCCAAGCATTCTTCTTTCCCAAGGAAGTTGGCAAGGAACAATCAAATGCCTGTTTCCAAAAGTCTTTAATAAAACCATCTTTGGTCTCAACATTAAGGTTTCTCATCCAAAGAAAATTTTGGAAATCTACCAGCTCATTTGACTGAGTTGCAAAGGCTAGAGTTCCATGAAGGATATCTAGATCCCAAGATCGTTGAAAGGAAATAGAAGTGAACTCCATCTGTGCGGTCATCATCCAGACTTTGCCTCTCTTCATTGGTATGTCTTCAATTTCTGACTACGTAGTTGAGGCTCTCCCTCGCCATTCTTCTTTGTAGATTCCAAAAGTGGTATGGGGGTTGCTTTTAAAACATTACTGTAAAAGATGCCTTCCAATTCTATCCTTTTATTGTTATTGTTATTTTAAATATACAAGACCAGGGCTTTTTTGTCATAGAATGCTCAGAACGGAGTTCCGGCACCTTTTTTGCATGGAACCTTGTAGGGTAGGCAAGGCAGGCTGTATGACATGTGTGAGTTCTGGCACCTTTTTCTTTTACAAAAAAAGCACTGTACAAGACACAGGAAATACTATCAAAGTATCTGAAAGTATTTAATGCATTAAAATGGATCTATGGAATAAAAAACAAAATTGCTCAGGTCACCATGAGAGATTTGAAATTGCCAATTGACTTTTTCTCCCTCTCTTAGATTGGGACACCTGTAACATTCCTTTCACCCCTTCCTCACATACCTCAGGATGATACCAAGTATAATTCAATTTCTATCTCATTTATTATCAAAACACTTCAGCTCAAAGGTGACTTTATTATACATTATATTTATCAACATATACAAGCTTAAAATTGAATAGAAAACACAAGATACTGTATAGATTGAATATGTCAAATCTTCAGCTCTTGCTTGATTTTACCACTGAATTTCAAATAATTGGAACTGCTAAGTGGCAGATCTGCTTCTTCTTCTTAATCCTTATGATGTGCAATATCACAATATGGGTAAAGTTTACCCTACAATTGTCACTTAGAATAAATACAGGCAAACAATCCATTAAGAATTGATATGATGAGAATAATGTGCCTTGAAGGTCTATAATATAAGGGCATGATTCATGGAAGGAAGAACTCTAAAATGTGAAAATACAAGTTTTAGTACAAGATATTCTTTGAAAAGTATTCAGTGACTGGGATATAACAAAGGGATCATGGAAATGCATCAGACTTCTGGGAAAATTTTTTTTGAGAACAAGTTAAAATGTTTTATAGAATTAAAATTATTTGGATGTAATAAAATATACAGGTAGTTCTTGACTTATGGTCACAGTTGAGCCCAAAATTTCCATTGCTAAGCAAGACATTGCTTAGTGAACTTATCCCATTTTATGATCTTTGTTGCCACAGTTGTTAAGTGAATCACTGCAGTTAAGTTAGTAACATGGTTGTTAAGTAAATCTGGCTGCCCCATTGACTTTGCTTGTCAGAAGGTCAAAAAGGTGATCACATGACACAGGGACCCTGCAACCATCATAAATGTGAGTTAATTGCCAAATGTCCGAATTTTCATCACATGACCAATGGGATGCTGCAACGTCATACGTGTGAAAAATGGTCCTAAGACACTTTTTCATTGCCATTGTAAATTTGAATGGTCACTAAATGATTGGTTGTAAGTTGAGGACTACCTGTAGTCATTTCAATGGAGAAGGGTTTTATGGGTACATATGTAGTACCTGTGAACAACTCTACTTTTGGCTAGCAGAAAACTTTGATAGGAAAAAAAAATGATGCACCTTGTCCTGCCATACCTTAGTTAGGAGGGGCAGTGTAGTTCATGACAGGGGGCAAAATAAAATGTTCTAGAGAGGGAAAAATTGTTTGATAGGAGGGGTGGAGCCAGGATAACTCTTATTTCTTTTTATTATTACAATTACATTTATACCACTCATTCTGTTTTAATAACCTTTTAAGGTCCTTGACATTGCTTGGAGTCACATAGTGGGTTCATCACTACAGAATGTCTATAACATAGTCAATCACCTAACAACCCCTTAAAGGTATGATAAACCCCAATCCAAAGCTACTTACAACCTATTTTTGAAGTTACAATAACTGCATTCACTCTCTGCAATCATGTGATAGCATTTTGGATGGTTGTCAACAAAGCTCAACTTAACGGCCATTTGATCATATAACCATGATTTGTAATGCTTTTGCTGGTTTCCAGCATTTACTTTCAGTTTCCTACAAAAAGAAAATCCAGTGAGAAAAATGATTCACTTAACAATTGTGGTATTAACTTAATGACCACTGTGTTTGCTTAATGACTATGGCATCTGCTTAAAGACTGCTGCGAGATATATAAAAAAATCAGCTCTGGTCATATGATGCCATGATTTGTGATCACAACAATTTACAACTGTAATTCCAGGCTCAATAACAGTCATAAGTCAAGGACTACCTGTAATTTAATTCCCATTGCATATAACAAGACCAATTCCTATAACTCACTTTATGAGGTTTTTCTCATACGTTGTTGCCTGTTATTCAGGTCAGGTATTATCAAGATGATATAAACTTTGGGGGAAAAAAATAAGGATCAATAATCCAGTACTTGAGGCTAAGATGGAGATGTGTATTTCCCTTTGGTGCCCTTAACATGAACTTTTAATTTTGGGGAAAATGTAATTTAATTACAGGGTGGGGGGCATGGTCAACTCAGGCAAATCATTTTCTATATTTTCTATATTACCTATAGCCATGATTGAATAAAGCAATATTGGTCATTATATACTTTAGTATTATATTTATTCTCAGCTTTTCTGTTTTAAAAAAAGTTTAGGCCACTTGTTTCAATCTCAGAGTGCTTTTGTCACTAATCTAAATTCTGTTGTGTACAAGGAGATTGATTTCTATAATCTCTTTATGCACGTTTTTCGCATGAGTTGTTGCCTGTTATTCAGCTCAGGTCTTATCAAGATTATATAAAGTTTGGGGGAGAAAATAAGGATCAATAATCCAGCACTTGAGGCTAAGATGGAGAAGATCTCCACAGCCACTGTGTATTTCCCTTTGGTGCTCTGATAGGCTGGAACAAAAGAGATCCAGACACTGCAAAAAAGAAGCATGCTGAGGGTGATAAATTTGGTTTCATTGAAACTATCTGGGAGGTTCCTCCCAAGGAAAGCTACTGTAAAACTGATCTTGGCCAAAAGTCCAATGAAACCCAGGATGCAATAAAACATGGCAATAGAGCCTTCGTTGCACTCCAGGACCATTTCTGTAGGAAGAGAGTGCATATCAAGATCTGGGAAGGAAGCAGAGCTCACCAGCCACACGATACAAAGAGTGGTTTGAATGAGGGAGGAGGAAGGTACTATAAAGAGGGCCAATCTTTTCCCTACCCATGACCTCATCTGGGAGTTTGGCCTGGTGGCCATGAAAGCTAGAACCACAGTGAGGGTTTTGGTCACCACACAAGAAATCGCCACAGAGAAAATGATACCAAAAGCAGTTTGGCGAAGGAGACAGGTTGCCCTCTGAGGGCGACCAATGAACAGCAAAGGGCAGAGAAAGGAAAGCAGAAGGGAGACCAGGAGGGTGTAGCTGAGGCCCTGATTGTTGGCTTTGACTATGGGAGTGTTCTTGTGCTGAATGAAGACCGCAAGGACCAAGGCTGTGATAGAGCAAAATAAAAGAGCAAAAATGGCCAAGGTGATCCCCAAAGGCTCATGGAAAGATAGGAAGCTGATCTCTTTTGGAATGCACTGATCCTGAGCTTTGCTGGGATAGTGATCCTCTGGACACTGGTAACAAAAATCCATATCTGAAAAGGAAAAAAAAGACGAATTTCATTATTATGAATTTGGCATGTCTGGTCAAGTTTCAAAGAATGGCTCAGTACATAAAATGATGGAAATAAAATTGCATCAATTTCATGCAATTGGATTTCCATAACCTGAGTCTCGCTGTTAGTCCATCATGCAGAAGATGGGCAGGGTTTGTCTTTTTCAGCTTCCACCGCTCAGGTAGTTTGAAACATTTGGAAAAAGTTCCCTATTTATTCCTTAGAGATGTGAATTCATTTCCTGAAAAGTACTGATCCTAGATAGAAACTGAAGTCTTAAAATGTTATTCCATTTATTTATTTACTTTTTTTTAAAAAAGACATATTTGATATGTGTTTTGCTTCAGCTAATCTCCATCCTTTCTATTTGTTAAATTTGAGAAAAAATAACAATAATAGTCCCACCCCGTGTATAAAAATTAGCATGGTGAGCAGGAAGGATTTGTAAATACA
Organism: Vipera berus; assembly: GCF_964194415.1. Taxonomy (NCBI): domain Eukaryota; kingdom Metazoa; phylum Chordata; class Lepidosauria; order Squamata; family Viperidae; genus Vipera; species Vipera berus. The sequence goes on along the minus strand of NC_138205.1, from coordinate 10,978,959 downwards.
GATTTCATTCTAGTCCCATTTTACAGTTGAGATCTGGCTGGGTGACTTTGGGCCAGTTACTTTCTCTCATCCCAACCAACCTCACAATAAGCTTGTTGTGGGGAAAATAGGAAGAAGAAGGAGTATTATGGTTGTTCACCAGCTTGAGTTACTTATAGAATAATAAAGACAGAATAAAAAAGATGAAATCAATAAAAAAATGAGACAAATATAAAATCAAACTTTGATACTTTCAAAATCCTTCCTTTAAATTCATTGTAATGTGGATACTTGTGGGTGTATTTTAAGCCATTATACAAAAAGAAAATAAAAAAGTTACGCTATTTCCCATAATACTGTAAACATGGATACCTGTTTTCAGTTCTGTCTTCTATATCTAGATAAGCAATTGGATCAAGCACCTGTTCAAAAAGGGATCCACAGACAGGAAATAATTATGAAAGCCATAGTGTAAGTCTTGTGATGGAAATTCTACATCTTTAGCTAGGTATCCTTACTACCCAATGCACTGGATCCTGGAGATGCCTCTGGCATTCACACAAAGGAGAAAACCAACTTCTATTTGGCCTGATCTTTATGTGATGCATTACAAATTCTACCACTTACTTCCAAATTCAAACTCAGTCCATGATATCCTTACCTATCTGGTTTGAAACTTTTCGTCTTGGGCATGGAAGGCAATTGTAACAACAAAATGGCTTCCCTTCCTTCTTGGTCTTGCCATGACCTTTATGGCAGGGTTCATTGCACAAAGACAGAGGCTGAGTCTAGGCACAAAGAGAAGACAAGAAGGCAGAATCCTAAATTTTTGTGTTGGTACACATAACAGTGGTTCTAATTTGATAATCAGAAGAATACTGTACAGTAGTTTGAGAAAGGAATGTGCACAGAGCAAGTGTCTCTAAATCAATACATTTATTTTCTATCCCAACCAAAAGCTATTATCATGGTCCTGTGAGTAACTAAATCATAATCATATTCATAATAATCTAATTCGAATATTTGCACCTCTGCCAGGTTTGAGGCAATGGCTTTGCAGTAGAATTGTGTATTATTATATCCCATCAATTTGTGCCATCTGCAATATTAAACCAGTTACATTTCCCCCTCAAATTCTTGTTATATTTACCTTTTAAAAAAAGAACAAAACCATTATGCAAAGTAATTGTATGTAATAATTGTATTGAAATCACCTGGCTATGGATTTTGGCCAGAAAAGTTCTGGATCACTGCAAAAAGCTTGAAAATAAATTCAACTGCTGGCCATACAACTATTTTCATGATCTGCATCCTGAACATGGAATATGGACCCCAACTATAAAGGAAAGTTAATCTGGTGCATTGGTTTAAATGCTGTCCTAGAAACTAGGAGAATGTGAATTCTAGTTCTGCCATAGGCATGAAAGCTGATGCATGACCTTGGGCCATCACTGTTTTTTAGCCCAACCCATCTCACAGGGTTGTTGTGGGGAAAATAGGATGAGGAAGGAGTATTATGAGGGTGAAGGTTCATTGTCTGAGCTTGTGGGTTAAATAACAACAACAACAACAACAACAACAAAGTTGGAAGGGACCTTGGAGGTCATCTAGTCCAACCCCTTGCTCAGGCAGGAAACCCTATACCATTTCAGACAAATGGCTGTCCACTCTCTTCTTAAAAACTTCCAGTGTTTGAGCATTCATCACTTCTGCAGGCAGGTTGTTCCACTGGTTAATTGTTCTAACTGTCAGGAAGTTTCTCCTTAGTTCTAGGTTGCTTCTCTCCTTGATTAGTTTCCATCCATTGCTTCTTGTCCTGCCTTCATGTGCTTTGGAGAATAGCTTGACTCCCTCTTCTTTGTGGCAGCCCGAGATATTGGAACACTGCTTTCATGTCACTCCTCACCCTTCTCTTCAATGAACTACAAATACCCAATTCCAGCAACTGTTCCTTATATGTTTTAGCCTTCAGTCCCCTAATCATCTTCATTGCTCTTCTCTGTACTCTTTCTAGAGTCTCAACATCTTTTTTACATTGTGGTGACCAAAACTGGATGCAATATTCCAAGTGTGGCCTTACCAAGGCATTGTAAAGTAATAATAATAATAATAATAATAATAATAATAATAATAATAATAATAATAATAATAATAATAATAAATAATAATAATAATAATAATAATAATAATAATAGTAATAATAATAATAATAATAATAATAATAATAATAATAATAATAATAATAATAATAATAATAATAATAATAATAATAATAATAATAATAATAAAGTTGGAAGGGACCTTGGAGGTCATCTAGTCCAACCCCCTGCTCAGGCAGGAAACCTTATACCATTTCAGGCAAATGGCTGTCCAGTCTCTTTTTAAAAACCTCCAGTGTTGGAACATTCACCACCTCTGGAGGCAGGTTGTTCCACTGGTTAATTGTTCTAACTGTCAGGAAGTTTCTCCTTAGTTCTAGGTTGCTTCTCTCCTTGACTAGTTTCCATCCGTTGCTACTTGTCCTGCTTTCAGGTGCTTTGGAGAATAGCTTGACTCCCTCTTCTTTGTGGTAGCCCCTGAGATATTGGAACACTGCTATCATGTCACCCCTCACCCTTCTCTTCATTAAACTACACATATCCAATTCCAGCAACCGTTCCCTATATGTTTTAGCCTCCAGTCCCCTAATCATCTTGGTTGCTCTTCTCTGTACTCTTTCTAGAGTCTCGACATCTTTTTTACATCGTGGTGACCAAAACTGCATGCAGTATTCCAGGTGTGGCCTTACCAAAGCATTGTAAAGTGGTATTAATACTTCATGTGATCTTGATTCTATCCCTCTGTTAATGCAGCCTAGCACTGTGTTGGCTTTTTTGGTAGCTTCAGCACACTGCTGGCTCATATTGAAGTGATCGTCTACTAGGACTCTGAGATCCCTGTCACAGTTACTACTATTGAGCAAGGTACCACTTATACTATACCTGTGTGTTGGTTTTTCTTGCCTAAATGGAGAACCTTACTTTTTTCAACATTGAATTTTATTTTGTTAGATAATGCCCAATGCTCAAGTCTTTCAAGATCCTTCTGTATCTTAAACCTATCTTCTGGAATGTTGACTATTCCTGCCAGCTTGGTGTCGTCTGCAAATCTGATGATTTGGTCAAAGAATGCAATAAGATTTGTCTGGCATGATCTGTTTTTGACAAACCCATGTTGGCTTTTAGTAATGACTTTGGTTGGTTTCTGAAATATTCATTACCAGGCTAAGTAACATCTTCAACAGTGTTTAGGCGATGTCAGTGTCAGTATTTGGTTTATAAACAGAATATTGACACTGACATCCCCTAAACTCTGCTGAAGATGTTACTTAGCCTGGTAATGAAATGTTTGGAAACCAACTTACAAGCTCAGAGAATGAACCTTCACCCTCATCCTACACCTGATATAGATATTCACCACTATTGCAAAGGAGTATTATGTATTTTGCCATCTTGAGTTAAAATAAAGTCAGGAAAAACAATTTAATAAAGAAATATGGAAAATACCTGGTTAAATGTCTTTGGCCACCTAATGGCAGCCACAGAAACACTGAACACTTGGTCTTTGGGGGCTCTGAGATCAAATTTTCCCACTTTGACTCGATGTAGACTTAGATTTTGGAATGTGATCCAGTTGATAATATCAAATCCTGCTTCTAGGTTCCTGTTCTGATCAAAGGAAATCATTTCCCCAACGCTGTTATTAAATGAGACTTTTCGTAGATAGTGGTGGAACTAAATTGACAGTGGAACAAAAAGAAATAAGTGATAAAGCTATACAAAAATTATACAAATACTGTAATATCTTTTAAGGTGAGTGTATTTGAGGTCAGAATTAGCTTTAGCTAGGCAAATTAAGGGATGTGGTGGCTCAGTGGGTTAGGACGCTGAACTTGTCGATCGGAAGGTCGGCAGTTTGGCGGGTCAAATCCCGAGTGCTGTGTAACAGAGTGAGCGCCTGTTACTCGTCCCAGCTTCTGCCAACCTAGCATTTCGAAAGCACGTAAAAATGCAAGTAGAAAAATAGGGACCACTCCGGTGGGAAGGTAACAGTGTTCCGTGCGCCTTTGGCATCTAGTCATGCCAGCCACATGACCACGGAGACATCCTCGGACAAGCGCTGGCAATTGGGCTTTGAAACGGAGATGAGCACTGGCCTCTAGAGTCAGAAACGACTAGCACAAATGTGCGGGGGAACCTTCACCTTTACCTTTAGGCAAATTATCAATAATTGCAATTCAACATCACAATTCACCTGATGTGGTATTAATGGTAAAAATTACCTATAATATAAAAAATATAAGCACAATATAGTCAAACCAAGAACATCATTAATTATAACATTGCACATTATACCAACAGAAACGTAATAGAAAAAAGAAATAGTAAAAGAAATGAATCAATCTTAGTAACCAAAATAGTTATCTATTATAGTAACTAGCTTGAATTGAAAAAAATTTAATTAAGTGGAGAAAAACAAAATAATGGCACTGGAGATGATAAGAGAGCCAATGAGAGATGATAAGAGAACCAATGCCTTCCTGTCTCTTATTCAGACTCAACCATAATACATACAGTTAGGCTACCCATTAAATTAAGTTCATTTCCCCAATTATTGTTATAATTTGCATTTAATGGGAAAAGTTATGCTTTGGGACATTTTTACATAGACAGTAAACTATTAAAGAACATCCAACCACATGTTGGAGGCTGAAGAACATAATCTTGTGTTTATGTATTCAGGATATTACCTGCCACATTTGTTGATTCAAGAGCTTCTTTTGTCCTTCCTCTGACATAATTCTGTTTTTCAATATTGATGATCTCATAAAGTTCAGTGCATAGGCCACAGCATAAGCTGCATTGTAGACACTATAGCTATGGGAGGATATGGTCATGTCAAAAACTGATTTGGGAAGAGCCCCTAGCTTCTCTTCCCCCGTACAGTGATTCCAAACATTGTCCTCTTTGAAGGAAGTTGGGAAGGAACAATCAAATGCCTGTTTCCAAAAGTCCTTAATAAAACCATCTCTGGTTTCCACATAAGGGTTTCTCATCTGAAGAAAATTGTGGAAGCCTACCAGCTCTTTGGACTGAGTTGCAAAGGCTAAGGAACCATGAAGTATATCTATGTCCCAATATCGTTGCAAAGGAACAGATGTAAACTCCATCTGGGCTGTCATCATCCACAGTTTACCATTTGTCTTGCTAGGAATATCTTCAAGTTCTGAAATTCTGGGAAACATTCTCAAAACGACCATAGTGTGAATTTCCCCATGCAAGACTACAACATTGACAGTGCTATCACTTATCAAGAGGTACAGTTTGACCCATGACTCTACCATTTCATGAATGCCAGTTTTAAAATAAAGAGGTGGCAATGGTTCTATGAAATCAAAGCAAATACCTTCTTGGGAAAACTTTGGAAGTTCCTTTTGTACAAACCTGAGCCCATTGTCATCCTCTATAAAAATAATACCAATCCAGGTCCATGTGAAAAGCAAAAGCAGCTGCAGCATCCCCACATATTGTTGCTTTATATTAGGGAACATCCATTGGAAGAAGACTTGTTGAGATGGTTCATTAATCAGAGGAGAAGAACCATATCCAAGCTATAAAGAAAAGAAAGACTAGGTAGATAGGATGAATGTAGGTAAACATTTATTGTCCAAAGGAAGAATATTCACGAAGAAGAAGAAGAAGAAGAAGAAGAAGAAGAAGAAGAAGAAGAAGAAGAAGAAGAAGAAGAAGAAGAAGAAGAAGAAGAAGAAGAGGAAGAAGAAGAAGAAGAAGAAGAAGAAGAAGAAGAAGAAGAAGAAGAAGAAGAAGAAGAAGAAGAAGAAGAAGAAGAAGAAGAAGAAGAGGAGGAGGAGGAGGAGGAGGAGGAGGAGGAGGAGGAGGAAGAAGAAGAAGAACCAAGTCCTGTTAGGGTGAAGATTGACTTACACCCCCCCCTCCCATTTTGCTTATTTTGATACACACACAAACCAACACACGACTCTCAGACACTCCTGGCAGATGTTGCTGTTCTCAAATATTGTACCTTCCATCCAATCTCCCAATTATCTTTGCACAACATTGCCTGTATTTTTTAAAAATACCACTCCAAACACCTAAAGGAAGAATTCCTAATGTCAGTAAACTATGGGTATTAATATTATGTGGTATAGCTGTGTGTGTGTGTGTGCGCGCGCGTGCGTGCGTACATGCATACATTTCTGTCTATTCTCATTCAGGTTTCATAGGTTTATCAGCAGGGATGATCTGTATCTTTCCACTATCAAAATTTGCACCTCACAACCCAATCAATAGAAAATGTATCAGCCCAAGACACATTCCAATGAATATTAAAATCTTCTGCATTGTGAACTATATTTTTTTAAATGCCAGGGTGGCTGGCATTAATTTAATTTTGTTACCAATACAGGATCTGGACATTCACTCCAGATTCTATTTCCTCATGTTTAACTCATCTTTCAAAATTATGGAAATCTACTAATGAGATTCCTAGGGTATCACTTTTTAAGGTGCTATTCCAGTATTTTTATACATTCTGTTACAAATTATCTACTGATCTATAATGTTTATACAAATTATTACACATACAAATTGCATCAAGTCTAAAGGGACACAGTTTAGGTTTCTTCAGGCATTAAACACTATGTGCACTTCTTACCTGCGGTATCTTGTAATTGCTCAGAATAGTTGCCATAAAGGAACTAACATCTGAATCTGGTCCCCCAATGGCTGCAATGATATTATCTTTACTATCACACTTGTAGTTCGGGATGAAGTTGCTCCATGTGGAGAGAAGCTCCAGTGAGGCGAGGTAAGTCCAACTTGCAACAAAATGGCTGTTATAGATGTGGAAGCCCAGGGAGATATTGGGTAATATTTGAGGATTTCCATTAATCTCCATTATGGCAAACGCAAAGGCCAGGGTGTGTTGGTAAATCTGAAACACAAATCTGCAGTGTGATTTACATGCTGAATGATGTCAGAAACGTGCTAAATTTTCTTCCAAACATGTAGGCCATACAATCAGAGATGCCTTAAAATATCACTTTATCTGGAAGCCATGAGAAGACTCATTCCCATTTGGACCATTCAAACCTAAACTTTCTATTGTTTTTTTTATTTATTTGCATTTTATGCATCTTATGTGTGTGTGGGGTGGTGGGGGTGGTGAGGCCCCTCAAGTGTCTATGTATTTTCAGAGTTCCTTATGAAATTATCTTATAGTCACAAGACAGGTTACCAAAACTGATGGTGGATATCCATCTGAGATAGGCAGCTGATAATTGGCAGACAAATAACCAGTACCATCTGATTTCTTTTTAAGAAATTGCTCAAATAGCGAAGGAGTTGAATCTTTTCATGTGGAATATTTCTTGCACTTGGTATTGTGAAAGGACCAGAGGGCAGGACAAGAAACAAAGGATGGATACTAATCAAGGAAAAAAGCAACCTGGGATTAAGGAGAAACTTCCTACAGTAACAGTGAGGACAATTAACCAGTGGAACAGCTTGCCTCCAAAAGTTGTGGGTGCTTCATCACTGGAGGTTTTTAAGAATAGACTGAAGACCACCAAGGTCCCTTCCAGCTCTATTCTAAGATTCTAAATATTATGTGGAGTATATTATATCATTCCAACTACTTTCTCCTATATGTATCTTATGACTATATTACTTTATTGTTTGCATGTACACTGAGACCTTATGCACCAGATACAAATTCCTTGTGTGTCAAATCATACTTGGCAAGAAAGAAAGAAAGAAAGAAAGAGAGAGAGAGAGAGAGAGAGAGAGAGAGAGAGAGAGAGAGAAAGAAGGAAAGAAAGAAAGAAAGAAAGAAAGAAAGAAAGAAAGAAAGAAAGAAAGAAAGAAAGAAAGAAAGAAAGAGTAGTTGGATGTCTGAATACCTCAACAGGAATGTTCATCTATATACTCATGGAATAACAGCTAAACTAAGGCTAATGTAAAATAGTAGTTATGCTAGCACATGATTCTCTCCCATTTTTCCTTCCTTGGTGGAATTGTCTGCTTAAAATAACAATACAATTTGTGGCGAGAAACCCTTTTAGATAAAATGCTACAATTAAGCAAAATCTTGGCTTACCCAATCTCATCTAGGAGGTTTTGAGATGGATGCTGATTGAAATTCACAGGGTCAGAAAATGTATAGACTTGAGAAATAATACCAGCAATGCTGAGGTCTCCTGGCTGATAATACCGGTGACTTATTGGCAGAGGGTAATAGAAATTGCAAGTAGCAACTGGGACACCAGACATGGTCTGAGGCAGTAGCAGTAATATCAGAAACAGAAAGGGTAGCATTAGATAGAAACATCTTTTTGTGGACATCAGAGCTTATAAGGATTTCTGGATGATTTAGTGTCTTCTCACGCTCTCACGCTTTCCACTAGGTATGTTCAGGGAAAGATTACTGAGCAGACTGTGTTGGATTCCTTTCTTGAATGGCAAGACATATTTTAATGGTATATTTTGATAATAGCTTCTCTCGTGTATCAAAGTATATTGGTTGTCCTTTGGGAAATGAAGTAGAAGATACCATTCTCAGGATAATAATTATGTGGGAGATAATCTCCTTTGCAAAATTACTAGTTCTTTGCAATATCATAGATGAAAACAACTTGACTGCATATTTCAATAGGTTTTTCCTTTTTCCTTGTGAATATATTATCATGAAACTGAAGTTATTTGAAGTAGGAATGATCTCTGTCTCTCTCTTTCTCTCTCTCTCCCACTTCCTTTCTCCTTCCCTCCCTCCCTCTCTCCAGGGTCCCTAGGGATTGAAAAGGTCAAAGTGGCACCTTAACTATTTTTGTTCTATTTTTGTCTATTGAAGGGACTTTCACCTATACTCATGGAGTACCAGCCAAAAGTATTACTATTATTGCTACTTCTTCTACTACTACTACTGCCACCATTACAAGTGTAAAATAGTGTCCCACACTTATGCTAACAGGGAAAGTAGCATAAAATATTTCCTCTGATTGTACATCCGTTTGGCACCTTTATCTGTGAAAGGGTGAGAAAACAATACACAGAATCCAGTATACAAAATATCAAACCGTCTAAAAAAATAAAACTCACTACAGTTTCAATAAATAAAGGAATGTCAAAATAAATGCAATTGAGGTGTGGACATGAACAGTAAAAAAAAACTTACGAGAATTTATGAACTTTTTTCTCATAGTACCTACACTGGTTATTCCCAATATTTCATTGCAAAACAGGGTGAATTCAAGGCCACTCTTCTTAAATGATGCAAGGCAATGCAGTGAATTTCCATTCGCAGATTTAATGTACAGGAAATTCTTAAATGATGAGCAGTATTTATAGTAATAATTATACATAGCATTTATACAAATATTGTCATAGCTGTGGACTTAATGAATGAGGGATATAACATACTAACAATGAAAATAACAATCTGATTAATTGTGATCTAATAGATTTATTATAGTCCATCTGATGACAGAGGATTTAACTTCTATTTAATAGCTTGCCACAAATAATGTCTGCAGTTAATCTGGGACACTCCAGTTGAAGATGTGGAGGAAGAGGGAAAGTAAGAGGAAGACAGAGGGAGTTGTCTCTTTTGATAAAGGAAGTATAAGAACCTTTCCCATACATGCTCTCTCAATCAAATAATACCTCAAGCGCCACCTACTTGAGATAACAAAAATGCTATGATTAACAAAAATCTTGGCTTACTTAATCTTACCCAGACGGTCATGAGATGGATGCTAACTGAAAGTTACAGGGTCAAAAAGTGTGTAGACTTGAGAAATAATTCCAATAATAATGAAGTTCTCTGTCTCATAATAACAATGACTTGATGGCAGAGTGTAATAGGTATTGCATGCAGCAACTGGGACATGATGTAGGTTGAGGAAGTAACAGTAATATCAGGACAACAAAGAGTGGCATTAGGTAAAGTTCTTCTGGACATCAGTTGCTGTTTTTTGTATCCTTAAAATGTTCTAGCTGACTTTAGAAGGTTATTAGTCAAATTAATTAATAAAAAATCCCCAGGTCTGTGGGGCAAACACATCTAGAAGGACTGAGGTCTACATTTCTACACACAGAGTGGAGTTTGTCAATTGTCAGTTTTTAGACAATTTGACATTCTGAGTGTGAGTTTGGTGTTATTATTGTTGGTGGGATTTTTGGACAATTATGGATCTCTGCACCCACCACAGAAGACACCAAAAATCTCAAAGGGAACCTTTATTTTTAGCTGACAACAAGTTTCTATTCTTTAACAATTGTTTCTGTTTACACTCCTCAAAATTTTGTTCAGCAATTATACCTCTTAAGTATGATAACTCATTGAATCTTATATTATAGTTTCAGAGAGAAAGATGGTTCATCTGCTCAAAGCTCTCCCAATTAAAAATTTTGTCCACATTTTGTGGTAGAATATTTTGTTTACTACACTGTAGGCATGGTTGAATGGAGACACATAGAACTTCATATATTTTATTATTACATTTAAGCCCAGCCATTCTGTTTTAAAAAGTTTTTAAGGAAGCTATCAATGTGACTCTAGAGTGGTTTTGTCACTCATCTCAATCACATTGCCTACCAAGCTGATTTCCATAAATCATTTTATGAGGGTTTTTCGCATGAGTTGTTGCCTGTTATTCAGCTCAGGTCTTATCAAGATGATGTAGAGTTTGGGGAAGAAAATGAGGGTCAGTAACCCAACACTTGAGGCTAAGATGGAGAAGATCTCCACAGCCACTGTGTATTTCCCTTTGGTGCTCTGGTAGGCTGGAACAAAAGAGATCCAGACACTGCAAAAGAGCAGCATGCTGAGGGTGATAAATTTGGCTTCATTGAAACTGTCTGGGAGGTTCCTACCAAGGAAAGCCACTGTAAAGCTGATCATAGCCAAGAGACCAATGAAACCAAGGAGACAATAAAACAAGGCAGGAAAGCCTTCATTGCACTCCAGGACTATTTCTGTAGGCAGTGAGTGCATATCAAGGTCTGGGAAGGGAGCAGAGCTCACCAGCCACATGGTACAAAGAGTAGTTTGAACAACAGAGCAGGAAGGCACTATGAAGAGGGCCAACCTGTTCCCTACCCATGACCTCATCTTAGAATCTGGCCTGGTGGCCATGAAAGCTAAGACCACAATGAGGGTTTTGGCCACCACACAAGAAACTGCTAGAGAGAAGATGATGCCAAAAGTAGTTTGGCGAAGGAGACAGGTTGCTGTCTGAGGCCGACCAATGAAAAGCAAAGGGCAGAGAAAGGAAAGCAGAAGGGAGACCAGGAGGGTGTAGCTGAGGCCCTTGTTGTTGGCCTTAACTATGGGGGTATTCTTGTGCTGGACGAAGACTGCAAGGACCAGAGCTGTGATGGAAGAAAATAAAAGAGCAAAAATGGTCAAGGTGATCCCCAAAGGTTCTTGAAACGATAGGAAGCTGATCTCTTTTGGAATGCACTGATCCTGGGCTTTGCTGGGATAGTGATCCTCTGGACACTGGTAACAAGAATCCATGTCTGAAAAGGGGGAAAAAGTCTCTTTGGCACAGAAAAAGTCAAAAAAGTAGACCAAGATCAGAAGATATGGAGAGAACTGGCCCATAGAATCACCAGAGGTGGAGATGACTAAATGGGTAACATCCCCCCTCCTCCTCCTCCTCATCCCCTAACAACGGTATTTTCATGGGACATAATTCAGAACCTAACACCCATTTCTTTATTTCCTTTTCATTCATTAGGTTTCTATCCCACTTTTCCTTCAGATGTTCTAGGCAACACATCTACCCCTCTGTTGTCTTGCTTTCTCTAAAAAAACAAGCTTGTGGCATATGTTGAATTGAGAAAATGACAGGGCCAAAATCAACAGTGAACATTCATGATAAACTGTGGAGAGACTTATGTGAGCTCAGCCGCAAAAACTAACACACATTTTATCCTCCTTAGAACTCTTCCTCAAGTATTATGTGTCTCAACAACCTAAGGATATTCCAAGTCAGGTTTCAAAGAAGGTAGTCTGAAAACTGTTCTACCAATTTTAATGAAAACATTCTCTTCTAAAACTTGAACTTTTCTGTAACTCTCACCCCATTCTGAAAAATCTCTACACAAAGAACATTACAATTTGTTATGATTCCTATGGAGTTTATGGAAATACAAAATCTAAGGTCCATAACTGGAAAAATCCCTGCATTTGTCTTCCTTGTCCATTTTATAATATCCTACCAGGGGGAAAATTCTAACTCTTTCCCACATTAATAGAAAATATGAATCCCATTTTTCTGATCTCTGGTCTGGATAAAAAATTGGGCCCAATACTTGCCCCCCGAGGAATCCACCAAGGAGAGCAAATGATGAAAAGAATGATGCATTTATATGTGTGGAATGACATCACCAACATAGAAAAAGAGGACAGAGCTTGCATCACAATGGAGCAACACAGTCCTATTTCTATTTGGCCTGCTTTTTACCCAAAGAATTGTAATACTATTACCATCACCACTGAATTAAAACTTGGTAGGCATTGTGCCTTACCTGTCCAGTTCGACACTTTTTCTTGTGGGCATGGAAGGCAATCATAACAACAAAATGGCTTTCCTTCCTTCTTGATCTTTCTGTGACCTTTAGAGCAGGGTTCATTACACAAAGAACGAGGCTGTACCTGTGTGTAATGGGAAGTCACAATTGCTTTAACTATTCAATAGCAAAACCTATTGAACAAATGGTAAAGTACAATACTTGAATCTTGGATTGAAGCTGTATAACTTTATTTCTAATTGGACAGCCAGAGTAATAGCTTGGGAAGTAATGTTCACATATCTTTTTTAAAAAAAGTTCTTATTGACTAAATACAAAAATCAAAGAAAAAGGTAAAGCATACACAAATGTATAATAGAAGAAAAAGAAAGAAAGAAACAGGGCATATATTGTCAAGCATAAATATATAAAACATTCTAACAGCAGGCACTGGGCACTCTAAAACCATATTTATTATTCTAATAAATAGAAGTCACCCTTGTGATCTGCATCCATAGTAAAGAAAAACTCCCATTTCTAGATGCCCTAACCATCAAAATTGAGAAACTACAAGCAAGTCACATAGCACTGCAGAAACTTGACCATACAGATGTCCAGCTACATAAAGACTCCAATCATCATCCCAGTCAAAAGAGAAGCATGATCAAAATGGTACACAACCATGCCAGATGTATCTGCAAGTTTAAGAAATTATCTAAGGAATTAAGAAACCTTAATCAGGCTCTATATGCTAATGGATGCTTCACTAATGAGATTGGCTGAGTATGACACCTAAGTAGGAGAATAATAATAAATACATCCATGGAGAAACCATTCCCAATAGGAACTGTATTTCTCCCCTACATAGAGGTCATTTACCAAATAGGAATTTTTTTAAAGAAAGCACCACCTTAAAATCTTCTACAAGTTGGTTGCAAATGCAAATTTACTACTTTAGTAGCCTCTTCTATCCACATTTTTGTAAGTAAAAACATTCAAGGATTGAAAACCATTAGCTGTTCAGGCCAACCTATATGTTTGTCCTTTCAGATACCTGTAATTGGAAGGTCCTTTAATCAAGATATTTCAATCAATCAATCAATCAATCAATCAATCAATCAGAATAGAGCTGGAAGGGACATTGGAGGTGTGCTAGTTGAACCCCCTGCTGAAGCAGGAGACCCTATACCATTTCAGATAGGTGGGTATCCAGTCATTTCTTAAAAACCTCCAATGATGAAGCACCCACAACTTCTGAAGGCAAGCTGTTTCATTGATTAATTGTCCTCACTGTTAGGAAGTTTCTCCTTAATTCCAGATTTCTTCTCTCCTTGATTAGTTTCCATCCATTGTTTTTTGTCTTGTCTCCTGGTGCTTTGGAAAATAGATTGACCCCCTCCTCTTTGTGGCAGTCCCTCAAATACTGGAATACTGCTAATCATGTCCCCCCAGTTCTTCTTTTCATTAAGCTGTCATCTACCATTATTGTTAAGTAGTGATTCTCTGAGTGAAAAGCAATTTTAAAATCTTTGCAGAAGGATACATAGCTCTCAGATGTACATATATAATCTATATATAAAATGGACACCCACTGAAGTCCTCAAAAGATGATCTCTCAGAATACTCAGTCATTAAACTATTTAGAATCTTTTCAAATCAATTTTGGTTATATAGATACTGTATATGGAATAAGCATCAATTAATTGACTTATCCTAAGAGGGCAATATGGCTACTTTACTATTTATATTCTGAACGTGGAACAGAGGAAACAATGAGATGGACTGCAGACTGTAGACAGAATATACCTGGTTAAATATCCTTGACCATCTGATGGCATCAACAAAAAGACTAAAAGCATTGTCTTTGGGAGCTCTGAGATCAAATGTTCCCACTTTGACTTGATGTAGTGTTTTGTTTGGGAATGTGATCCAATTGATAATATCAAATCCTACTTCCAGGTTCCCATTTTGATCAAAAGAAATCATCTGCCCAACACTGTTGTTAAATGAGCCTTTTCTGAGATAATGGTGGAGCTAAAATGAAAGTGGAAAAAAGCAATAAAGCTATGCAAATGTAATATAACATATTATAATATAAACAATATAACAAAAAGGCTATTTCACAGGATTGTATTAGTAATGCCTAATCAAACTATCAACATTCATAATTAATAATATAATTAACCAGGTGCTTATTATTAGTGCTTACAATATGTCAACAATTTAAACATGAAGTCAAATCAAGCAAGAACAATGAGGATGAGGAGGATGAGGAGGAAGATTATACATTATAAATACATATATGTTACCTATATGTAAGGGTGTAGGTCTATACATATGTTGTATATAGTATGTTTTAAATGTGTGTTATGCATGTGTACACTTGAGTGCAAGGAACTAAATTTCATTTTTAATGTGTGCCATTGTGCCCACAGGAAAAAAATGACAATAAAGGGAAGAAGAAGAAGAAGAAGAAGAAGAAGAAGAAGAAGAAGAAGAAGAAGAAGAAGAAGAAGAAGAAGAAGAAGAAGAAGAAGAAGAAGAAGAAGAAGAAGAAACTTAAAGCACCAAGATAACATTTTGTTGTTGTTGTTAGCTGCGAAGTCGTGTCCGACCCATCGCGACCCTATGGACAATGTTCCTCCAGGCCTTCCTGTCCTATACCATCTTCTGGAGTCCATTTAAGCTCACGCCTACTGCTTCAGTGACTCCATCCAGCCACCTCATTCTCTGTCGTCCCCTTCTTCTATTGCCCTCAATCTTTCCCAGCATTAGGCTCTTCTCCAGTGAGTCCTTCCTTCTCATTAGGTGGCCAAAGTATTTGAGTTTTAGCTTCAGGATCTGGCCTTCTAAAGAGCAGTCAGGGTTGATCTCCTCTAGGACTGACCGGTTTGATCGCCTTGCAGTCCAAGGGACTCGCAGGAGTCTTCTCCAGCACCACAGTTCAAAGGCTTCAATTCTTTGGCGCTCAGCCTTTCTTACGGTCCAGCTTTCACTGCCATACATTGCAACTGGGAAGACCATAGCCTTGACTATACGCACTTTTGTTGACAGGGTGATGTCTCTGCTTTTTAGTGTGCTGTCTAGATTTGCCATTGCTTTCCTCCCAAGGAGCAAGCGTCTTTTAATTTCTTGGCTACAGTCCCCATCTGCAGTGATCTTGGAGCCCAGGAAAATAAAATCTGTCACTACCTCCATTTCTTCCCCATCTATTTGCCAGGAATTGAGAGGGCCGGATGCCATGATCTTGGTTTTCTTAATGTTTAGTTTCAACCCAAGTTTTGCACTCTCCTTCTTCACTCGCAACAAGAGGCTCTTTAGTTCCTCTTCACTTTCTGCCATTAGAGTGGTATCATCTGCATATCTTAGGTTGTTGATGTTTCTTCCGGCAATCTTAATTCCAACTTTTGATTCATCTAGCCCTGCCTTTCTCATGATGTGCTCTGCATATAAGTTAAATAGGCAAGGCGACAGTATACAGCCTTGCCGGACTCCTTTCCCAATTTTGAACCAATCAGTGGTTCCGTGTCCAGTTCTCACTGTTGCTTCTTGGCCCGCATATAGGTTTCTCAAGAGACAAATAAGATGGTCTGGTATGCCCATCTCTTTAAGGACTTGCCACAGTTTGTTATGATCCACACAATCAAAGGCTTTAGCATAGTCAATGAAGCAGAAGTAGATGTTTTTCTGGAACTCCCTAGCTTTCTCCATGATCCAGCGTATGTTGGCAATTTGATCTCTAGTTCCTCTGCCTTTTCGAAATCCTGCCTGTACTTCTGGTAGTTCTCGATCCACATACTGCTGGAGTCTAGCTTGTAGAATTTTAAGCATAACTTTACTAGCATGAGAAATGAGTGCAATGGTGCGATAGTTTGAACATTCTTTGGCACTGCCTTTCTTTGGAATTGGAATGTAAACTGATCTTTTCCAATCCTGTGGCCACTGTTGAGTTTTCCAAATTTGCTGGCAAATTGAGTGTAGCACTTTTACTGCATCGTCTTTTAAGATTTTGAATAGCTCAGCTGGAATACTGTCACCTCCACTAGCTTTGTTGTTGCTCAGCTTTTCTAAGGCCCACTTCACTTCACATTCTAGGATGTCTGGCTCGAGGTCAGTGACCACCTCATTGTGATTATCAGGGACGTTAAGCTCATTCTTGTATAGTTCTTCTGTGTAATTTTGCCACCTCTTCTTAATCTCTTCCGCCTCTGTTAGGTCCCTGCCATTTTGGTCCTTTATCATGCCCATTTTTGCATGAAATGTTCCTTTCATCTCTCCAATTTTCTTGAAAAGATCTCTGGTTCTCCCTATTCTATTGTTTTCTTCTATTTCTTTGCACTGTTCATTTAAGAAGGCATTCTTATCTCTTCTAGCTAGTCTCTGGAATTCTGCATTCAATTGGGCGTATCTTTCTTTTTCTCCCTTGCCTTTCGCTTCCCTCCTTTCCTCAGCTATTTGCAAAGCTTCCTCAGACAGCCATTTTGCTTTCTTGCATTTCCTTTTCTTTGGGATGGTTTTGGTTGCTACCTCTTGTACAATGTTGCGAACCTCTGTCCATAGTTCTTCAGGCACTCTGTCTATCAGATCTAATTCCTTAAATCTATTTGTCACCTCTACTGTATATTGAACAGGGATATGATTTAATTCATACCTGACTGGCCTAGCGCTTTTCCCTACTTTCTTTAATTTAAGCCTAAACTTTGCAACAAGAAGCTCATGGTCTGAGCCACAGTCAGCTCCTGGTCTTGTTTTTACTGACTGTATAGAGCTTCTCCATCTTTGGCTGCAGAGCATATAGTCAATCTGATTTCTGTGTTGACCGTCTGGTGATGTCCATGTGTAAAGCCGTCTCTTGGGTTGTTGGAAAAGAGTGTTTGCTATGACCATCGTATTCTCTTGACAAAATTCTATCAGCCTGTGCCCTGCTTCATTTTGTACTCCAAGGCCAAACTTGCCTGTTATTCCAGTTATCTTTTGGCTTCCTACTTTAGCATTCCAATCCCCCATGATGATAAGGACATCATTTTTGGGTGTTAGTTCTATAAGGTGCTGTAGGGCTTCATAGAACCGGTCAATTTCATTCTCTTCAGCACCGGTGGTTGGGGCATAGACTTGGACTACTGTGATATTGAATGGTTTGCCTTGGATTCGAACTGAGATCATTCTGTCATTTTGAGGATTGTATCCCAGTATTGCTTTTCCTACTCTTTTATTGACTATGAAGGCTACTCCATTTCTTCTGAGGGATTCTTGCCCGCAGTAGTATACCTGATGGTCATCTGAATTAAATTCACCCATTCCTGTCCATTTTAGTTCGCTGATACCTAAGATGTCGATGTTTAGTCTTGTCATCTCTTGTTTGACCACGTCCAGCTTTCCTTGATTCATGGATCTTACATTCCAGGTTCCTATGGAGAAAAAATCTTTACAGCATCGGACTTTCCTTTCACCACCAGACACATCCACAGCTGAGCGTCCTTTCGGCTTTGGCCCAGTCACTTCATTCTTTCTGGCGCTACTAGTACTAGCCCTCTGCTCTTCCCCAGTAGCATATTGGATACCTTCCGACCTGAGGGGCTCATCTTCCAGCGTCATATCGTTTTGCCTTTTGGTACTGTCCATAGGGTTTTCATGGCAAGGATACTGGAGTGGGTTGCCATTTCCTTCTCCAGTGGATCACGTTTTGTCAGAACTCTCTGCTATGACCTTTCCGTCTTGGGTGGCCCTGCACGGCATAGCTCATAGCTTCATTGAATTACGCAAGCCCCTTCGCCACGACAAGGCAGTAATCCGTGAAGGGGCAAGATAACATAACTAACTTTAATTAAAAGATCTGAGCAAAGAGACAAACCAAGATTCTTGTATCAGATATCAAATAGTGTTCCTAGCTGTCTACTATAACTATAAGAGTTAGAGTTCTCATAAAAATAAACTCTGTTCCTGTGGTCTTCCTTGCAATTATTTCAACAGCAACATCTTATGCATTTTGACATACTTAGATATTAGCTGTGTCATTTGATTTGGCAATTTCATGTGGGTGAATTCACTGGAGAAAGGGATTATACTTGGAAGATTTAAAGGTAAAAGTAAACCCGGCCACCAAAGAACATGATGGCTGGACATCATCAAACCTGACACCAACAAGAGTGTTGAAAAACTGAAAGAAGTAATTCAATATTAGAATATGTTGAGAAGCCTGCCTCATAGAATCGCCAAGACTTGGACACAACTGAATGGATAACATCATCATCATAATGTAATAGATAATGTTAATATTATAAAGTGAAGAGTTCAGTGTATGTAGACAAGCATTCATGAGAGTGGGAACCTAACTTATGACAATTTCCCTCCATTTGTGATTTCAAGACATTACCTGCCAAAGCATTGAATTCAGAACATTATTGTGTCCTTCCTCTGATAAAGTTCTGTGTTTCAGCATTGATGACTTCATGGATTTGAATGCATGGACTACAGCATAAACTGCATTGTAGACACTGTAGCTGTGGGGAGTTATGCTCATGTCAAAGACAGACCTAGGAAGATCCTCTAGCTTCTCCTCCCCACTGCAGCGATTCCAAACATTGTCCTCTTTGAATGAAGTTGGGAAGGAACAATCAAATGCCTGTCTCCAAAAGTCCTTAATAAAACCATCTCTAGGTTCCATATTAGGGTTTCTCATCTGAAGAAAATTGTGGAAACCTATCACTTCCTTTGACTGGGTTGCAAAAGCTAAGGAACCATGAAGGATATCTATATCCCAAGATTGCTGAAAGGGAACAGAAGTGAATTCTATTTGTGCCACCATCATCCAGACTTTACCTGTCTTCATTTGTTTATCTTCAACTTCCAAAATTCTGGGAATCATTCTCAAAAAGATTGTAGTGTGAATTTCACCATGTAAAACCACAACACTGGCAATGCTATCACTTATCAAGACATACAGTTTGACCCAGGATTCCATCATTTCATGAATGCCAGTTTTGAAATACACAGTTGGGAATGGTTCTATAAAGTCAAAGCAGATACCACGCTGGGAAAACTTGGGAAGTTCCTTCTGTACAAACCTGAGACCATTGTCATCCTGTATAAAAATGATACCAATCCAGGTCCATCTGAAAAGCAAAAGCAGTTGGAGCATCCCTGTATAATGTTGGTTTCTATTAGGGAACATCCATTGGAAGAAGACTTGTTGGAATGGGTCATTAATCACAGGAGAAGATCCATATCCAAGCTACAAAGAAAAGAAAGACTAAGTAGGTATGATTTGTGTAGGTAAACTTTAAATGTCCAAAGGTTGGATATCCATCTTGTATTTTGGGAAATAATGGAAGATGAAAAGTGATGGGAATAAGTCTTGTTAGAATGGAGCTTGACTTTTCTCTATTTACCAAGAGTTTTCATTTGTTCTTCACTTCTTATTGCAATAACTACTCATATTCCACAAAATAATTGCCCAAGAATGGGAAAAGAGATGATTTGGTCAAATTAGGACTGTAACAGTAGATAGTAATCCTTTCAGTTTAGAGATGGGAAGGATGCAACAGGAATCGGTACTTTTTAAATATGTAGACTATATCAGTCAAGACCATTAACATGATCTGGAGAATGGTGCTATCATCAACCAGAAAGTTGTTTCTGAATTCTTTAAGACAGAATTGGAATATGTTCCTCTAAGGAATTAAATCATACCCTTTCTGGTAGAACTAGATGCTCAGCTTAGGAAAAGTTAGATTTAGCAAATAATTTGTGGTTTGCCAAACACCCCTATTTATCCAAATTCTATCATATTGCGGGAACGTGTTAACTTTGATGTGGAACCCATATTCCTTATTTCTGAGTACAGATAATCCTTGACTTAACACCATTTCATTGGTGACCATTTGAAGTTGCAAAGGCACTGAAAAAGTGACTTATGACTATTTTTCACAATTACTATCATTGCAGCATCCCTATGGTCACACGATCAAAATTCAGATGCTTGGCAACTGGTACATATTTATGACGGTTGCTATGTCCTAGAATCACGTGATCTTTTTTTGCAGCCTTCTGACAAGCAAAATCAATGGGGAAGCCAGATTCACTTAACCATGTTCCTAAATTAACCACTGCAGCCATTTTCTTAGCAACTATGGCAGAAAAAGGACATAAAATGGGGCAAAATTCACTTAACTGCAGCAGAAATTTTGGGCTCAATTATGGTCATAAGTCGAGGAGTACCTTAAATTAATTGCTTAGCTTGATTGTAATCTAATATTATTAAGAATAGTGAAGAGCCCATATGAAGTCAGTTTATAGTAGGTGAGGGTGAGGGAAAGTTATCTACTAAAGGAGTCAGACCAATTAGGAAAAATGGCATTTTAAGCCAATAAGTTATCATCTTCCAGTCCATAACCTGAATTGTCTGCATTCCTGTCTCAAATCAGAATTTTTTTGCATTGTTTCCTGCAGCTCCTTCTACTGTACAAGATTCCTATTTCTGTCCTGTAAAGAATTTGAGCCAATATTTTGCCTTCAAAAAGTTTTAAAGCCATGGGAACTAATTATCTTCTGCCAGTGCAAAAGAAATGTGATGGCTTTCATTGATCTAAGGGCTGGACACACTTGGCCAAAAATTCTATTCTATTCTATTCTATTCTATTCTATTCTATTCTATCCTATCCTATCCTATCCTATCCTATCCTATCCTATCCTATCCTATCCTATCCTATCCTATCCTATCCTATTCCATCCCATCCCATCTCATCCCATCCCATCCCATCCCATCCCATCCCATCCCATCCCATCCCATCCCATCCCATCCCATCCCACTCTACCTTACCCTACCCTACCCTCCTACCCTCTCCTAATTTTAATTCTATTGTGCATTCCATGTACCTTTCAAGTGGAAAATTACCCCATGGTATTTAAATGTGCTGACGTATTCTAATTTATGCCCTTCTATTCTCCGGGGATACTGCTTAGTGAAATCCAAAATTTTTGAATTATCAGAATTGAAAATCAAATAATTTTATCTGCAGTACATGAAGTACATACAAGATATTGCTATATTTGCTCTGTTCAGCCCAGAGGTTTGTGAAAATTATAGCATCAGAATCAGCATATAGAAGTATTTGCATTTTGTATTGTGATAAATTGGGTGCATGAATATCCATGTTTTGAAAAAGGCCTATCAATGAATTAATAGAGTGATTGAAAAGGGAAGGAGCAAGGACACATCCTTGTGGCACTCCTTTCTCCAAGTTTACTGTGCCAGAGAGGGTCCAATGGCTTAGATGCCATAAACAAATAGGAGTTTGATAACAAAGTCATGACCACTAAATGACAGCTTTAACTCCCCTCTGGTGGATGTTGTTGCTTTGAAATGTCTTTCCAGCCAACTCCCTGAACTTTTGCTTCCTATTGACAAGCTGAGGCCTTGGAACTTCTGCCTGCTCCAAACTATGACCCCTTCATGAATGAAGGCAAATATACATGTCCCAGGATAATGTGGCAAGATCCAATCTGGGTTGGTCACCAGGACCACAAGTCTAAGCTTTTGGACTTGTGCTGGAGCCCAGCTTCAAGGAACTTCCCCCTGGTAGAATGTGTCTATATCCCTGAGAATGGACTCCAGCACAAATCTGAAAGCCCGGAGGAGTAAACCTCTGGTCCTGATGATTGACTCAGATTGGACCTATCCCCCTTCCTCAGGACTCTAGGATGGATGCTGTGAAATGCTAATTCAAAATGACTTTGAAAACATTCTAGGTCAGGATTCATGTTTAATGCACAGAATAAACATCTTTAGGATGATGTCACCTTCTTTGTCCCAAATTAATAAAATTTCTTACTAAAAACAAAACAAGGGACTGCTAAGCTTGTAAGCCGCCCTGAGTCTTCGGAGAAGGGCGGGATATAAATGGAATTAAAATAAAAAATAAATAAATAAAGAGAGCCTCATCTGGCTTTTAAAATCTGATGCTCTGGATGTCTATCTTACCTGTGGTAACTTGTAGATGCTCAGAATGGTTGCCATGAAAACACAAGCTTTGGAGTCAGGTCCCCCAATCACAGCTACAGTAGTACTTTGGGCATCACATTTATAGTTTGGAATGAACCTGCCCCATGTGGAGAGGAGCTCCAATGAAGCAAGATAAGTTAAGCTTCCAGTGAAGTAGGCATTATAAATTTTGAAACCCAAGGAAATGTTGGGCAACATCTGGGTATCATCATTGATCTCCTTCACAGCAAAGACAAGAGCCAAGATGTGCTGGTAGGTCTGAGTCAAAAATCTGTAATGAGATTTACCTGTACCAGTGAATTGTCTCTACTTAAGAAGTTTAAAGCTTGCTAAATTCCTATTCGCTTAGTATATAGATATTGTATTTTGCAATATTACAGGATCATATCTGAGCAACTTCCTGATGAAACTCAGGAAAAGGTTCTCAACTATTTTCAACTGAAAACATGGGATCCAGCAAAACTCACTTTGTTTTGGTAGAACATCCATAGACTTTCTAAAGCATCAAGACAAAAGGGTACATTTTTCAAAACCTAGCATAAAAATGCATACATTTCAGTGAGGTGCATTTATATCTCCATCTAACTACCTTTGTCTAGAGGTTGATTCCAAATGCATGTTAGTGTTAACTTCCATTTTTAACAAGGGAACACCTGTGACAGAAAATAAGAAGTGACCTTGGGTATGAATGGAAATAGTTCTACCAACTGCATATCTTGGCAGGATATGTGATTTAGCCATGGACTGCATGCCCTACTCTTATAGATAGGGTTTCCATTAGTGGAACATCTTTGTTTTGAAATGTGAGTTTCCTCTTATTTTAGCCATCTTCCAAGAATTCTACTTGGTTGCAAATTCATCTTCTGCCACATGCTACATTCAACTCCCATCTTGATATTGTTAAGGATTATTTTACTGATTTATATTTTTAATAGATTTCAGTTGTCTTTCAATTCACAGTTCTTAATGAAAGGTGGGATATTTTTATAATGGAAATCTTACATCTTATGATTTATGGTTGTATCTTATGATTTATGATTTACCACTTTGTTGTTTATATATATACTAAGAGCTTATGCACCGGAGACTAATTCCTTGTGTGTAGAATCACACTTGGTCAATAAAGAATATTCCAAATAAATTAGTATCAATCTTCCTTGGATATTCAGGAAAATGAAAAAGGAACAATTCTTTTAAAATTATTATTATTATTATTATTATTATTATTATTATTATTATTATTATTATTATTATTATTAATCTGGTTTATATACCAAATTACTGTATTGTAAGTTACAGAAGAAGTATAATGAGAATGATTGTAATATGTTACAAAGAAGTGGGGCGGATGGAATGAGCTTCAGTAATATCCAACCATAGAAAATTTCATTGATCATGTTTCTTGGGAACATAATGTAAAGTGATGTGTTATTTGTTCACCTTTGCCTGAAGTCTCTTTCATTGGATGAATATTATAGCTCATTGAAACTTAAAGGATAGTATTCCCTCAGTTTTTGTTGATTGAAAAGTCATGGATACACTTGCTGCCCAAATCTAAGAAGAGACTTATCACCTGAACCATTTGATTAAGGTACCAATTGCTTACATGAGGTCATCAAGGACTTCAGAAGAGGGATGCCTTTTAAAGTTGAGAGGATTGGAAAACATGAAGCTTTGTGAACTAATGCCAGCTATGATGACATCCCCTGGCTGATAATATTTGTGGTTGATATTCCGTGGGTCACTGTTCATGCATTTAGCAACTGGAACATCAGATGATATCCAAGGAAGCTGTATGAGAATCCAGAGAATAAAGTTCATGATCTTGCATTTACATCTCCTTAACATCAAGTCACCTGTGTTTTTCCAGTCATTCAAGTGTTGGCATCCTTACATGGCCATCAATGTCAGTTTCATCAATACATTCAGAGCTCCCAATTGCTTTAAACTCCTTGGGCCAAATGTTCCAGCATAGATTAAGAAGAATCTCCAATCTTGATTCTGTTTTGCAAGTCATTACCAGAAAATCCCTTGTCATCTGGAGGAGTTGATGCTGATGCCAGGTAATCAGCATCAACTGGATAATTATGGGGAATTTAAACATATGCTTATCATTAGAAAATCTTTTACGTAGCAGAAGAAAATCATTTCCCAACCTATCATTTCAGCAAACCTTTCTCTTTTCCTAAGAAGTTTCAAAAGAATGCAACTTTCTAAAACAGGAGATAAGAGTGTTTAGCAGGAGTATTTCCATGTGGGGTCAAAATAGGCAAGATGACAAAAAAATGTTGCAAGGAAGCTCAAACTCTTTGGGGTTTGTTTTGAGAGATCACGTTTGCTATTCCTATATTTATTTCAGTTGAGTTTGTGGGGTTCCAATGTAGACTTGATTCAATAAGTATCAGTTCAGAATGTTTCTATTTTTTAAAAATCTCTGCTAAAGTATGATAATTCACTGATATTTTTTACATGTATTCATCCACCCTTATATCAGGAATATCAATTAATTGAGGGTTGCAAAGTTTAGTAGTTTAGACATAGAAACAATCATTTAGACAATATTGGTTCCCCATGACAGACTGTTGTGGTCTTAGGTATCCTGAGGATGCTTCAACTCAAAGGGGACTTTAATGTACCATATATTGATCTGCACACAAGGCATTTTTTACCACAATTGTTGTAAGCCAGAGTTATGTTCTACAAGATGGGTGGCCATAGATGTCTTTTAAATAAAATAAACAAAATTACACATACACCATGTGTGTTTATGATGTTCTAATCCAGGGGTGTCAAACTGCCAGCCCACGGGCCGGGTGCATCATGTTGTGATTCAGGGTCAGCCTGTGGGTTCGGCAGTTGGGTCGGATGACTCAGATGAGGGGGAGGAGGGGGGTGTTGAAGAACTTGCTGATGATGGCTTTGAGGCTCCGCAGAGCCCCCAGCCAGGCCCCTCCTACCTGGTGGAGACCCAGCTGTGTGAGCCTGACAGTGTGGATGAAGATGACCCACAGCTGGCCCTGTTCAAGGATGCCCGACGCAGGAGGCAGTCAAGTAGGAGCAAGCAGAGGAAGGCTGTGGGGCTTCTCGGAAGGAGGCAAAGAGAGGCCACGCCCTGAACTCTTTATAAAGGGAATGTTTGGGGAGGGCTGGTTTGCTGAAAGCAACCGCTCCGATAGTGTTTCAAAGCTCCTGTATCTTGGTATGTGTTTTGTTTGTTTTTGTAATAAATTTGGCAGACGTATTCCAGCCTCTTGCCGTTTATAAAGGGGTTGCCTTTTCTGCAAGGCCGGTAGCAGGCTGGTACAGAACACATCATGATGAAACTGTGGCCACCCAATTGCCGGCAATGGGGAAAAAGCTCCGATACGTCGCGTGATGTCACGTGATGTTGCGATTTTGACATGCCAGTTCTAATCTAATGATTACTTTAAAAGCCAACATAAATTATCCATATCTCACTAATAAGTTATATCCAAAGTGATGACTGATTCAAGACACATACTTAGAACACAGTATATTAGGATTGTAAGGGACCTTGGAGGTCTTCTAGTCCAACCCCCTGCCCATGGCAGGAGATCCTATACCATTGAAGATTTTCTTTGGGTTTGATGGGATGGGGTATATGTGATCATTAAAAAAACAGAATAACAGAACAGAATAATAGAGTTGAATGGTCATAATTAAATGTCATTAAGGAGTTCTGGATGACTTTAGTGCCCTCTCATAGTTTTTGCACTAGGAAAGATTGAGGACCCTTCAGGCAGTCATTCATGCCCTGGATGACACATGGTTTGACTATGACTGTGTGCTCTATATGGGGCTGCCCTTGAAAATATTATTTCAACTGGTCCAAATGCAGTGGTATAAGCAATGATGAACATGTTGTATGCTCATATGACACATCTGCTTCATGAATTGTACTAGGTGTCAGTTTTCTTCATGGTATGATTCAGGGTCCTGATTTCTACCCATAGAGCCAGTGGTGGGATTCAAATATGTGAAAAACTGGTTCTCTATGTGTATGCTGCTTCCAGAAGTCCATTCTGAGCCTGAGCAACAAAGAATTAGCTACCAGTTCTGCTGAACTGATGTGAACTGGCTGAATCCCACCATTGCATAGAGCCCTCCAGGACATGGGGCCTGATTATTTGAGGGATTGCCTATCCCCAACGCATTTGTCCAGCCAGCTCCTTCAATAAAACAATGACATTTTGGGGCCATGATTTAGTTCCAATTGGGTTTTTTTTGTCTGTGCCATTTTTAATCTCTCTCTCTCTCTCCCTCTCTCCCTCTCCCCCCCTCTCTCTCTCTCTCTCTGTGTGTGTGTGTGTGTGTGTGTGTGTTTCTTCTTGTTTATAAGCTACATAGGGCCACTGGAAATTGGGCAGCATATAAATTTAATTACACACACTTGCACATACATGCACACAGAGATACTCACATATATCACTGGTGTCCTCAGAATTAGGTTGGGTCAGAATACCAATATAGCAGTATGGGATCAAAACCATCCCATATGCAATTCCAAAGAGTTGGCCTTTAATTTTTGAGAAAATGTAATTTAATGTGGGGCAGGGTTGAAAAAGTTGAGAATGCAGCTATTCCTATGTAATTGAATGCCCAGCCATTTAAAAAAAAATATTTGCCAACTATACAATGGACTTTAAAAATACATAAACCTTCAACTGAGTTCCCTTTGGGCTGCCCTGTTTAATATTCTTTCCATTGTTTCAGAGGAAATTGAAGACAGAAACCAGGAAAAGTCAGTTGAAGTAAGGGCCTAACCTGTATTGATCTGCAGATCAATGATAATCTTTCCTCTTCAGAAGCAGATTTATTATAGAAATGTTCCATTTTTAAAGCTGTACTGTATGCAAGAATTTTGGACTTGAGCCAAATATGAAAGTAGCTTTTTGGCTCCCTCTGGTTTTTTTTTATAAGTCAGACCTATGTGTTTTTTTTAAAAAAAACTGTCCCTGGTTGTAACTCTCACTCATTGGGCCATTAAGCGATTTTTTTCCTGATTCTTGTTGGATTTGCTCATTTCAGTTGATTCCTCCACCCTCTACAATGTTCTTCTCATTCTGTTATCCTCGATCTTTCCCAAGTGGGGGATTCCTTAATGGGTACAAAGATCTGGCTGATCCTTGAACAGGAATTAAAATCAAGTTGAATTTTCTGTTTGGTATTCTTAAACTGCTACTTTTCTCCTCTTTTCCTCTAGCAGAATGGATTAGTCCATGCCATTTTCTTGGGAATATTGCAACAAATGGTTGACTACTGTCTTCCTCTGAAATATTTTTCATGTCCAAGTCTAAGAGAGAAGAAAGGTCTAAGGTTTTCCTGCTGGCTTCCATGCTGAAATAAAGACAATAAACTAGCCTTCCCCATTTGAGTGGTACAATGGCCTAGAGTTGAAGATGTTTGAGAGTTCAGTCCTAAGCAGCAACAGATGTTTCTCTGTCAGGGCACAAGGAGAAAATATCTGCTGTGAACTCCATGTAGGCATCAGGAAGGGCATCTGGCCAGTAAATGCTCAGCTCCATTGTCATCCCAATAAAAGAGATTACAAAACAAAACACCCCCCCCCAAAAAAAACACCTAGGCTTTCCCATTCCTAGGCAAGCTTCTTAACCAGTATACTAACTTGACTTACTCTGCATTCATTCTTAAATTATGATTTTTATAAATGTTAGAAATCCAGATTTTTGGCAGCCTCAATTACCTTAATTTTCCTCCATGAGGTTTTGATTGCAATCTCTGTTACCCTCGTATACATCAAATGAGTGAACATACTTTTGGAAATGCAGGTAAATACAGTCAGATCTGGGTAGGGGACATTCAAATTAATCAATCAAAAATCCACAGGTCTGTAGGCATCTAGCAGGTCCAGGTTCTATATTTCTGCAGTCACTTGTTAGACATCCTCACAATCTGAGGAAACTTGAACATCTTTTGTATTTTGATGCTCTTGGACTTCTGTACCCACCACTGAAACATGAATCGCTCAGACTAGTCTTTTTCTTTTGGTTTACTAGAAGCTTGTTTAACAATATTTTCTGTTTACACTTTTCTGTTTACACTTTTTGTGACTCATTGAATCTTACAGCTTCAGGGGGCAGAACAGTTCAATGATTAAAGCTGTCAAAATCAAGAAGTTTGTTCATTTGTTGGGATAAACTTTATCTCTATAATGCTTTAATTATTAAATCATAGGCATGATAGAATGGAAAGACATAGAAAATTATACATTTTCTTATTACACTAATACACAATCATTTCATTTTCAAAAGCAAGGCACGTGTTATTGCTGGCAAGAATCACTGATCTAAATACAATTGTGTACATAAAGATTGATTCCTTTAACTCATTTTATGATATTTTTTTTTGCATGAGTTGTTGCCTGTTATTCAGCTCAGGTCTTATCAAGATGATGTAAACTTTGGGGGAGAAAATGAGGACCAATAATCCAGCACTTGAGGCTAAGATGGAGAAGATCTCCACAGCCACCATGTATTTCCCCTTGGTGCTCTGGTAGGCTGGAATAAAAGAGATCCAAACACTGCAAAAGAGCAGCATGCTGAGGGTGATAAATTTGGCTTCATTGAAACTGTCTGGGAGGTTCCTCCCAAGGAAAGCCACTGTAAAGCTGATCATAGCCAAGAGGCCAATGAAACTCAGAATGCAATAAAACATGGCAGCAGAGCCTTCATTGCACTCCAAGACCATTTCTGTAGGCAGAGAGTACATATCAAGATCTGGAAAGGGAGCAGAGCTCACTAGCCACACAGTACAAAGACTGGTTTGAATGAAAGAGCAGGAAAGCACTATAAAAAGTGCCAGTCTTTTTCCCACCCATGACTTCATCTGGGAACCTGGCCTGGTGGCCATGAAAGCTAGGACTACAGTGAGGGTTTTGGCCACCACACAAGAAACCGCCACAGAGAAGATGATGCCAAAAGCAGTTTGGCGAAGGAGACAGGTTGCTGTCTGAGGCTGACCAATGAAAAGTAAAGAGCAGAGAAAAGAAAGCAAAAGGGAGACTAGGAGGGTGTAGCTGAGACCCTGGTTGTTGGCCTTGACTATGGGAGTATCCTTGTGCTGAATGAAGACCATGAGGACCAGACCTGTACTGGAGGAAAATAAAAGAGCAAAAATGGTCAAGGTGATCCCCAAAGGCTCATGGAAGGATAGGAAGCTGATCTCTTTTGGAATGCACTGATCCTGAGTTTTGCTGGGATAGTGATCCTCTGGACACTGGTAGCAAAATTCCAAGTCTGAAAAGATAAAACCAAATCTCTTTATTTAGATTGTGGTGTGTCTAATCAAGATAGAAAAAACAGGTGAGTGCATAATCTGAGCTACAAAGAAAATTGCATGATTCTTAAGTAATTGTGTTTTTATATGGTATTACTCAGAGCCCAACATCAATTCGCTTGTTGTTCACTCATTCAGTTTATATGCACCCTTCCTTCAGAAACTCTGAGCAACATACCTGCAGTGGATCCTGGAAATGCTTCTAGCATCCACACAAAGGAAAAGGCCAATTTCTATTCAACCTGATTTTTATATGATAACATCTGAACATCCCTGCCTGATTCCCAATTCATATGCAGTCCATGAGATCCTTACCCATTTGAACTGAAACTTTTCCTCTTGAGCATGGAAGGCAATTGTAACAACAAAATGGCTTCCCTTCCTTCTTGGTCTTGCTGTGACCTTTATGACAGGGTTCATTACATAAAGATAGAGGCTGTGCCTGGGCACAAAGAGAAACAGACAAGACAGAATCCTTAACTGTTGGTTTGGTACTGGGATAGTCACTGGGATATAGGTTTTTGAGTTCTATAATCTCCCAGGATTTGAAATGAACACCTAAGAACCATAATTAAAAAGGTACAACAAAAAATGTTCTTTCTGCATCAACTCAGAAAGTTCAGACAGCTCCAGGAGCTGTTGATACAGTTTGACAGAGGAATTATTGAGTATGTGACTTGTACATCTATAACTGTCTGGTTTAATAAAGCAATCTAACAGGACAGGTACAGACTTCATTGGATAGTTAGACCTGCAGAAAAAAACAATTCCAACCAGCCTGCCTTCCATAGAAGACCTGTATATTGCATGGGTGAGAAGGAGGGCTAAGAAAATATCTGGCCATACAACTATTTTCATTATTTGCATCCTGAACAGTAATTGACCCCAAGTATATATAGAAAATACCTGGCTAAATTTCCTTGGCCACTTAATAGAATCAGCATTAATACTGAACACTTGTCCTTTGGGAGCTCTGAGATCAAACCTTCCCACTTTGACTCGATGTAGACTTAGATTTGGAAATGTGACCCAGTTGATAATATCAAATCCTGCTTCCAGGTTCCCATTTTCATCAAAGGAAATAATTTCCCCAACACTATTGTTAAATGAGACTTTTCTGAGATAGTGATGGAGCTAAACAGAGCATAAAAGTAAACCATAATGCATTAGAAAAATAGTACAAATGACAATAGATAATAGAAGGTGAGAATAGAACATGAGAATATTTCAAAAAGTATACCCAAAGATGCTTTTTCATGAGGCAACTGTACTTTCTTGTTCTTCTAGGGTAGAGAAAAATGTCCAGTTGCTTCATGAAAAAGCATCTTTGGGACAACTATGACCTGGATGACTAAGAATCTCCATAGACATTCACAAAATATAATTAGTCTTATACCCAAACTATCAATAATCATGATCAAACAATCTAGGTGCTCATTGCTGAATTACTTATAATAAGCCTATAATATAAACAAGATATAGACTTAAAGTAAGTTTATCATTACTTCCAAGAATCCAATTCATTACATTAAAAAATGAATAATTAACCAAACCAAAAAGCAAATTCAAGCATCTTGATATTTGTCCCACTGACCCACTCAAATGGAAAAAAAAGAGAAATAAAATTTCTCACATCTTCTTTTCATCATTGGAATGGTCTCTACTATTCCTTACTCTGATTTTGGAGCCTACCTATACAAGTTAGTCTTCTCATACATGGTTTTTTCTCTCCTCTGTTGTGCTTCCTGTTAATAGTGTTACAGAGAATTGTATGCCTTTGGACCTAATAACATATCAAGTTGAGTAATAAAGTTAATAATGTTGAGACTTTGGAAAAATTTCAGAGAAGAGCAACTAAAATGATTAAAGGCCTGGAGACTCAAACATATGAAGAACAGCTGCAGGACTTGGGTTTGGATAGTCTAAAGAAAAGAAGAAATAAGGGTGACATGATAGCAGTATTCCAGTATTTGAAGGGCTGCCACAAGGAAGAGGGGGTCAAATTATTCTCCAAAGCACCAGAGGGCAGGACAAGAAACAATGGTTGGAAACTGGCCAAAGACAGAAGCAACCTGGAATTAAGGAGAAACTTCCTAACAGTGAGAACAATTAATTAATAGAATAACTTGCCTTCAAAAATTGTGGGCACTCCATCACTGGAGGTTTTTAAGAAGAGACTAGACAGTCACTTGTCAGAAATGATATAGGTTCTCCTGTTGGACCAGGAGGCTGGACTAGAAGACCTCCAAGGTCCCATTCCATTCCATTCCATTCCATTCCATTCCATTCCATTCTATTCTATTCTATTCTATTCTATTCTATTCTATTCTATTCTATTCTATTCTATTCTATTCTATTCTATTCTATTCTATTCTATTCTATTCTATTCTATTTAGGGTGAACAGTTCTATGCAGGCATACAAGTATTCCCTACAATGGGAATCTGATATGAGCAATGATTACAAAGCATTATAATGTAATAAATCATTACATGTGTATGTCTAAGAAAAGCAAAAGGAAAGGAGCTGAGATTAGCATTCAGACAAAAAATTAAAGCGGTAACAACAAAATCAATCCTTAACTTTCCTTTTAACCCCTGCTCCCCCTTTGTGTTGAATAGAACATGAAGTATTGTAAAATCATTTCTACTGGATTTAGATCTACAGACTCTCTAAATCCATCATAGTAACATTTTCTAAACAATGACAGCTATGAAATAATGGAAGAAAAAGGCAATGCCACTTCTAAAATGGATCTAGGACAACTCGTCATGGCCACCTCACAGTTGCCAATTCACCGCAGCCAACTTGCCATGGCCAATTTGCTATGGAACAAATTAACACAAGATAACTGTACTCTAGACCATTTCCTCTCTTAAAAATATTAGTAATACTATTAGTAATGATATTAATATTACTAATTATATTATAGTTGCACTCATTTCTCATGCTAGTAAAGTTATGCTTAAAATTCTACAAGCTAGACTCCAGCAGTATGTGGATCAAGAACTACCAGAAGTACAGGCAGGATTTCAAAGAGGCAGAGGAACTAGAGATCAAATTGCTAACATACGCTGGATCATGGAGAAAGCTAGAGAGTTCCAGAAAAACATCTACTTCTGCTTCATTGACTATGCTAAAGCCTTTGATTGTGTGGATCATAACAAACTCTGGCAAGTCCTTAAAGAGATGGGTATACCAGACCATCTTATTTGTCTCTTGAGAAATTATATGCTGGCCAAGAAGCAACAGTGAGAACTGGACACGGAACCACTGATTGGTTCAAAATTGGGAAAGGAGTCCGGCAAGGCTGTATACTGTCACCTTGCCTATTTAACTTATATGCAGAGCACATCATGAGAAAGGCAGGGCTAGATGAATCAAAAGTTGGAATTAAGATTGCCGGAAGAAACATCAACAACCTAAGATATGCAGATGATACCACTCTAATGGCAGAAAGTGAAGAAGAACTAAAGAGCCTCTTGTTGCGGGTGAAGAAGGAGAGTGCAAAACTTGGGTTGAAACTAAACATTAAGAAAACCAATATCATGGCATCTGGCCCTCTCAATTCCTGGCAAATAGATGGGGAAGAAATGGAGGTAGTGACAGATTTTATTTTCCTGGGCTCCAAGATCACTGCAGATGGGGACTGTAGCCAAGAAATTAAAAGACGCTTGCTCCTCGGGAGGAAAGCCATGACAAATCTAGACAGCACACTAAAAAGCAGAGACATCACCCTGTCAACAAAAGTGCGTATAGTCAAGGCTATGGTCTTCCCAGTTGCAATATATGGCAGTGTAAGCTGGACCATAAGAAAGGCTGAGCGCCAAAGAATTGAAGCCTTTGAACTATGGTGCTGGAGAAGACTCCTGCAAGTTCCTTGGACTGCAAGGCGATCAAACTGGTCAGTCCTAGAGGAGATCAACCCTGACTGCTCTTTAGAAGGCCAGATCCTGAAGCTAAAACTCAAATACTTTGGCCACCTAATGAGAAGGAAGGACTCACTGGAGAAGAGCCTAATGCTGGGAAAAATTGAGGGCAATAGAAGAAGGGGAAGACAGAGAATGAGGTGGCTGGATGGAGTCATTGAAGCAGTAGGCGTGAGCTTAGATGGACTCCAGAAGATGGTAGAGGACAGGAAGGCCTGGAGGAACATTGTCCATAGGGTCACGATGGGTCGGACACGACTTCGCAACTAACAACAACAACAACATTATAGTTATCCCGCATTGAGTTGTTCCATGGCAGGTTGGTGGCGGCAAGTTGGCAGCTGCAAGCTGGTTATGGTGAGTTGGCCCATTCCATTCTAAAACACACAAAAATATCAACGTAATAGAGAATTGGCTTATGTAGATATGATTATCCAATTTTTACTTGTGTAATCAGGACATTACCTGCCACAATTGTTGCTTCAAGAGCTTCTTCTGTCCTTCCTCTGACATAGCTCTATATATGACCTTTAATGAAGTCATGGACTGCAATACGTTGGCCACAGCATAAACTGCATTGTAGATGCTATAGCTATGGGACGTTATGCTCATGTCAAAAACAGACCTAGGAAGAGCCTCTAGCTTTTCCTCCCCACTGCAGTGATTCCAAACAGTCTTCTCTTCCAGGGATGTTGAAAAGGAACAAAGAAATGCTTGTTTCCAAAAGTCCTTAATAAAACCATCTGTGGTTTCCACATTAGGGTTTCTCATCTGAAGAAAATTTTGGAAACCCACCACATCCTGAGAGTGAGTTGCAAAGGCTAGGGTACCATGAAGAATATCTAGATCCCAAGATTGTTGAAAGGGAACAGAAGTGAATTCCATTTGTGCAGTCATTATCCAGACTTTGCCCGCTTTCATTGGTATATTTTCAAGTTCTGAAATTTGGGGAAACATTCTCAAAAAGATTGTAGTGTGAATTTCACCATGTAAGAACACAACATTGGCTGTGCTACTAATTATCAATTGGTATGTTTTGACCCATGATTCTATCATTTCATGAATGCCAGTTTTAAAATACAAGGTTGGCAATGGTTCTATAAAATCAAAGCAGACACCTCCCTGGGAAAATTTGGGAAGTTCATTCTGTACAAACCTTAGACCATTGTCATCATGTATAAAAATGACACCAATCCAGGTCCATCTGAAAAGCAAAAGCAACTGAAGCATCCCCATATACTGTTGGTTTCTATTAGGGAACATCCATTGGAAAAAGGCTTGTTGGGATGGGTCATTAATCAAAGGAGAAGAACCATATCCAAGCTATAAAGAAAGGAAAGATTAAGTAGGTAGAATGAATAAGGTAAAATTTTAATGTATGAATGGTGGGTCCTCATCTAATATTCTGAAACTGGGTGAAAAAGAATCAAACGTTGTAGGACCAAGTCCCATTAGAATGGAACTGCACTTTTCTTTGTTTTTTAAGATATTGTGGGTGTTTTTCATTTGATTCATGCTATCATTTTGTAAGAATCATTCATGCTGAATTGTGAAAATAAACATGTGCAAGAAAAATCGAAAAACACAGGGAGACAATTTACCCAAGATCACCAGCTAGAAAGCAGATTCTGGCTATTACAATCTCCCTGGGTCAAAGGAAGATGATGAGATAAAGCACCTGCATTATAGATGATACTTCCTCTTGAGTAAACTGCAGAAATGGATTTTTTTTTTTTTTGCTGTTAGATCAAGAGTTGATCTGTCAGCAGTCCTGGGATTCCATCTATGCTTATAACTGAAATGAAACTAACACAGACAGTAAACCCTGTTTTCCCCACTTTGGGAAGTAACTATTTTATAGATGGTTTCAAGGTTAAACAAAATTGATGAATAAAACAGATTTTAATATTGAGAAGAAGATAAAATATTTGGGTATTACTATGACAAATATGAATTGTATATTATTTTAAATTAACTATGTTGAGACATGGAACAAATTTTAAAAAGATATGTGATTAAGATGAATGTTTTATCTAGAATGTTATTTTTGTTTCAGACAATACCTATTTTGATGACAAGTGTACAATTTAATTACTAGCAGAAATTTATGTTTACGTTTGCATGGCAGAGGAAAAATCACTAAGTTAAATACATTTTACTACAAATTGCAAAGGAAAAAGGAGGTTTATGGGTTAATCAGATTTGAAATTATATTTTTTCTGCCCACTATTTAGCTTAGATGAAATAGTGGCTTAGATGAAATAGTGGTTGTTGCTAAGAAATAGAAGACTACTGGAGTTAGAAGAACGTGGTCTGACATTTGGGTAGCTTGGAATTCTATGGTATGGTAAAGCTAAGTTAATGTAGATTTCAAAAATTGTTATGTCAGGCAGACCATTCTTACAGCATGGAATAAATATAAATTTGGGTTGTTCCTGTTAACACCAAAAATAGAAGAAAACTTACAAAAGCAACTACAATAGCCATAGCAATAGCACTTAGACTTATACACCACTTCACAGTGCTTTACAGCCCTCTCTAATCAACTTGAGCCAGTCAGGATCGAACCCCTGGCAGTCAACAGAATCAGCCTGCAATACTGCATTCTAACCACTGTGCCACCATGGCTCAAGGTAAATAAGAATACATCAAGGTAAATAAGAAGGTATCAGTGCTTAATTGTTGCAATAATTGAGAATTTTATCCAAGGGTTACAAAAAGGTAATTGGGAATCAGGGGTAGTCAAGAGTTTTCTATTCATTTGTGAGATAGGAAGTGGAAAGGTATATATTCTATTTTGATACTATTGGATAAGCAAAGGAATTAAGTAGAGATGCTGTGAATTCTGGCTTAGGCTAGCATTTAAACAATAAATTATTACCTGAATGATGATGGCACATTCTTTGTCCCAAACTGATAAAAATTCTTACTGAACAATAAAAAAGAGGTCTACATGTCTTGTTCATATCTAACTTTATAAATGTTCACCTTACCTGTGGTATCTTGTAGATACTCAGAATGGTTGCCATGAAAAGACAGGCCTTGGAGTTTGGTCCTCCAATGACAGCCACAGTAATACCTTGGACATCACATTTATAGTTTGGAATGAACTTGTCCCATGTAGACAGAAGCTCCAGTGAAGCAAGATAAGTTAAGCTTCCAGTGAAGTAGTCATTATAAATGTTGAAACCCAGGGAGACATTATTCAGCATCTGGATATTCTCATTGATCTCCTTCACAGCAAAGACAAAAGCCAAGATGTGCTGGTAGGTCTGAGTCACAAATCTGCAATGAGATTTAAGTGCACCATTGGATTGTTTCAAGTTAAGTTTAAGGGTTGCTAGATTCCCATTCTTCTAAATTTAGATCATCTGCCTTTTCCACAGCAGTCTGTTCCTGTGGAGCATCCTGTCCTCTGAAATCTAGCAGGTCCTCATCACCGTAACTTTCTAGAAAACCATAAAGAGCTGGTTCACACTAGCACTGGAATAGGGTGAGGAGACAGCTGGAAGATGATGTGGTTGGCTGCATCAGAGGAGACTGAGTTGGATGCCAGTTGGGTTTTTTTGTGCTTATTGTTTTTTTTATAGTTTTTGGTTTTATATCACTGCCCTGAGCTGCTCAGAGTTGTACTTTTAACATGGGAGACCATATCAGTTTAATGAATAAATAAATATTAGTGGATCATAAGTTATCTGGAAAGCTGTTATGAAATTCAGGCTCAGTTTCTCAAATATTTTTAAGTTGAAAATGAGAGTGCACCAATTGCCCAAATGATGGGCAATTGCCACAATAGTATTTTTTTTTAATCTAAAAATGTTTGTACAAAAATACATATACTTCAGTGAAGTGTATCTAACCATGCCTATCAGGGCGTTGATTCCCAAAAATATTCAGCTAGAATGCTAATTTTCATTTCTAACAAGAGAACATTTCTGAAAGAAAATAGTATGTGATCTAGTGTGGTGGTAAAAGGTCCCCTCCTTGAAGACCTGAAACTATATTCATTACCAAACCTATGGGACGCTCCCCAGACATATGATCTGTGTAAAATGCCCTTGTAAGAAAACATTTGCCTCAAGTTGAATTCATCCTGAATGGTGACAGGGAGAAAACTCAGTCAGGTACATGTGGCCCAGATTGCTGTTTCTATTCACTGACAATAACTCAGAAATAGTATAGTTAGCATATTAACTTAGGGAAGTGGGGTTGGGCTTAGTGCTGCAGGTGCTTGAGGGCTGGGCTGTGCATTTGACCTCTGCGCTACTGTTCAGCCCCCCCGCATGGCCTGAGAGGAACAGTAAGGCTCCTCCAGTGGACCATGCCTTGGCACTTGACCTGGTCCCATCTCCTTCTGCCAGAGACCCTCAGATCTGTCCCACTCCTGCCCAGGCACCCATAGGCACCCTTGACACAAACAATGTAGAGCTGGTCATGCTCACCCAGTAGGCCACATGCACTCCAGCCATGCCCACCCAGTTGGCTGCCCCCAGCCTAGCCACACACCCCCAGCCCCCCCCAAGGGTAACGGCAATGCTGATGTGGCCCTCAATGAAATTGAGTTTTACACTCCTGGAATAAGTAATAATATGGTCACACAAATGGGTTTATTGGACAACCATTTGTCTGAAATGGCATAGGATTTCCTGCCTGAGCAGGGGATTGAACTAGAAGACCTCCAAGATCCCATCCAACTATTCTATTCTATTCTATTCTATTCTATTCTATTCTATTCTATTCTATTCTATTCTATTCTATTCTATTCTATTCTATTCTATTCTATTCTATTCTATTCTATTCTATTCTATTCTATTCTATTCTATTCTATTCTACTCTACTCTACTCTACTCTACTCTACTCTACTCTACTCTACTCTACTCTACTCTACTCTACTCTGTTCTATCTAAAATATTCCAGTAATGCAGTAATTTTTACAGTGTCTATCTTTTTCTTTGTTTTGCTTCTGTCTTTCTTTGCCTTTTAATGCAGTAGACCAAAGGTATATAAGCCCTGGTTCTTGTTTTGCTCTTGGGTGCTTAACAAAGTATCAAAGCTTTGCTTGAATTTAGTATATACTATATTATTGCTTGTAGGCATGCAAATAAACATGCATGTTCAGAGTGATTTGATTGCTTTAGATATGCCTGGATTTGGTCACAATAAAGGAAAATGTTATACCAATCACATATTATTGCAAGACACATGATTTAGCCATGGATGTTATGCCTTTATAATAGACATTTTACATTTCAGTTCAGTTGAATATCCTAGTTTCGGCACATGAACTAACAATTAGTTTAACAGGCCATCAAGAATGCTAAAGAAGTTCATCTTCTCTCCCACACAATAACAAATTCCCATCATGATATTTATGGAATTGTATCTTTGCAATCTCTCTGTTCTCCAGATTAGTTATTAGCTATTCAATATGTTCAGTTATCTTTAATTTTGCAGTTCATAAAGAAAGATGGCTATTTTTCTAAGGAAAATAAGTTAGCCTCAATTCTCTTTTCTACCAAGAAAGCAAAATGAATAATTCTTATGAAATTTATTACAAAGTACAGAAGAATTACAGTTCTATGACAATAATAATAACATAAAAAAGTGGGTAGGTAGTGGAATCAGTCTCAGTAATTTCCATCCATTTAACTTGTCACTTTGCTCAGGAATGTTACTTAAAATGGTCAGAATGTGTTCGTATAACACTTTAAACTGGGTAAAAATTCTGATCCAATGAAAAGTAAATTGTACTATATCCCTTAACGCTTATGATTGAAAAGTCATGCTTGCTCTTATTGCCTAAGCCGAGAGACCCACTGCTTGAAATATTTGATTTAAGGTACCAATTGCTTACATGAGGTCATCAAGGAGTTCAGAAGCAGGATGCCTTTCAAAGTTGAGAGGGTTGGAAAACCTGTAGCTCTGTGAACTAATGCCAGCTATGATAACATCTCCTGACTGGTAATACTTATGATTGATTTTCCGAGGGTCACCGATTATGCATTTAGCCATTGGAACATCACACACTGGCGAAAGAAGCAGCATGACAAATGAAAGAATAAAGATCATTATCTCCTATTCACATCTTCTCCTTAACATCAAGTAATCTTTTCCTTTACAATCGTTCAACTCTTGGTGTTCTGATGTGCTCTTCTAGCATGTCCAAGAATGTCAGCTTCATCAATAATTCAGGAGTCCCAGGTGCTTTAAAATCCCAGCCATGAAAGTTCCAGTGGAGATTAACAGTATTCCTTAATCTTAGTTCATTATTTAGTTAGCTACTATCAGAAAATCCCTTCTCATCTGGAGGAATTCTCCAAGTAATCAGCATCAATTGGATAATTATGGGGAATTTATGCTCCTACTCATCATTAGATGTCCATGTAGCAGAGGAAAACAATTCTCCCCATACAGCTTCAGCAAAAGTTTTTTTTCCTAATTTTTTTTTTTCAAAAATATGAAGCAAGATGGCAAAATTGATGGTGTGATGCAAGACCCCAATTAATATCAGAGATGCAGGAAATACTGTCTGCTTAACTGTAGGTTGTACTGTTTACTTGCTTATTTCCTGCCTGTATTAATATTACAAATAGCTCAAGACAGTAAACATATCCAACCCTCCTTCTTCCTCCTATATTCCCCACAACAACAAACT
This sequence comes from Vipera berus, assembly GCF_964194415.1. Taxonomy (NCBI): domain Eukaryota; kingdom Metazoa; phylum Chordata; class Lepidosauria; order Squamata; family Viperidae; genus Vipera; species Vipera berus. Next base: position 10,938,505 of record NC_138205.1, on the reverse strand, counting down.
CTGTGTGGAGAGTTGGGCTGAGAGACTTCCATGGCTAAAGTGGGACTTGAACTCACTTCCCACTTTCTAGCCTAACTTCCTATACAGAACCCAATATATATGTTTAACACAGCATAAATCACTCAATAATTAGTAAACAGTGTGTTGTCTGGGTAACATTTGTAGAACAATCTTTAGAATTAATTTCTATAATCTATATTCCATATGTTAATTTTAGTTGATTTCCCCTTTTCCCCAAAGTATCCTTTTTTGCAAACATTAGGTTAATACAATTCTTATTAGTTTGATAAATAACAGTTAAGTATGTAGTTTTCCAATATTCCCCAAAAATAATAATAATAATATTAATATAATATTTCTATTCTTATTAGTCATTTTGGTTGCCTTATCATAAATCCTGTTGCAGTACTGATTTCAGTTTATTTCTCCCCCCCAAGTTCTAAATATTCTTACTGGTGACAATTTTCTCAACAATTAATTACATTTACATTGGTAGATTTAATTCTATTTTTTCCATATAAGCCCTCTCACACTTTTATATTTCTTAAGAAATAGATAAAAGAATAGAAAGAGAAAAGAAGAGAGAAATGAAAAAGAAAAAAAAGGCAAAAGCAATGAGATACAAGAAATTACATACTACTTAAAATATATATCCCTCTTAACTTAATATATATTTATTGCCTCAATTTCTTATTCTTTTTAACCATAGCTAGGAATATATTTAATCTATTTAATCTTTCCATTCAATAGATCTAATCATCTAATCCCTTAACTCTAATTCAAAACATTTTTATGCTTTTCTTAAATTCAATCACATTTAAGTACCTAGAACATTTGCTTTATTTAAGTCATTTCAGCTTTTTTTTTCTTTACGAAAAGGAAAGAAGCATACCGTATTAGTTGAAAAATTCATCCCTCTAAAAGTCATATATTCCAAAGTTTTTCTATTTCTTTAACCATATTCAAACAAATGCTTCTTTTTTAAGTATTCTCTCTGATGGGTCCCATCATCTATTTTCTTGATTTCCATTTTAATCTTTTTTTCTCTGCCCAGTGTCTTTCTTAATCAATGTACTTTGCTGAATCACTCCTATCTCTGTAGAATATTTTTTCCAGTCTTTTTTCTTATCATCAAAGTTGCTTTGAAGCATTAAGATATAAATTATCTTTTCTTCCACTTGAATTGAATCATGTTCTTTTGTTTTATAAGGTTCCATCTTTAAGTCTCTATCCTCAGAATTATGTGCAGTTGTCTCTGCTGTATTTTCCTGAGCGATTTCTTGGAGTAAAATTAAGTTAGAGATAAGTTGATTCATACTTTCAAAGTTGTTCTGTATTTCTTTGTAGTTTAAGATCATTGTCCTTTGAAATGGTTGCTGCTTATCATATATTTCCTCTTGTGAAGTATTCATTGCCTCAGATTTGTTAGTCTCGCTTTATCTACACAGCTGTGTTTATTGGGAACTTTGAAGGTCAGAGACAGAAATTTGTCCCCGAATAATCCTTGCCCACAGTAGATGTCAGCATTGGTTCATTTTTCAGATCTTTCTAGTCTTTTTTCCTCCCTAAAGGGTAAAATTTGCCACTTCCAATAGCCAAAAGGTGGGGAGAAGCCCCTTCCTTCTTCTTTCGAAGGTCTTTTATTTTTGGGACTTCTCTTCTTCAGGAAAATAGATAGGATAGAGAAAATCAATATTCTTACCCATATTCAAATGTACTGTTTACAATCAGCTTAAAGTAGAGCTTGTGACTTCCGTTGTTTGCAGCTAGGGCTAGACAATGGAGTTAGCTAGTGTTTCTTCTGTTGGTTTCTGGAAGGCTTCTCCTGGACCGTTCAGGGAGACCACCATCTCTCCTAGTTCCCTGGGACTTCCTTCCTTTATGCCACCTCTCTCGGGTGGCTTCTGGCCCATTTAGGGTCCCCAAACAGAAAGAAATTCAGCTGAAGGGCTCAGCATTCCAAAGCCCTCAATTGCTTCACTGAAAACAGGAACAGGAAGTCACTAATACAATTCTTATCTTACATATTGTGAAGGCACTGTCATTGAACATAGATGTTTTCCATTCCTTAAATTTCTGTCTTTCTGCTAAACAATGATCGTGAAATGATATGCATCAACAGAATCCTCCTGTCCATACTAGAGATAAATTGATTGATCCGCCATTCATTTTTTCTTGCATTATTGAACAGAATTACAAATAATCAGGGACACAGAGTGGCAGGATTGTTAATCTCTCTTTTTATTTTTATGGCATGAAATATGTTTATTTATTTGTAAAATGAATTTGCTGCCCATATAATATCCCATGTCTCTGGGCAGCTTTTATTATAAGAGTTTTGAGTTGAGATTTGATACTATAGTGTGGTTGACTTACTTATTTTAAGCCTTTTAATATTTTCAAATCTTCAAATACAGTTCCTGATTTAAAGAACACATTTAAAAATATGTTTTAAAAGGGATACATCATTTGAATATTATTTTAGTGAAAATGAGATCTTTGCTGCTTCAGGAGAGCATTCTGGGATAGCCAGTTCTAAGATATTTGAAAAGCCATTAAGAATTTACCTGCTGAGAATATGATGCTTTGAAGGTGCTCCAAAGCAACTTTTTGCTTCTAAATTGAAATGAGGCCCAGACTTCTCATCTAATTTATCTAAATTTCAATTATTTCATCAAGTGTTGCCTGAATTTTTTTATCAACATGATACAGCATTTGAGAAGGAAAATACAGTCAGGCAAGCCAATACTAGAAGCCAGAATAGCAAAACTTTTCACAACTAATAGTTTATTTATAAACTGACAACTAAAACAAAAGGATGCAAAAGAGCTTACTTCTAGGTAAGTGAAACTGAACCATAATATTAAATGATTCTGTTTTTCCCTAGATATCTGACATATTATTTTATATTTTTCTGTGGGTTTGTCTTCTTAGCTGTTCTTTGTTGTTTAGATCAGGCCTCAACACAATGATGTAGCATTTAGGAGAAAAGATACAAACCAGTAACCCAACACTGGAAGCAATAATGGAGAAGATCTCCACAGCAACCATGTATTTTCCTTTGGTGCTCAGATATGTTGGAACAAAGGACAACCAAACACTACAAAAGACCAACATGCTGAAGGTGATAAACTTGGCTTCATTGAAAACATCAGGCAGATTCCTAGCTAGGAAAGCTACTGTAAAGCTGATAATAGCAAGAAAGCCCATATAGCCCAAGATACAGTAGAACATGAAGACTGATCCTTCATTACATTCTAGAATGATTTCTTGTACCACTGAATTCATGTCAACATCTGGGAATGGAGGAGAGGTTGTCACCCATATGATGGAAATAATACCTTGAATACAACAACAGCCCAAAATTATGAAAAATACAAGTCTTTTCCCAACCCATCTGCTCATCATGGATCCAGGCTTAGTAGCCATGAAAGCCAGAATCACAACAATGGTTTTGGCCAACACACAAGAAATGGCCATGGAAAAGATGATCCCAAAGGCTGTTTGACGAAGGAGACATGTCACCTTGTCAGGTTTTCCTAGGAATAACAAAGAACAAAGAAAAGACAACATGAGAGCAACAAGGAGAGCATATGTGAGATTCTGATTGTTGGCTTTGACAATGGGAGTATCCTGATGCCTAATAAAGATCCAGAGGATTGCAGCTGTGACCAAAGTAAAGAACAGAGCAGAACTGGCCAATATAGTGCCCAAAGTTTCTTCATACTTCAAAAAAGTTATAATTTTCGGGAGACAGAAATCCTGCATCTTATTAGGGTACTGACCTTCTGGACATTGAAAGCATTCATCCATGTCTAGAAAATAAAATAACAACTTACAGATTTGTTGAAAGAATTAAAACTGAACATGACAGTATTAAGAAAAGAGAGCTGCTGTTTAACATGTGAATATTAAATACACTGGCATACTTCCAATAGTTATATTTGGGAAACCCTTTGTCCCAGAATACATTATTTGGCTTCATATTGGAATTCAGTCAATGAATCAAATGCATATCTCATTTGGGTCAATTTTCTGTGTTTTCTGTATGTCACTAAATCTGAGCAGACAAACTTCATTTGTGATCTTCAACAAGATACAGTTTAGCTAACAACTCTGCTGATTCCATAGATGGAGATATTTGCCATTCATTTTATGCATTGATAGGTACAGTTCCTTACATTTGTCATGTACAGAAGTTCAAATCTAATTTCTTAATTGACAAATAGCAAAGCCCTGAGCTATGACAGTTTTAGGAGAAAGAAGACAAGTTTGATAGTGAAAACTATTGGCCTGCCTGCCTCTTCTCTGTAATGAGAAGCTGGATATTTATTTATAAACTCTTGATTAGATGCTTTGCAAGAATATCTAGGTCTCAGAGCGTACAGAGTTCAGACATGTGCTGCATTTTTATTTAGGTATATCTTCCAGTAAAACAAAAGCAAGAACTCACCTTCTTGGTTGGAAATCTTCCCATGTGGACATTGTAAACAATCATAGCAGCAAAATGGCTTCCCTTCTATCTTGCTTCTAACATAACCTGAATGGCATTTGGTATTACACAATGATAGAGGTTGGACCTACTCAAGAGAGAAAGAAGAAAATGCTTTCACAAATTAGTACTCAGTGGTTAGACAGTATCATCTGGGGTGGCTTTTCCACTGTCATGTATGAATTGTCTGCAATGTCTTTGGTACATCCTTCCTTATATCCATCTTGGTAGTTCTTGTTAAATGAGAAAACATACTTGTTTAAGCTAATATACCAGGGAACATCAACTCTCTTTCTTAAATATACCTATCCCTCCATTCACACATTATCTTAGAAGATAACTAAGGTTCCATCAGGTGGAGGGACTTGTAAAGGTCTTCACATTGCTTGAATATAATTGCTGTGTGGGTTTTGCATCTAAGAGAACTCCAAGAATGGAGGAAATATATTTCACTATAAGTCAAAACTTGCCTTACTTGTTTAAACCTCCTCGGCCATACAATATCATTTTTATCAATGGTGAATAATGCCTCTTGGGAATCCATGGCGTCTATGCCTCCAACTCTAACTTTGAAAAAAGATAGATTTGGGAATGTGATCCAATTCATAATATCAAATCCAGTCTCCAATTCTCCATTTTGGTTGAAAGAAACTTTTTGTCCAGCACTATTATTGAATGAGACCCCTCTCATAAATTCGTTGAGCTACATTGGAAAAGAACCCAAGACAAGGTTAGATACATGACAGATAGATGATAGATGTGTGTGTGTGTGTGTGTGTGTGTGTGTGTGTGTGAGAGAGAGAGAGAGAGAGAGAGAGAGAGAGAGAGAGAGAGAGAGAAGGAGAGGGAGAGTGTTTAGAAACCTAAGGTGATAAAATTCATTTCCCCTTTCAAAAATAATCTATCCCACATTGTTCTGTCTTACCAAAAAGCTATGGTCTACTTTATCAAATGCCTTAATGAAGCCTAAGTCTACTATATCCACAACATTTCCTTCAATTGCTAATTTAGTCAGTTTGTCAAGGAAGGCAATACAATTTGTTTGGTATGACCTGTTTTTAACAAACTTATGCTGGCTTGCATTAATCATCCTGTTTATTTTAGGTACTTACAAATCCACTGCCTTTTTTCTGCAGGATTTTCCCAAGTATTAATGTCAAGTTAACTGGTCTGTATTTTCCTGGATCCTCTTTTTTTGCTTTTTGAAGATTGGAACCACATCAACGTTTTTCCAGTCCTCTAGCAGTTTTCCCATGCTCCAAAAGCTCTAAAAGATTCATTCAGTGATTCCAAGATCAATTTGCCAATTTCTTCTGGATGTAAACCATCTGATCCAGAAATCTGCACTTGTCCTAACCAGATAGGTGCTCTCTTAACAATTCCTTCCCTATCTTGACCTGTATTTCTATTCTGTCTCCAATGGTGCTGCTTTTGACAGGTTGGACAATTTTTTTCCTTTTGCTTAAAGACTAGATGCAAAGAAGGAATTAAGCAGTTTTACTTTCTCCCTGCTGCTTGACACCTTCTTGTTCTTTCCCATTAGTGGAGTGATTGGTATTTTATTTATTTATTTATTTATTCGGTTTATATACCGCCCTATTCCCAAAGGACTCAGGGCGGTTTACAAGGCAAAATTTAAAAACAATCCAATATAAAATTAAAATAAATTAAATTAAGTCTAGCCACAAAAATTAAATCACAATTTAAAAACATTAAACCCCTCAGTCCAGACCAGATAGCTCAAAGAGCCAGGTTTTTAGGTCCCAGCGAAATGAACGAAGGTCGGGGGTAGTCCAGAGTTCTGTTGGCAATTGATTCCATAGGGTAGGCACGCCCACAAAGAACGCCCTCCCCCTGTGGATCGCCTGTCGGCAATCCTTGACTGGCGGTACCAGTCTTTTGACTTTCTTCTTACTTCTTATATATCAAAAAATAACTTTTTTGTTATTCTTGGCATTTTTTTGCAAGTACTAGTTCATTCTGAACCTTGGCCTTCCCGATTCTGTAATTACAGATTTGGACTATTTCCTTGTATTCTGCTCTAGTTATAGATCCCTCTTTCCATTTTTTATACTTGTCCCTTTTGTTCCTCAATTTGTCAGAGAACTCTTTATGCAACAATGCTGATCTCATCTGATGTCTCTTGTTTCCCTTTCTTACCAAAACAGAAACTTGTTAGAATGCTAATGATGACAGACTCCTTTATATTTAGCCTATACACACACATGCATACATGCACACACCCAGAGAGACACTAAAGATATAGATTACAGAAATCAAACCAGTCATCATGGACTTCTTCTGAAACAAAATGGATCTGAAATAAATACTACAAAGTGAGAAAGGTCTTAAAATATGTAAGTTCAGGGAACACGTATAAAACCTAGATATTGTAAGGCACAATAAAGGTAAAGGTTCCCCCGCACATGCGTGCTAGTCGTTTCCGACTTTAGGGGCCGGTGCTCATCTCCGTTTCAAAGCCGAAGCGCCAGCGCTTGTACGAGGACGTCTCTGTGGTCATGTGGCCAGCATGACTAGATGCCAAAGGCGCACGGAACACTGTTACCTTCCCACTGTAGTGGTCCCTATTTTTCTACTTGCATTTTTTACGTGCTTTCGAACTGCTAGGTTGGCAGAAGCTGGGACGAGTAACAGGCGCTCACTCTGTTACGCGGCACTCGGGATTCAACCCGCCAAACTGCTGACCTTCTGATCAACAAGCTCAGCGTCCTAACCCACTGAGCCACCGCGTCCCTTAAGGCACAATAAAGAGTTCAATTAACATAAAAGGACAGGCATAACAAATTGCACAGCTTTCTTCTAAGATGTCATGATTTTAAAAAAAATATTAATTGGACTAGAGCTAAAGAGATGACATTTAACAAAACTATATGTTTAAACACATTCCCCTTGGAAGAATGGGCTGTCAGATCATCTCCTACATGGACTTAATTTATATTTTGGAACTGGGCTGCAAATATGGTGAGCAGTCAGTAATTGGTTTGGCTCAGGAATTTACCTTCCACAGCTTTTGAACCACATGTTTAGCATTATGTCCCCTAGTTCTATATTCCATCATGGATGAATGGAAGTCATGCAAAGCATGTGCCACCACATGGATGGCATTATAAATGCTGTAGCTATGGCCAGTCATGTCCATTTCAAATACAGATGTAGGAAGAGCTTCCAGTTTCTCCTTTCCAGTGCAGGGAATCACATTTTCCTCCTCCATTACAGAGATGGAGAAAGTACATTCAAAGGCACTTTCCCAGAACAGCTTGATAAAAGTATCTTCTTTTTCCAAGATAGGGTTCTTCATCTCAACAAATTGCTGGAATCCTGACACCTTCTCTGTGTGAATTGCAAAAGACAGAGCACCATGGAGGAACACTAGGTCACTATTCCTTAGAAAGGGAAGGGAGGTGAAATCCATCTCAGCGGTCATCACCCAGATTTTACCTTTTCTCCACAATGATGCATCTTCAGATTTCAAATTAGTGGAAAGAAGTCTCAGAACTATAATTCCGTAAATTTCACCATGAACTAGTACTACATTAACTGTGCTTTTCATAACCACCAGATGCATTTCAAGTCCTATTTCCACCAACTCAGCAATGCTACTTGAATCGATTATTGGAAATGTTTCAATAAAGTCTGAACAGATCCCTCTCTGGGCAAACATGGGAACCACATTTTGTACAAACTTGTCCCCACTATCATTATTCACAGACAAGATCCCAATCCATGTCCATCTGAAATGTAACAGTAATTGAAAAATTCCTTTATATTGACGGTCCATAATTGGGAACATTTGCTGATGTAAGGCAGCCACTGTTTTTGTACTACTTTTGGTAGTGGAACCATAGATTAACTTAAAAAAGAAAAAAAAAGAAAAATATAGGCAAATAGTCAACAGGACAATTTTTTTCTATTTTAAAAAATGGTAGTGTGGAATTGTATTATTTACCCATTTTAGCTACAACATATTAAGATTCAACATATTTCATACTTATGAACCTATACTTCATAAACATATTCAGAATGTGACATGTGGAAATTGTAATTACTCCCAAGGCTGAGGTGCATTAGCAAATTTGATCAAAAACACACTGTTGCACCAAAATTTCATGAGTATTATACTAGTCAAACAATGCCTACAGCATTTTCAAACTTGGCTTTCCACTTTTATATTTCAACAGACATTTTAAATATTTCTCCTACAGTACATTAGAGGCTATGGATGAAAAATTCCCATTCAGAATAATTTCATTTCTCCAGCAATTTTGCCAATTGCTGTTATTTTCTATAACTTAGTTTTCTCCCCCATTCCTTTCTTTTCCTTCTTTACGAGGCACTGGAAATTGTAAATTGCTAGATTGGCCTTAAACTACTTTTTTTCTGCTTTAATGCTTCTGAGAATTCTCTATCATTTTAGTCATTGTTTCTCTTAAACATTGCTTTAATGTAAAATTACCCCTTGGCAAGGAATAGCACACTAACTGATCATTTAGGTCTTCCAAACATAAAAGGCCAGAAGCGTTATGGCTACAAGACTGGGGACAGGAGTAAGCCACAGCAGAATTCCCATGTAGTCATCAGAAGTCATCAATTGTAAGAATAATTTGTATTTCAAGCAGAACCCCCTCCTTTTTATGCAATGAATGCTCCCATAAAAAGAAGGGAATAGTGCATTGATGACTGTCTACTTGGTGTGGGCTCTATCAAAGTTGATACCTGTGGCATCTTGTAGATGGACAGAATGGTAGCCATTTGTAGACAAACTTCAGCGGTAGGTCCTCCAATGACTGCTATTGGTCTGTGCTGCATATCACAACTGTAGTTAGGGATGACCTGGCCCTTTGTAGAGAAAAGTTCCAGAGAGGCTCGATATGTCCAGCTTGGCATGAAGTAGGTGTTATAGATCTGGAAACCGAGGGTGTCATTAGGTAAAATATTGGGATTTCTATTGATCTCTCTGATGGCAAATTCTAAGGATAAGATGTGCTGGTAGATTGGAGTCATGACCCTAGAAAGAGAAATGCATATTTTGTCACCATGCATTCAATTGAACAAAATACTTCTTTACAGGTGAGTCTGATAAAAAAGCATTACAATCATTTTTATTTTAATGGGCAGTGTCATAAGGGAGGTTTTGATAGAATTTTAAAAATTTTAAAAATATTGGGGATGAAAATTATTTTTGTCCCAATAATCTTTCAGTATTCAACTTAATAATTTCAGAAACTGAAGAAACATATTGTAAAAGGGTACTGATACATTCTGGAAGACAAGAGTCAGTCCATTTTCTTTAAAACCTCCAAAAACACATTCTATTGTTGAAAATAGGTGGTGCACCAGTTGCGCCCCTTTTTGGACCAAGATGCCCTATGCACGGTCACCCGTGCCCTTGTCGCTTCTCGCCTGGATTACTGCAATGCTCTCTACATGGGGCTGCCCTTGAAGTGCACCCGGAGGCTTCAGCTGGTGCAAAATGTGGCCACGCGGGTGCTTATGGGAGTATCTCGAAACTCCCATGTTACACCACTCCTGTGCGAGCTGCATTGGCTTCCGGTTGCCCTCCGGGTGTGATTCAAGGTGCTGGTAATTACCTTTAAAGCCCTACATGCCTTAGGCCCAGGGTACTTGCGAGACCACCTGCTGCCAATGTCAACATCCCATCGCCCGGTTCGCTCCCACAGAGTCGGCCTCCTCAGGGTGCTGTTGGCCAGGCAATGACAGCTGGTGACCCTCAGGGGGAGAGCCTTCTCTGTGGGCACGCCGACCCTCTGGAATGAAGTGCTTCCGGAGCTGCGGACGGCCCCTGACCTTCGATCCTTCCACCGTGACTCGAAGACATGGTTGTTCCAACAAGCGGGCCTGGACTGATCATGGTTTTTAAATTTGGTTTATATCATTTAAATTGTCCTTTATTTCTTTATTTATTGTTTAATTCTTTTTTAATCTTTGTATTCTATGTTTTTTAATTTTTTATTGTTGTGAGCCGCCCTGAGTCCTTAGGGAGAAGGGCGGCATATAAATTTAATAAATAATAATAATAAAATAATTTGGGAGTCTAAGATAATTGATGGCACTGAATAAAAAATATTTCCTTTTTTCAAATAGGCACTCTTCCAAACCAAACATTTATTATGCCATAAGGATAAAAATTATAGTTCAGTCCCAGTATTTCCTACACATAGCTTGGAAATGGAAAGTAGACATATAGAAGAATTTTGACCAAAAAAAGAGCATAGTTCTTTTCCAGTTAGAGAGTGCATATAATTTAAATTATATTAAACCACGTAATTAATATTTTTTTAAAAATTAAGATTTTACTTAATAAATTGTTTATAACACTGATGTCATGTACTGGAACAACTAGAAAATTTTTTAATGCTAGAATGAAGGTGAAGTGAATAATTCTCATGTTAACATTTGAAAAAGAACTCCTCAATTAAAATAAAAGGTAAACGCTTCAGTTTTCAGTAATTTACTATTTGGAAACTTGGTTGTTCAATAACAAATCTAGAGAAGGACATGAAACTTTCTCTTTTCTGTGTAAATTATTTTAAGATGAAGACTCTCAAAAAGTTCCTCCGAAAAACCTCAATCAGGGTGTGCATAAAAGTTGAAACACAAACTGTTGAAGGTTCTCTAAGTCTTCTTGGACAACATGTGCAGTTTGTTAAAATATCCCCTTTACAAAATCCAACTCATGCCTGAACAAGAGCTCTGAGATCATAACCCATCCATTTTCCAGGAAGGAATTTTAAGTTATCCACTGCAAGACATCAGATTCTTCCACTAAGCATGGAGCTCCACTCATTGGGGAAGATCAGTCCTTCCATTTTCAGAAGTATATGAATATCTCAAACTCTCCTTGAAAAGGGATTCTGGTTGAGTTCCTTCAACCCCAGTGATACCTTCCCATCATACAGGTTGGCTTAGCCTTTTCTCCTCCATTTTCCATATGTCATATTATATATTTCTTTTCCTAATGCAAATTTTTGTTTCTGTGTAATGCCTAATTCTTCTAATTATCACATGAAAACCAGGGATTATTAATGCTACTTATAAAAGGAACAAGGAGGAGACGATAATGATGAAAAAGGAGGAAGAATGGGAAGATGAAGATAGTGCTATCCAGCAAAGAAAAGATGCTGCCAATCATTGGAATTGAGGCTAATATGAATATGAAAAGACTTCCTTGTTCAAATTAACTTGCTTTCCATATATAAATTCTTACACAGTGTCCTCAAAGAGCTCCTTAGAGGGACGCTTGCTGAAGTCCATCATTGTATGGAAGACATAGATCTGAGAGAGCATGTTCACAACAATGAGGTCTCCTGACTGATATTGCTTGTGAAGAAATGGCAGAGGGTCACTGATGCTGCATTTAGTCCTGTGAATCTTGCACATCATTTGAGGTAAAAGCGCAATAACCAATACTGCAAATATCATTGCTTTTAACAACAGCATTTCTTTGTAAGCCAATTTCTCTGTCTAAAAATTCTTTTTCATGATGTATAATTTTATTTGAGCTAATAGCTCAGCCACTCCCCCTGGACCTAAAATTAATGTTGAAATAATAATATAGGGATTGATAATTGCAGTAGAAAAGACAGTAATTTCAGAATCAAAGTCCTAGGAAGCCTTGAGCAAAAAACATGTCTTTGCCATCTTAGTAGAAATCACATTTATCATTCGGTAGTGCGGCGTCACAAAATGAAAATGCTTGTAATAATTGAGAGTATGAGAAGAATCCTAACTAATGAAAAAACCAGAAACTTTTCCTGCATTTGTCAAAGGAGAAAGAAAAAATTATATCCCAAATGGTCTGAATTCTTTTCCCTACACCCATTTACAGTCATCTGAAAGATTCAAAGTGAAGGGTCCTTGGTGTTAAGATAAGATAATCTTTATTGTTATTTTTTACTGTGGGCACAACAGCACACATCAAAAATGAAACTTAGTTGTCCGCTCTCAAAAGTGAAACACATACATGACACACACCTAAACATACTATATACGACATATGTATAGATCCACACCCCTACATATACATAACAATAAAATATTAAATACTGTCCATCTTGAGTATATAATGGAAGGAAGAAGCCTCAGAGTTCACAAGGTTAATACTGTATGGAATGAAACTATGGCTGAATCTGGATGTTCTGCTACAGATACCACGAAGCCTCCTCCCAAAAGGTAACAAGGAAAAAGAGGTTGTGAAGAGGATGAGTAGTGTCCCAGATAATGTTACAGACCCTGTTCAAACAACGCTTCTGTGCTATGTCCGGGATGGCAGAGAGGGAACTGCCAATGATCTTTTTGGCCATCCTCACCACTCTCTGCACCGCCTGAGTTTTCTCTGAGTTTGTCTGTTTTCTTGCAGATGTTTCACTACCTGAACTAGGTAACACCATCAGCATTAATAAAGATTATGGTTTTCTCTCAATTTTTATTTTAGTGACCTGCCCTGTTAGTGTTGGTAGGACTAATCTTTATGGTTCCTTGGTTGGGCTGTTTGTTGTTAGCTTGTTTGGGTGTTTCTTGATTGGGATATTGTTTACTCCTTGATTGATAGTGTGATGTTAATCTTGGTGTTAATTATGTCTCCTGACTGCTAGCTGGTGCTCATGAATGTGTTCTGCTAGTCTTCTACCTGTTTGTTCTATGTAGTAGCTGTTGTAAATCTTTACGCTGTATAGTGTAGATCAGGGGTGTCAAACTGCCGGCTCACGGGGTGGATGTATCATAGCGAAACTGCACCCACCCCATTGCTGGCAACATGTCACATGACATTGCGAGTTTGACACCCCTGGTGTACATGACTGCCTTTTTTCTTCTGAGTCTTTTAGTTTACTTAGGATACTTTGGAGGGCTTTAGTTGGCTTGTGTGCAACACTGGTGCCATGTAGTTGTTGGTTTCTGAGATGTTTTTGATGTATGGCAATGTTATCCTTTTTATGGCCTGTCTAGGTTGGGTTATATTGGGTTGAGTGGTCAGGCTCAGACATGATGATTTTTTAAAAAAAATATGGACAGACTTAACCATAGTTTCAATGGGGAAACTGTGATCAGGCCAAGTTCAAAAATGCTAGAGAATTCCTCGGAGCCTGGCACTGTGACAAATCAGCCATCAGTAGACATGTAGACATAAACAAAATTTACATAGTGTGCAAAAAAGATAACCAAGACAAAAAGGGTTTACCCTTTGAATGAGTTCCTTTACAGAAACCCCCCCCCCCCATTTTAATCCTTCCATTCTAGAGGCTAATTGGGTAAACAGGCAAATAGGTGACATTCCATGAGTTGAGATTCTTTGGAGCTTTGGAATCTGAGGTAAATTCAAGGTGATCTGTAGTATGCATTCTTCTGTCTTTAGAATAGATCCATATTCAAGGTGGTCTGTATTTGGCTGTTTGGGGGATCCACAGATGGCCTCTTCAATGTCATGGTTGGAATATATTCCTCTTCTCTTGAAATCTCACAATGTTACCAAGCAATAAATAGTGGAAGAATAGCATAAATTTCAATCAAAGATTTTTTTTTGAAAAAAATACTAGTCAACACAAATTATTATTATTTAGTGTATGATATGAACATGACAGAGTAAACACACACACATGTATACACACACACACACACATACAGATAGATAAATAAATAGATAGATAGATGATAGATAGATAGATAGATATAGATATATATTCCACTCAATTATAGATAAAACCTCTATGGGGGTATGGCAGTGGCCTCATAACTGGATGTTCAATTCAGCTATCCAGTTGATCTCCTCTGGCTTTGCTTTATGCAGATCTTCTAGGGAACCAGAAGGGCAATGTAAGGATCTACCTCATCTAGGCTTCCCAAGAAAGCAGAACCCTTGAAACAGGCATTGTCTCAAAAGGAACTTTTACTAGGGGTGAGTGACAGCAGGAAAACCAAGGTGAGGTCTGTGGAAAAACCCCGCATAAGCAGTATATTAAAAGCAATAATCATTAATCCTTTCCCCTCTAGAGTTCAAATCTCAGCCAATCCACAAGTGCATATTGTAACTGGCTCCATTGGCGGGCTTTTCAAGGTCTCTCTCACTTTCGTTTATCTCTGGCTCCAACACAAACCATCTCCACGTTAAGGGTGATGCATACCTTCTTCTGGAGTAAGGGCATAGTGGCAGGACAGTGCAAAGCATCTCCCCTCCCAACAGAATGGTAGGCCCCAAGAAATGGTTAAAAAACCTTATAGATATAATGAAAAGAAAAGCAAGACATTTCTTTGGGGATTTTTAAAATAGATTTTATTAATTTTTATAGGGTTAGGAATAAGGTGGGGTCGGGGTTAAGGTTGGGATTTGGATTAGGATTAGGATTAGGGTTAGGGCTGGCATTGGTTTTTTTTTTCCAAATAACATTTTCAATATTTAGCAAACAGCATAATGTCTGGGTTCATGTGTTTATTTGTTTTTTAGTCATTTTCTCCAACCATAAATGTATTTTAACCCCAAATCTTTTTGCTTTAGGGCATGTCCACCAGATATGATAATAACTACCTGGTCTTTGTTTGCATTTCCAACAGTTGTTTGAACTATCTTTAAACATTTTTGCTAATCTCACTGGTGTCATATGCCACCTATAAAACATTTTACTGTATATAAGTTTTTTATATGCCAGTGCTTTAGTTAATTTAATATTTTTCCCATAACTTTTGCCAATCTTCTAATTCTATATTATATCCAAAGTTCTTTGCCCATGTTATCATTGTTTCTTTTACTTGTTCTTCCTCCATCTTTAGGTTTAACAGAAATCTATAGAGTTTCTTAATCAATTTTTCATCTGTTTTTAGCAGTATCTGATCAAATTCTGTCTGTTCTTTATAAAATCCCATTGTTTTCACATCTTTTTCAAATCTTGTTTGGATTTGCAGATATGGCCACCATGCTAGATCAATACCTTGTTCTTGTAAATCTTGTCTGTCTTTCAATTTTCTTTCATTGTCCAAAATACCTTCATAAGTCACAACTTTATCCTAGTTAATTAAATTTGCATAAGCAAAAGCTTCCGTTGTTGAAAGCCATTCAGGTATCTTAATTTGAAAGAAGTGCATCCCTTATAAAATTGTTTTGAAAGTATCTATGTATTTTATTCTTTCTATACCACAGAAAGGCATGCCAACCGATTTGTAGGTCATGCCCCTCTAGGTACAATAGTCTTTTATCTCTAAGCATTATCCATTCTTTAAGGCATGTTAGAATAGTTGTTTGGTAATATAACCTGAAGCCTTTGAACTATGGTGCTGGAGAAGACTCCTGCGAGTCCCTTGGACTGCAAGGCGATCAAACCGGTTAGTCCCAGAGGAGATCAATCCTGACTGCTCTTTAGAAGGCCAGATCCTGAAGCTAAAACTCAAATACTTTGGCCACCTAATGAGAAGGAAGGACTCACTGGAGAAGAGCCTAATGCTGGGAAAGATTGAGGGCACTAGAAGAAGGGGATGACAGAGAATGAGGTGGCTGGATGGAGTCACTGAAGCAATAGGCATGAGCTTAAATGGACTCCAGAAGATGGTAGAGGACAGGAAGGCCTTGAGGAACGTTGTCCATAGGGTCGCGATGGGTCGGACATGACTTCGCAACTAACAACAACAACAATATAACCTCCAGTCTGGCAGTCCAAATCCTCCACTTTCTTTTGCTTCTTGTAGCATTTTCACTTTAATTCTAGCTTTTTTTCCTTGCTAGATAAATTTCAATATTATTGTATTCAGTTCATCAAAAAAGGCTTTTCCCAGCCTTACAGGAATTATTTGAAATAAAAAGAGTATTTTTGGTAAGATATTCATTTTCACTGTTTCTATTCTCCCCAACATTGAAAGTTGGAAGTTTTTCCACTTTTCCAAATCCAATTTTATTTTAGCAGTCTTACATAGTTATCTTCTTTTACTGTTACACATCTTGCTGTTAGATAAATTCCCAAGTATTTGATTTTTTAAAACTATTTGAAGATTTGTTTTTTGTTAGTTGATTTTTTGTTTTTCTGTTAGATTCCTTGTTAGCACTTTAGTCTTTTCTCTGTTTATTGTCAACCCTGCCACTTCTCCAAATTTTTCTATTTTCTTCACAGGTTTAGTGCTTGTTTCCAGTGGATCTTCCAATATAAAAACTAAACCATCTGCAAATGCTTATAATTTATATTTTTCATCTTTTATCTCCAGTCCTTTAATTTCTATATCTTGTCTAATGTATCTATTCAGTACTTCCAGTGTTAGTATAAATAGCAATGGAGATAGTGGGCATCCCTGTCTTGTGCCCTTTTTAATATTGAAGTTTTCTGTAAGATCTTCATTTACAATTATTTTGGCTGTTTGTTGACAATAAATTGTTTTGATTACATTTATAAAGTTTTTCCCAAAGTCCATTTCTGCAAATTGCTGAAATTTCTTTGAGGATCTGACACACAATCTTGCACAATATGCTTCATAGGTCAACACAAATGAAATACATAGTGTGCAAATAGCAATACTTTATTTTACTTGTCAGCTGAAAATTAAACCTGAAGATATGAAAGGGGATAATTCTAGGTGATATTATATTAGAAGATTAAATAATTCTCTTTTCCTATAGACAATCTGAAATAATGATATATATAATGTTATGTTTTGCTCTGGGTTTGTCTTGTTAGCTGTTTTTTGTTGTTTAGAGAAGGCCTCAAAACAATGATATAGCATTTAGGGAAAAAAATACAAATCAGTAACCCAACATTAGAAGCAATAATGGAGAAGATCTCTACAGCAATCATATATTTCCCTTTGGTGCTGAGGTATGTTGGAACAAAGGACAACCAGACACTGCAGAACACCAACATGCTGAACGTGATAAACTTAGCTTCATTGAAAACATCAGGTAATTTTCTTGCTAGAAAAGCCACCGTGAAGCTGATAATGGCAAGGAAGCCCATATAGCCCAAGACACAGTAGAACATGAAGACTGATCCTTCATTACACTCCAGAAAGATTTCTTCTACTCCTGAATTTGTGTCAGCATCTGGAAATGGGGGAGAGGTCATCAGCCATATAGTGCAAATAGTTGCTTGAATTAAGCTACAGCCCAACACGATGCACATGGCTAATCTTCTCCCCACCCATCTGGTTATCTTAGACCCAGGCTTAGTAGCCATGAAAGCCAGAACTACAATGATGGTCTTCGCCAACACACAGGAAATGGCCACAGAGAAGATAATACCAAAGGCAGTTTGACGAAGGAGACATGTCATCTTGCTGGGTTTTCCAAGGAATAATAAACAAGAAAGAAAAGACAAGAAGAGAGCAATAAGGAGAGCATAGGTGAGATTCCGGTTGTTGGCTTTGACTATGGGAGTGTCCTGATGTTTAATAAAGATCCAAAGGACTCCAACTGTAACCAAAGAAAAGAAAAGAGCAGAACTGGCCAAAATGATCCCCAAAGTTTCTTCATACATAAAAAATGTTGCAAGCTTTGGAAGACACAAATCATGGTTCGCATTTGCATATTGATCTTCTGGACATTGAAAGCAATCATCTAAGTCTACAAAATAAATTAACAATATATATATTACACTGAAAGAATAGAAACTGAGCACTATGTGTTAAGAACAAAAACCTGTTGTATAACATGTAAAAACTAGTAAACTTCCTGTTTTAAAACTTCCTGTTTGCTCCAAGATCAAATTTGCACCATTGAAATCCATCCTGCTGCCGGCGTCGACTTCCCTCCGCCCTGTGCGTTCCCACAGAGAGGGCCTCCTCAGGGTGCCTCCGGTCAGAGAATGCCAGCTGGTGGCCCCCAGGGGGAGGGCCTTCTCTGTGGGCGCCCCGGCTTTATGGAACCAACTGCCGGTTGAGCTCCAGACGGCACCGGATCTTCGCTCCTTCCGGCGCGGGCTAAAGACCCATTTATTTGAACAAGCTGGCCTGGCCTGATGGGGGAACGTTAGGGTTTTAATGGGTTTTATATTGTGATTGTTTTAATTGGGCAATTATTTAATCCTTTTTTAACTTTTGTATTTCTATTTATATGCCCTGTTCACCGCCCTGAGTCCTCCGGGAGAAGGGCGGTATATAAATTTAATAAATAATAATAATAATAATAATAATAATAATAATAATAATAATAATAATAATAATAATAATAATAATAATAATAATAATAATAATAATAATAATAATAATAATTCAGTAAACTGAAAGCTGATCAATTTGCTAGCTTTTACTCTTTCCAACTGTTAATAGGAACTTTTAATTAGAGTATTAATATAGACTTTTTACTGCTGGTTTGATTCAGTTTTATTTAGGTATATTTTTACAATAGCATATGTAAGATCTTACCATCTTGTTTGGAAATCTTCCCATGTGGACATTGTAGACAATTATAGCAGCAAAATGGTTTGTTATCTATCTTGCTCCTAGTATAACCAGAATGGCACTTACTATTACACAAAGATAGAGGTTGGACCTGTTCAAGAAGAAAAGGAGAATATGTTTTTTTTTTAATTCATTTAGTGGTAACACAGTACTAAGCAGTGTTATAATGCTTTCCTTCTCTGCCTTCACATGTGGTTAGTTTTTGCTTCAATTTCTTCAGAAAAGAGAATGATTATTTCATTTGGAAAAAGTACTTAAACATACAACCTTCAGCACTAAGTAGCATTAAATAAGAATTACAAGGTAGATAGATTATTAGGAAAATACATAGTTTTATTTTAATATGACAAGAAACATCAGTTCTACTTCTTAAATACCCCAATCTCTTCATTCACAAATCTAACTTAGAGCTGAGACACCATGTAACACTCTGGAGAATATTGAGTAGTCTTGGAGCATTGCAGCTGAATCTAATTTCTGTGTTGAACTTTGAAACTAAGACAACTTGAGGGATGACAGAAAGACATTTGGTTACAAGCTAAAATGGAACCAAGCACACCTGGTTAAATCTCTTTGGCCATACAATATTATCCCCATCAATGGTGAACAATGCGTCCTGGGAATCCATGAGCTCCACCTCTCCAACTCTGACTCTCAGAAATGATAGATTGGGGAATGTGATCCAATTCATAATATCAAATCCAGCATCCAATTCTCCATTTTGGTTGAAAGAAACTTTTTGTCCAGCACTATTGTTGAATGAGACACCTCTCAAAAATTGGTTTAGCTACAATGAAAAAGAAGAAAGAGAAAATAGATATAAACAGATCAGGTACCCAGATGAAAACATTCATTTTCCCATTTAATAATATTTTCTTCAAAGTTTAAGGGAAGATAGTAGGCAATGCAATAACAGTATAGACTCTGGTAAACCAGCATTAAAATAATGCATCCTTTAGAGCACAAACACAAAATCAAGCAACCAAAATGTAATACACATGCAAATACCCCCCAAAATAAAATAGAAAATAAAAGAAAAAATATTTTTTACATTTTCCTTGGAACAATGAATTTAATTGAGGCTTAGGATTCAGGTGATAGATAGATAGATAGATAGATAGATAGATAGATAGATAGATAGATAGATAGATAGATAGATAGATAGATAGACAGATAGACAGACAGATAGACAGACAGGTGATAATGTTTATACTTAGTAATTCTTGAAATGTGGAAATTCAGGAAAGCATGGAAAATCTAGAATTGTAAGGGCAAATAAAGAACAGTTAGCATAAAATAAAAAAATGGTATGCTACTGTCCTAATACATATATGATAATTTTTAATGACATTATTTGGAATAGAGCTCGTAAAACTACATCCTTAGATACATTCTCCTTGGAAGAATGTATTTCATTTAGGTTTAGGATCAGGGTGGCAGATACAGTGAGTAGCCAGAAATTGGTTTACTTAAGGTTTTACCTTCCACAGATTTTGATCCAGAAGTTCCAGTTTGGCCTCGTGCCCTCTAGCTCTGTCTTTCAGCATTGACGTATGGATGTCATGCAAAGCATATGCCACCACATGGATGGCATTGTAGATGCTGTAGCTATGCCCAGTCATGTCCATTTCAAACACAGATGTAGGAAGAGATAACACTTTCTCCTTTCCAGTGCAGGGAATTACATTTTCATCTTCATTCATAACTGAGATGGAGAAGGAACATTCAAAGGCACTTTCCCAGAAGAGCTTGATAAAAGTGTCTTCTTTTTCCAAGATAGGGTTCTTCATCTGAACAAATTGCTGGAATCCTGAAACCTTCTCTGAGTGAATTGCAAAAGACAGAGCACCATGGAGGAAGACTAGGTCACTATTCCTTAGAAAGGGAAGAGAGGTGAAATCCATCTCAGCGGTCATCACCCAGATTTTACCCTTTCTCCATAATGATGCATCTTCAGTTTTCAAATTAGTGGAAAGAAGTCTCAGAACTATAATTCCGTAAATTTCACCATGAACCAGTACTACATTAGCTGTGCTTTTCATAACCACCATGTACATTTGAAGTCCCACTTCCACCAGATCAGCAAAGCTATTTGAATAATCAATGACAGGAAATATTTCAATGAATGCTGGACAGATCCCCCTCCAGGCAAACATGGAAGCCATATTTTGTACAAACTTCTCACCATTGTCATCTGCTGCTAACAAGATCCCAATCCATGTCCATCCAAAATGCAAAAGTAATAAACAAATTCCCTTATATTGACCATCTATATTTGGGAACATTTGTTGCCATAACGCAGCCTCTTTTTTCGTACTACTTTCAGTAGTGGAACCATAGATTAACTTAAAAAAGAAAAAGAAAAATACAGGCCAATAGGCAACATGATACTTATCCTCTTCTTCCTTTTTTGAAATGTAGGATGAAAAGATATTATTTACCCATTTAAACTCTAACATACATATTAATGCTCAACAGCATTTCATATTTTGACTATTTGACATATATATTCAGAGTATGCTAGGAGGAAATTATTAAGTCATCATTCCCACGTTTCCATTAGCAAATTTGATAAAAAACACGTTTCACATAAAATTTATATTTCATGGAAATGAGATATAAGAGCATTTTATATTACTAAAATAATGTTTGTAACATTTACCTGGTTGGCTTTCCACTTTTACATTGCAACAACAACAACAACAAAAATACAAAAATTTCTCCTCCTACTTTACATTAGATTAGATTACATTACAATTAATCTATTTTTTCCATCTCTATTGTCCCAATTTCTGTCATATTCTATAACTCATTTTTCTCAATTAATCATGCTTCTTTCTTTTCCTTCAACAACATTAAGGGAATCCAGAAATTGTAAATCAGTTGGTATGCCATAAATTACTTCTCTGTTCTTATAGTTCTGAAAATACTATATAATTTAGACCTTTTTTTCTTAAATACAGCTTTAATAGAGGATGAATTTTAGGGGAAGCATACCACCCTCCTTAGTCCTTTAAATCTATCAAACAATAAAACAGGGGTGTCAAACTCAATTTCATTGAGGGCCGCATCAGCATTGCAGTTGCCCTCAGGGGTGGGTGGGTGTGGCCTGGGTGGGCATGGCCTACTGGGTAGGTGTGGCTAAAGTGTGTATGGCCTACTGGGTGGGCATGGCCAGCTTTACATCGTTCACATCAAGGGTGCCTATGGGGGCCTGGGCAGGAGTGGAACAGATCTGAGGGTCTCTGGCAGGAGGAGGGTCTCTGGGCCATGGCCAAGGCAGTGGGGGCAGTTCCCTCACTGTTTCCAGGATGGCTTCATGGGACACATGAAACCACTTCATGGGCCGCATCTGGCCCCCGGGCCTTGTGTTTGACATGTCTGTGATAAAACATCAGAAGAGTTATGGCCATAAGTCTACGTACATTAGTCAGCTCAGCTGAATTCCTTTGTGGTATCCAGAAATCCTTAGTTTTATTAAGAATAGTCTTTATTTCAAAAAGAACCCCTTCCTTCCTATATCATAAATTCTCCCTTTTAAAGAAAGGAACAGTGCACTGATGGTTATCTATTTGTTCTGGGCTCTGTCAAAGCTGATACCTGTGGCATCTTATAGAGGGACAGGATGGTAGCCATGTGTAAACACACATCAGCAGTAGGTCCTCCAATGACCGCTATTGGTCTGTGCTGTGTTTCACAGTTGTAGTTAGGGATGAACTGGCTCTTTGTAGAGAAAAGCTCCAGTGAGGCACGATACGTCCAACTTGTCATGAAGTAGGTATTGTAGATCTGAAAACCGAGGGTGTGATTGGGTAAAATGTTGGGATTTCTATTGATCTCTGTGATGGCAAATTCTAAGGCCAAGATGTGCTGGTAGATTGGAGTCATGATCCTGGAAAGGGAAATACACATTTTGTCACTTTGCAGTCATAATATACATAAATATACATAATATACATTTATATAAGGTAAAGGTAAAGGTTCCCCCACACATGCATGCTAGTCGTTTCCGACTCTAGGGGCCGGTGCTCATCTCCGTTTCAAAGCCGAAGAGCCAGCGCTTGTCCGAGGACGTCTCCGTGGTCATGTGGCCGGCATGACTAGACGCCAAAGGCGCACGGACCGCTGTTACCTTCCCACCGGAGTGGTCCCTATTTTTCTACTTGCATTTTTTACGTGCTTTCGAACTGCTAGGTTGGCAGAAGCTGGGACGAGTAACAGGCGCTCACTCTGTTACGCGGCACTTGGGATTCGACCCGCCAAACTGCCGACCTTCTGATTGACAGGCTCAGCATCCTAACCCACTGAGCCACTGCATCCCTTTTATAGCTAAAAAATAGCTATAAAAGATAAAAAATAGATAAAATAGTACTGTAAGTATTTTGTTTTTAATGAGCAGGGTCATAGATGAAGTTTTCATAGTTTTCTTTGAACAATATTGGTTATGAAAATGACTTTTACCCAACATTTACTCATCCTACTGGATAATCATTTCACAAATTAAATTAATTTATTGTTGATTTTCAAAAGGGCACCATTGCATTTTGGAGAAGAGTACTCTATTTTCTTTAAGGGCTCCAAACACCATTCACTTTTGATTGTAATTCTGGAGTCCAAACTAGCTTTGATGGCTCTGTAGCAAATACCTAAACAGACTATGGTATAGCTCACTATAACTGATAATGCACAGTTTTAACAATCCAAATTCATCTTGAAATAACTTGGGTGTTTTAAAATATGGAATGGCAATTGGATTATTATCTAACATATTAGTACCCATTAGCTGGTATCCCAAAAAAGAAGCATAATTTTTTCCATGTTGTTAGCGAGGACATTTCATTTCATAATCTGATAATTAAAGATGGCAATCTTTAAGATTCTACTTAAAAATGGTTATTACTCTGATGCCATATACTATAACAAGAATGGACTTTTGTCAATACTAGTATTTTTAATGTTTGAATGAAAGTAAAATAAAATATTTTCATGACAACCCTTAAAAAAGAAAGCCACATTTTTTTTAAAAAAGGTAAATATTTCAGACCAGTAATTTATTATATGAAAACTTGGCTGTTCAATAAAGAATCCAGAGAAGAACACAAAATGTTCTCTTCTCTGTGTGAATTATTTTAAGATGAGGAGTCCCAGGAAGATTCTTTTAAAGAACCACAATCAGCGCAATGTATAAAAGTGAAATCACGAAAAATGTTAAAGATGCTCTTAAGTCTTCTTGGACAACACAGGATGGCCCTAAGTGCAGTTTGCTAAAACATCCCCTTTACAAAATCCAATTCACACTGAGCAAGAGCTAATAGATTATAACCCATCCATTTCTCAGGCAACATTTTAGGTTACCTGCTGAAAGCTTTCAGATTCACCCCCCTAAGCATGGAGCTCCATCCAATCGGGACAATTAGCGCTTTCAACTTCAGGTATATATGAATATTCCAACTTTTCCTTAGAAAGGAATTCTTCTTGAGGTTTTTTTTAACCCTAAAAAAATCTTCCCAACATACAGCTTACCTTAGCTTTTCCTCTTCTTTTCCTCATATTTGGAGATAGATAGATAGATAGATAGATAGATAGATAGATAGATAGATAGATAGATAGATAGATAGATAATTTAGAGATAGCTAGAGATAGAGATAGATAGCGATGGGGGGGCAGAGAGAGAGAGATTATATATACTGCTCAAAAAAATAAAGGGAACAGAAAATAAGACATCCTACTATTAAATACAGTACATTGTGTTGTTTAAGTGTTCCCTTTATTTTTTTGAGCGGTATATATATGTATGTGTATAGATAGATAGATAGATAGATAGATAGATAGATAGATAGATAGATAGATAGATAGATAGATAGATAGATGGATGGATGGATGGATGGATGGATGGATGGATGGATGGATGGATGGATGGATGGATGGATGGATAGATAGATAGATAGATAGATAGATAGATAGATAGATAGATAGATAGATAGATATAAATATTCTCTCTCTCTCTCTCTCTCTCTCTCTCTCTCTCTCTCTCTCTCTCTCTCTCTCTCTCTCTCTCTCTCTCTCTCTCTCTCTCTGTGTGTGTGTGTGTGTGTGTGTGTGTGTGTGTGTAAAACCAAGGAAAGCATGCAAAAAATAATTAGGTGCATGAGTGTGTATCCCTAATATTTTTGGAACATTTTATTCTTTTCTCATAATTGAAGAACATTTGAAACAAAACATTGAAAAATCTTTCTTGCAGAGAATGAGCATAACATGATGTTTTGTGAATTATGGATGAGGCATATGAAGAGGAACAGGCAGAGACAATGATGAAGGAAAAGGAGGAAGAGTGGGAGGATGAAGATAGTGCCATCCAGCAAAGAAAAGGCAATGTTAATCGTTATAACTGAAGCTAATATTAATATGAAAACACCTCCTGGTTCAAAATAACGTCTTTTCTGTGGTATAAATTCTTACACAGTGTCCTCAAAGAGCTCCTTGGAGGGACATTTACTGAAGTTCACCGTTGTCTGGAAAATGTAGAGCTGAGAGAGCAAATTCACAACAATGAGGTCTCCAGATTGATAATGCTTGTGAACAAAAGGCAGAGGGTCACTAGTGCTGCATTTAGCCCTGTGAATATCACATATAATTTGAGGTAAAGGCAGAATAACCAATACTGCAAATATCACCATTTCTTCTGTAAGCCAATTTGTCTGTCTCAAAATTCTTTTTCGTGAAGTATACTATTTGAGTTAATGGCTAAATTATGCCCCAGAATGTAGAAATGAAGTTGAAAAAATTATATAGGGACTGATAATTGCAGTAGAAAAGTCAGCAGAGTATTATGAACAAGAAAACATGTTATTGCAAACTCAGTAGACATTGCTTTTAGCATTCTGTAGTGTGGTGTCAAGAGATATGGATGTTTGTGGTGATTGAGAGCAAGAGAAGAATTTGAACTCTAAAGAGAGCTTCACAATCTTTTCCTTGATTTGTAGAAAGATAGGAGGAGTTCATGACTCCAAAATCTTAAAAAAAGAAAAACATAGTTTAATATTAATTTGCAGAAGAGTTATAAAAGGACCCAAAATGAAGTTAAAGGCTTCTTGTACTCCAAAATCCATTTTGAAAGCACTTTGGCCTCTATTGAGAAAAAAATCTGTTAATATCTGGAATCATATGGAAAATATGATATAAAACGTAGAGAATTGTTGAACAGAGTAAATAACAGAAATACCACTCCCCTTAAATATACTCTGGGGCAACTCTTTGGTTGGGGCAAAACTCCAACCACTTTTTGTATTTTCTCTTGCAATTTATCAGAATAAAAAAGTTGGAAGGGACCTTGGAAGTTTTCTAGTCTATTTATTTATTTATTTATTTATTTAATTAAATTTTTATACCGCCCTTCTCCCGAAGGACTCAGGGCGGTCTAACCCCCTGCTCAAGCAGGAGACTCTATACCATTTCAGACAAGTGGCTGTTCAATCTTGTCTTAAAAATCTCCAGTGTTGTAGTATCCACAACTTCTGCAGAGAAGTCGTTCCACAAATTAATTGATCTAAGGAAATTTCTCCTTAGTTCTAGGTTGGCTTCTCTCCTTGATTAGTTTCCATCCATTGCTTCTTGTCCTGCCTTCAGGTGCTTTGGAGAATAGTTTGAGCCCCTTTGTGGCAGCCTCTGAGATATTGGGACACAGCCTCAAGTCCTTCTTTTCATTAAACTAGACATACCCAATTCCTCCCCTTCATGGATTACTGCCTTGTCGTGGCGAAGGGGCTTGCATAATTCAATAAAGCTATGAGCTATACCATGCAGGGCCACCCAAGACAGAAAGGTCATAGCAGAGAGTTCTGACAAAACGTGATCCACTGGAGAAGGAAATGGCAACCCACTCCAGCATCTTTGCCATGAAAACCTTATGGACAGTACCAAAAGGCAAAATAATATGATGCTGGAAGATGAGCCCCTCAGGTCAGAAGGCATCCAATATGCTACTGGGGAAGAGCAGAGGGCTAGTACTAGTAGCGCCAGAAAGAATGAAGCGACTGGGCCAAAGCCGAAAGGACACTCAGCTGTGGATGTATCTGGTAGTGAAAGGAAAGTCCGATGCTGTAAAGATTTTTTCTCCATAGGAACCTGGAATGTAAGATCCATGAATCAAGGAAAGCTGGACGTGGTCAAACAAGAGATGACAAGACTGAACATTGACATCTTAGGTATCAGCGAACTAAAATGGACAGGAATTGGTGAATTTAATTCAGATAACCATCAGGTATACTACTGCGGGCAAGAATCTCTTAGAAGAAATGGAGTAGCCTTCATAGTCAATAAAAGAGTAGGAAAAGCAATACTGGGATATAATCCTCAAAATGACAGAATGAATCCAAGGCAAACCATTCAATATTACAGTAGTCCAAGTCTATGCACCATCCACCAGTGCTGAAGAGGATAAAATTGACCAGTTCTAGGAAGCCCTACAGCACCTTATAGAACTAACACCAAGAAATGATATCCTTATCATCATGGGGGATTGGAATGCTAAAGTAGGAAGCCAAAAGATAAGCAGAATAACAGGAAAGTTTGGCCTTGGAGTACAAAATGAAGCAGGGCACAGGCTGATAGAATTTTGTCAAGAGAATACGATGGTCATACCAAACACTCTTTTCCAACAACCCAAGAGATGGCTCTACACATGGACATCACTAGACGGTCAACACAGAAATAAGATTGACTATGTGCTCTACAGCCAAAGATGGAGAAGCTCTATACAGTCAGTAAAAACAAGACCAGGAGCTGACTGTGGCTCAGACCATGAGCTTCTCATTGCAAAGTTTAGGCTTAAACTGAAGAAAGTAGGGAAAAGCACTAGGCCACTCAGGTATGAATTAAATCATATCCCTGTTGAATATACAGTAGAGGTGACAAATAGATTTAAGGAATTAGATCTGATAGAGTGCCTGAAGAACTATGGACAGAGGTTCGCAACATTGTACAACAGGTAGCAACCAAAACCATCCCAAAGAAAAAGAAATGCAAGAAAGCAAAATGGCTGTCTGAGGAAGCTTTGCAAATAGCTGAGGAAAGGAGGGCAGCGAAAGGCAAGGGAGAAAAAGAAAGATATGCCCAATTGAATGCAGAATTCCAGAGAATAGCTAGAAGAGATAAGAATGCCTTCTTAAATGAACAGTGCAAAGAAATAGAAGAAAACAATAGGGAGGACCAGAGAACTTTTCAAGAAAATGGGAGAGATGAAGGGAATGTTTCATGCAAAAATGGGCATGATAAAGGACCAAAATGGCAGGGACCTAACAGAGGCAGAAGAGATTAAGAAGAGGTGGCAAAATTACACAGAAGAACTATATAAGAATGAGCTTAATGTCCCTGATAATCACAATGAGGTGGTCACTGACCTCGAGCCAGACATCCTAGAATGTGAAGTGAAGTGGGCCTTAGAAAAGCTGAGCAACAACAAAGCTAGTGGAGGTGACAGTATTCCAGCTGAACTATTCAAAATCTTAAAAGACGATGCAGTAAAAGTGCTACACTCAATTTGCCAGCAAATTTGGAAAACTCAACAGTGGCCACAGGATTGGAAAAGATCAGTTTACATTCCAATTCCAAAGAAAGGCAGTGCCAAAGAATGTTCTAACTATCACACCATTGCACTCATTTCTCATGCTAGTAAAGTCATGCTTAAAATCCTACAACCTAGATTCCAGCAGTATGTGGATCGAGAACTACCAGAAGTACAGGTAGGATTTCGAAGAGGCAGAGGAACTAGAGATCAAATTGCCAACATACGCTGGATCATGGAGAAAGCTAGAGAGTTCCAGAAAAACATCTACTTCTGCTTCTTTGACTATGCTAAAGCCTTTGATTGTGTGGATCATAACAAACTCTGGCAAGTCCTTAAAGAGATGGGCATACCAGACCATCTTATTTGTCTCTTGAGAAATCTATATGCGGGCCAAGAAGCAACAGTGAGAACTGGACACGGAACCACTGATTGGTTCAAAATTGGGAAAGGAGTCCGGCAAGGCTGTATACTGTCGCCTTGCCTATTTAACTTATATGCAGAGCACATCATGAGAAAGGCAGGGCTAGATGAATCAAAAGTTGGAATTAAGATTGCCGGAAGAAACATCAACAACCTAAGATATGCAGATGATACCACTCTAATGGCAGAAAGTGAAGAAGAACTAAAGAGCCTCTTGTTGCGGGTGAAGAAGGAGAGTGCAAAAGTTGGGTTGAAACTTAACATTAAGAAAACCAAGATCATGGCATCTGGCCCTCTCAATTCCTGGCAAATAGATGGGGAAGAAATGGAGGTAGTGACAGATTTTATTTTCCTGGGCTCCAAGATCACTGCAGATGGGGACTGTAGCCAAGAAATTAAAAGATGCTTGCTCCTTGGGAGGAAAGCCATGGCAAATCTAGACAGCACACTAAAAAGCAGAGACATCACCCTGTCAACAAAAGTGCGTATAGTCAAGGCTATGGTCTTCCCAGTTGCAATGTATGGCAGTGAAAGCTGGACCATAAGAAAGGCTGAGCGCCAAAGAATTGAAGCCTTTGAACTATGGTGCTGGAGAAGACTCCTGCGAGTTCCTTGGACTGCAAGGCAATCAAACCGGTCAGTCCTAGAGGAGATCAACCCTGACTGCTCTTTAGAAGGCCAGATCCTGAAGCTAAAACTCAAATACTTTGGCCACCTAATGAGAAGGAAGGACTCACTGGAGAAGAGCCTAATGCTGGAAAAGATTGAGGGCAATAGAAGAAGGGGACGACAGAGAATGAGGTGGCTGGATGGAGTCACTGAAGCAGTAGGCGTGAGCTTAGATGGACTCCAGAAGATGGTAGAGGACAGGAAGGCCTGGAGGAACATTGTCCATAGGGTCGCGATGGGTCGGACACAACTTAGCAACTAACAACAACAAGTGTTAACATAAATGGAGATTAATATTAATTCACAGGAGATTTATATCATGGGCCAAAAATTAAAGGGCTTCTTGTATTTCAAAACCCAGTTTGGAAGCCCTTCAGTCTCTTTTGAGAATAATTCTCTTTGAATGCCTCCAGTCACATGGAATATTTGTCAAAAGACCTAAAGAATTGTTAAACAGAGTTAAAAACAGGAATGCCCTCCACCTAAACATAATCTGTATTGTTGGCATATGAAGTCTGAAAAATAATTTACATGATATGATGTCTGAATAATAGAATGTATAAAGGAACTTCAAATATATATATGAACAACATGAATAACATTTTATGCATGGTGGAAATATAAAAAACACCTTTAAAAATGGATTCAAATATACACATATTTTGTCTTACTTTTCAAGGAAGGACCTAGCCACTGATCACATAGAAAGTTTGTGAAAGTCTGTATTCCATATTTTCAGACTGACTTGGAAATCTCTGAATGGATTTCTGCCTGTTCTCTTATAACGTATTGGTAAATTTCTTTTCTGTGCCTATCCTCTATAGCAGGCATATCTAACACACAGCTTATGAGCTGCATGCAGCCCCACAGCTATAATAAAATATAAAAGAAATAAAGAAAGCTTGTTATTTATAAACATTAACTATATTATATATATATATATATATATATATATATATATATATATATATATATATATATATATATATATATATAACTAATATATATATATATATATATATATATATATATATATATATATATATATATATATATATATATATATATATATATATATATATATATTAGTTATATGGTGATGAAATAAGTGACTTATGATCATTTTTCACACGACCTTTGCAGAATCCCCATGGCCACATGATCAAAATTCAGATGCTTGGTAACTGGCTTATATTTATAATGGTTGCAATGTCCTGGGGTCATGTGATCAGTTTATGCAACCTTCTGACAAGCAAAGTCAATAGGAAAAACAGATTCACTTAACAACCATGTTACTAACTTAAAAACTGCAGTGATTCACTTAACAACTGTGGTGAGAGAGGTCATAAAATGGGGCAAAATTCAATTAACAAATGTTTCACTTAGTAACATAAATTTTGGGCTCAATTGTGGTTGTAAGTCAAGGAGTAACTGTAGCAGCATAAATTCCATTTTTTTTTAAAAAAAATAACTAGTCAAGACAAATGAAATAGATGGTAAGTAAATGGAAATATTTTATTTTGTCTATCAAGTGAGAATTAAATCTGAAGATCTGAAACAATTATTCTAGAGAAATGGTATTGGACCAGAACATTAAATGATTCTGTTTTTCTACAAACAATCTAAAATAATGAGACATATAATTTATGTCTTTATGTGGGTTTGTCTTCTTAGCTGCTCTTTGTTGTTGAGAGAAGGCATCAGGACAATGATGTAGCACTTAGGGAAAAAAATGCAAACTAGTAAACCAACACTGGAAGCTATAATGGAGAAGATCTCCACAGCAACCATGTATTTTCCTTTGGTGCTCAGATATGTTGGAACAAAGGACAACCAGACGCTGCAGAAGACCAACATACTAAAGGTAATAAACTTGGCTTCATTGAAAGCATCAGGCAATTTCCTTGCCAGGAACGCCACTGTAAAGCTAATAATGGCAAGGAAACCCATATAGCCCAAGACACTGTAGAACATGTAGACTGATCCTTCATTACACTCCAGGAAGATTTCTTCTGACTCTGAACTTGTGTCAGCATCTGGGAATGGTGGGGAGGTTGTCAGCCATATAGTGCAAATGAATCCTTGAAGCAACGTGCAGCACAATAGGATGGACACTGTTAATCTTCTCCCCACCCATCTAGTCATCTTAGATCCAGGCTTAGTGGCCATGAATGCCAAAATCACAATGATAGTTTTGGCCAACACACAAGAAATGGCCACCGAGAAGATGATACCAAAAGTAGTTTGACGAAGGAGACATATCACCTTATCAGGTTTTCCAAGGAATAATAAACTAGAAAGAAAAGACAAGAGGAGAGCAATAAGGAGAGCATAGGTGAGATTCCGGTTGTTGGCTTTGACTATGGGAGTATCCCGATGCTTAATAAAGATCCAAAGAATTCCAACTGTGACCAAAGAAAAGAACAGAGCAGAACTGGCCAAAATGATCCCCAGAATGTCTTTGTACATTAAAAACGTTGCAATCTTTAAAAGGCACAAATCCTGATTCACATTTGCATACTGAGCTTCTGGACATGGAAAACAATCATCCATATCTAGAAAATAAATTAGCAACTTACTAATTGCATGGAAAGAATCAAAACTAAGCCATACATGTTGACAAAAAAGACACGTTTTCTAATGTTTTAAAAACCATTACAGTGGTGGACTTTCTATAAAGTTATATTGGAAAACCTCTTTGCTCCAAAACACACTATTTGATATCACTGCAGATATCCATTCCATAAATTGACTGCTGGTTATTTTCCATGTTTTGCTCCATTAATTTGTCAGGTGGAACCATTAATCCAGAATATTAGTCTAAACTTTTCATTGCTCTTTTGATCCACAGTTTTATTTAGGTACTACCGGTATATATTTTCTAGGATACCAAATGCAAGAACTCACCTATTTCATTGGAAATCTTCCCATGTGGACATCGGAGACAATCATAGCAACAAAATGGCTTCCCTTCTATCTTGCTTCTAGTATAACCTGAATGGCACTTTCTGTTGCACAAAGATAAAGGTTGGACCTGTTCAAGAAGGAAAGAAGAAAATACTTTGCTTTGACAATTTTTTTAATGGTAATACAGTACTGGATTGCCATAATGCTTTGTTTCTATGCCTTGATAAGTGGTTAGTTTCTGTTTTAGTTTATTCACATGAGAGCAGGTTTATTTCTATTGGAGAAAGTGCTCAACCATATGACCATTCAGCACTATCTAACATTAAATAAGGATATAAGGTCAATATGTAGGCATCATCTGAGTTTTTCTACAAAATCCAAAATGTGTGCTACAACCTTGACACATTCTTTCTTTTGCAGCTTTTGGTATCAATGGGAAAACATACACATGTAAATATGATAAGAAACATCAGCTCTTAAATATCTCAGTTCCACTAGTCACACATCTAATTTAGGAGACAACCAAGGGTTCACTAGGTGGTCCAGAGATTTGTCTGGAGAAAATTTAGGAATATTGGAATACTTGAAATATTCTAATTTTTGTGTAGGATTTTGAATCTAAGACACTTTGAGGACTGACAAAAAGACATTTGTCTAAAAGCCAAAAAGAAACTGGCCATACCTGGTTAAACCTCTCTGGCCATACAATATCATCCACATTAATGGTGAACAATGACTCTTGGGAGTCCTTGGGGTCCATCCTTCCAACTGTGACTCTCAGAAAAGATAGATTGGGAAATGTGATCCAATTCATAATATCAAATCCAGTTTCCAATTCTCCATTTTGGTTGAAAGAAACCTTTTGTTCAGCACTATTATTGAATAAGACCCCCTTCATAAATTTGTTGAGCTACATTGGAGAAGAAGCCAAGACAAGGTTAGATAGATAGACAGACAGACAGACAGACAGACAGACAGACAGACAGACAGACAGACAGACAGACAGACAGACAGATAGAAGCCAAGGATTATAAGATTCATTCCCCCTTTTAAGATAGAGACTGCTTCTGGTGAGTCTGGTGAATATAATCTCTGTACTTAGTAATTCTTGAAATGTGGAAATTCAGGAAAGCATGGAAAACCTAGAATTGTAAGGCCAAATAAAAACACTGTTAACATAAAATAAAAAAATTATATGCTACTGTCCTAATACATATGCAGATATAAAAATTTATGATGACATTATTTGGAACAGAGCTAGAGAGAAGATGGCATTGAGTAAATACATTCTCTTTAGAAGAATGAATTTAATTTAAGTTTAGGATCAGGGTTGCAGATACAGTAATTGGTTTGCTTAAGGTTTTACCTTCCACAGATTTTGATCCAGAAGTTCCAGTTTGGCCTTGTGCCCTCTAGCTCTGTATTGCAGCATTGATGAATAGAAGTCATGCAAAGCATATGCCACCGCATGGATGGCATTGTAGATGCTGTAGCTATGGCCAGTCATGTCCATTTCAAACACAGATGTAGGAAGAGATAACACTTTCTCCTTTCCAGTGCAGGGAATTACATTTTCATCTTCATTCATAACTGAGATGGAGAAGGAACATTCAAAGGCACTTTCCCAGAAGAGCTTGATAAAAGTATCTTCTTTTTCCAAGATAGGGTTCTTCATCTCAACAAATTGCTGGAATCCTGACACCTTCTCTGTGTGAATTGCAAAAGACAGAGCACCATGGAGGAAGACTAGGTCACTATTCCTTAGAAAGGGAAGGGAGGTGAAATCCATCTCAGCAGTCATTACCCAGATTTTACCCTTTCTCCATAATGATGCATCTTCAGTTTTCAAATTAGTGGAAAGAAGTCTCAGAACTATAATTCCATAAATTTCACCATGAACCAGTACTACATTAACTGTGCTTTTCATAACCACCATGTACATTTCAAGTCCCATTTCCACCAACTCAGGAATGCTACTTGAGTCATCAATGATTGGAAATGTTTCAATGAAGTCTGAGCAGATCCCCTTCTGGGCTAGCATGGGAACCAGATCTTGTATAAACTTCTCACCACTGTCATTTTTCAGAGATAAGATCCCAATCCACGTCCATCTGAAATGTAGCAGTAATAGAAAAATTCCCATATACTGATGGTCCATACTTGGGAACATTTGTTGATATAAACCAGCCTCTTTTTTCGTACTACTTTCGACAGTGGAACCATACATTATCTTCAGAAAAAGAAAAATACTGGGAAATAGACAATAGGATATTTTTTTCAAAAATGGTAGTGTTTAGTGATACTATTTATCTGCTGAAGCTGCAATATAGATATTCATGCTCAAAACATATCTCATATTTTGACTCAAGTTGTATTTCCCATATAAATTTAAATCATTCTACATGGAGGTTGTTAAGCTGTTGAGCTGTGTGAGCAAACTTGATCAAAGACACATTCTTACACCAAAATTTCCTCATAGTTTGCATTTGTAAATTGACAGACTACCTCTTAAAACACTTTTTCTCTTTTTTCAGTTCTAAGAATACTCAATATTCTTATCATATTTTCTCTTAGATTGAGAATCTAAGGTTGAGAATCACTGCCATACATGATCATGTAAAAAGGATAGAAAGTCATTGATGGCTATCTATTTGGTCTGGGATCCATCAAAGGTCATACCTGTGGCATCTTGTAGATGGATAGGATGGTAGCCATGTGTAGACACACCTCAGTGGTAGGTCCTCCAAGGATTGCTATTGGTCTGTGCTGTGTATCACAGTTGTAGTTAGGGATGAACGGGCCCTTTGTAGAGAAAAGTTCCAGTGAGGCCCGATACGTCCAACTTGTCATAAAGTAGGTATTATAAATCTGAAAACCGAGGGTGTGATTGGGTAAAAGATGAAGATTTCTGTTGATCTCCTTGATGGCAAATTCTAAGGCCAAGATGTGCTGGTAGATTGGAGTCATAACTCTGGAAAGGGAAATACATATTTTGTCACCAGGGTACTTAGTTGAAAAGGAAGCACATAACATACTTTTTCCCAAGTTAATTTGATGGAAAAAACATTGCAATCATTTTGATTTTTATGACAATCTTCCAATAGTCATCCTTCTGAGTAATAATTTCAGAAAATGAAGTCACTTGTTGATTTTTCAAAAGGATACTAATGATTTTTGGAGGAGTAGAGTCACTCCATTTTCTTTAAAACCTCCAAACCCTCCATTGCACCACTGTAGTAATTTCAGAGGCTGAGCTAGTATTGATGGCTCTATAGCAAACAGAGAAACGGAAGATGGCTTAGCTGACTATAGTAATAATACCTAATTTGGGGCCATCCAGATTCCTCTTGAAATAACTTGGGTGTTCTAAAAAAAGGATTAACAATAGCACTCTAGCATATTACTATTCACCGATAACCCCAAAGTGGATCATAACTTATTTCATTATGTCAGAGAGGGTTAAGATGAAGATTTTCAGGAATATAATAAAGAACCTCACTCAGTGATGCATAAAAGGGAATGTGCAAACTGTTGGAGAAGCTCTAAATCATGCACTTCCAACTTGCAGCCCACAGGCAACATGTGGTCCTGGATAGCTAGTAATGAGGACCCACCAAGATAATGAAAATATTAATATAACATGCTTCATTATTTTCACATAATTGTGGGAAAAATTTAAAAAATAAAAGAAAGATTGGGTTTTTTTCCCCTGCAGGATGCAATCATCACATAGCAATCATGGATTATGACTGGGGCTCATGGAAAGGAAAAGGAAAGTAAGATAATAATGGGAAAAGAAGAAGAATGGGAGGACGAAGATAGTGCTATCTAGTGAAGAAAAGATGCTGCCAATCATTGGAATTAACTATGAATATGAAAAGACTTCCTTGTTCAAATTAACTTGCTTTCAATATATAAAAACTTACACAGTGTCCTCAAAGAGCTCCTTAGAGGGACGCTTGCTGAAGTCCATCATTGTATGGAAGACATAGATCTGAGAGAGCATGTTCACAACAATGAGGTCTCCTGACTGATATTGCTTGTGAAGAAATGGCAGAGGGTCACTGATGCTGCATTTAGCCCTGCCAATACTGCACACCACTTGCGGTAAAGGCACAATAACCAACATGGCAAATATCACTATCTCTGACAACCACATATTTTCTTTACTCAATTTCTCTGAATCAACATTCTCTTTTATTAAGTATAATTCAGCTTGAGTTAATAACTCACCCCTCTCCCTCCTCCACGGATTTAGAGCTGAAGTTGAAATAACTACATAAGGATTGTTAATTGCAGTAGAAAAATTCCCAATTTTCAGAAGCAAAGTCCTAGGAAACATTAAACAAGAAAACATGTTTTTACTATGTCAGGAGAGATCATTTTTAGAATTCTGCAGAGAGGTGACAAGAGATACAGATGTTTGTAATGACTGAGAGCATTAGAAAATCCTAATTCTACTGACAACTTCCCAAACATTTCCTTCATTTGTAGAAGGACAAGAGGAGTCTTTAGGTCCCCTAAAGGCTTAAATAAATGGAATTAATTCACAGAAGTGTTTATCAGGTACCAAAGTGAAGTTAAAGGGATACTTTTAACAAAAAAAAACCATTTTTGAATTGCTTCAGCCCTTTCTGAGAATGATTCTCTGTGAATGCCTAGAATTAAATGGAAAGTAGGACAAAAGATGTAGAAAATTATGAAACAGATTTGAAAACAAGAATGGCTTTCCCCTTAAGCACATTCTGTTTGGGGGCAAAAGTCCCCAATTAAAGTGTGCATCAAAAATTTTGAGAACCATTGACGTATTGGATAGATGCAAGACTTTTGTAGAGTACAAACATAGAATCCCAAGCCATCATTATATATATAGATTTGTCCCATGTTTGGGGCCTAGCAAGGTAATCTAAATAGTTAACAAGCATTTGACACATATCTCCCCTTGCTTCTCAAGCTAACAAAGCGAGAGAGATCCTGTGGCCTAGAGGTGAAAACAACTGCCTAATGTGCAATCAGCCCAGGTTCGAATCTCAGAAGGGTATGGCTGACTGATGAAAACTAATAAGTTTGAAATGCATATCAGTCTCCCTTAATTCTTTGTTAGCAATTTACACAAATATAAAACTGTCACCGGTGTGACTACTGCCTGTCGATGGCCTTCAAGATAGGCTGAAACAGGAAATAAAGATTTGTCCCATGTTTGGGGCCTAGCAAGGTAATCTAAATGGTTAACAAGCATTTGACATATATATATATATATATATATATATATATATAAAATAAAATTAAAATCATCTGTGCAATAAATTAAAATTAAAAATTAAAAATAAATTAAAAATTGTAAATATAATTAAAATGCCTGTCAGTCCTGTATATGTATATGTATATGTATATGTATATGTATATGTATATGTATATGTATATGTATATGTATATGTTATATGTTTGTTAAGTATTTAGATTACCTTGCTAGGCCCCAAACATGGAACAAATCTTATTTTCTGTTTCAGCCTAACCCAAGGCCATCCACAGGCAGTGGTCACAGTAGTGACAGCTCATATTTGTGTAAATTTTTTGGATTTTTTGGATTTAAGTATTTAGATTACCTTACTAGCAATCCAAAAAATTTACACAAATATGAGCTGCCACTGCTGTGGCTACTGCCTGTAGATGGCCTTGGGCTAGGCTGAAACAGGAAATAAGATTTGTCCCATGTCTGGGACTAAGCAAGTGTATTCTGAATGCTTAACAAACATTTAACACATATCTTCCTTGCTTCTCAGCTAACAGAGAGAGAGGGAGAGAGAGTCTGTGGTCTAGGGGTTAAAACAACTGCTTAAGACGCAGTCGGCCCAGGTTCAAATCTCAGAAGGGTATGGCTGACTGATGAGAACAAATAAGTTTGAAATGATCATATCAGTCTCCCTTTATTCTTTGTTATCAAGCCAAAAAATTTACACACACACACACACACACACACACACACATTCCTTTTTATTTATTTATTTATTTTTCCATTTCTTCCACAAACAAGTCAACAAATATACCGCAATACATAGATACATACACGTAGGTTTGGGTGCTGCTCGTCCATTTCCCCTTTCACTGTATCCACCCTCCTTCTCTCTCTTTCCTCTTCTCTACTTTCTTTCTCCCTTTCTCCTTTCTTTCCTACTTTCCTCTTCTTCCTCTCCACTCCTCTTTCCCTCACCACTCCCCTCTCATTTCTCCCCACTTCTCCTCCTTTTTTCCTCTAACCTTCCTACTTCCTTCCCCCTTCTCAATTCTCTTCCCTCTCTCCTCTCCTTTCTTCCCTCCCATTCCTCTTCCAATACAATTTAGGGGTAATGTCTGAGCAGCTCCTCTCCTTAGATTTTCAACATCTATATTAGGTTGTTGTTGTTAGCTGAGAAGTCGTGTCTGACCCATCGTGACCCTATGGACAATGTTCCTACAGACCTTCCTGTCCTCTACCATCTTCTGGAGTCCATTTAAGCTCATGCCTACTGCTTCAGTGACTCCATCCAGCCACCTCATTGTCTGTTGTCCCCTTCTTCTATTGCCCTCAGTCTTTCCCAGCATTAGGCTCTTCTCCAGTGAGTCCTTCCTTCTCATTAGGTGGCCAAAGTATTTGAGTTTTAGCTTCAGGATCTGGCCTTCTAAAGAGCAGTCAGGATTGATCTCCTCTAGGACTGACCGGTTTGATTGCCTTGCAGTCCAAAGGACTCGCAGGAGTCTTCTCCAGCACCATAGTTCAAAGGCCTCAATTCTTTGGTGCTCAGCCTTTTTCATGGTCCAGCTTTCAGTGCCATACATTGCAACTGGGAAGACCATAGCCTTGACTATACGCACTTTTGTTGACAGGGTGATGTCTCTGCTTTTTAGTGTGCTGTCTAGATTTGCCATGGCTTTCCTTCCCAGGAGCAAGCGTCTTTTAATTTCTTGGCTACAGTCCCCATCTGCAGTGATCTTGGAGCCCAGGAAAATAAAATCTGTCACTACCTCCATTTCTTCCCCATCTATTTGCCAGGAATTGAGAGGGCCAGATGCCATGATCTTTTTTCCTTAATGTTAAGTTTCAACCCAAGTTTTTCACTCTCCTTCTTCACCCGCAACAAGAGGCTCTTTAGTTTTTCTTCACTTTCTTCCATTAGAGTGGTATCAACTGCCTATATTAGGTATGATAACATTAATTTTCTATTACATCAATATTTCTATAAATCTGTCCTTCTTGGTATATACTTCTATAAATTTTTATACTACCTCCAGTTATGCAATACTGTGTCGCCTGAGTCTCCCTCCTTATCTCCTCATTTTTCTTCCATCTAAATTAATGTTAGCCGTCTTTTAAGCATATTCTCTTTTTCACCCACTCGTAAAATATTCCCCAAATTTCATAATACTCTGAGTCTGTCTTACCTTTAATTATCATTGTTAATCTATTCATCTCTGCACATTCCATTTTTTTCCTGATCACCTCTTCTTCTGGAGGAGCTTTCAGTGCCTTCCAGTTTTATGCAAACACAATCCTAGCTGCAGTGATTATATGAATAATCAAATATGTGTTCTCTTTACTATATTTCTCTGGTAAAATACCCAACAGGAATATTTCTGGTCTTAGTTCTATACGTTGTTGTATCATCTTTTCTATCCATGATCTGATTATGTTCCAATAGGTTTTAGCTTCTGCACACGTCCACCATATATGATAGAAGGAGCCTGGTATTTGATGGCATTTCCAACATTTCATAGATCTGTCCTTAAACATTTTAGCTAGTCTTTCTGGAGACATATGCCATCTGTAGAACATCTTATACATATTTTCTTTATATGCTGTCGTCATTGTCAGTTTATAGTTTCTTTCCCATAATTACTGCCATCTATCTAATTCAATTGTATATCCAAAATTTCTTGACCATTTTATCATTGACTCCTTAACTTGCTCCTCATCTAATTCCCTATATAATAAGTAGCTATACATTTTTTAATCCATTTTTCTTCAGTTTCCGTAAGTATTTCATCTAACTCTGTTCTGCCCAAATTAAAACCATCTATTTTAGCATCCCCCTTCATGGATTACTGCTTTGTCGTGGCGAAGGGGCTTGCGTAATTCAATGAAGCTATGAGCTATGCCGTGCAGGGCCACCCAAGACGGACAGGTCATAGCCAAGAGTTCTGACAAAACGTGATCCACTGGAGAAGGAAATGGCAACCCACTCCAGTATCTTTGCCATGAAAACCCTATGGACAGTACCAAAAGGCAAAACGATATGACGCTGGAAGATGAGCCCCTCAGGTCGGAAGGCGTCCAATATGCTACTGGGGAAGAGCAGAGGGCTAGTACTAGTAGTGCCAGAAAGAATGAAGCGACTGGGCCAAAGCCGAAAGGACGCTCAGCTGTGGATGTGTCTGGTGGTGAAAGGAAAGTCCAATGCTGTAAAGATTTTTTCTCCATAGGAACCTGGAATGTAAGATCCATGAATCAAGGAAAGCTGGACATGGTCAAACAAGAGATGACAAGACTGAACATCGACATCTTAGGTATCAGCGAACTAAAATGGACAGGAATGGGTGAATTTAATTCAGATGACCATCAGGTATACTACTGCGGGCAAGAATCCCTCAGAAGAAATGGAGTAGCCTTCATAGTCAATAAAAGAGTAGGAAAAGCAATACTGGGATACAATCCTCAAAATGACAGAATGATCTCAGTTCGAATCCAAGGCAAACCATTCAATATCACAGTAGTCCAAGTCTATGCCCCAACCACCGGTGCTGAAGAGGATGAAATTGACCGGTTCTATGAAGCCCTACAGCACCTTATAGAACTAACACCAAAAAATGATATCCTTATCATCATGGGGGATTGGAATGCTAAAGTAGGAAGCCAAAAGATAACTGGAATAACAGGCAAGTTTGGCCTTGGAGTACAAAATGAAGCAGGGCACAGGCTAATAGAATTTTGTCAAGAGAATACGATGGTCATAGCAAACACTCTTTTCCAACAACCCAAGAGACGGCTCTACACATGGACATCACCAGACGGTCAACACAGAAATCAGATTGACTATATGCTCTGCAGCCAAAGATGGAGAAGCTCTATACAGTCAGTAAAAACAAGACCAGGAGCTGACTGTGGCTCAGACCATGAGCTTCTCCTTGCAAATTTTAAGCTTAAACTGAAGAAAGTAGGGAAAAGCACTAGGCCACTCAGGTATGAATTAAATCATATCCCTGTTGAATATACAGTAGAGGTGACAAATAGATTTAAGGAATTAGATCTGATAGACAGAGTGCCTGAAGAACTATGGACAGAGGTTCGCGACATTGTACAACAGGTAGCAACCAAAACCATCCCAAAGAAAAAGAAATGCAAGAAAGCAAAATGGCTGTCTGAGGAAGCTTTGCAAATAGCTAAGGAAAGGAGGGAAGCGAAAGGCAAAGGAGAAAAACATAGATATGCCCAATTGAATGCAGAATTCCAGAGAATAGCTAGAAGAGATAAGAATGCCTTCTTAAATGAACAGTGCAAAGAAATAGAAGAAAACAATAGAATAGGGAGGACCAGAGATCTTTTCAAGAAAATTGGAGAGATGAAGGGAACGTTTAATGCAAAAATGGGCATGATAAAGGACCAAAATGGCAGGGACCTAACAGAGGCAGAAGAGATTAAGAAGAGGTGGCAAAATTACACAGAAGAACTATACAAGAATGAGCTTAATGTCCCTGATAATCACAATGAGGTGGTCACTGACCTCGAGCCAGACATCCTAGAATGTGAAGTGAAGTGGGCCTTAGAAAAGCTGAGCAACAACAAAGCTAGTGGAGGTGACAGTATTCCAGCTGAGCTATTCAAAATCTTAAAAGATGATGCAGTAAAAGTGCTACACTCAATTTGCCAGCAAATTTGGAAAACTCAACAGTGGCCACAGGATTGGAAAAGATCAGTTTACATTCCAATTCCAAAGAAAGGCAGTGCCAAAGAATGTTCAAACTATCACACCATTGCACTCATTTCTCATGCTAGTAAAGTCATGCTTAAAATCCTACAAGCTAGACTTCAGCAGTATGTGGATCGAGAACTACCAGAAGTACAGGAAGGATTTCGAAGAGGCAGAGGAACTAGAGATCAAATTGCCAACATACGCTGGATCATGGAGAAATCTAGGGAGTTCCAGAAAAACATCTACTTCTGCTTCATTGACTATGCTAAAGCCTTTGATTGTGTG
Source organism: Vipera berus (assembly GCF_964194415.1). Lineage (NCBI taxonomy): Eukaryota > Metazoa > Chordata > Lepidosauria > Squamata > Viperidae > Vipera > Vipera berus. The sequence continues at coordinate 10,895,820 of NC_138205.1, read as the reverse complement.
GATCATAACAAAGTGTGGCAAGTTCTTAAAGAGATGGGAGTACCAGACCATCTTATTTGTCTCTTGAGAAACCTATATGCGGGTCAAGAAGCAACAGTGAGAACTGGACATGGAACCACTGATTGGTTCAAAATTGGGAAAGGAGTCCGGCAAGGCTGTATACTGTCGCCCTGCCTATTTAACTTATATGCAGAGCACATCATGAGAAAGGCAGGGCTAGATGAATCAAAAGTTGGAATTAAGATTGCCGGAAGAAATATCAACAACCTAAGATACGCAGATGATACCACTCTAATGGCAGAAAGTGAAGAAGAACTAAAGAGCCTCTTGTTGCGGGTGAAGAAGGAGAGTGCAAAACTTGGGTTGAAACTTAACATTAAGAAAACCAAGATCATGGCATCTGGCCCTCTCAATTCCTGGCAAATAGATGGGGAAGAAATGGAGGTAGTGACAGATTTTATTTTTCTGGGCTCCAAGATCACTGCAGATGGGGACTATAGCCAAGAAATTAAAAGACACTTGCTCCTGGGGAGGAAAGCCATGGCAAATCTAGACAGCACACTAAAAAGCAGAGACATCACCCTGTCAACAAAAGTGCGTATAGTCAAGGCTATGGTCTTCCCAGTTGCAATGTAGCGGTAGCGCTGGCGGCGTGGCGTCTCCGGCCCGCCCCCTGAGCCGCTGCTGCCGTTGCAACCATCCTGAGCGGGGCCGGAGTTGCTGTTCTGCCTCGGCCGCCTAATCTGCTCCTGGATAGCGGCGGCGTCTCTGAGGGATCAAAGGAGACGCCGCAGACCAGCTGTACGACGGAAGCGGCAGCGAGCGGTGAGACAGCTTCTCTGGGCCCCGGTCGACCGTCCTCCGAGGGGCCTTGACAGCGGCGCTAGCAGCAGCGGTGTGGCGACTCCGGCCCGCCCCCTGAACCACTGCAGTCATCTTGAGTGGGGCCGGTGCCTTGTTCTTCCTCGACCACCTTGGGCTGCTCCCAGGCGGCGGTGCCTCCGAAAGATCCACACCAAAGGAGACGCTGGGCAATGGACGCGGCATAGCGTCTCCGGCCTGCACCCTGAGCCGTTTGCAGCCGTCCCGAATGGGTGCCGACGACTCCTCTATGCCCTGGCCCCCATAACCGTTCTCCTGGGCGGCGTCGGCGTCTCCAAGAGATCAAAGGAGGCGCCGCGGACCAACTACACGGCGGAAGCGGCGGCAACGAAGGCGAGGGCAGCGGTGACAGCCTCTCCGGGCCCCGGTCGACCGTTTTTGCCCAAGGGCCTTTGACAGCGGCGGTAGCGGCGGCGGCGAGGCATCTACGGCCCACACCCTGAGCCACCTTCTACGAGGCACCTTGAACAGAGACGGCAACAGCAGCGACATGACACCAGGGACTCCCATGCCTCTGGGAGGTCACGCTCCGGACGGTCCCCAACCAATAGGGGCCTATGGAGCTGCGGCCGGGAACAACGCCCAGAGTATCAGGGAGGAATCTGTTTGGGCGGCTGAACCACCAAAGCCGACGCCAGTTAATGAATCCCTCCACCTTGCCTTCTGCCCACTCTCAACCATCCTTGCCCACTCTCTCCCCACAGGACATGACGGGCCTGGGTGCAAGCCACGGTGGCAGAGTGGCTTGGCCTTACACCTGCAACCCCATAGAGGTGGGAGCTCTATGGGGTGGGAGCTCTATGGGGTATGCTTCACCCAGAGTACGTTCTGGACCACCTCCGGAAGCAGAGTCACAACCCATCGTGAGAGGATGAGGAGTGGCCTGCTTCTGGGGTTCGCCCGGCCAAGTGGCAGTGGCAGGGTGACGGTCCAGAAACCCACCTACCCGGCTCGACCCTCCTGCAATTTCACCATCCAGGGGACTGCCTTCCCGGAACCCCTTGTGACTATGTTCCTTCAATACTCCAGCACAGTACTGCACGCCCTCAGGGGTTCCCCCCTCTCCTGGGTGCGACCCGCCTGCACTACATCCAATCTCGATGACGGGCCCGACCACTGGGCCTCTGAGAGATGGCCGGGCAGGGTCAGGGGCCTCCAGCATAAGCCCAACAAGAGGCCCCTGATTAAGTTCTTAGTTAAGTTTTTTGTGGGGTTAGGGAGGGGGGTGGGAGAAGATTATGGTTGCTCGGGAAAGGCACGCCTTCCAGCCACCATAACGCAGGCCAGGCCTACGACCATTCGCGACGGTGTAAATCGAGGACCAGTCGCCGATAATACCCAGTGGCGTACGGACAAACAGCCCATTCCCAGGATGGTGAGGAACGGCAGAAGGTGCACAAACAGAGGGCCGTATCGTCACCGGGAGTGTCATCTCCGCTCTGTACAAGCGGTGAGACGCTCCGACCCTCTGTACTTCCCCGGAGGACCCGGGAGCGAAGGTGTGCAGCCTCCTATGCTAAGGCTGGTCTACCTGAATGCCAGGTCCGTAGCTAACAAAGCTCACCTCGTTCGTGACCTAGTGGAGAGCGAGCATGCGGACCTGGCTTGCATCACGGAAACGTGGCTGGGCCCAGAGGGTGGTGTCCCTCTGGTTGACCTCTGCCTGCCAGGTTTCCAGGTACTGCACCAGCCTCGGACCCATGGGAGGGGCGGGGGAGTGGCAGTTATCATCAGGGAATCCCTTAGCCCGCGAGAGACCACCGTCCCTCAGATGGTCGGGTGTGAGTCTCTCCTACTGAGATACGGCCCGGGGGCGCAGTTGGGCCTGCTGCTGGCGTACCTACCACCTAATCGTGCAGCGGCGGCCCTGCCCAAGCTACTCGATGTCCTCTCAGGGTTGGTGGTTGAATTCCCAAAACTCATGGTCTTGGGCGACTTTAACCTACCGTCCCTGGGAGGATCGTCCGAACTGGCTCGGGAGTTCATGGCTTCCATGGCGGCCATGGACCTGTCGCAAATAATTTCTGGACCGACTCATGAGAGAGGCCACACCCCAGACTTGGTGTTCTTGTCTGGACGGTGGCGTGATGATATCGGTGGGGGTGCCACGACTGTTACGCCCCTGTCATGGACCGATCACCACCTCCTGCGGCTAGACTTCCCCTTTGCCACCCCCCACCGTGGGTGCACGGTGCCAGCCAGATGGTACCGCCCTAGGCGCCTAATGGACCCTGATAGGTTCCAGGCAGCGCTTGGGGACGCACATGCACTCCCTGCTCACAGCTCGGCGGATGCCTTAGTGGAAGCCTGGGAAAAGGCAGCCACGGAGGCTCTGGACCGAGTTGTACCCTTGCGGCCTCTGACCCGGCGCAGATCCCAGCGAGCCCCATGGTTCACCGCGGAGCTCCGGGAGATGAAGCGCCGGAGACGGGGCCTAGAGAGCCGTTGGAGATCCAGTCGATCCGAATCCGACCGATTGCGATTAAGAATCCTCACCAGGTCTTATCTCGCTGCGATAAGGGTGGCAAAATCCAACTACTTTTCCACCCTCATCGCGTCCGCAGATAATCGCCCAGCTGCCTTGTTCAGGGTGACTCGCTCCCTACTGAACCAAGAGGTGAGGGAGGAACCCTTGCAGGGTCAAGCCGAGGAATTCGGTCAATATCTGCTGGATAAAATTGCTCGGATTCGAACCGGCCTGGACTCCAACTGGGCTGAGCTGGAAGAACAAGACATGGACAGTCTTGTCGACGTCATCTGGGAGGAATTTGATCCTGTGACTCCTAAGGAGGTGGACAGGATTATGAGCTCCTCCACATGCTTACTGGACCCGTGCCCTTCCTGGCTGGCTTATGCAGCTCGAGAGGGGACACGAGGCTGGTTCCTGGCGGTCATCTCTGCTTCTCTGAGTGAGGGTCACTTCCCCACCGCCTTGAAGGAGGCGGTGGTGAGACCTCTCCTCAAGAAGCCCACCTTGGACCCATCCTCTTTGAATAACTTTCGTCCAGTCTCCAATCTTCGCTTCCTTGCGAAGGTTGTTGAGAGCGTGGTGGCGCACCAACTTCCTCAGATCCTGGATGAAGCGGTTTATCTAGACCCATACCAATCGGGCTTCAGGCCGGGCTACAGCACGGAGACGGCATTGGTCGCTCTGATGAATGATCTCTGGAGAGCCCGGGACAGGGGCCATTCCTCTGTCCTAGTCTTATTAGACCTCTCGGCAGCTTTCGATACCATCGACCATGGTATCTTGCTGCGACGCCTCAGGGGACTGGGAGTGGGAGGCACGGTTCTGCGGTGGTTCTCCTCCTTTCTCCAGGGTCGCTCGCAGTCGGTGCTGGCAGGGGGACAGAGGTCGACCCCGAGGCCTCTCGCTTGCGGAGTCCCCCAGGGGTCGGTCCTCTCGCCTCTCCTGTTCAACATCTACATGAAACCGCTGGGTGAGATCATTCGCAGCTTTGGAGTAGGGTACCATCAGTATGCTGATGACACCCAGCTTTTCATCTCAACTCCAAACAACATCAGTGATGCCCTCGACGTGATGTCCCGCTGCCTGAAAGCGGTCCGGGAATGGATGGGGAGGAACAGGCTTCAACTGAACCCGGACAAGACTGAATGGCTGTACGTACCGGCAAGCCAGGATACTCAGAACATCCCATCCCTTAACATCGGGGACAAGTTACTACCCCCTGTTGATAGGGCCCGCAACCTGGGTGTCCTCCTAGACTCGCAGCTCTCCCTGGAAGATCACATAGGAGCGTTGACCAAGGGGGCCTTCTCCCGGGTTCGACTAGTTCGCCAACTACGCCCTTATCTGGACCTGGATGCCTTACGTACAGTCACCCATGCCCTTGTGACCTCTCGCCTAGACTACTGTAACGCTCTCTACATGGGGCTGCCCTTGAGATCCACTCGGAAGCTTCAACTGGTGCAAAGTGCAGCGGCACGGACACTCTTGGGAGCCTCCCGATACTCCCATATCACACCTCTCCTCCGTGCGCTGCACTGGCTTCCGGTTGCCTTCCGTGTGAAGTTCAAGGTGCTAACAATGACATACAAAGCCCTACATGGCATGGGTCCGGACTACCTACGGGAGCACCTTCTGCCAATGTCTGCACCCCACCGTCCTGTGCGCTCCCACAGAGAGGGCCTCCTCAGGGTGCCACCGCTCAAGGAATGTCGGCTGGTGGCCCCCAGGGGGAGGGCATTCTCAGTGGGTGCGCCAGCACTCTGGAACTGCTTGCCAACCGAAATCCGGATGGCCCCCGACCTCCGCACCTTCCGGCGCGACTTAAAAACTTACCTGTTCCAGCAGTCCGGCCTGGCCTGATAGCTCTAATTGGGGTCCCAGTTTGTTTTTACTATTGTTTTTCACTATTGTTCAATCTGTATACCTACCTTACTCTGTACACCGCCCCGAGTCCCTCGGGAGAAGGGTGGTTTATAAAAACAAATAAATAAATAAATAAATAAATGTATGGCAGTGAAAGTTGGACCATAAGAAAGGCTGAGCGCCAAAGAATTGAGGCCTTTGAACTATGGTGCTGGAGAAGACTCCTGCGAGTCCCTTGGACTGCAAGGCGATCAAACCGGTCAGTCCTAGAGGAGATAAATCCTGACTGCTCTTTAGAAGGCCAGATCCTGAAGCTAAAACTCAAATACTTTGGCCACCTAATGAGAAGGAAGGACTCACTGGAGAAGAGCCTAATGCTGGGAAAGATCGAGGGCAATAGAAGAAGGGGATGACAGAGAATGAGGTGGCTGGATGGAGTCACTGAAGCAGTAGGCGTGAGCTTAAATGGACTCCAGAAGATGGTAGAGGACAGGAAGGCCTGGAGGAATGTTGTCCATAGGGTCACGATGGGTCGGACACGACTTTGCAGCTAACAACAACAAAATTTTAGCATCTTTTTCATATCTAGATTGTATTTGCGTTCTCATGTACCAATCCATCTTTATTCCTTGTTCCTCTAATTGTTGTTTGGTTTTCAGCTTCCCCATGTCTGTTAGTAGGTTTTTATATCTTATAATGTTTCCCATGTTAAACATATTGGGGTGTATTAATACTTCCATAGTTGAGAGCCAATCTGGAATCCTCAAATAATGCTTCCTCTTTATTTTCTCCCAAACCATCAATAAAGAATTCCTGATATGATGTGTCTGGAAATAGCTGTGTATTCTATTTTCCCCATATCATATGAACACATGCCATCCCAACTGTAAATCATGTCCCTCTAGTGTCAATAATCTAGTATTCCTCAGTAAAATCCATTCTCTCATCCATGACATTGCTTCAGCCTGATAATATAATTCCCAATTAGGTAAGCTAAACCCACCTCTGAGTCTTGCATCCTGTAACATTTTTAAATTAATCCTTGCCTTTTTCCCCTGCCAAATATATTTCAATATTATTTTATTTAGCCACTCAAACTATTTCTTTTCCAATCTTACCGGTATTGTTGAAAACAAAAACAACAATCGTGGTAATATATTCATTTTGATTATTGCAATCCTACTCATTAATGATAGTTGTACCTTTTTCCCATTTATCCAAACTACTTCAATTTGTCTTTTCAATTTATAATAGTTATCTTCAATTGTTATACATCTTGCTGTCAGGTGAATTCCCAGATATTTTACCTTCTTTACAATCTGTATCTCTAACTTTCCCATCAATCCTTTTTTTTTTGTTTTTCAGTAATATTTTTCACTAACATTTTTGTTTTATCTTTATTAATCTTCAAACCTGCTACCTCACCATATTTTTTCTATTTTTTCTAATAATACAGGTCCTGTCTCTAGTGGCTCCTCCAAGATAAATACTAGATCATCTGTGAAAGCTTGTAGCTTATATTTTTCTCTCTTAACTTTCATACCTTTTATATCCTTATTCTGTCTTATAGTTCTATTTAGTATCTCTAGTGTCAGTACAAACAAGAATGGGGATAATGGGCATCCCTGCCTTGTTCCCTTCATAATATTAATCTTTTCAGTCATATCTCCATTAATCATTATTTTGGCTATTTGCTTATTGTAGATTGCTTTAATTACATTTATAAATTTCTCCCCAAAATCCATAATCTGTAGTTGTCTTATCATGAATTGCCAATTCACATTATCGAATGCTTTCTGTGCATCCAAAACCATCAATGCCATCTGTTTTTTGGGGATGTGTTTCATAGTATTCTAATGAGTTTAATATAATTTGCATATTGTCTCTAATCTGTCTTTTGGGCAGGAACCCATTTTGATCCAAATGTATAAATTCCTTTAGGAACTTTTTAAGCCTTTCGGCCATGATTGATGCAGATATTTTATAGTCCACATTCAGCAAGGAAATCGGTCTATAGTTCTTTATTTTCTGTATTTCCATTTCTTCCTTTGGTATCAGGGTAATAAGTGCTTCCAACCATGAATGTGGTATCTTAGCTTCAGAGAAGAGTTCATTATAGAGTTCCAGCATTACATTGCCTAACAGTTCCTCCAATGTTCTATATAGTTCCGCTGGTAGCCCATCTGGTCCTGGTGTTTTGCCATTCTTTTGTTTTTTAATTGCTTCTGTTGATTCCATCATTGTTATTTTCTCTTCTAATAGCTTTTTAAATTTCTCTGGTACTTTAGGTATCTCTGTTTTTTCCAAGAATTATTTTATCCTATCATCTGAAACTGCTTGTTGCTTATATAAATTCCCATAATATTCCCAAGCTATCTTTTTCTTTTCTTCAATCCGGTGTTGTAAAGTCCCTTCGGCATCTTCCAGTTGTTTAATCCATCTCTTCTCTTTCTCCTTTTTAATTTTATATGTCAACCATCTCCCTGGTTTGTTTGCATGTTCAAAAAAGGTTTGTTTAGCTGCCTTTATTTTCACTGCCACTTCTTCATTTTCTATTAAGTTCATTTTATGCTTGTTCAACTCCATTAAATTTTTTATCTTTTTGTTTTGTGTATCTTTCTGTAATTCTTTCTCAAGAGTCTTATATTCTTCCTCCAGTTTTTCCCTAATTTGTCTTTTCTGTTTATTCTTTTTCCCCATATAAGATATAGCAAGTCCTCTCACGTACGCTTTCGCCGTATCCCAGACATTTTGAAGTGAGGTATCTTCTGTTTTGTTTTCCTTGAAGAAGAAAGTCATTTCTTTTTCCATATATTGCTGGAAGTCTTTTTCATTCAATACAGTTTGATTTAATGTCCATCTTGTTCTCTTTTTTTGTGTCCTTTCCATATAATTGTGACTGGGTTGTGGTCCGCTAATGTGTTTTTTTCTATGTTTATATTTTGTGTACTTGTAAATAAGTCTGTTGATGTCCATATCATATCTATTCTCGACCAGGACAGGTGTCTGTTAGAATAGAATGTATATTGCTTCTTTTCCAGATATTTTTCTCTCCAAACATCTAATATATTTAATTCATCCACCATATTATGAAAAGATTTTGGAAGTGTTCTCTTTAGGGTCTTGGTTTTTTTTGTCGTATTATAATCCAGCCTGGCCTTTACGATAGCATTGAAATCTCCAATCATACATATGCTTTCGAATTCCAATTCTATTATTTTCTGGTGTAATTTTGAATAGAAATTTTCTTGGTTTTCATTTGGGGTGTAAATCGCTACCAATAAAGTTTTTTTTTACAATTCATAATTACTTCTACCATTAAAATTCGCCCTTTGAATATATAATACCACACCTCTTTTACTCTGACCTGCAAGTGAGGTATATAATTCTCCCAATTTTGGATATTCTAGTAGATTTTTATGTTGTTTCTTAATATGAATTTCTTGTAAGCAAATTATGTCCCATTTTTAATTTCCCCAATTTATTTAGTGTTCTTTTTCTTTTTATAGCCAAATTTAGTCCATTTACGTTTATCAAAATTGCTTTTATCTCTTCTGCCATGATTATTTATTTGAAGTTTTAGGTGCTCTCGTTATTCTCATCTCTCTTTGCTCTTTTGCCTCTTTTGCTCTTGTCCCTTCTCTCAACACCCTTTCCTCCTGTTCTATGCTATACTTACTGCGTTGCTTCTCTGTCTCGTCTCCTTGCTGTCTGATTACTCTTTCCCCTCTCAGCCTTTCTTCTTCTTGCTGCCCAAAGTATTGATCATAGAAAAGTTCTGCTTTCTCTAATGTGTCCAGTCTATGTCTTTGTTGTTGCCAATTTATCATTATCCTTCTCGTATTAACCATCTAAAATTAATCCCTTTTTTAATTAAGCATTTTGTCAGAAATTGATACTCCTTTCTCAGGTCTCTCACTCTTCTTGGGATCTGTTTTAACATCACTATCTCTCTTCCTTTGAATTTTATTTTAACATTTCTCAGCTTCTGTAGTATATCTGCCCTTAAAGCTTTTTTAGTAAATCTTATATGCACCTCTCTGGGGAGAGTATTTCTCATTGCATATCTAGTATGTATTCTAAATATCTCATCTATATCATTAATTATCTTTTCCTTACTTTCCTCCAATGCTTCTGCTAATATTCCCGCCATTACATCTGCTAGGTTCTCTCCCTTTTCTTCTTCAACATTTTGGAATCTTAAATAATACAGTAATCAGCTCTATCCATCTCTAAAGCAATGATCATTTTTTTCCTGATTCCTGTCTGTTAATGTAAGTCGGTTATCAATCTCCTCTAGTCTCTTATCTGTTAATTCAATTCTTTCTTCAGCTTGTTGCAATCTTTGTTCATTTTTCTCCATCAGTTCTTTGACCTCTTTTAGGTCCTCTTCTAGTTTACCAATCCCTTCTTTGAAGTCTGTGTGTAGAGCCAGTATCATATTTTTCAATTCCATGTTGGATCTATCTTGCTGCATTGTATTGTCCAGTGACTTCTCTGCCACCGGACTCTCTGATATTAGGGCAGCTGTTGCTGGGTGTGTTGTGGTCTTCTTCATTTTCTCCAGTAGTTTGTAATCCAAATGTTGATGGGGTATTATAATCCAAATGGTCTCCCCCCAAAAAAAAGAGTACGAAAAATTTCAGTGACAAGAAAAGGTGAGAACAAGGGGAAAAGGAAAGAAAAAGAGAAGGAAAAAGCCAAATATCCTTATATCTTAAAAAAAAAGAAATTAATCCATACAGGTTACGCTCTTTGTTCGTTTCAAAATCTCTGTGCCTTAGTCCAGAAGAAGAGAAAATCAAAAATATGGTCTCCAAAGTAAAAAAACAATCCACCATTCCCCAACCTAAAATCAGACTCTGTAAACTTCTTATCAGTGAGTCCAGCAGCTGTCATTCAAGGTCACTTACTCTCCCTTATTTTTTTCCTAAGCTTCAAGAGTTTTCTCAGCCAAGATATTTGATTCATTGTCTTCTTTTGCCTTCCATTGTTATCCACCGCTGCAGTTCCGGAAGAGGAGCTTCCCCCTCCCCACTTCTCCACGGCTTCAAATTCTTCTTATCTCCCCACCCCCAGTTTCCAGCATTTAAGGTTTCTCAGTCATCTCACCCAAGCAGTCCTTCAAACTTACTTTCAAGATCTTCCAAGTGGCTGCCCCGGCTTGTGACGGCTCGCAATGGCTGTCTGACAGCTGCTGGTCTGGGAAGCTTCCGTCGGCTCTCCAGGAGGTTGAGATCCCTCCTGTGCTGCCAAAACTGTGCCTCCCTTCTTCACCATCCCTACAGGATGGCTCTGATCTGTCTGAAACTCAGACAGACCCCCCCCAAACAGCTGAAAAGTGACAATCCTTCAGGAGCTTCCAAAGGATGTGTCGTCCCGCCGCTGCGCTGGCCCTACCCCCTGCGTTAAATCCCAAGCCATCGTTGTTGGCTACACAAGAGTTGGTAGTTCATTTAGACATTTTCTCATGCAATTTGTTGATAGTCTTGTTCCCATGAAAATAGGCAACTTCCTCCTCCTCCTCCTCCTCCTCCTCCTCCGATATATGGTATTGCAAATATTGCTGATTTCTTCTGAACATTTTTTCTGTGTGTATCCTCTATAAATTCATAAGATTAGAAATATCTTACACTATTCCTTAAAGGTATATACTCACCCACATGTTCCTCCTCATATACTGCAGTCAAAATTTCAACCACCCTTCCTGAGAAAGGAAGGAGCGAGAAGGAAATGAAGGAAGTAGAAATATGTCTAGTGAATTTGAGGACATGTGTCAACACAGATTCTATCAAGTTGGGATCTGTGTACTTGTGCTAGCCAGACTTTTAGAGAAAAAAGTCACAGAGTTCACACTTTGAGTGTGCTTCTCTGCAATCCTAGTATTTCCATTCCAGGTGTCAATGGGGCAAAAGGACATGTGAGGTGAGGTTTTACACCATGAGTTGAGATTCTTTGGAGTCTTGGAATTTGGGTGTCAACTCTATAACGAACCTGGCTGCAGCCATTTCCTTCATTCTAAGTTGCCACATGATAGGAAAGGGGATGGAGGATTTCTTCTAGTCTAAACATTTTACTGTCCCATGGGAATCAATGTTATTTCTGTCAGTTAGATAGGGGCTGGGGCATATAGTTAGAAAGCCTGGCAAACTCTTCTATTCGGGAATATAGCTAATTGCATAGCACTGGGGTGGGAAGTTTAACTTTGTAATATTTTAAATTTTTGCAGAGAACTTCAGACTTGGTTTCACTTTTTTGTAATAATATTTTATTGGTTTCCCAAGACTTGGTTTCACTTTTGACAGTGCCGATACTATGTAACCAATAAACATGTTCTTTGAGGAACATCTCAAGCCCCGGAGTTCTGATTTATTTGGTCTTGTCTATCGGAACCTTGACATTGGCATTAATTCAGACTGGTAGTATATGTTCTGCCATATCTAAGATAGATCCATACCCAAAGTTGCCTGTTTTCCACATCCAAGTATGGGCTCTGGCAATGTCACACTTAGACAATTACTTTCCTCTAATTGTGTTGTTGTTGTTGTTGTTAGTTGCGAAGTCGTGTCCGACCCATCGCGACCCTATGGACAACGTTCCTCCAGGCTTTCCTGTCCTCTACCATCTTCTGGAGTCCATTTAAGCTCACGCCTAATGCTTCAGTGACTCCATCCAGCCACCTCATTCTCTGTCATCCCCTTCTTCCATTGCCCTCAGCCTTTCCCAGCATTAGGCTCTTCTCCAGTGAGTCCTTCCTTCTCATTAGGTGGCCAAAGTATTTGAGTTTTAGCTTCAGGATCTGGCCTTCTAAAGAGCAGTCAGGGTTGATCTCCTCTAGGACTGACCGGTTTGATCGCCTTGCAGTCCAAGGGACTCGCAGGAGTCTTCTCCAGCACCAGAGTTCAAAGGCTTCAATTCTTTGGTGCTCAGCCTTTCTTATGGTCCAGCTTTCACTGCCATACATTGCAACTGGGAAGACCATAGCCTTGACTATACGCACTTTTGTTGACAGGGTGATGTCTCTGCTTTTTAGTGTGCTGTCTAGATTTGCCATGGCTTTCCTCCCAAGGAGCAAGCGTCTTTTAATTTCTTGGCTACAGTCCCCATCTGCAGTGATCTTGGAGCCCAGGAATATAAAATCTGTCACTACCTCCATTTCTTCCCCATCGATTTGCCAGGAATTGAAAGAATAATCCATAGATTGCAATCATTTTTTTAAAAAAAAAATACTGATCAACAGAAAGGAAATACATGGTATGTATATGACAATAGTTTATTTTTTTCATATAAATTCTGAATTACACCTGATGATTTGAAAGGGTATAATTCTAGGTTAGTGTTATTGGATTGGAATATTAAATTATTCTCTTTTCCTACAGACAATTGGAAATAATAAGACAAATAATTTTATGTTTTTATTTGGTTTTTTTTAGCTGTTCTCTGTTGTTTAGAGCAGGCTTCAAAAGAATGATGTAGCATTTAGAGAAAAAAATACAAATCAGTAACCCAACACTAGAAGCAATAATGGAGAAGATCTCTACTGCAATCATATATTTTCCTTTGGTGCTCAGGTATGTTGGAACAAAGGACAACCAGACACTGCAGAAAAGCAACATACTAAAGGTGATAAACTTGGCTTCATTGAAAGCATCAGGCAATTTTCTCGCTAGAAAAGCCACCGTAAAGCTAATAATGGCAAGGAAGCCCATATAGCCCAAAACACAGTAGAACATGAAGACTGAACCTTCATTACACTGCAGAAAGATTTCTTCCACCCCTAAATTTGTGTCAGCATCTGGGAATGGGGGAGAGGTTGTCAGCCATATAGTGCAAATAATTCCTTGAATTAAGCTACAGCCCAACACGATGCATATGGCCAATCTTCTCCCCACCCATTTGGTTATCTTAGAACCAGGCTTAGTGGCCATGAAAGCCAGAACTACAATGATGGTCTTCGCCAACACACAGGAAATGGCCACAGAGAAGATAATACCAAAGGCAGTTTGACGAAGGAGACATGTCATCTTGCCAGGTTTTCCAAGGAATAATAAACAAGAAAGAAAAGAAAAGAGGAGAGCAATAAGGAGAGCATAGCTGAGATTCCGGTTGTTGGCTTTGACTATGGGAGTGTCCTTATGCTTAATAAAGATCCAAAGGACTCCAACTGTGACCGAAGAACAGAAAAGAGCAGAACTGGCCAAAATGATCCCCAAAGTTTCTTCATACATCAAAAATGTTGCAATTTTTGCTAGACACAAATCCTGGTTCACATTTGCATATTGATCTTCTGGACATTGAGAACAGTCATTCATGTCTAGAAAATAAATTTACAATTTACAAATTGTGTTGAAAACTGAGGACTATATTCTTTCTTTGAAAAAAAAGGAGTTGATGTACAACATGTGAAAATCAAATACATGGGTAGGCTTATGAATTGAACAACCCTTTGCTTTAAGACTCACTACTTGGTATCATTATTGAAATCATTCCATAAACTGAATGCTAGTCAAGTTCCTATCCATCTGTCAAGTGGAAGCATTAATCTAGGCCATTAGTCTAAATCTTTTATTGCAAGATCCAATCTGGTTTGGTCCAGATGTTTCGTCTTCTGAGCTTTTGGACTCATGTTGGAGCCCATCTTCAGAGACCTTCTCTCTAGCAGAGTGTACTTTGGGCTGTTTTTTTTTTGTGTGTGTGGTATTTATATGGTGCCTGTTATATGTCGATTTTTAGATGTTCATTTAAGTGTTGGTGGCTGGCTATTAAATTGTTGGCTGTTTGTTTGTGCTGCCAAGCCCTCACCTCCTAAGTCTTTTATTTAGCAAACCATTATTGCTGTTGTAACTTATAATTATATTTAAGTATATTTTCTAGGATAACATATACCAGAACTCACCTTCTTCTTTTGAAATCTTCCCACGTGGACATCTTAGGCAATCATAGCAACAAAATGGCTTCCCTTCTATCTTGCTCCTACTGGAACCTGAATGGCACCTGCTATTGCACAAAGATAGAGGTTGGACCTGTTTATGAAGGAAAGGAGAGAATGTTATCTTTGACAAATTTCTACTAAATTGTAATACGATGCTAAGGACTATCCTTGGACTTCATTCTCTTTCCTCATATATGGTTAAGTTTCTGTCTTACTTTATTCACAAGAAAGGATTATTTCAATTGGAGAAAATACTCAGCCATACAACCATCCAGCATTATATAGCATTAAATAAGGATAAGATAGTTAGGTAGCTAAATTAGGTTAAGGTAGTTAGGTATGTTTGAAAGCTAGATAGACCATTATTACCTTTGATTGTTCTACAAAATCCAAATCTTTTGGCTCATCCTTCCTTTTGAACATCTGGATGAGTCTTGCTGAATGGGAAAACAGACTCATTCAATATGACATGAAATATCAGTTCTTCAATACTCCCATAGCTCCATTCACAGATTTAACTTACATATTCACAGATTTAACTTACATATACATACAAGGATTCATCAGGTGGTCTCCAGATATGTGCAGAGAACACTTAGGAATCTTGGAGTATTTCAAATATTTTTACCTGAATCTAGTTTTTTTATGGGATTTTGTTCTAAGACAACCTGAGGGACTACAGAAAGATATTTGTCTACAAGCCAAAATCAAACTGGACATACCTGGTTAAATCTCCTTGGCCATACAATATCATCTTCATCAATGGTGAACAACGCTTCTTGGGAACCAATGGGTTTAATCCTTCCAACTCTGACTCTCAGAAAAGATAGATTTGGGAATGTGATCCAATTCACAATATCAAAGCCAGTATCCAATTTTCCATTTTGGTTGAAAGAAATTTTTTGTCCAATAGTATTATTAAACGAGACTTGTCTCATAAATCGGTTAAGCTAAATGGGAAGAGAGAGAGAGACAGAGAGAGTGACAGAGAGACAACCAGAGATGATATAGTTCAAGGTGACAGACAAACTTGATCAAGGGAGTGAGGGAATAGCCAGAGAACAGAGGACTATGAGATCAACAAGACCTAAATATAAGTAATTGAAATGGAGAAAGAAAATGGATTTTTTTCAGTGAATATAAATGGACTGAATTCCCCATCAAAAAGAATTTTTTTAAATTTTTTTACAGAAATTAAACGTATATATAATTTGTTTGCAAGAGACATATATTAAAAGACAATATTACAAACTGTTGGAATACCCCCAAATTGGGAAACTTTACCATGCATCAGCGCAGCAGAAAAAAAGAGGTGTAACTGTATATATTAAAGAGACAATAGACTCTAAAATGATTTATTCAGATGAAGAAGGAAGAATTGTGATGGTAGAAATATTTCTACATCAAAAACAAACGTTGGTAGCAATATATGCACCAAATAATAACAGGAAGAATTTTATCAAAATCTCCATAGAAAAATAACAGAAATGGGGTATCAAAATATTTGCCTAGTAGTAGATTTCAATCCAATAAAAGTAGCAAAACAGGAAAAAGTGGAAGAAAAAGATTACCAAGATTTTTTTAATATGACAGAGTAAATTGGGGTACAAGATGTCTGGAGGGAAATTAATCCAGGAAAATTACAATATACATTTTATTCAAATAGTCACAAATCCTGGTCCAGAATTGACACGATTTGGAAGTCATCTGAATTGAGGACAAGTATACAGGAGATTCCCAGTTGCAATGTATGGCAGTGAAAGCTGGACCATAAGAAAGGCTGAGCGCCAAAGAATTGAAGCCTTTGAACTCTGGTGCTGGAGAAGACTCCTGCGAGTCCCTTGGACTGCAAGGCGATCAAACCGGTCAGTCCTAGAGGAGATCAACCCTGACTGCTCTTTAGAAGGCCAGATCCTGAAGCTAAAACTCAAATACTTTGGCCACCTAATGAGAAGGAAGGACTCACTGGAGAAGAGCCTAATGCTGGGAAAGATTGAGGGCAATAGAAGAAGGGGACGACAGAGAATGAGGTGACTGGATGGAGTCACTGAAGCAGTAGGCATGAGCCTAGATGGACTCCAGAAGATGGTAGAGGACAGGAAGGCCTGGAGGAACATTGTCCATAGGGTCGCGATGGGTCGGACACGACTTCGCAACTAACAACAACAACAACAACAATACAGGAGATTGAGATAGAACCAAGTACATGGGCAGACCACAACCCCTTAAAAATGACATGGAGAGGAATACCAAAAAAAAAATTAAGATGAACTTTGAATCAATCCATATTAAAAGAAAAAGAATTTATAGAATTAGCAACAAGCTCTTACCCCCCGTGGATAGGGCTCGCAACTTGGGAGTCCTCCTAGATTCACGGCTCACCCTGGAAGATCATATAGTGGCCGTGACTAGGGGGGCTTTCGCCCAGGTTCGCCTGGTGCGCCAGTTGCGACCCTATCTGAACCGGGATGCCCTGTGTACGGTCACTCATGCGCTCGTGACCTCTCGCCTTGACTACTGTAATGCTCTCTACATGGGGCTTCCCTTGAAGACCACTCGGAGGCTCCAACTGGTACAGAATGCGGCCGCGAGAGTTGTCTTGGGAGTTTCCCGGTACTCCCATGTTACACCTTTGCTCCGCGAGCTGCATTGGTTACCAGTTGTCTTTCGGGTGAGGTTCAAGGTTTTGGTTACGATCTTTAAGTCCTTACATGGCATGGGTCCGGGATACCTCAGGGACCACCTGCTGCCGGCATCAACTCCCCTCCGCCCTGTGCGTTCCCACAGAGAAGGCCTCCTCAGGGTGCCGCCAGTCAAGGAATGCCGACTGGTGGCCCCCAGGGGGAGGGCCTTCTCTGTGGGCGCTCCGGCATTATGGAACCAACTGCCGGTGGAGCTCCGGACGGCATCAGACCTCCGAACTTTCCGTCGGGGCCTGAAGACCCACCTATTTGAAATGGCTGGTCTGGCCTGACGGGGGATTATGGGTTTTAATTTGTCGTTTTAGATTTGTATTACTGTTTTTTAACTGGGCATGGGTTTAATCTTTTTTAATTTTTGTATTGTCTTTTTTATATATGCCCTGTGAACCGCCCTGAGTCCCTACCAAGGAGAAGGGCGGTATATAAATTAAATAAAACTTGAAACTTGAAACAAAAGAAATGGAGTTTTTCTTTAAAGAAAACAAAAAAGAAGATACAACACTACAAAACGTATGGGATACAGCCAAAGCATATTTTAGAGGTATAGCTATAACATACATGGCAATAAATAAATAAATAGAAATGACAACAATACATATTATTAAGGGAAGAATTTGAAAAAATTAGAATCAAAACTGCAAATGAATCCACAAAAGAAGATTCTGAAAAGAGAAATGGAAACAATAAAACATAAATTTGCTGGATTCAGAAAAATTGGCATAGCAAATAAACTTTTTTGAAAATGCAAACAAAACAGGAAGATGGTTAGCTTACAAACTTAAAAAAAACAAAAGAAGAAACTGATAAATAATCGACACCCTCTCAGGGTTGGCAGTGGAGTTTCCCAGACTTATAGTTCTGGGTGACTTCAACCTGCCTTCCCTGGGAGGGTCGTCAGAGTTAGCTCGGGAGTTCATGGCTTCCATGACGGCCATGGACATGACCCAAGTAATTCAGGGCCCGACTCATGGGGCGGGTCACACCCTTGACCTGGTCTTTCTATCTGGACAATGGTTGGATGATTTGGGAGGGGGCTCACAAACTGCTGTCCCCCTGTCATGGTCCGATCATTATCTCCTGCGGCTGATCTTCCATTGTGCCACCCCCCGCTGCTGGGCTGTGGAACCGACCAGGTGGTTCCGTCCCAGGCGCTTAATGGACCCAGAACAGTTCCAGATGGCGCTTGGGTCCTTACCTGTCTCCCTCACTCACAGCCCGGTCGATGCCTTGTTGGATGCCTGGGAAAGGGCGGCCACTGAGGCACTCGACCGTGTTGTACCCTTGCAACCCCAGACTTGGCACAGATCCCATTGGGCCCCATGGTTTTCTGTGGAGCTCCGGGAGATGAAGCATTGGAGACGGGGTCTAGAGAGCGGTTGGAGGTCCACCCGGTCTGAATCTGACAGATTGCGACTAAGAGCCTTTACAAGGTCTTACCTCGCTGCGATGAGGACGGCGAAGTCTAATTACTTCGCTGCCCTCATCGCGTCCACAGATAATCGCCCAGCCACCCTGTTTAGGGTGACTCGCTCTCTCCTTAATCGGGAGACGAGGGAGGAACCCTTACAGGGATGGGCTGAGGAGTTTAGTCATCATCTGGTGGATAAAATCGCTCAGATCCAGACTGGTTTGGACTCTGACTGGGCAGAGTCTGGAATGGAGGAATCAAGCGGTCTTGAGCATGTTACCTGGACTGAGTTCAACCCTGTTTCCCCCGATGACGTGGACAGGATCATGAGGAGACTGAGTTCCACCACCTGTTTACTGGACCCGTGCCCCTCCTGGCTGGTCTATGTGGCCCGGGAGGAGACAGGAGGCTGGTTCCAAGCAGTAATATCTGCTTCCTTGAAGGAGGGTACCTTTCCCACTGCTTTGAAGGAGGCGGTGGTGAGGCCCCTCCTCAAGAAGCCTGCCCTGGATCCGGCTGTTTTAAATAACTATCGTCCGGTCTCCAACCTTCACTTTTTGGTGAAGGTTGTTGAGAGTGTGGTGGCGCATCAGTTCCCTCTGTTCCTGGAGGAAACGGATTATCTTGACCCGTACCAATCGGGTTTCAGGCCCGGGTACAGCACGGAGACGGCATTGGTCGCACTGGTGAATGATCTCTGGCGGGCTCGGGACAGGGGATGTTCCTCTGTCCTAGTCCTTTTAGATCTCTCAGCGGCTTTCGATACCATCGACCATGGTATCCTACTGCGGCGTCTCAGGGGGTTAGGAGTGGGAGGCACTGTTCTATGGTGGTTCTCCTCCTACCTCCTGGGCCGCTCGCAGTTGGTGTTGACGGGAGGGCAGAGGTCTGCCCCAAGGTCTCTCGTTTGTGGAGTCCCCCAGGGGTCGGTTCTCTTTCCCCTCCTGTTCAACATCTACATGAAACTGCTGGGCGACCTCATTTGTGGTTTCGGGGTGGGGTATCATCAGTACGCTGATGATACCCAACTTTTTCTCTCCACCCCGAACCAACCCAGTGATGCACTCGACGTGATGTCCCATTGCCTGGAAGCGGTCCGGGTTTGGATGGGGAGAAACAGGCTTCGTCTCAATCCTGCCAAGACTGAGTGGCTGTACATACCGGCATCTCGGATAAACCAGGTTGTTCCACCACTAATGATGGGGGGTGAGGTGTTACCCCCCGTAGATAGGGCTCACAACTTGGGCGTCCTCTTGGATTCACGGCTCAATTTTGAAGACCATATAGGAGCCGTGACCAGGGGGGCTTTTGCCCAGCTTCATCTGGTGCACCAGTTGCAGCCCTATCTGGACCGAGATGCCCTATGCACAGTCACCCATGCGCTCGTGATCTCCCAGCTAGACTACTGCAACGCTCTCTACATGGGGCTGCCCTTGAGGACCACTTGGAGGCTTCAACTGGTGCAGAATGCAGCTGCGCGAGTTGTTATGGGAGTTTCCCAATACTCCCATGTAACACCTCTTCTCCGTGAGCTGCATTGGCTTCCGGTTGCCCTCTGGGTGAAATTCAAGGTGCTGGTAATGACCTATAAAGCTCTCAATGGCTTGGGTCCAGATTATCTAAGGGAACACCTGCTGCTGGCATCAACTTCCCATCGTCCCGTGCGCTCCCACAGGGAGGGCCTTCTTAGGGTACTGCCGGTCAAGGAATGCCAGCGGGTTATCCCCAGGGGAAGGGCATTCTCTGTGGGTGCACCGGCCCTTTGGAACCATCTTCCCACAGAGCTTAGGACTGCCCCCGACCTTCGCTCATTTCACAGGGATTTGAAAACTTGGCTTTTTGAGCTGTCTGGCCCAGACTGAGGGGTTTTAATTATTTATTAATGGGGTTTTAGTTTAAATTCAGGGACTTAATTTAATTTTAGTTTTAATCGATTTTAACTTTGTATGTATGTATTTTTAATTTTTCCCTGTAAACCGCCCTGAGTCCCATAGGAATAGGGCGGTATACAAGTTTAAATAATAAATAAATAAATAAATAAATTTAGTAGATGGAAAAGGTTGCCTACAATTTAAGAATGAAGAAATAAAAAAATAATTAAAGAATACTATAAGAAACTGTATGATATAGAAGAAATTCCAAGGGAGAAAATGATTCAATATCTTCCAAAAATTTCAGAAACTTTTAAAACTATGCTAGAGGAAAAAATAACAATGATGGAGATAACAGAGGCTATAAGAAGACAAAAAAAGAGAAAACACCAGGGCCAGATGGACTACTGGTGGAGCTATATAAATCTTTACAAGATATATTAAGTGAACTGTTGAAGGATGTGTGCAATGAACTTATGTTGGAGGCTAAACTCCCAAATACATAGACAGAAGCAAATATTACCTTAATACCAAAAGAAAATTCAGACTTGACACAGATAAAAAATTATAGACCGATATCATTATTAAATGTGGATTATAAAATTTTTACTTCAATAATAGCAGACAGACTGAAAAGATTTTTAACTGAATTTATACATTCAGACCAAAATGTTTTTTTAACCAAAGAGACAAATTAAAAATAATTTAAGAGTGACAATGGCTATTATTAACAACATGGGAAAAATAAAATGTAAAATATATCTGAAAATTCCAGGGTGGCTTTCAACAAAGGAAGCATTTGTACACCCAAATTCAGTTGATTTTGGAAAAAAAATCCAGACATATAGAGATATTCTAAACTCTGAAGGGAATTTAAAATCTAAACAAGAAATGGTGGGCACATTTACAAATGCAAGTTAGATATGATAAACTGTTAAACTGTATAGGTTTTACAAGGAGCAAACTTTGTTTGATATTATTAACTTCTGATGAGAAACTAATTAAGAAAATGTATAATTTTCTATTAACTTTGAAAATGGAAAGCAAATAAGTTAAAGAAACAATGATAAGATGGCCAAAAAGTTTTGGCTACAATATAGAATTAGAGAAATGGTAAAATTTGTGGGAAAGAAATTATAAATTGACAATGTCAACCTCTTATAAATTTATATAAAATATTTTAGAGATGGCACTTGCCGCCAGCAAGACTAGCAAAAATGTCAGATAGATGTTGAAAATGCAAACATAAGTCAGGCACTTATTAGCATGTTTGGTGGACATGTGCCAAAGCAAAGAGTTATTGGAAAAAGGTACATGCTTGGCTAGAAAAGATGTTGAGAGAATACATAGATTTTAAACCTGAACTTTTAAAATTAGGTATAATGCCAGAAAAGACTGATAAACAAAACATGTATTTGACTTTGCACATTACAACAGCAGCAAGAATTATATTTGTGCAGTATTGGAAAAATGAAGAAATATCATCATTTAGGTTTCGGATTTGGATGGCTTGAAGATTTACTTTCCACAGCTTTTGTTCCAGATGTTCCAGTTTGGCTTCAGGTCCTCTACTTCTGTATTCCACCATTGATGAATAGAAGTAATGCAAAGCATGTGCCACCACATGGATGGCATTGTAGATGCTGTAGCTTTGGGCAGTCATATCCATTTCAAGCACAGATGTAGGAAGAGATAACACTTTCTCCTTTCCAGTGCAGGGAATTACATTTTCATGTTCATTCATAACTGAGATGGAGAAGGAACATTCAAAGGCACTTTCCCAGAAGAGCTTGATAAAAGTGTCTTCTTTTTCCAAGATAGGGTTCCTCATCTGAACAAATTGCTGGAATCCTAACACCTCCTCTGAGTGAATTGCAAAAGACAGAGCACCATGGAGGAAGACTAGGTCACTATTCCTTAGAAAGGGAAGGGAGGTGAAATCCATCTCAGCAGTCATCACCCAGATTTTACCCTTTCTCCATAATGATGCATCTTCAGTTTTCAAATTAGTGGAAAGAAGTCTCAGAACTATAATTCCATAAATTTCACCATGAACCAGTACTACATTAACTGTGCTTTTCATAACCACCGTGTACATTTGAAGTTCCATTTCCACCAGTTCAAGAATGGTATTTGAATATTCAATGACAGGAAATGTTTCAATGAAATCTAAACAGATCCCTCTCTGGGCAAACATGGGAACCAGATCTTGTACAAACTTATCACCACTATTATTATTCACAGACAAGATCCCAATCCATGTCCATTGGAAATGCAACAGTAATTGAAAGATTCCTTTATATTGATGGTCCATACTTGGGAACATTTGTTGATAGAGAATAGCCTCTTTTTCTGTACTACTATCAGTGGAGGAACCATATATTAACTTCAAAAAAAAAAAGAAAAGAAAAGAAAAGAGAAATAACAGGAAATAGACAGAGCACTTATTCTTTTGTGTTTTCTTTTTAAAAAATAGTGTGTAGTGATATTATTTAGCCATTTAAAATATGATAGAGATATTTCTATAAATTCCTGTTTGGCTTTCCAATTTTACAGTACAACACACAATAGAAGAATGTCTCTTAGAGTACATTAGATGCTATGGATGTGAAATTCCTATTAGAATCAATCCAGTTTCTCCAATTCTATTGTCCCAATTGCCATCTTTTTCTATAACATACAGTATATTCCCTGAATTCATCCCCCATTTCTTTCTTTTCCTTCACTGGAAATCGTGAATTAGTAGATACCCCCATAAGATACTTATTTGCTTTTTATTGTTCTCAGAATGTTCTATATTTTTAATAATTGCTTTTCTTAAATCAAGCATTGATAGTGAATTAATCCTTGGGAAGGCATAGCACACTTGTTGATCTTCAGGTCTTTCAATAAATAAAAGGTCGAAAGGCTTAAGGCTATAACCTTAGACTCTTTAGTATGCTATAGCAGAATTCTCTTGTCATCAGTTTTGTTAAGATAAATCTCTTTATAACAAAAATAATTTCTTTATTCCTATGGCATAAACACACCCATTACAATAAGGAAACAATTCATTGATAGTTATTTATTTGGTCTGGGCTCCATCAAAGCTCATACCTGTGGCATCTTGTAGAGGGAAAGGATGGTAGCCATGTGTAAACACACATCAGCAGTAGGTCCTCCAATGACTGCTATTGGTTTGTGCTGTGTTTCACAGTTGTAGTTAGGGATGAACTGGCTCTTTGTAGAGAAAAGCTCCAGTGAGGCACGATAAGTCCAACTTGTCATGAAGTAGGTATTATATATCTGTAAACCAAGAGTGTGATTGGGTAAAATATGAGAATTTCTGTTGATTTCCTTGATGGCAAATTCTAAGGCCAAGATGTGCTGGTAGATTGGAGTCATGATCCTGAAAAGGAAAATACATTTTTTTTTACTGTGCATTCAACTGAAATGAAAGGACTTAATATGTAGGAGGATGTGATAAAATAGCATTGTGATTATTTTGAACTGAATGTGAAGTGTCATAACTGAGATTTTGCCTTTGAAAAACACTGGTTATGAAAATGGTATTCATCCCAACAAACTTCCAATATTCATCACTCTGGGTAATTATTTCAGAAATTAGAAGTCACTTATTATTGATTTTCAAAAGGATGCTGATTCATTTTACAGGAGTAGAGTCACTCCATTTTCTTCAACACCTCCAAAACAGATTCTATTGTTGATAGTCATTTGGGTATCTAATATAGCGTGATGGCTGTATAGCAAATAGGGAAGCAGAAGATGATTTAGCTCACTGTGTTATTGTTGTTAGTTGCAAAGTCATCTCCAACCCATCGCGATCCCATGGACAATGGGGTCCTCCAGGCCTTCCTGTCCTCTACCGTCTTCTGGAGTCCATTTAAGCTCACGCCTACTGCTTCAGTGACTCCATCCAGCCACCTCATTCTCTGTCGTCCCCTTCTTCTCTTGCCCTCAACCTTTCCCAGCATTAGGCTCTTCTCCAGCGAGTTCTTCCTTCTCACTAGGTGGCCAAAGTATTTGAGTTTCAACTTCAGGATCTGGCCTTCTAAAGAGCAGTCAGGGTTGATCTCCTCTAGGACTGACTGGTTTGATCACCTTGCAGTCTAAGGGACTTGCAGGAGTCTTCTCCAGCACCAGAATTCAAAGGCCTCAATTCTTTGGCGCTCAGCCTTTCTTATGGTCCAACTGTCACTGCCATACATTGCAACTGGGAAGACCATAGCCTTGACTATACGCACTTTTGTTGGCAGGGTGATGTCTCTGCTTTTTAGTGTGCTGTCTAGGTTTCCCATGGCTTTCCTCCTGAGGAGCAAGCGTCTTTTAATTTCTTGGCTGCAGTCCCCATCTGCAGTGATCTTGGAGCCCAGGAAAATAAAATCTGTCACTACCTCCATTTCTTCCCCATCTATTTGCCAGGAATTGAGAGGGCCGGATGCCATGCAGATTTTTAAAGAAATCTATCAAAAACTTGAATTTGAATCTAAATTTATCTTGAAAAACTTGGGTGTTTTAAAAATTGGGTAGGCAAAGAGTATTCTATTGTAATAATAGTTTTATTCGTTTGTCATGCACAATACCAGTAAAAACTAGCAAATTTTTTAATGCTCAAATGAAGGTAAAGTAAAAAATTATGATAATCATTGAAAAAGAAGATTTTTTTTTAAAACACATAAACATTTCAGACTTCAGTAATTTATTATCTAAAAACTTGGTTGATCAACAAAGAATTCAAAGGAGAACATGATACCTTCTTTTCTGTGTATAAATTATTTTAAGATGTGGACTCTCAGGAAGTCCTATAAAAAAAACCCTCAATCAAAGCATGCATATCAAATAGAAACATACTCTACATTTTCTTGGACAACTGTCTTTAGCCCATAAGCTATCAAACAATTGCAGCTAGTCTGAAATATGCTATTGAACTGGTTGCCTATTATTGTACAATATATATATTATTAAAAGGATATAATAAATGAAAAAAAAAAAGACTGGGAGGATCAAGATCCAGCAAAGAAAACATGATGTCAGTCATTCCAAATAAGGCTAACATGAATATTATAAGACTTCCAAGTTCAAATTAACTTGTTTTCTCTGTATAAAATCTTACACAGTATCCTGAAAGAGATCCTTAGAGGGAGGTTTGCTGAAGTCTATCATTGTGTGGAAGACATAGATCTGAGAGAGCATGTTCATAACAATGAGGTCTCCTGACTGATATTGCTTGTGAAGAAATGGCAGAGGGTCACTGGTGCTGCATTTAGCCCTGCCAATCCTGCACACCACTCGTGGTAAAGGTACAATAACCAATACTGCAAATGTCATCACCTTTAAGAACAACATTTCTTTCTAAGCCAATTTCCCTGCTCCAACATTCTCTTTCATTAAATATAATTCTATTTGAGCTAATGGCTCAGCCATCCCCCAGGATTTAGAGGTGAAGTTGAAATAATTACATAAAGCTGGGAAACTTTGAACAAAACATGTTTTTGCCATCTTAGCAGAGATTACCTTTAGCATAGTAGCAAAAGATACAGATGTTTGTAATAACTGAGAGCAAGAGAAGAATCTTAACTAATAAGAACTTCATAAAGTTTTACTTCAGTTTGTAGAAGGACAGACATAGTGTTCATGTCTTCCAATTGCTAAGACAAAAATAGCTTAATATTAATTTACAGATTATATCATAGTCAACATAAAGTGAAAGGGCTCCAAACCCATTTTGGAAGCACTTTGTCCCTTCTGAGAATGATTCTCTGTTAATGTCAATTACATTACATTTAAATTCAATTAAATTTAAATTAAATTAATCAATTAAAGCCCTAATAAGCAGGCGTATACATAGAATGAAGGCTATTGCTAAGCACATTGATTTGTGCTTCTTAGATTGTAAGCCGCCCTGAGTCTTTGGAGAAGGGCAGGATATAAATGGCATTAAAAAAAATTACATTTAAAGTATGACACAAGACCTAGAGAACTGTTGAACAGAGTTAAAAACAGGAATGCCCTTCCACTTAAAAACTCTCTATTTGGAGCAAAATTCCAATCAAAATTGGCATCCCAAATTTTGAAATTGATTTAGATATCAGATTATTGCTTAATGGATGCAAAACTGTTGTAGGACACATTAGTCCATCCCATCATTGTTGGTTGCACAAGGTTGGTAGTTTATTTCATTTTCTTTTGCAATTTTTTAGGAATCTTCTTCCCATTAAAAGCAGCTTCATCTTCCTCCTTCTGTTCTGTATATGGGTTTTTTTTTTGGAATAGTTGATATTGTTTGTCTTCATCTCATCTTGAAGCTTCTCAGATTTCCCTACAGAAGGGAGTCAAAATGGGACAGTTAATGACAAGGGAGAATATTTCTCCTCAATATTTATCTTTTGAATCATGAAAACACAAGTATTTGTTTCAAGTTCTCAAAGACAAGTTGACACAATTCTAGCTATCTATTTGGTTAGATTCCCTTTTAGACTTTTTCCCCAACAGTTCAGGCATTGTTTAGGACACACCCCTAAGCAAGAGCTTACTTGTTTATTTATATATGAAATTTGTATGATGTCCATCTCTCTATCAAGTGACTCTGGGCAGCACGTTTAGCAAAACTCATCCATTTCCCAGGTAAACTGTTAAAAGGTACACAATGCAAAAGAGTAGATGTATGCAACGAGATGGAATTGTTTAAGCATGTGCAACATGACAAGGCAGATAGAAAAAGCATGGAATTTGCACTGTGACAGAACATACATACATACATACCATATTTTCCGGTGTATAAGATGACTTTTTAACCCATGAAAATCATCTCAAAAGTTGGGGGGTCGTCTTATACGCCGGAAAATAGTGCATAAATCAATCGAGCGCCCCCGTTCTTGCAAAGCAACTTCAAGCCTCCTTAGTCCAGTCCCCCCTCCAACGTGACTCTCCCTTCCCACCCCCAAGAGCCTCTCAGCCCCTTCCCCTCCCCCTTGCAAACGCCAGACCCCAGGAGCTCTTGCGTCTATTCCAAAGGGTGGGTGGAAGGAAAAGCCCCTTTCGGCTCCGGCTTGGCTGCAAATTAGCGAGCCCGGGAAGGCACGCCTTCCCCTCTCACTGTGGAGGAAGCAGGGCAGGCTGGTGTCTGGCGGGAGCCGACAGGGCAGTCCTGCGCACGCGCGCGCTCCCCGGCTCCTAAGGAGTCCTCAGGGAGCCATGGCAGGTGCCTCACGCTCTTCCCTCTTGAAGCAGCATCGGCGGAGCCATCGGGCGTCGAGCGGGAGCCGGCAGGGCAGTCCTGCACACACGCGCGCTCCTCGACTGCTAAGGATTGCTCCTTAACAGCCGGGGAGCGCGCGCGTGCGCAGGACTGCCCTGCCGGCTCCCGCCCGACGTTGGATGGCTCCGCCGATGCTGCCTCAAGAGGGAAGAGCGTGAGGCGCCTGCCATGGCTCCCCGAGGACTCCTTAGGAGCCGGGGAGCATGCGCGTGCGCAGGACTGCCCTGCCAGCTCCCGCCAGACGCCAGCCTGCCCTGCTTCCTCCACAGTGAAAGGGGAGGGCGTGCCTTCTCGGGCTCGCTGATTTTCCGGCGTATAAGACGAAAAATCTTGAAAATCATCTCAAAAGTTGGGGGGGGGGGGGTTTCGTCTTATACGCCCAGTCATCTTATACGCTGGAAAATACGGTACATCATTTTTATTTGGTCACCCATCTCAGATTGTGGTGCCATGGAACTAAGGGTAAAAAAATGGACAATTATGATTACAAAACTTTTACATTATAAAAGAAAAAAACTTAAAAAATAATTAAAAAGAAATATATTAGGTGAAGAATTAGGTATTAATTACCCTGGAGCCCTGTCAATACTTCAGAAATTGCCTGAGGTCCCCAAGCCTGAGGAAATAACTAAGCCTTGAGGGATTTTTGGATAGTTAAAAAGGGCTGAGGGCAGCTCACTTTGGGGGATCCCTTCCACACACCTAACTTAACTAATACCACCCCCAACTCTCATCCCAAAGAGAATTATTACTCAGTGGGAAAACCTCTACAATCAGAAAAGTAAGGAAGAGATGTTTTCGTTTAGAACTGGCTGAGGGAAAGAAGAAGGGACTCCATAGCCCAGAGTAGTTCTGCTACTCTACTGCTACTTTCTCTCTCCCCCACTCCTCGGCCTAACCACCACCACCCCTTCTAAATTTCCATAGTCCCAATAAGCGTCTCAGGTAAAGAGGTTGCTGAAATGTAATTCAGAGACTCCACTTTCTCACAGTCTTGCGGAAGAACAGGGTAGAACAACAACGGCTAATGACCTCTTTTACCAGTCTACTATAGAGAGCATCCTCTCGTACTGTATTGTGGTTTGGTATGCAGGTCTGACAGCCGTGGATAGGAAAGTATTACAGAGGGTGGTGAGCACAGCACAAGACATTGTGGGATGTCCCCTGACACCACTGGATGACATCGCCAGGGCTCATTGCCTTGGAAGAGTGAGGAAAATTCTCAGGGACGACTCACACCCTGGACGGTATCTCTTTACTCTCCTACCATCGGGTAGGAGATACAGGACTATAGCCAGCCGTACCAACAGGCTGAAGAACAGCTTCTATCCATGGGCTGTCAGGCTCTTGAACGGGAAATAATTCTATACTTTTATGTACGAGGCCGGTGTGTTGTGCAATCAGCTCACATGGTGTAACAAGGGTTTGTTGTCACTGTGAGTTGTGGTGGTGGTGGGCACGAAGGGAGGCTCAGCCAATCTCAATGTATACATGGTTGTACTTCGACAATAAAGGTTCATTCATTCAGTTTCTAGCACAGCAGCAACAACAGACTTTAGTAGCAAGTGCTACAGTCCAAAGAAGTCGAGAGATACAGGCAGCAAAAATAAAAATAAAAATAAAAGGACTGCAGAGGCAGCCAAAGGGACTCTCGTGCGGCCAGATGTAAGTAGAGTCTAAGAGTTAAGAGAAGTGTTACAAGCTGGCGGCAGCACACACACACACCGCCCGCACCCCCAGAAGCAACCAGCGCGGCGGCGAACAGAACCGGCCGCTCATAATAGTTTAACGAAGCCGCCGGCCTCTCCTCCACCCTCGCTTCGTCCCTTCAGCCGCTCGCGCGGTGCTCTCCGGCCGCGGTGACCGCACAAGCCGTCGGCAGCAAAGGCAGCCCAGCTTCTAAGTCCTCCGACTTTTTTGCGCTCAATCCAGCCTGCGAGACAAAGAAGGGGCCAAGGCTCGTCCTCCGGCTCGCTTCTCCGGCTTCCAGGTGCCAAGCCGTGTCGGCACCAGGTCTATGAGCTTGATAAACGCCCAAAAGGCGGGAAGACGCGGCCGGCGCGGCCATCTGCAGTGGCTTCTTCTTCGAGAGAAAGCTACCCGCTTCTCCACAAAAGAGGAAATAACCGAGAAGGTCTGAGTCGGTCATCACTCCATGTAAGTGCCGTCAAAAAGCCAATAATTGAAAACCATTCAGCTGAGGGGATAAAACAAATCCAAGCTTCTTTTCTACGGGGAATCTTGTGGGTTTTTTTTTATTTTTATTTTTACTTTTCCTGAGTACTGTGCAGTATCGGTGGTCAGCATTAGCACATAAATCTGGACGTGGATCATTTTCTGTCCAGTTATTTAGGAGATAAAAGAATGGGCCTTTCCCCCCCAATACTATAAAAACGAAAGAAAACAAAACAAAAAAAAATAGAATAGAGGTCAGTTTCTTGAATCTGAGTAGAGTACAGAACAGAAGAGAATAGCACAGTTGGAAGGGACCTTGGAGGTCTTCTAGTCCAACCCCCTGCTCAGGCAGGAAACCTGAGGTGGATTTTTAGTGATTCAATAGTTCCTTAGAATGAACCATGGCAGAATTATCTTCTGATGTTACTATCCATCCAATAATTTTCCATAAGAGTCCATCATATTAAGAAGCAAATTAAACTAAAAAAGTTACATTGTAATTAATAAGGGAAATTTAATTGTGGTAAAGGGGAAGTTTGATTCATTTGTGAATCAATTAAATAAGCTTTGTAATAAGCTAGGTAATATATTTCTTACTAAGAATAATTTTCTGACTTTTGTGCCCAGGTAAACTCTTTGTAAGGGACGCGGTGGCTCAGTGGGTTAAGACGCTGAGCTTGTCGAACAGAAGGTCGGCAGTTTGGCGGGTCGAATCCCCAGTGCCGCGTAACAGAGTGAGCGCCTGTTACTCGTCCCAGCTTCTGCCAACCTAGCAGTTCGAAAGCACGTAAAAAATGCAAGTAGAAAAATAGGGACCACTACGGTGGGAAGGTAACAGCGTTCCGTGCGCCTTTGGCATCTAGTCATGCCGGCCACATGACCACGGAGACGTCCTCGGACAAGTGCTGGCTCTTCGGCTTTGAAACGGAGATGAGCACCGGCCCCTAGAGTCGGAAACGACTAGCACGGGGGAACCTTTACCTTTACTTTAAACTCTTTGGAGTAATAGAATGTTTGTTATTCAAGAAATTTTGTCTTCTGCATGAACTGAGAGTACATCTGGGGTCTCAAAATGGCTTTTCATGTACCTAAGATTGATCTTTTGCTAGGTCTGTTTCACAGTCACTGTTTCTTCTTATTGTATTTTTTTGTGTAGGTAGGAATCAGAATGGAGACTGAGAATCTCACCTCTGTTAGGGAGTTCCTTTTGTTGGGCCTTTCTGCTCACCACAAAACCCGGATGATACTCTTTGCCACAATCCTCCTCATTTATTCTCTTACTCTTTTGGGGAATCTGGCAGTCATCATGCTGGTTCAGTGCAACTCCAACCTCCACACTCCAATGTACTTCTTTCTGAGTCACTTCTCTTTCCTGGAGATCTGTTACACCACCAGCACTGTGCCCCAAATGTTGGCTCATCTCCTATCAGGTAGTGGAACCATCTCCTTTATCCGTTGTGCAATCCAGGTGTATATAAGCACAACCTTCGGTGGCACAGAATGCTTTCTGCTGGCTGTCATGGCCTATGACCGCTACTTGGCTATCTGTCATCCCTTGACCTATGCTATAACTATGGACAAGAGGCATCGATGGATGCTAACTACTGTTTCCTGGGCAATTTGTTTCCTAATTGCAGCTATCAATATAACATTGACTTTTCAGCACACTTTCTGCGGCTCCAACCAAATCAACCACTTTTTCTGTGAGCTCCCTTTAGTAGTAAAACTTGCATGTGGTGACACCAATGTAACAGAAATCATTCTGTTTTGGACATCGGTCCTGGTTATCCTTGGTCCCCTTATAGTTGTCTTGACCTCCTACGCACTTATCCTGCTCATGGTGTTTCAGATGAGGTCAACTGCTAGTTGGCACAAGGCTTTCTCTACGTGTGCCTCCCATTTGGCAGTGGTCACCTTGTTCTATGGCACCCTCATCTCTATGTATCTGAAACAAAAGTCTGAGTCAGCTTCCAATTATAACAAGCAAATTGCTGTCTTTTATACTGTGGTCACTCCCTTAATCAACCCTATCATTTACACCCTACGGAATAAGGATATCCACAAGGCAGTGGCCAAAATTCTACAAAGGTGGCCCTAAAGGCAAAACAAAACAAGACAAAGAGATCCCTAATGACTAATTGATCTAGTTCAATCATCTTTTAACCTGGTGTCCTTCAGATGCCTCAAAACCTAAACTGCTCAAAACTCCAAAAAAAAAAAAGTGTATGATTTCTCCAAATTGGGCATAACTCCTATGTCCTTCACAAAAGGATATACCAGTATCTTCTCACCTGTGGCCTTCTTGGACTGGATCACTCTGAACAAAGGTTATACTGACTTCTACCTTAATACATCATAGTCCTGCGTGTAACTGGGAAACCTAGGTATAGTATTTTGTAATGATAATGTTTGCCCTTGTTCCTACAACAGGTTTAATTATGTTTCCCATTCTGCTGAATCTGGTGGCTTGTGCTTCTGGAAGCAGAGACCTAGGGATTGGTTCAATAGATATTAAGGATTCCGAATCTTCTACTACTTTCTGGTAGCTAGTATCCAGTGGTGGGATTCAGCCAGTTCGCACCACTTTGGCAGAACCGGTAGCTAATTATTTCTTGCCCAGGCTCAGAATGGACTTACGGAAGTGGCATTGAACCAGTTGTTCACATATTTGAAGCCCACCATTGCTAGTATCCCATTAGCCCTAGTTTCAGCAGAAATTCATGGCTTTTTCTCTACTGAGCAGGCAATAGGTATGAAAGAGCCACACTTTAGAATGTGTGCCATGTGCTGTGAAGTCTTAGCTGTGGGTTTTGTAATGAATGAATTGCTTTTCCAGGTGCTGCTTTTCTTCTAGAGCAGGGGTGTCAAACTCAGAACGTCAGATGATGTGTCGTGACATGATGTGTTGTGACGTATCGCAACTTTCCCCCCATTGCCGGCAAGGGGGTGGGCGCGGTTTTGGCATGACGCATCCGGCTCATGGGCCAGCAGTTTGACACCCCTGTTCTAGAAGGCTAGGTGGTAAAAAATATTCACAGGACTGCTTTCATAGATTCTCATAACAGAACTGATTGGGTAAAGCTACTTTAATGCTATGCACAATTAATTGTTCTGAGTTAAATTCACTAACTGGTTTAATTATCCCCTTTTGGATGTTCCCACAAGAATCTACACTTCCATTGACCTGATTAACCATGCTGTAAAACACATCCTTAGTATAGGTTATTTAAAAAATAGTGCAGTGCGGTATATTGTTTTAAATTAAATTCAAAAATAGACCAACTGTAATACTTATAAAGATAAGCCAGAATTCTAGAAGCCAAAATCACTCTCAGAATTCAGCTTATCCACAGATGGGATCATCCATGACCATACATGGTGATACTTCTTAAAAATATCCATAATTCCCACATGTATTTGCATATAAATAAGATAACCAGACCCTCAAATTTTGAATCAAAATACCATAAAAATTGAGCCATTTTATCTGTAGGTGGCCCATTTGTGGAATCAGCTGCCGGTTGAGCTCCGGATGGCACCAGATCTCCGCTCCTTCCGGCGCGGGTTAAAGACCCATTTATTTGAACAAGCTGGCCTGGCCTGATGGGGAATTACTTAGGGTTTTAATATTTATATATATCTTTTTTTATTGTTTTTATTGTGGGCAATAATTTAATTCTTTTTTAACTTTTGTATTTTTGTAGTTTTAAGATATGCCCTGTTCACCGCCCTGAGTCCTTCGGGAGAAGGGCGGTATAGAAATTTAATTAAATAAATAAATAAATTAAATTTGTCTTGTATAGTGTCTATACTATAATTCAACATTGTGCAATGATAGGTAAAGGTAAAGGTTCCCCCGCACATGTGTGCTAGTTGTTTCCGACTCTAGGGGCTGGTGCTCATCTCCGTTTCAAAGCCAAAGAGCCAGTACTTGTCCGAGGATGTCTCCATGTTCATGTGGCCGGCATGACTAGACGCCAAAGGCGCATGGAATGCTGTTACCTTCCCACCGTAGTGGTCCCTATTTTTCTACTTGCATTTTTACGTGCTTTCGAACTGCTAGGTTGGCAGAAGCTGGGACGAGTAACAGGTGCTCATTCTGCTATGTGGCACTCTGGATTCGACCCGCCAAACTGCCGACCTTCTGATCGACAAGCTGAGCATCCTAACCCACTGAGCCACCGCGTCCCTTTATGTGCAATGATAGTCAATGCTTAAAGAAGCTAAATCCTGCATTAGATTGTCAAAGGAAATTTTGACAAATTTTAATAAATACACTTCATTTTAAAAGACGGAGTAGGAGCCCTTAAAGCCATAAAAAACAAGAAGTAACCAACCCATAATTTCAACATTGCAATGCCTACTTTTCCCAATACTGAAAAACCATTAAATCTCTTTTTAAAATTCTTTTATAGCTTTTTTTTAAAATAAAACAACATTGGGTAAGATAAAAATACATACTTTGCCAAAAGGAAAAAAATACATAGAAAGTTATTTTAAAAAATAAAAAATACAAAGGAAAAAGAAAAAAGGTGTAGCATTTTAGCAGTAATTAAAATTCTATTAGTTTTAGTTTATTTAGTTTAGTTTTATTTAATTTATATACCGCCCTTCTCCCTAGGGACTCAGGGCGGTTCACAGGGCATATATAAATTACGATACAAAAGTTAAAATAAGATTAAACCAATGCCCAAATAAAAACAATAATACAATAATAAAAACAACAATTTTAAAAGCCCATATTCCCCCTTCAGGCCAGACCAGCTAATTCAAATAAGTGGGTCTTCAAGCCGCGACGGAAGGTTCGGAGGTCTGATGTCATCCGGAGCTCCACCGGCAGTTGATTCCATAGTGCCGGAGCGCCCACAGAGAAGGCTCTCCCCCTGGGGGCCACCAGTCGGCATTCCCTTACCGGAGGCACCCTGAGGAGGCCCTCTCTGTGGGAACGCACAGGGCGGAGGGGAGTTGACGCCGGCAGCAGGTGGTCCCTGAGGTAACCCGGACCCATGCCATGTAAGGACTTAAAGATCATAACCAAGACCTTGAACCTCACCCGGAAGACAACTGGTAACCAATGCAGCTCGCGGAGCAAAGGTGTAACATGGGAGTACCGGGAAACTCCCAAGACAACTCTTGCGGCCGCATTCTGTACCAGTTGGAGCCTCCGAGTGGTCTTCAAGGGAAGCCCCATGTAGAGAGCATTACAGTAGTCAAGACGAGAGGTCACGAGCGCATGAGTGACCGTGCACAGGGCATCCCGGTCCAGATAGGGCCGCAGCTGGCGCACCAGGCGAACCTGGGCGAAAGCCCCCCTAGTCACGGCCACTATATGGTCTTCCAGGGTAAGCCGTGAATCTAGGAGGACTCCCAAGTTGCGAGCCCTATCCACGGGGGGTAAGAGCTCACCCCCCATAGAAAGAGATGGAACATTTTGAATGTCCCGGGATGCCGGAATGCACAGCCACTCAGTCTTGTCAGGGTTGAGTTGAAGTCTGTTCCTCCCCATCCAGACCCGAACCGCCTCCAGGCAACGGGACATCACAGCGAGGGCATCACTGGGGTGGTTTGGGGTCGAAAAGAAAAGTTGGGTATCATCGGCATATTGATGATACCCAACTCCAAAACCACGAATGATCTCACCCAGCGGTTTCATGTAGATGTTGAACAGGAGAGGCGAGAGAACCGACCCCTGAGGAACTCCACAAACGAGAGACCTAGGGGCCGATCTCTGCCCCCCTGCCAACACCGACTGCGAGCGTCCCAGGAGATAGGAGGAGAACCACTGAAGAACTGTGCCTCCCACTCCCAATCCCCTGAGACGCCACAGCAAGATACCATGGTCGATGGTATCGAAAGCCGCCGAGAGGTCTAATAGGACTAGGACAGAGGAATATCCCCTGTCCCGCGCCCTCCAGAGATCATTCACCAGAGCGACCAATGCCGTCTCCGTGCTGTACCCGGGCCTGAAACCCGATTGGTAGGGGTCCAGAAAATCCGCTTCATCCAGGACCAGAGGGAGCTGATGCGCCACCACACTCTCAACAACCTTCGCAAGAAAGCGAAGGTTGGAGACTGGACGAAAGTTGTTCAATACAGCTGGGTCCAAGGCAGGCTTCTTGAGGAGAGGTCTCACCACCGCCTCCTTCAAGACGGTGGGGAAATAACCCTCACTCAAGGAAGCAGATATAACCGCCTGGAGCCAGCCTCGTGTCCTCTCCCTGGCTGCATAAACCAGCCAGGAAGGGCACGGGTCCAACAAACATGTGGAAGAGCTCAGCCTCCCCATAATCCTGTCCACTTCATCAGGGGTCACAGAATCAAACTCTTCCCAGGTAACATTGACAAGACCGCCCGTGTCCTGATCGCCTGACTCTGCCCAGTTGGAGTCCAAACCGGTCCGAATCCGAGCGATTTTATCCGACAGATGTTGACCAAATTCCTCGGCACGACCCTGCAAGGGATCCTCCCTCACCTCCTGATTAAGAAGTGAGCGAGTCACCCTAAACAGGGCGGCCGGGCGATTATCTGCGGACGCAATGAGGGTGGAGAAGTAATTACACCTCGCCACCCTCATCGCTGCGAGATAAGACCTAATATAGGTTCTTAACCGCAACCGGTCGGGTTCGGATCGGCTAGACCTCCAACGACTCTCTAGGCCCCGTTTCCGACGCTTCATCTCCCGGAGCTCCGTGGAGAACCATGGAGCTCGCTGGGATCTGCACCGGGTCAGGGGCCGCAAGGGTACAACCCGGTCAAGTGCCTCAGTGGCTGCCCTTTCCCAGGCTTCCACTAAGTGGAATTTAGTTATCTAATGCAATTATTATTCATATATATATATGAATATACATATACGTGTGTGTGTGTGTGTGTGTGTGTATGTGTACGTTTTTTTCCTGGTCAGACCGGTCTGATTGATGCACCTTAGGTTTTTGAACTGCTATATTGCAGTTCTATTATGATTTCTTTTGTCTTGCAGCTCCAACCTAGGAGCATTAAGCAGGGCTCAAGTTGCTACTGCGATCCATTATGTATTTGAATTTCTTTTTGCTGACAAAGAATTTATTTATAAATTCTACTACCACACACTTTATTTATAAATTCCACTACCACACACTTCTCCCAGAAGAACGAAGCTGAAGCCACCAGCCTGAGGATGACGGATGAGATTTCGTCGAAACGTTGCTCTTATACCTTCAATTCTATGTGGGGAAAAACCCGAATGACCAAAGATCTACATACAAACACCCGCGAAAACCTCAGAAAACACACACACACACACACACACACACACACACACACACATATATAATCATTTTAACTTTTGGCATTTTGTTTAAATGAGCCCATTTCATTATATTTGTCGATATACTATACCTATAGCCAGTCCACTTATAGGTGATAAGTGCAACCAGGCCCTCAATCTATTGAGTGAAGAGGCATACCTTTATCTTACCAATGCTATAATGTCAGTTATTTGGCCATAATAAGGACACAGAAAATCCATTTTCATTGCCCATTTATCAAATTCCAAATACAAGATATGTAGGTCAAAGGTATATTATTGTCTGAAAATTTTAGCTTTTTGTCACAATTATATTTATATAATCTACTACTTTCTCCCAAAACGTGGTAAGTGCAAGACAATGTAAAAATGTGTGTTTTAAAGAACCAATATCCTTCTTTATCTCCAACAAAATGTTGTTTTTAAAAATCCTTTTCTATACATATATAACATAGTGCAATAAATTCTAAATAATGTTTTTGTTCTATAAATCATAATTTGAGGTCCAGTGACTCTCTTGCTAGAGAAGTTCAGTCTCCCATTGTCTGGCCATTATAAGAATCTCAAATTATTTATTCCGCTATTTTTTAGGATCTTCATATCATACTGAATTATTGATAACAAATATCTACAAAAATAGGTTGTTTTTTTTAAAAAAGATGTAAAGGATTTAACAAGTTCTAATATCTCAAGAGTCTCAAAGCTAAAAATACTGCTGGTCCAATGTTGTTAGCAAATAATGTAACTGTAAATATAACCACTAGGTTACATCTGGTAGATAATTTTGGTCTCTTTAACACAGACTCTGTTAAAAATTAGTTATCGTCGTCTTTCCATCCAATTTTTCCGCGGTGGCATAGTGGTTAGAATGCAATACTCCAGGCTACTTCTGCCGGCTGCCAGCAGTTTGGCAGTTTCTCACCAGCTCGGGGTTGATTCAGCCTTCCATCCTTCCAAGGTCGGTAAAATGAGGACCTGGATTGTTGGGGGCAATGTGCTGACCCTGTAAACTGCTTAAGAGAGGGCTGTAAAGCACTGTGAAGCGGTACATAAGTCTTAAGTGCTATTGCTTTTCCATATCACATCATCTTTTTAATCTCTCTTGGAAAAAAAATCTTCAATTCATAATTCAAAATCTCCACGTGATTTTGAAAGGACCTCAGAACTGGCATCAGGTCTGTGTATCTGGAGACAAGGTATCACCACTGAGAAGATCCAGTTTTTCTGATACTTCTTTAATCTGGGAGTGTGACCACTTGGTGAAAAGACTGTAAGAGCCCAAACGTTTCATGCAGTAGAAAAAGACTCATCAGGATTGGTTTAGAAGTACCCAAGTAGAGGATGGGTTTAGAGGCATGACAGTCTATCTTTTTGTATTCACATACACTGTCCAAATATCCTTTGCTAAGCTGCTTAAAGTGGATGCCATTACGTATGAATGGTGAAGAGTGGTCAGGGGATGTTATATATAATGTTTTTAAATATTTCATTGAGATTAGTCCTGAAGGAAGAGATTCCAATATTGCGTCTATCTGAAAAATTCTAGGTAACAATATATAGCCCTTATTTCTGAATTGCTCAGTGGTTATTTCTCCCAAAAGTTTTGGTTTAAACACTCAGAGTTCCCAGCCACATCTGCCAGGGATCTCTGCAGTCACATAACTTCTCTCTCTTCTAAAATCTCCTGTCTCTCATCCAAACATTTATTTGTAGAGGCTGAGGGAAGGGCTGTGGTAGAAGCACATGTAAGCGTCACAGAGCAAGCGGCGGGCATAAGAGGGCAAAGATTTGGGATTCAAGCCCTGCAGAGCTTCAGGGGACATTTCCAAGTAATCCGCTACCTCGGAACAGGGTGTGACACGTGGGATGTTAAAGCCATTCAATCCACCTTGGGAAACAAAAGACAGGCATAAGGACTGAGGGTACGCATGGGAAGAATCAGAAGAGGAAAGTAAATCAACTTAATGTTAGAATTCCAATCTTTGACCAGTGAGATTTTAGCAATGGGAAATGCTTTCAGTAAACAGCGGCATCTCTGAAGATGTCTCCCAGTACTAATTTTTCTGACATTGGAGCGGACATTTTTCCAAACCAAGCAAAAATTCCCATCCAGTCCCCATGTTTGCTTTTGCTGGAAGACCATTGTAAAATGTTTATCCAAGCAACAAAGCATCTGGTCTAGATTTCAGGCAGCGGATAACATGGCTTCTGTTCTAACGGATACTTGAATCAAATGTTTCAAGTTCTGTAATGTAAGAGAAAAGTATAGATTCCATTGAGCAAATCTCAGTGCCTGGTGATTATAAGAAGGGATTCAAGAAATTTTCTTGGTTCCAGTATGAAAGTAGCTTGCTACTGCCACCTTCTGATAGATCGACTGATCGTTAATTTATTATTTTTTAATCCAACACAGTAATTCTTAATCTTGGCAATTTGAATCTACACATCTTCAAATTGCCAAGAATGAAAAACATTGGACTCTAGCCAAGGGCCATGCTGATTTTCTAGAGGTCCATATCCAAGTACAAACCAGGTCTGATCAAAGTCAGCTTTTCCAGATGAGCCAAAGTTAATTAGGGGCTGCCAGCTGTTATGGCTCACTTCAGTTTATTTTAGATAAATTTTAACTGAGCCCAGGTTAATAGAGTTTCCATTTCTTACTTTTTAAAATCTCACTTGTGTGCAGAAATAACCTTGGCTATAAGCAATCATAGTATAGGCGTGAGATTGATTCAACCAAACTGCAAACTGGAAGAGTTGATTGATTTGTGGAATTGGATACTTTTCAAGTCAATCTGAACAATATTTAATACTTTGACCCATGCGCACAGATTTTTTTCTGAATCCCTTCAAAAAAAACCCAAATCAAACCAACCTGAGGATTCAGTTTCAACATTCAGACAGATTTTTTTCCCCCTTTAAGTCAGTTGAATCTAATGAATTCAACAAATCAGAGGGAAGATTCTCGTCCGATTTTACAAGTTAAACATAACATTGATAAAAGCAAACCTTTGGCTTTCTTTGGAAAAGATGTTTTGAAACAACTCACCCTCACGGTCAGCCATACTATCAAAGAAAAGCCACTGGTGGGCATCTGGGCCGTGGCGGGTAAAACCCACATAATGACTTGTTTCAATGCAGAGAACTGCAAAGAGCTGCATTTTCTGACGTGGGACGGTCTCTGGAAAAGAGCCAAAGTGGGAAAGCTCCTCAGGCAGATACAGTGGACGGGGCTGGTGGTACCGTCGAGCCCGGTGCTTGTGAACCTATAGAGTAATGGCCAAAGAACATCACAAGATTTTAAACAAAGCTACCTTGAGCCTTTCCAATTGGGCAAGCCTATAGATGTAATATTTAGTAACACCAGGAAGCTGAGCTTGTCGATCAGAAGGTCGGCAGTTTGGTGGGTCGAATCCCGAGGGCCACGTGACAGAGTGAGCACCTGTTACTCGTCCCAGCTTCTGCCAACCTAGCAGTTCGAAAGCACGTAAAAAATGCAAGTAGAAAAATAGGGATCACTCCGGTGGGAAGGTAACAGCGTTCCGTGCGCCTTTGGCGTCTAGTCATGCCGGCCACATGACCACGGAGACGTCCTCGGACAAGCGCTGGCTCTTCGGGTTTGAAACGGAAATGAGCACCGGCCCCTAGAGTCGGAAACGACTAGCACGCATGTGCGGGGGAACCTTTACCTTTACCTTTTAAACTCAGATAGCTCTTTTTGCAAAGGGGTTTCTTGATTACTGATTACATCATTTCTTTTTTTTAAAAGGTCCACTATAAACAAAACTAGAAGCTTGTATCTCCTATCTCAGAATCTATGAAGCCTTTAGGCATCAAATCCTAAACCTTTGCTTAGTGTAGGAATCTAAATTCTGGAAAGCCCAACCTTACTAGACATATGGTTGTCTAATCTACATTTGACCACATCCAATAAAGGAGAGGAACCATATCGCTGAGTAATTGTTTCCACTGTCCAATTTCTCTTCTAAAGTATCTTCTATATAAGCATCTTCTAACAGATTAACTACTATCTGCTTTCTCCTTTAATCCAAATCCTTCTTTCTGGAAGATAGGGCAGGTATTCTATTCAACGAGTTCTCAGATATTAGAAGAGGATTATATCCTTCCTCATTCACCTTTTTAAAGACTATACATACCTGGATGGATAAGCCACTTAGAGTAGGGGTCTCCAATCCCCAGGCTGCGGCCCACTAGCGGGCCATGGAATGTTTGAAACTGGGCCGTAGGAGAAATGGGCAAGCATGCGCACGAAGCTCCAAATTCGCAAGCAAAATGTGCTTGCGCTCGCGTGCAAGGCTCCATTCATGCAAGTGGAGTTTTGTGTGCAAAAATCCTCCGCTCGTGTGAGTGGAGCTTTATGCACGAGCGCAAGAGCCTGGTACTTGCAAATTTGGAGCTTCGTACGCAAACACAAAACACCCTCCATTCATGTGCATAGCTCCATTTGTGTGAGCAGAGAACGACTGCACTCACGCGTGAGCGGAGGGCACATGAGCCCAAAGCTACATTTGTACAAGTGGAGCTTTGCACACGAGCGCCCTCCACTTACGCGAATGGAGTTTGTGCGAATGGAGGGCATGAGCATGCCTGCCACCAGCGCTGGGCTGGACCGCCAAGCTGGAAAGGTTGGAGACCGCTGACTTAGAGTAGCCTCATGGTGAGATAGGCAGCAAATAAATTTAACAAATAAAAAAATAAGGCAAGGCAAGCACAGGAATTTTATTTAAATGGCTTTGGGGTCTTAGGCTCAAACCTTGAATTAATTGCTAATTCTGTAGCTGCAACTGACACTGGATTTTGCCAAGAGCAGTTTGGCAATGATACTCATGGCTTTGTCCTCTTGAGAGCTTTAGCAGAATTACATCTGCTAAAGCAGAGGTGTCAAAATTGAATTGCTACAATGCCTGCTAGCTTCATCCCCTTGTCAAAGAAAAGGGAGGGAATGGAATGGAATGCCAAGAAGCCGTTGATG
The DNA here is from genome assembly GCF_964194415.1 of Vipera berus. NCBI lineage: Eukaryota > Metazoa > Chordata > Lepidosauria > Squamata > Viperidae > Vipera > Vipera berus. The sequence goes on along the minus strand of NC_138205.1, from coordinate 10,853,984 downwards.
GACTGTGAGAGCCTGCACCATGCCAAGGTCATTGCTGTAGATGCTCGATGGAGAAGTGAACTGTTCCAATAACAAAAAGAAATAGTACTCTTGGACAATGTGAACACCCAAGGGGTGGGGGCATGCGGATCTATCTTTTAACTAAGCAAGCTTTCACGTGGGAAAACTCAGAGCTGGTTTTGCTTCTTTAGTTCTGAGATGCTGTACCCAATAAAGTTTTTGCCTGCTGGGACTTAATTGCCTTCAGGATTTCTTTTGTTGGGTTTTCTAGTAGGATTGATGACTGGGCCACAGAAGTGGTGGGTGGGCGAGTGAGCGAACGTGTGTGTGTGCACATCCCCACTCTGCATCAAGGATCTTAACTAGAAAAGTCTGTAGCATCCTTTGGCTATATATTCTTTATCAGACAAGCATAGCTAAAAGGAGTATCGTGGAATAGAAAGCTAGTGTAAAGATACCTGCTGATTGCAAACCTTGCAGAACTGTTTGATGTGTCTGATGCCAAAACTAGGATCCTGGTAGCAATCTGGACACTCCATCACAGCCAGTCCTTGGCATACAGAACACTCACGGGGAGCTGCAATGGGAAAATCAGAAATGTTGGTTAGAAGTGGTATCCGAAGCAGAACATCCAGATTCAGTCACAGTTTTGTTCTATATGATATTAATCTTGTGAACCTTTTTATGTATTCAAGATGGACAGTGATTATTATTTGTAGGTATTTATATTTAAGGGCATAGGTATATACATATGTTGTATATAGCATGTTTATATGTGTACACTTTTGAGACCAGGCAACAGAATTTCATTTTTAATGTGTTAGTGTGCCCATAGTAAAAAAAAATGACAATAAAGGTTATCTTAAAAGTGACATGCTGGCTGTGGATTATGGGAAATGACATTCAATTCTCGGTAATTGATTGCCAAGTTGGGAAATAAAAGAGAGATGCAAATTTTGTTTGCCCCATAAAGAGGAAGGCATTTGGCACAAACATTTCTTTCCTTCTCCAGGCCTAGAAAACTGGGGGAAAAAATCAGTTGGTGACTTGAAAGCCACCAACAGACAAAAAGAAATGGTGGTTACAGCAAGAATGGAATTAATTTATGGTCCTCCATTGTTCTAAGATGTGGTGAAGGCCACAGGTTTAGGTAGAAAGAAGGCAAACTAGGAAATTGTGGAAGATAAAAGCTTCAACGGAGAGGAAGATGGGGTTTTCAAAGGGAATGTCCAACTTCCCCATGATTACTTACTTGATTGGTCATTAGGTTTACAACCCACCGTTCTTTAGGATCTCAAGGCAGCATCCACAGCATTCCTTCTTCCTTTTCTCACAACCACCTCAATAGATTGAGTAAGACTGATCCAAAGTAACCCAAAAAATTTCCATAGTTAAGAAGGGCGTATCAGCTTTGGTCTTTCTGGCCCCTGTCCACCATTTTAACCATTACACCACTACATGAAACCAACTGCTATGAGTAAATAGTAGAAGAAAGTAGTTACTTCAGTTTGGGAGCTTCCACAAAATGTTGAGTTGGCATAATAGGCAAAGAGATTAAGGAAGGTAAAGTTGATGGAGATATGCAGAAATCTTTACCTAAGCCAGAGAGGCTGAAGTCCAGAACTAGGAGATTTTTGGAAATGGCTCAGGCAAACACCTCCCAATTTCACTGAACTATCACAAGCAAGGGGAGATAATGCACAATCATATTTCCAAGATTCTGTTGTTGTTGTTGTTGTTGTTATCATCATAGTTTATGTTAATACAAAGTAGCTTTAGCTTTCCTGTGATTTTCTGGTCTAGTCTATCTCACTGGACTGACATAAAGAAATAGGAGGCTAAACTGAACCAGGTTTTGCCCTTAACCTTGTTCTAGATTCTCAGATGATGTATAGCCACAACAGGATTGAAGTTGTAGGACAGAGATATGTACTTTTCTCTCTCATCCCTTACTTTCTTCCAGGAGATCTGTGAGGTCAAGTTCCAGGCTGGGTTGGATTGTTCGAAAAGCTTTGAAGTTCTTCCCATTCCGAGGCATCTGAAGGATAAGGCATGAAGGGGCCTGCCAAGAAGAATGGAAGCACCCGGATGAGATTGGGAGGAAGAATAGATGTTAGGACGCTGAGCTTGTCGATCAGAAGGTCGGCAGTTTGGCCGGTCGAATCCCGAGTGCCGCATAACAGAGTGAACGCCTGTTACTCGTCCCAGCTTCTGCCAACCTAGCAGTTCGAAAGCACGTAAAAATGCAAGTAGAAAAATAGGGATCACTACGGTGGGAAGGTAACAGCGTTCCGTGCACCTTTGGCGTCTAGTCATGCTGGCCACATGACCACGGAGACGTCCTCGGACAAGCACTGGCTCTTCGGCTTTGAAACGGAGATGAGCACCGGCCCCTAGAGTTGGAAACGACTAGCACGCATGTGCGGGGGAACCTTTACCTTTACATTTTTATAGATGATGAGCCCGCACTTTGGACACTCAACTCAAAAAGGCAAATCTCAGTTTTTTCAAATCCACTTCATGAAACGACAACAGTTTGCTTAGTGAGCATTCTCAAAGTTACAATGGCACTGAAAAAAGTGATTTATGACTGTTTTTGACTGCATCCCCATGGTCACATAATCAAAGGGTTCAGACTCTTGGCAACTAACTCGTATTTTTGACGGTCTTGCAATCCCCTTTTTTGACCTTCTGACAAGCAAAGTCAATGGGAAACCAGATTCATTTAACAACCTTGTCACTATCTTAACAACTTACAGTGATTCACTTAACAACTTTGGCATGAAAGGTCATAAAATGTGGCAAAATTTACTTTACAAATGTCTCGCTTAGCAACAGAAATTTTGGGCTCAATTGTGGTTATAAGTTGAGGACCACCTGTACTGCATACATAGTAACTGCCTTGGACAAGGATACTCAAGGCAGTCCTGCTTTAAAAATTAACTTGAGTTAATTTTTGTTCTCTCAGCAATGATGAATGTGCAGATAAGTTTATATCCCCAAGATATAACCATGGATTTTTTTTTAAAAAAAATAATTTCTTCACACTGTGTTTCTTGGATTAAAGGAGAAAAAGAGCATCAATTACAATTAAAACATAATTTAAAGAATTGGGAACAGCCAAATGAGAAATTATAATTGATTCCAATTTATTTACAGCTACAGTTAACTAAAATAGGGATATATTACTTATATGCACATAGTACAATATTATTTTAAAATTACTTTTCTTTTTAAAAACAAAACAAAAAACAAAACCTTTTTGTGCGTTCCAAATAGGGCCATTCCACAGCATTTACTTATTTATTATATTTACAAAATCCCAAAGGACTTTGGGAATGAACCCAAACATCACATGGAGACTTGGCAAAATCTTATCCTGGCATCTTGGCCCAAGGTAGGAACATCTAATACAGGTAGTCCTCGACTTACGACCACAATTGAGCCCAAAATTTCTGTGGCTATGTCAGACAGTGGTTCAGTGAATTTTGCCCCATTTTACAATATTTCTTGCCCCAGTTGTTAAGTGAATCCCTGCAGTTAAGTTAGTAACATGGCTGTTAAATGAATCTGGCTTCCCCATTGCTTGTCAGAAGGTCACAAAAGGGGATCACATGATCTTGGAACACTGCAACTGTTATAAATATGAATCACTTGCCAAGCATCCCAATTTTAATCACGTGACCATGGGGGGGGGGGTTTGCTGCAACAGTCATAAGTGTGTAAAACTGTTCTAAGCTACTTTTTCCAGTGATGTTGTAACTTTGAACGATCACTAAATGAACTGTTGTAAGTCGAGGACTCTGTAGTAAAGATGGTGGCTACAATAATTGATCTAAATTACTTTGATCGCACAACCAACGTCTTGTTGATGTGCCTGACCTTAGATCAACTTTCTGTACCCCAGGGGGTCCTTCAAATGTCATACAAATTATCTTGCTGAAAACAGTATCTGAGGTCACATCTTCCTATCCTTCTGGTTCTGCATCTCACCTCTGTGAATTTGAGATCCACAGTCATCAGTGATCCCTCCAGAAGTTCTTGAACTGTTGGGACCACGTGAGTTGGGTGACCCTCAGTAAATATCTGGTAGAAAATGCAACCATGAGGGTCCTGGCCAGCTGAGCTAGGTTGAAAGGGGAAAAAAAGAGAATTAGATTCTATTTGGGGGATACTATTTGGTCTGGAATATACTGTGAGAAAATCTCTAAATGTAGGGAATGTAAGCAACAGTCTACCCTGGATTACTTTCTTTGTCAAAATTTCTATCCCTCAGGGTTGCAAAACTATTCTAAGGAGTACAGAGATACTGCCTAGCAAAACAGATCAAAATAAGGTCAAATAGAAATTTAGGGGTGGTTTGTGGTCACAGTAACTTCATTGCTCTATAAGTAAAAATTATTATATATTATGATTATCCTGTACCTATACTAGCTAATCAAACACACACACACAAATATCTGTGACTTCTAATTTTAAATTACCTTGGTGTAAAATGTCATGAATGTTCAGCAGAGGCCTATACATATTATTTCCAAAATGCCCCACTTTGAGTTTGAAACAGTTGTTAAACGTATGAAATGGACTGCTTTGTGAATTGTTTTGAAGTGTTTCAAGCTTCCTCCGAGTAATTGAAATCGCCTCATTTTGAACATAAAACATAAAACAGACATAAATGTTTTGAGCCTCAAAATGGGGCATCTTGAATCTGAGACAGTCTGGTGTTCTGCACACCACAAATGTACAGCATGAGACTATGAAATAGAAAGCAGCTCATCCTTCTCACCGGATCTGAAAGAGAGGCTCCATCTTTAGCACTCGGAAGAGCAGGGTGAGAAACTCTTCTGGGTCTGCCAAGAGAAAGAGGCAAAGATGGAGAGGCAATCTTGTCTGCCTCTTTGTACGCCCAATTCAGACAGACCTGCCTTCCCTTGAGCAAAGAAAGGAAGAGTAGAATAGAAATAAAATAACACACACACCCTTCCAATTATGTCCCCATTTTTCCTCTGAAGCTCAATAGCATTGGGAACCATCTCAGGTAGCAAGGAGACCTCTTCATATTGCTTAATTGCCCCAACTTCCAGAAGATCATTAAATGATGATAGGTAGGTGGAAAGAGGTGGGACACTGCTGATGTTCAAGAGAGGATCCCAGAGATGTGCTCACTACCAGTTTATGACAGAACACAATATTCCACAAAATAGAAAGATGCATCAACATGGTTCTGTATGGTCCAGAATTAATAATATGCTAGAAGACTAGACCAGTTTCACACTAAATTATATTTATCTCTCCCCCTCCACCCGCCCTCCTGTCTCTTCCCTTCTCTTCTCCATCTTTCACAATTGCCCAGATGACTCCTTGTCCTTACTATGCAACTCTTCCCCACACACACATTCAGACATGCACAGGCCCAAACCTTTTTCTTCACTGGTGAAGCCAGAGGAGTGCCCAGCTGTTTCCAAAGCTTTCCGCAAGGCCATGATTTTGGTGGCACACACATAACCATTCCTGTCAGGTGAAAAGAAAAAAAAAACACACAACACAAATGCGCTCAAAAGGGTTATAAAGTCACCAAGTTTGCTTTTTTCAAGGGATGGCAAGAGAGTGATAGATAAGGAGTTGTCAGTCTTTCCATAAAATACATGAGAGCTACAAATAGTTCCTGTCATGATCATAATGGAGCTTGCCCATCATGGGATTAAATCATGATAATCTTAAAATAGGACCACACCCAATTTGTGAGCGAACCAATTTTATGATTTTTTTTTTGCTTGATCATTAAGCAAAAGCCATGGTCGTTAAGCGAAGCAATGGTTCACTATGGGCCGGTTTTGTTAAAAATCAGAAGTAAATGCTGGTTTTCAGCAAAAAAACAAAAAAAACCCATTGTAAAATGCAGTCATGTGACCACGGGATGCTGCAAATATAGGTAAACGTGTGCTGCCTGACGAACATCTGACATGTGACAGCATGGAGGGCGTACAGCTATTAGAACTTTGGAATGGAGTTGTAAGTACCTCCATGGAGGTCTCTTGCAACTTTGAATAATCGTTAAGCGATGGTCGTTAAATTGAGAACTATCTGTACAAATTTCGTGTTGGATCTCATGTATGGCTAAACTACAGTGATTTGGTTTTGATTTGTTTACCCCTATTATGGGTTTGCAAACTGCACTGCAGCTTGATTGGGAGATAAGGCTAAGCCAGAACAAATAAACCATATTCTGGGATAATGGAAGTGTGAGAGTCCAGCCTGTGAAAATAGCCTGAGGATTCCCTAGCCACAGAATTCAGTTCCTTAGACAGGCCTTTATTTCTGAAAGCTACCAGCCTTGTGAATGTTCATGTGATTCACCGATTAAAAGCCTGGGTGGATCCATCAGCCAAAAACCTCTTCCTGGAAAATCGTCTCCTTCCTTCTCCTTTCCCCCTTTCTCCCAGAGTAACCCTGAGAATTCTTAAAGGCATCCACCCCACTATTAACTGGATTCAACCCTGCCACTAAGAGACATGAAATAAAGTGAAAACGGAGCAGGAAGTGGTGATGTTTCCCTTATTATCCTAATGGGATTGAAATGACACTTTAAATTGCAGTAGCAATTTGTTGAACAGAATCACAGAGTTGGAAGGGACCTTGGAGGTCATCTAGTCCAACCCCCTGCTCAGGCAGGAAACCCTATACCATTTCAGACAAATGACTGCCCAGTCTCTTCTTAAAAACTTCCAGTGTTGGAGCATTCACAACTTCTGGAGGCACGTCATTCCATTGATTAATTCTTCTAACTGTGAGGAAATTACTCTTTAGTTCTAGGTTGCTTGATTAGTTTCCATCCATTGCTTCTTGTCCTGCCTTCAGGTGCTTTGGAGAATAGGTTGACACCCACCCACCCCTTTTTTATGGCAATCCCTTAGATCAGACATGTCAAACTTGTGACATCACGTGACGCTGCGCGATGTATCAGGACTGTTTAGCCATTGCTGGCAATGGGTTGGGCGTGGCTTCCATGTGACGCGTCTGGCCTGCGGGCCGGCAGTTTGACACCCCTGCCTTAGATATTGGAACACTGCTATCATGTCACCCCTAGTCCTGCTTTTCATTAAAGATGCAACTATGTGTTTTATCTTGCTCAGTTATCAGAATTTGTGAAAGGATCCCCCAAATCTTTTCTTCACTGGTGAAGCCCAAAGAGTGCTCAGGTATTTCCAAAACTTTCCATTAAGGCCATGATTACCAATAACAATAGCTACTAGCTACTGTTATGTGCTGGATTTTCAGAATTTGCATGTGATCAAATAATCTATTTCAGGGTGAGTGAAAGAAACACTCAAGATGATTCACCCTCTTGGGAAATCTCCCTCTTGCAGGAATCCACCCCTACATTCTCACACCATACCACACAAGAAATGTTTGGCAATCTTAGAAGTGAGCAGTCCTTGGTGCTCTCTGAGCTTTCTTGTTTTCTTGGAGAAGTTTCATTACCCTAACTAGGTAACATCATCAGTGCTAGTAAGGAGTGCTGTTTTCTGTCAGTTTATATTCTGGTGTCTTGCGTGTCTGAGTGGGTGCTCTTAGGGATTCTTCAATTGGGCTGTTTACTAATGAAGATTCTCAGGGATGACTCACACCCTGGAGTGAGTCTTTACTCTTTACTCTCTTACCATCCGGTAGGAGATATAGGAGTATAGCCAGCCGTACCAACAGGCTGAAAAATAGCTTTTATCCGTGGGCTGTTAGGCTTTTAAATGGGACATAATCTTATGCAGAATTGACTTGGGAGGCCGGTGGGTGGTGTAGTTGGTTCACATGGTGTGGTAGGATGGAGGGTTTGTTGTCACTGTGTGTTGGGGGGAGAGAGCACGGGGGGGGGAGGCTCAGCTAATCTCAATGTACACATGTTGTACTTTGACAATAAAGGTTTATTTATTTATTTAATGGCTCTTTGGCAGTTTCTTGATTGGGGTATTGCTTACTTGATTGCTGGTGTGAAGTTGACCTTGGAGTTAATGTATGCTGATCTGAGTGCCCAGAATTCCTGAACCAGCCTTGCTGACTCAGGAATTCTGGGAGTTGAAGTGCACAAGTTCATAAAAGAGCCAAGTTCCCTATCCCTGGCTAGTTTTTGCATAGTCTCTAGATGTTGTTAATGTCTATGTGTCTATTGATGACTGATTGTGTCAGAATGCCAGGCTTCTTGAAGTTCCTAGCTGTTCTCTGGCTTACTGAATATGTATACATCAAAAAGAGCAACTGGATCCTTTTTAAAGAATAAACTTAAACTCACTTTCGCAAAGGGTTGACAATCTCTGTTCTCAAGAGATCTCGCGTCTTGGTGTAAGATTCCCCATCGTTCTTGTCTGTTGGGCGTAGCAGCATGGAATCCAACACAGAAGTAAAGGAGAACATACTGTAAGCAGGGCAGAAAAATGGGATTTTTGGTGTTTTTTCCCTCAGCTTTGCAGAGGAGATGAAGGTCTAGTGGGTTACAAATTGGGATAAGGGAAACTGGGGAATAGAATAGGAAAATGGGACAATACAGGTAGTCCTCAATTTTTCGACCACAAACTGAACCCAAAATTTATGTTGCTAAGTGAGAAAGATGTTAAGTGAGTTTTGCCCCATTTTATGACTTTTCTTGCCACGTTTGCTAAGTGAAACCCTGCAGTTGTTAAATTAGTAACACGCTTGTTAAACGAATCTGGCTTCCCCATTGACTTTTACTTGTCAGAAGGTCACAAAAGGGGATCGCATGACTCCAGGATATTGCAACTATCATAAATGTGAGTCAGTCGTCAAGCATCTGAATGTAAATCACATGACCATGGAAATGCTATGATGGTTGTAAGTGTGAAAAATGGTCGTAAGTCACTGTTTTCAGTGCTGTTGTAACTTCAAATGGTCACCAAAGGAACTTTTGTGAGTTGAGGACTACCCGTGTTGTTTTTCAGTGAGGTATTTTGCAGATAATCTAGCCAGAACTCACTGAACAATGAAAGAAATAGATACAGTATTGATACTTCATTCATATGGTTGTACATATTAATAGGGGAAGTCTTCTCTAAACAAGACCCCTCTAGGTCATGTTTGACTTTTTGACTGGACTACTTCCTTACCAGTGGGCTCCGTAATCATGTTACATTATTCTCTAGGAGGCACCAGGGAGAAGTCATGTAAAGCCCTGAATGTGGGAGCTTGACATAATGCAACATGTGTCTCTTTGTGCTTTGAGAGCTTAAGGGAAGGTGGACAGCATACACCTTTCTGATAGCCTCCGTGGGTCAAGTGAAAACTTGAACCTGAGCTCCCTTCAACCAAATCCAAGACCTTAGTCACCACATGATTGTGGCTCTCCACATCATTTATCCTTAATCCTATTCTTGCATGAAAAGGAACACAATCTGCCAATGTTTTTCTCAATTTCCCAAGTTTTGGTAAGCCTTCCCAGATTCAACTAATTGTAGGTCACAGACATTTCAGGCCCAAAGAGGAAATCAAAGGCAGGGTCTTGCCAATTTAGAACAATACATCTCTCTGGTGGTAGAGCCAGTCTTACCAGAACAAAGTAGCATCGAGGTAGCAAGAGTTGCAATGACCTTGGATCCCCTTCTTCCACCCTGAGAGAAGTTCCAAACCTTGATTGCCCAATGGTGGTGGTGGAGTATCTTCTTCTACCTTGACACTGGCATAAACCCGAAAGTCTAAGAGAAAAGAGCAAAGGACAGAACTAATAACCATGCAAGCACTCTGCTTGCATGGTTGCTCCTTCATCCTTTCTAGGAATCCCAAGATTCCCCATCAGGACTAAAATAGGCTAAAATAGGAATCAGTAAGTCCTCTCCCATCTCTTCATTATGATAAGATCAACATCCTTACACTGGGAATAGTGAGTGAAATAATCAAGAGTGTCAAGACAACTTCTACCTCCAACACAGACATGTATAACAGAGGTTGGGTGTTCCTCCAAAGCAATTTAGTGTTGGAAACCAATGAGATGAGACTTTCCACTTAAAAAAAACCCCAGAACATAAGCAAAGCCAACCGACCAACCAAAAGATCTGTATTAAAATATAAGCAAATAATTATTTCAGTGATTTAGTTTTTCCTGTATCCTTCCATTTACCAGGTCATTCACTTCAATGGAAGAAAAAAGCAACAAGAAGGAGATGGGGATTCGAAAGGTCCTGTACCCCAATCCCTGAAGAAGACCTAATGTAATAACTTGGTTCTCCAGTCTATACTCATACCTTTTTATGTCCTAATTTGAGAATTATTGATTAAACTGAAAGTTTAATCAGCAGTTCCAGAGGAGAACTGATAACCCTTTGGAAGTTGCTACAATTCTACATCCTCCATTCCCAGCCAATCTATCCAACATCTATGGGATGGTGGATGCTTCATAGTCCAGGCATCTTCAAACTTAATAACTTTAAGACTTGTGGTTCAAGCCATGCTGGCTGCACAATTCTGGGAGTTGAAGTCCACAAGTCTTAAAGTTGCCAAGTTTGGAGACTTGTCTTTAGTCTAATGACTTCTGCAAGAACCTTTGTTGCTGAGGATAAAAGGAAGTAGTAACTTTCCAATCTTCAAGCCTGCTTTGCTCTCAGTCTCTCTAAGCCAACAGTTCTCAAACTTGGCAACTTTTAAGATGTATGGACATCAGCTCCCAGAATTCCATACCTCAGTGTGTGGGCTGGGGAATTCTGAGAGTTGAAATCAACATATCTTACTTTTGCTAAGTTTGAGAAATGCTGTTTTAAACCATAGGGTAGCCAGGAAATCTGAAACCAATTCCCAGAATTCCATTCCCCTATGTAGTTAGTATTTCATAATTCCAGGAGTTGAACTCCAGATATCTTACTGTTGCCAAGCTTGAGAAACACTGCTCTAAGCCATACCTAGGGAGTTGCATCGCAAAACAGGATTTTCGGGACTCTGCAAGGTGTCAAAACGCGAGTCAGGATGGCAGTGGCGCAGCTTGACAAAGAGGGCTTTGTTTGTTTGGCAATTGAAATAGCGGATCCCTCTATATTCTCCATCTGTACAGCCAGTTGGTAGTGGTTCCTCCTAGAAAAAGTAAAAAGAGGTGAGTTTATACATCCCCAATTGCCTTCAACCTTTTCCCTCTGTCCTGTGATTTATGACATCTTTCAGTTCTGTTTATTAACATATCTTACTGTTAGTAAACAGAAATTCTCAAGTTTAGCAACAGAAATTCTAGCCCCAACTAGGATTGTAAGTGGAAGACACTTGTAAAGAACACCTTGTTGGCCTAAAGTGGAAAGGAGGATTCAGTTGACCCTATGTCCATAATATGTTAAAATATGCAGTGTTTGAAGATGTATGGACTTCAACTTCTCCAACCAGCAAGAGGTCAACACGTTTTCAAATTTCTAAGGCTGAGAAACACATTATTATTCTCTAACAGAATGTCATAAATAGGACTGATTTTGATTTAGTGCTCCATTTTGATTAGCATCAAGGAATTAGCAGGCATCTAACATATCTGAGAAATAACGCTCTGAAGGTGATGTGGAATGACTGCATATCTATGGAAATGCAATGTAAGAATGATATGTGCAAATGTGCCTCTTCTTGTCTATGGAGATTCTTAATTATCCAGATCATAGTTGTCCTAAAGATGTTTTTTCCAAAAGGCAACTGGACTTTTTTTCCCCTTGAAAACGTTTCACTTCTCATCTAAGTAACTTCTTCAGTTCTGAACTGAAGAAGCTTCTTGGATGAGAAGTGAAATGTTTTCAAGGAAAAAACAACAACAAAGTCCAGTTGCCTTTTGGAAAAGCAACCTCGGCTGTGCCTCTCTTCTTCCACTTTCTCACCAGCTCCAAGCCAGCAACTGTCTCATCTACATCTGGTAGGTCTCCGATCCAACGTATCACACCATAGATGGGTGGATTATAAACCTCCACCATGGAATTGATTTCTAAGAGATGGTAGTCATATTCGCTGCTGTCCTTGTCCTCCTCAGATTCTTCTGCCTCACTTTTCTTCTTCTTTCTCTCAAAAACTTGTGCTTCTTCTTCCTTGACGTTCTCCAGATTTGACGAAGGGGCTGAAGGTGGAGAGTTCTGGGATAAACACTCATTCCTTGGTGGAGGATATCTGATGGAGGAAGGGGATGGGCAGTCTTCATATTCATCTGAGGTTGGGGTGGAGGAGTTGCTGTTCAAGACCTCTTGACTTTTATCAACTTCTTCTTGAATGGGGGGAGAGGAAGAGAGAGATAGAGAGAGAGAACACTAGATATTTTAACCACAATCTCATGCCAATATACAGGTAATCCTCAAGATACCACAATTGACCCCAAAATTTATGTTGCTAAGTGAAACATTTGTCAAGTGACCTTGCCCCATTTTACAAACTTTCTTGCCACAATTGTTAAGTGAATCCCTACAGTTGTTAAGTTTATTTATTTATTTTCATTCTATTTATATCCCGCCCTTCTCCGAAGACTCAGACTCAGGGCGGCTTACAAACTTAGCAGTAGCCTTCATTCTATGTATATGCCTGTTTGTTAGGGCTTTCACACACACCCCCCAAGCGGCATTATTACAAAGTCAGCTTAATTGCCCCTAACAATCTGGGTCCTCATTTTACCTACCTCGAAAGGATGGAAGGCTGAGTCAGCCTTGAGCCTGGTGGGATGCGAACCTGCACTAATTGCAGGCAGCTGGTGTTACTTAAGGAGGCATTAGCCCACTGCTCCACCAAGGCTCATGGTTGTTAAGTGAACATGGTTGTTAAGTGAATCTAGATTCCCCATTGACTTTGCTTTCAGAAGACCTCAAAAGGCAATCACGAGATTCAGGACACTGCAACCGTCATAAATATGAACCAGTTGCCAAGCATCTGAATTTTTGATCACACTCACTGTTGTAAGTGTGAAAAACGGCCATAAGTCACTTTTTTTCAGTGCCACTGTAACTTTGAATGGTTACTAACTGAACTGTTCCCAGTGTGCAATTTGGAGCTCGGACCCACAACTTATCCTTCTAATAATCTGAATTAAAATGAAAAGCTCAACAGTTCCAGAGCAAGTTTTAATAAAATCTCACAAAAAAAAGAATGTGGGAGAGCCTCCTTGGTTATTTAACCTATTTATGAACAGATATATAAGGAATGCTTGTCCCTTAATCAACGATGTGCTGGTTGGGGAGAAAAATCATATGGAGGCAAACAAGGCTGTATTGTTGGTTGAAAACCCAAATGATTTGCAGAGAATGTTCAATAGATTGTAACATGCAGTGGTTTTAAAAAATAATGCATCACTATCCAAGATGTCTATGTTTGACAGGGAAAATAATAATAACAATAATAACAATAACAACAACAACAACAACAACAATAATAATAATAATAATAATAATAATAATAATAATAATAATAATAATTTAAAAAATCATCATCAAGTTGTTAGGGACCTTGTACATCATCTAGTCCAACCCCCTGTTCAAGCAGAAAACCATATACCATTTCAGACAAATGGCTGTCCAGTCTCTTCTTAAAAACGTCCAGTGTTGGAGCATTCACCGCTTCTGGAGGCAGGTTGTTCCACTGGTTAATTGTTCTCACTGTCAGGAAGTTTCTTCTTAGTTCTAGGTTGCTTCTCTCCTTGACTCGTTTCTATCCGTTGCTTCTTATCCTGCCTTCAGATGCTTTGGAGAATAGCTTGACTTCCTCTTCTTTGTGACAGCGCCTGAAATATTGGAACACTGCTATCTTGTCCCCCTCATCCTGCTCTTCATTAAACTAGACATACCTAATTCCAGCAACCATTCCTTATATGTATTAGCCTCCAGTCCCCTAATCATCTTTGTTGCTCTTCTCTGTACTCTTTCTAGAGTCTCGACATCTTTTTTACATCGTGGTGACCAAAACTGGATGCAGTATTCCAAGTATGGCCTTACCAAGGTATTAATACTTTACATGATCTTGATTGTATCCCTGTTAATGCAGCCTAGCACTGTGTTGGCTTTTTTGGCAGCTGCAGCACACTGCTGGCTCATATTTAAGTGATTGTCCACTAGGATTCCAAGATCCCTCTCGCAGTTACTACTATTGAGCAAGGTACCACCTATACTATACCTGTACATTTGGTTTTTCTTGCCTAAATGTAGACCCTTACTTTTTTCACCATTGAATTTCATTTTGTTAGATAGCACCCAGTGTTCAAGTCTGTCCAGATCCTCCTGTATCTTAAGCCTATTTTCTGAAGTGTTGGCTATTCCTGCCAGCTTGGTGTCATCTGCAAATTTGATGAGTTCCCCATCTATCCCCTCATCCAAATCATTGATGAAGATGTTGAAGAGCACTGGGCCCAGAACAGAGTGCTGGGGCACCCCACCACACACTTCCCTCCATGTAGATGTAGTTCCATTGAGGACCACATGCTGAGTACGGCCGGTCAGCCAGCTACGAATCCATCTGGTGGTGATGCTGTCTAACCCACATCTTTCTATCTTATCAAGTAGTAGGTTGTGATCTACTTTATCAAATGCCTTACTGAAGTCCAAGTAAATTATATCCACAGAATTGCTCTGGTCCACTAGTTTTGTCACTTGGTCAAAGAATGCAATAAGTTTTGTCTGGCACGATCTGTTTTTGACAAACCCATGTTGGCTTTTAGTAATGACTTTGTTTGCCTCTAGGTGTTCACTGATTTGTTATTTGATTATCTTTTCCAGAACCTTCCCAGGTATTGAGGTCAGGCTGATAGGCCTGTAGTTTTCTGGATCTATTTTTTTTTTCTTCTTTTGAAGATGGGAACTACATCAGCTCTTTTCCAGTCCTCTGGTAGTTCCCCAGAATCTTTGAAAAATGAACCATGATCAAAGTTCGTTCAAAAAACACACAGGATCAATTTTTGGCAGAATGTGAAAAATACATGAATATTCCCAAACCTTGATTAGGATAAATCTTACCTTTATGCACCTTGGAAATGGGGAGCAAGATCCCATATTTGGGTGATGGAAAATGACAGAGAGGTTTGCCTTTGAAGTAACCATCCCAGGATCCCACAGGCTCATCCTACCGAAAGATTTAGAAGTGGTCAAGAAGATGGATGGAATAGCAATACCTTAGGGTTTTTCAACCTTGGCAACTTGAAAAGTGTGGACTTCAACTCCCATAATTCCCCAGCCACCCAAAGACTTTGGATGTAAAGTTTAGAGCAAACCAAACCTGTTTGCAGTTCTCTATAAAGATGCTGCATCTTTTCTTGGGTTCACATGGTAGCTCCGTAATCATGAATGAAGAGACATTTAAGTTAAGGAAGTCTAACCAAGCACGTCCAGGAAAAGACACAGCTGGCAGACACAGCTGGCAGATACATCTTGTGTGCTCACATTAAACCATCTTTTGGGCTTCAGATCCCTAATTGTGACCTTCCATTTCTCTCTTTCCATTTTTCTCAGCTTTTTATTTTTTTGCTGAAAATTTTTCTTGGTTTGATGTAGAGCAGACATGTCAAACACAAGGCCCGGGGGCCGGATGCGGCCCGCGAAGTGGTTTCATGTGGCCCGCGAAGCCATTCTGGAAACAATGAGGGAACGGTCCCTGCTGCCTTGGCCCTGGCCCAGGCCAGCTGGAGCCAATGTACAATTTTATGGTGGTCATCTATGCTGAAATACATTCAGTCTTAGCTTCACAAGGCCGTCTGGAAACAGTGAGGGACCTGCCCATGCCGCATCGGCACTGCCCCCTGGGCGCAAGCTGGGGAGGTATCACCCTTTGTGAGGAATGAAGAAATGCACCATCGCCTGGAAGTGGCCAACATGTGACCGTGCCTACTTTGGGCAAGCTAGGGCCTGGGCAGCGTTGTGCTTCTCTTCAGATTCATGCCATCCGGCTCAGCCTCTCGGCACTGTCAGGAAAGTGCCCCACTGCCTGCCAAAACCGGGCAGGCTGGGGGCTGGGCAGCACTGTGCAGGTAACATCGACTCTCATGCTGCTCATGGCATCCCCTCCCTCAGAGCCCACCAAGATGGATATGTGAAGTAGGTGAGGGCCATGTGCTGGCCACTTCCAGGCAGTGGTGCATTTCTTCATTCCTCATGAAGGATGACACTTCCCCAGCTGCGTTTCTTGCCTGTTTTTCTCCCTGCCTCATCTCAAATATTTCCCCACCACTCGAAGGAAGGAAGGAAGGAAGGTGAGGGAGGGAGGGTCTGAGGGAAATCCTGCCTTAGTCCTTCCCTGCTGCCCTTTCACCATCCCCTTGCCCCCTCCTCCTGGCCTATCCTGGGGGGTCTCCAATCCTATTGCTAAGAAAGGTTTGGATACAAAGCCAGGTCTCCTCACATGGAGAGGGAGTGGGCCTCCCTTTTAACTTTGCCCTCATACCCATCATGAGCAACCTGGCTAAGGAGAGCAAGCACAGCAGCAGCAGCCTTGAGGAGGAGGTAGGTGCAGCTGGCCGCCACCTTGGGGAAGTGGAGCTGGGCTTAGTGCCATGGGTGCTTGACGGCTGGGCTGGGGATTTGACCTCCACGCCACCGTCCAACCCTCCCCCGAGGCCTGAGAGGCCAGTGAGGCTCCTCCAGTGGACCATGCCTTGGCACTTGCCCCTGTCCCATCTCCTTCTGCCAGAGACCCTCAGATCTGTCCCACTCCTGCCCAGGCCCCCATTGGCACCTTTGATGCGAATGATGTAGAGCTGGCCACGCCCACCCAGTAGGCCACACCTACCCGGCCCGCCAAGGGCAACTGCAATGCTGATGCAGCCCTCAATGAAATTGAGTTTGAGACCCGTGATGTAGAGGGATCTAAATCCAAAAATCATAACCTCTTTATTTTTCAATGCTGACCTTTTTTTCTTCTAAATAGGCTACATTTCAGCAACTTGTAACTCCAACTACAACAACAAAAAATATATTCATTCCTTTCTATGCTATATATACTGCTTTTTAAACGTACTTTTATTCTGTAAGGAGCCCAGAGTTAACTGAGTTAATTAATACAGTAATCAATATATATCTTAAAATAAAAACAATATATGCATAATTGCATGAATCAACAATATATTTCAATGAGTTACACAGACATGCATTCACAACACAAAATGTCTGGAAGAAAAAAACCCCATTACATTTAACAAAGTCTACAAAGTACTAACATGACTTTATATCTGAAAAGCTATTGATAAAATTCAGCATGACAAACGTTTTCCATTTTCGCCCAAATTTCCACTGGTGGAGGAAACAAAACAGCCAACGTTTCCCCCCACTGTTTCAACATTTTTAGAAATGTGACTTTCCTATATAAAAAAATACCGAGTATTGAAAAAAGTTTTATGAAAAGAGTGTATATTAAAAAATAAGTATTGAAAAAAGGTGTCAAATTAACATTTGGGAGATTCTCTGAAACTGAAATTCTCTGAAACTGACGAGTACTTACCAGAAATATTCCCACAAACACTCCGGCTTCAAATTTCCCTGGAAGATGGTTGCAGTATACCACACTGCCAGTAGGGGTGTTGTTTTCCATCTTGAAAAAGACCCGGTCTCCAACTGTTAGCCCTGGGGTCGACAAGGGATCTCCTGTTGTAAGCTGGACTCTTGTACATTCCCGGATGCCTCCTCTTTGAGGTGCTGATGGACTACCTTCCACCGATTTGTCAGGCTCAATCCGGCTGACAGGTACAAAGACGCCACAGTTCTCACGGCAGGAGAAGAACTTCTGGCCTTTGAAGGAGCCATCTGTAAAACCCTTCCCGGCGGCTGAGCCCTATAAAAGAGGACAATGGCTCTTCCAGAAAGATTCTCTATTCCTCATCTCACTCTCCATCCCTCTAGCCTCCAAACAACCCTGGTGGGAGTATATTTAGCTGAGAAACTGCGCATCTCCCAAGGCCAGGGGTAGGCAACCTTGGCTCTTTTATGACTCATGGACTTCAACTCCCAGAAGTCCTGAGCCAGCCACGCTGGCTCAAGAATTCTGGGAGTTGAAGTCCATGAGTCATAAAAGAGCCAAGGTTGCCTACCCATGCCCAAGGCTAACCACTGAATTCTGGTGGTCCAATGAGGATAAGAGCCTTTTTGATCCATGTGAGCCCAAATTCTCGGCCAGTGTTTCTTGATCTCAGCAAGCTTAAGATGTGTGGACAATTTCCTAGTGGCTGGGGAATTCTGGGAGTTAAGAGTCCACACACCTGCCACAAAGAAGAGGTGGTCAACCTATTCTCCAAAGCACTTGAAGGCAGGACAAGAAGCAATGGGTGGAAACTAATCAAGGAGAGAAGCAACCTAGAACTAAGGAGAAATTTCCTGACAGTGGGAACAATTAACCAGTGGAACAACTTGCCTCCAGAGGCTGTGAATGCTCCAACCTCCAACATGGAGGTTTTTAAGTAGACAAGTGGACAGCCATTTGTCTGAAATGGTATAGGGTTTCCTGCTTGAACAGGGGATTGGACTAGAAGACCTCCAAGATCCCTTCCAACTCTGTTATCCTCTTATTCTGTATTACTCACCACCAGCTCCACCCCAAAGATGATGCTGGTATCTTGCTTGCTCTTGTCTATGGGTCCTCGGTATCGGATAATGCCTGGAACTTTCTGCCCGGAAGCAGAGGTGATCTGGACCCTCACTCGGTCACCCTTCCCCAGGGCACTGAGTTTATTCATCAACCGTCCCTGCTTAAAGAGTGCCAGACGTTCATCTCCGTTGGTCACAGCTTCCAGCAAACCAGACTGGGCTCCGCTCAGTTCTCTGGCCATCAGTGGTGATACCCGGACCAACTTTTCTGCATCCAAGACCTTGGCCCAAAATGTTCCATCAGGGGAGACCCCGCGGGCATCTTCCTGGCTTAGTAAAGTACCCCTGGATATCTTGACTTCTCCACCTGCTCTAGCTTCCCCTGTGAAATCTTTCATAGCTATGTAGAGTCGCCGTGGCTTCATTGCCTTTGTGTGGTGATAATGACAAAGGAGAGATACCCCAATCACCTGCCAGGGGAAAAAAAGGAAGTGAAGCCATCCAAGTATCAATAGAAGAGAACTGTCAAGCTCAAAGAAATTTCATGCTTCTGCTATTTCCGTTTTTTGGCTTGCCTACAGACCCAAGGGACGCGGTGGCTCAGTGGGTTAGGACGCTGAGCTTGTCGATCAGAAGGTCGGCAGTTTGGCGGGTCGAATCCCGAGTGCCGCGTAACAGAGTGAGCGCCTGTTACTCATCCCAGCTTCTGCCAACCTAGCAGTTCGAACGCATGTAAAAATGCAAGTAGAAAAATAGGGACCACTACGGTGGGAAGGTAACAGCGTTCCGTGCGCCTTTGGCGTCTAGTCATGCTGGCCACATGACCACGGAGACGTCCTCGGACAAGCGCTGGCTCTTCGGCTTTGAAACAGAGATGAGCACCGGCCCCTAGAGTTGGAAACGACTAGCACGCATGTGCGGGGGAACCTTTACCTTTACCTTTTACAGACCCAGGGGGAGAGGGGAAAGAATGGAATGTGCATTGCAGGTGCTGAGCTGCTAAGCCTGAGAACCAAGGTCATTCAAAATTTTGTTTCCTGAGAACTGAAGACATTATCTCATAATAATTTTCTGACTTATAACTGTACCTGCACCAATAAGGGAAGGGAGGTTTCTATACTTTTAATATAGCGATTGAGGCGTGAAATAACCGGAGCTGGTTTTCCTTTCAACTGTGCCAAAACGATTTACCCAATAAAGTTTTGCATTAGAGATTTGATAGTCTCAGCTGTGCTTAGTTTGCTGGGATCATTAGTCGGAACCTTGACAAGAACATCTGCAGGTTGAAGTATGGGGTCCTGGGTGTTTTCTGGGCTTGGTTGTTTTCTTGCAGACATTTCATTATCCAGCTAGGTAACATCATCAGTGCTAGAAGTTCTACTCCAGGCGTGTCAAACTCAATTTCATTGAGGGCCGCATCAGCATTGCGGTTGCCCTCAGGGGGCCGGGTGGGTATGGCCAAGGTGGGTGTGGCTTACTGGGTGGGCGTGGCTGGAGTGCGTATGGCCTACTGGGTGGGCGTGGCCAGCTCTACATCGTTCGCATCAAGGGTGCCTATGGGGGTCTGGGCCGGAGTGGGACAGATCTGAGGGTCTCTGGCAGAAGGAGGGTCTCTGGGCCAGGGATAAGGCAGTGGGGGCTGTTCCCTCACTGTTTCCAGGATGGCTTCGTGGGCCACATGAAACCACTTCGCGGGCCGGATCCGGCCCCCGGGCCTTGTGTTTGACATGTCTGTTCTACTCCCTTCTAGCACTGATGATGTTAGTTGCGTAATGAAATGTCTGCAAGAAAACAACCAAGCTCAGAGAGCCCCAAAGTCCCTACAATTTAGATTAATTTACTTAGGTTGCATCTACAGTTTGTTTTTTTAAAAAAAACCCTCTCTTAGGTTCTTTTCTTGGCAACACTGAAATGCTGACATCACAAAAGGCCAAAAAATCAGCCACAATGACCATCACAATCAGGCTGATTAGGATGCAACTGAGACAGATTTGCAACTAGCTTAGGGATTTCAGAGCCTTGGTGGAGCAGTGGGCTAATGCCTCCTTAAGTAACACCAGCTGCCTGCAATTAGTGCAGGTTCGAGTCCCACCAGGCTCAAGGTTGACTCAGCCTTCCATCCTTCCGAGGTAGGTAAAATGAGGACCCAGATTGTTGGGGGCAATTAAGCTGACATTGTAATAATGCCGCTTGGGGTGTGTGTGAAAGCCCTAATAAGCAGGCATATACATAGAATGAAGGCTACTGCTAAGCTTGTAAGCCGCCCTGAGTCTTCGGAGAAGGGCGGGATATAAATGGAATTAAAATAAAATAAAATAAAATAAAAATAAATAAATTTGCCTCTTGTAGCCCTGATCTCTTTAATATGCTACTGTGCTTCCAATGTTATGATAAAACCTATTGCTTGTTTTTCACACCAGTCTAAGTGAATTCCCTTCTGGAATCCTAAATGTCATTACTTTTCACAGATGATAAAAATGTCACTTCCCAAAGTAGCCAAGTTTCAGAGCTTGTACTATTAGGAAATAGATGAATTTTGACAACCATTGCTCAATCTGTTTAGAAAACCATGTGCTACATGTACATTTGTCTCTTATTTATTAAGTTTTTAATCTATATTATTCCGTTTTTTTAAAAAAAGGAAAACTGGACAAGAACAAAAAAACCAAACCCCCCCCCCCTCGCTAAAGAATTAAGCCCAATCGATTAGTTTTCTCCTGCCTCACTTTCCCTTTGCAGAATGTGCCAATTTCAAAACGGAGCCTTGTAAATTCTGTCTTTGAAGAGCTGCTTATTTAAGCCATATCTCTAAAACAGACATGTGAGCGACGTATCGGGACTTTTTTTTGCCATTGCCGGCAATGGGGTGGGCGCGCTTTCCACGTAACGCATCCGGCCGACGGGCCGGCAGTTTGACACCCCTGCTCTAAAGCAGGGGTCTTCAAACTTGGCCCTTTTATGACTTGTGGACTTCAAATCCCAGAATTCCTCAGCCAGGCACGCTGGCTGAGGAATTCTGGGAGTTGAAGTCCACAAGTCATAAAAGGGCCAAGTTTGAAGACCCCTGCTCTAAAGTGTCGTGATTGTACTTTCATTCTAGGTCGAACTGCTTTTAAAAGAAGAGAAGACTTTGCTGAACTGGTCCTCTGACAGCCCTGGAAATTGACCTCTTTAAAACCGGCCCATGCAGTTTAATGTTCAGATAAGATGGCAGAATTAAGGCCGCCTTGGAAAGCGCCGAATTCCAATCTCCGCATCCTTCCCCACGTTATAGCAGACCAGGATCCGCGGGCCTATAGATCGTAAGAATGCGTGCAAGCAAGCAAGCAAGAGACACAGCAATAAACTCCCCAATACTGCCCCTTCGTCCGACCCTCGGGAAAACTCACCTGGAATCGCAGCGGATTAAAACTTTCTTGAACTTAACTACCCGGAGGGAAAACGATCACCTTAAAAGCCGCCCCGACGAGAAAAGCGAAGTTCAGGAAGTTGCTGAAAGTTTTTTAAATGGGCGGAAGTCGGGAACCAATGAAAAGCCAGTTGAAGGGAAAGGGAGCCAATCAAAACGGAGAAATTGTGTCTCTATTTGTGTGAGTGTGTGTGTGTGTGTGGTTGGGGAAGAGATCAAAACAACAGGAGTTCCCCGGCTTTACTTTCCACCCCCCTCCCCCCCATTGAATCATTTTGGGGGAAATCGCATTTTCAGATTCAGATATAAATAGCGACCTGGCCAGGGAAGGAGGCAAGGGTAACGATGGAATTAATTCGGTTTAGATGCCCCATCGAACACTTGCCAACTTTCTTCCTGTCCTCGACCGAGCGACACGCCTTGCGATCTGTAGTTATTAGCGCGTAGGCGTGGTTGGGTTCCCAGGACACGTTTGCCCGTCGATTTCTTCCCAATTTTGGGCACGGCCAGGCTAAATCGCCTGGAACTAAGGCCGGCTCGTCCAGGGTGCAGGGCGAGGGTTACGCAGCGCAAATCTCCGAAAAGGAAGAAGGCAAGAAAATGTATTTGGCCGTCACCTCCCTCCCTCCCTCCTTGATCATTGCTTGGGAGGTCTCAGGTCCTCAGGATGTTTCTTTCGTTCCCTTTTTTCCCCCCCTCTTCTCTCTCTTTTTCCAGCGTCCGGATAGAAAGGCTGGGCTTTGCGTAGCCAACAGAGCACCATTCCCACGTGCACGGAAGGGAAGTAGCGCAGTCTCGGGGAAACCCCGCCGTTTGTCGAAGGGAGGGGGAAGGGGAGAGTCAAGGAAATCCTCTTCTAGCAGCCACGTGAAAGGGGCAAGGCAAACGGATGGATGTCTCAGGGGTTGCCACAAAGAAGAAGGAGCCAAGCTATTCTCCAAAGCACCTGGAGAGTTAGAACAATTAATCAGTAGAACAACTTGTCCGCAGAAGTTGTGAATGCTCCAACACTGGAGGTTTTTAAGAGATTGGACAATCATTTGTCTGAAATGGTATAGTGTTTCCTAGGGGGGTTGGACTAGTCTAGAAGATCTCCAAGGTAGTGTAGTCTAGTCTAGTCTAGTCTAGTCCAGTCAAGTCCATAGAGTCCATGGAGGATGGAAGCCCATGTACAGCAACAGCGAATCTATAGAAAATCTTGATAGATGTCATGCAAGGTGCAAATCTTATTCAGTTTTTCAGCACTGGTGGGTGGCATGGGGGTGGGGGAGAGATCCTACTCAACACAAAAATTTGCAGGTTTCAATGCCACCCCCCAGTGCTGGAAAACTGAACAGGATTCACACCTTGGTCCATTTTCATGAACCAACAGGTTAAGTGAATCATTTCAGTGGGTAAGTTACTGTTAGGGGGTGAAGGTTCGTTCTCCGAGCTTGTGGGTTTGTTTCTGAACGTTTCGTTACCAGGCTAGGTAACATCTTCAGCGGAGTTTAGTGTTCTTCTATTTATAAGGGTGGGTATGTCAAGTGAGGGTCTTGTGATAGGTCAGGTATGAGTCATCTGTGAGAAGCTTGTGATGGGTCTTGTGAATGGGAGGTTGCATCAGGTCAGGGACATTGGGAGGTGAACTGGTAGCGGGGAGGGTTGCTAAGTAACAGGGTTGTTAAGTGAATCTGGATTCCCCATTGACTTTGCTTATCAGAAGTTCACAAAAGGTGATCGCTTGACCCCAGGAGACTGAAACCGTCATAAATGTCAGCCAGTTGCCAAATTTTGATCACGTGTCCATGGAGATGCTGCAACAAAGGTAAAGGTGAAAAATAATCATAAGTTTTTCCAGTGCCTTTTTAACTTTGAACCATCATTAAACAAACTGTTCTAAGTAAAGGACTACCTGTATATAATTTTTTTAAAATTCTTTATGCCTTACAACATTGACTACATATTTCCATCATACATATACCCTTAGGCCCAGTATTCTTCAAATCTTCGTAAATGGCTTAGATGAAGGAATAAAAGGAGAACTCATCAAATGTGCAGATGACACTAAGCTGTCAGAAATAGCCAACACCCCAGAAGACAAGCTCAGGATTCAAAAAGATCTTGACAAGACTTGAACAATGGGCCCTACCAAACAACATGAAATTTAATGTGGAGAAAAACAAGGTTTTACTGTTAGGCAGGAAAAACCAAAGCTATGGGTACAGAGTGGGTGAAACCTGGCTCAAAAACAGTAACTGTGAGAGGGACCTTGGCATTCTAGTGGAGAATCACTTAAACATGAGCCAGCAGTGTGCGGCAGCAGCCAAAAAAGTTAAAACAATCCTTGATAGTATTAACCAATCCATAGAATCTAAATCACGTGAAGTAGTAGTACTGCTTTATAAAGCCTTAGTAAGATTATACCTGGAATACTGTATCCAGTTTTGGTCACCACATTACAAGAGATGTTGAAACTTTGGGAAAAGTGCAAAGAAGAGCAACTAAGATGATTACAGGTCTGGAGACAAAAACATATGAAGAATGGTTACAGGATTTGGGTATGGCCAGTCTAGAGAAAAGAAGGACTAGGGGTGACATGATAGCAGTATTCCAGTATCTGAGGGGCTGCCAGAAAGAAGGGGGGGGGTCAACTTATTTTCCGAAGCATCAGAAGGCAAGATAAGAAAAAAATGGAAGGAAACTAATCAAGGAGAGAAGCAACTTAGAACTAAGGAGAAACATTCCGACAGAATAATCAACCAATGGGACACCTTGCCTTCAGAAGTTGTGGGTGCTTAATCACTGAAGGCTTTCAAGAAGAGACTGGACAACCACTTGCCAGAAATGCTGCTTGAGCAGGGGATTGGATTAGATCAGGCATCTCAAACTGCTAGCCCATGGGCTGGATGCGCCATGCTGAAACCGCGCCTACCCCATTGCCGGCAATGGGGAAAAAGTCACAATACATCGCGCGGCATCACATGATGTCGTGAGTTTGACATGCCTGGATTAGCTGACCTACAAAATCCTTTCCAACTCTGTTATTATTCTACTGGAAACAACTGCTGCTAATTTGAAAACTATGTAGGAATGTGGAATGCGGGGAAATGCATGGTCCATTCACAAAGAAAGACAGACCTATCATTAACTATGGGTAAGAATGCCACAAGAATGCAATCAATTTCTGAAGTTGCCTGTTGGATGTGGGACCCAAGAAAGCTAATGTGTAGTAAAATGTTGGTGATGCAATGCAAACAAATTGATAAATGTAGTCCACATTTCCTTTTCTATCATCTTAAATTGAGGATTTCCCTCCCCTGGGAGATAAAAATAGGGAATTAGAGGTCCAGAAGCCTTTCAAGGCTACAGACCATTCCTAGATTCAAAATGAACATATGTGGGGACACAGTTTAGCTTCTAAGGTGGAAGGTTTCAAAGCTCCTTCTCCAGAAACCTGTTGGGTGTCCCCATCTTAATGCCACCATTTGCCATGGTGTATCTGCTTAGGAGTTATTTAATTTAATTAATTTAATAATTTAATTTAATAATTTAATTTGTATACCGCCCTTCTCCCGAAGGACTCAGGGCGGTGAACAGGGCAATACATAATAAAAAACAGAATACAAAAATTAAAAAGCAATTAAACCATTATGCCCATAATAATTAATACATATTAAAATTAAAACTATTTATAAAAATGCCACCAGTTGTCTTCAAGAAGATGTATCTCACCTAACTTCTTCCCCAGAATTTAACATGGGAGAGAGGTCAGCCTCCCCCAACCTGTGCTGTCTTACTAGCTTTTAACAAAGTTACAGGTGAAATAATTTTTATACTGTATTATAAACCTCCTCTCTGCAGGACAGAGACATGTGATTAGAGCAATATTTTTCAAATTTGGGCACTTGAAGATGGATTCAACTCTCAGAATTCCATAGACATCTTAGTTTAATCAGCTTAGCTGTTTGGGGGATTCTGGGAGTTGAAATTCACCTATTTCCAATGGCCAAGTTTGAGAAATGTTGTACTAGGTTGCAGCCTTTCCACTCATCTCTAGGACAACACTTAACTAAGAACAGTTAAAGGTGCCCATTCTCAGAATGATTAGCAAAATCAAGCTTTATTAAGAAGGAAGGGAAGATAAAGTGTGAAGCTCTTATCCTAACCTGAAATATTCTCCTTTATCAAAGTAGATAAAGACAGATGATAGAGACCTACCAACTAGAGACAATTTAAGAAAAGATACAAAAGCCAAAAAACGTTGCAACTGATGAACCACAAGATGGCACTCGTCTGTTATAATTAGCAAGCAATCTTTCAGAAAACAAACTTTTTTATTATTTTTTTATTTTAATTCCATTTATATCCCGCCCTTCTCCGAAGACTCAGGGCGGCTTACAAGCTTAGCAGTAGCCTTCATTCTATGTATATGCCTGCTTATTAGGGCTTTCACACACACACCCCCAAGCGGCATTATTACAAAGTCAGCTTAATGGTAGCTTAATGGAAGCTTAAAACTGCTTCCAAATTACATTCAGCTCAGAATATAAGACTTAGTTTTATGGAACTTTGCTTTTATGTATCGTAACAGTGGCGAGTCTTTTATATGGACAAAGATGGAAGGACTCGCCAATACCTACAATGGGAGAATGGATGATGAAGCTGATGGAATCGGAGGAGAGGGAGAAATTGACAGCTTTGATTAAAGAAAAGACTTTGACTAATTTTATTTCTACCTGGAAATCAGCTTTGGATTTTTTTGTGAAAGACTGGAAGAAATGAAATGTTGGTTTTGGAATCTGATGATCAGAATGATAAAGGATTATAACCCTAGAGTAAGAATTTGATGTATCCTTTTCGTAAATATCTGTACCAAAGAAAATTGGAAGTCATTCTTTTTCTATTTTTCTCACTTTTTCTTTTCTTTTTTTCTTTTTGCACCTCTATCTGCTCTTTTTCTTGATACTATTTTTAAAATTATTTTGTTCTTATTTGCTTATCTTTTAATCTGATGTTTTTGAAAATCAATAAAGTTATATATAAAAAAGACCCGGTCTAAGATGAGAGTTCAAAAAAAAAAAGAAACAGTTGAAATTGCAACAATAGATTGTCATATACCCTTTATATATATATAAAAGAAATTTAGCACAGTTCTTATCCAAATGTTTTCCCATTCCTATAGGGCAGGGATCTTCAAACTTGGCCCTTTTATGACTTGTGGACTTCAACTCCCAGAATGCCTCAACCAGCATGCTGGCTGAGGAATTCTGGGAGTTGAAGTCCACAAGTCATAAAAGGGCCAAGTTTGAAGACCCCTGCTATAGGGGATGTATGACCCCTTGAAACAAATGCTGCCTCTGTTCTAGTTGTTAGCTGGGAATTTTTTCTTCCTAGAAATTTCTATTTATTGGATTGATTTATTTCTACTTATTGGATTTTGCTCTTCTTTGGTTCCACTAGGCTAGGGGTTTGCCATTATTTTTAAAAGCTTTCCAAATCTCTTAAATCCAGCAAAAGGGATAATGTTGTGGTAGCTCTCACTGCTGCTTTGTGAAAGGGTGTGCCTTTCCTCCTTGTATCCTGAAACTTGATGGATGGATGGACAGATGGAAGGGGAGAGAGAGGGAGAGAGATGCAGTGAGTAAGGAATGGAGTGTGCAGCCTGTTTTCACAAGTTGCAATAGGTGTCCAACTGTAAAGGAGTAGTGCACAAGAAACTACTAAGCTGGACAAACTGCCTTATGATAAGTGTCTGTATGTAAGGTACACCAGCCCAAATCCAGGTCTGTGAATCCCAAATAAAAGGTAAAGTTCCCCCGCACATGCGTGCTAGTTGTTTCCAACTCTAGGGCCCGGTGCTCATCTCTGTTTCAAAGCCGAAGAGCCAGTGCTTGTCCGAGGACGTCTCCGTGGTCATGAGGCCGGCATGACTAGACGCCAAAGGCACACGGAACGCTGTTACCTTCCCACCGTAGCGGTCCCTATTTTTCTACTTGCATTTTTACGTGCTTTCGAACTGCTAGGTTGGCAGAAGCTGGGACGAGTAACAGGCACTGTTACAAGGCACTCGGGATTCGACCCGCCAAACTGCCGACCTTCTGATCGACAGGCTCAGCATCCTAACCCACTGAGCCACCGCGTCCCTTATAGAATCCCAAATAGGATTCACTTATTTGTCACTTAGGATGTTGTACGAACTCAGCCAGTGTGGCTAAAAACCAGGCTTTGCGGTCTCCAGTGTGGTTTAAAGCCTGATCAATTGTCGCTTGTTCAGATGAATTAAGGGAAATAAAATAACCTCCGATGATACCAAATGGATGTCAGAATGATATTTAGTTGCATCCTGAATGTATGATAAGGCTCTGCAGGTATCTCTAAATTAATAGAATTCTAACAATATGATGTTGGTTTGTATGATAGTCTTGATTTTAGAAGTCGAAGGGAGGGAGGGAGAGGGGAAGGGAATGGAAGGAAAGAGAGGAGAGGAGAGGAGAGGAAAGGGAGGTATAACAATGGGTAGGAAATTTCAGCAAAAAGCACTGTCCATGTCTGTTATTTAATAAAGCCAGACATATATTGGACATGAAAGGAGACATTTGAAACCAAGCTGAAGGGTAATCCTTCCCAGAGTTTTCCTAACAAGTCCCTAAATTGCTTTGGAAAGAGGCATGAAAACCTCCTCAAGGACAGCAACTGACCTTATTAAGAGGTCCTCCCACCCTTCCAGTGTAGAGAGGTGGTTAAAAGTTTTCAAACCAAGCTCGCTCTCTGCAACTGAGTTTCTGCCTCCCTCATCTCAGCTTGCTGAAAAAAGGGATGGTTCTGATTAAGGTAATGAAAAAGGAAAACAGAAAAGAAGAAAAGAAAGAAAGAGCGGGAAGGAAGGAGTGTGTGTGCGTGCGTGCATGCTTTGGGCTATGATGTCTCTATTTCTGCAGAGGCCATGCGTCACTCTTTCCTCCCGTGGGCCAAGGAAACGGGAAATGGAGGCCTGTTAATCTCTGGGGAACATCCAATGCCATACAGTTAAGAATGATGGGATGTGGGCTTTTCAGGTGGTGGGTCTGAAGCCCTTGGAAATCTCATTTGTTAAAACTGGCAGATTTAGGACAGTCTCAGAATTCCCAGACCACGTTAAACTATTATGCTTTTTTTCTGGCTCACTCTTAAGGTCTTCTGCAACCCCTGCCATCAGGATTTGCATAAGGGAATAGCATAATATGTGAATTTATACTCAAGGCAGTGTTGAGTCAGGATATATTGGGGAAACCCCCCCCCCACTGCAAAAAAAAAGTCAACTCGATGCCTCTTTGCAGGCCAGGGCAAATCACATTTAACCGAATGGCTAAACTTGCCCCTAATTTCATTTTTCTGATTTTGAATGACGCAGTGAATCACAAATGAAGCCACAGCTGGATTTGTATAACAATGTAATTGGCTCGTTTGTGGTTCATATTTCCTTGAGCCAGCCAATCACCAGCTTGTCCTAACCCACCTTCTGGCTCAGATGTCTCATTCCAAGGTGGAGGGACAATTTCTAGGTTTTTAGAACAGAATAGAGTAACATAGTTGGAAGGGACCTTGGAGGTCTTCTACTCCAACCCCATGTTCCAGCAGGAAACCCTAGACCATTTCAGAAAAAATGGTTGTCCAATCTCTTCTTAAAAACTTCCAATATTTGAGCACCTACAACTTCTGGAGGCAAGTTGTGCCACTGATTAATTGTTCTAACTTGTCAGGAAATTTCTTCTTAGTTCTAGGTTGCTTCTCTCCTTGACTAGTTTTCATCCATTGTTTCTTGTCCTGCCTTCAGGTGCTTTGGAGAATAGCTTGACTCCCTCTTCTTTGTGGCAAAGAAGACTGGAAGACTGCTATCATGTCACCCCTAGTCCTTCTCTTCATTAAACTAAGACATAGCCAATTCCAGCAACCATTCTTTATATGTTTTAGCCTCCAGTCCCCTGATCATCTTTGTTGCTCTTCTCTTCACTTTTAAAGAAAGCAAACTGAGTGAAATTAGTTATCCCAAAAAACTGGTGGAAGAATTTCTAGGTGGTTAATCAAAACCGCCTTTAGCAATGTTGTTGGTGTTGCTGGTGGAGGTGCTTCTCTGCCAAGCAATTCTTCTCTACCAGCTTCATTTGCACAAATGGGAGGGTCCTCCATATGAAAATACCATCACAACTTAATCACATCAAGGACAAAACCTAGTACTATGTCACAATATCTGCCATAAGCGCATAAGATACATTCTTTGAACTCTGATCATATGTCACTGTTGCCTCTCTGTGTCCTGGAGGATGATCTTAATCTAGCAGGACCAAGGGTTAGTCCTCAGGACCAAAAGCTTAGTCTTTGTTCAGAGAAGAGCAACTAAAGCAGGGGTGTCAAACTCAATTTCATTGAGGGCCACATCAGCATTGTGGTTCCCCTCAGGGGGCCGGGGGTGTGTGGCCAGGGTGGGCGTGGCCTACTGGGTGGGCGCAGCTGGAGTGTGTATGGCCTACTGGGTGGGCATGGCCAGCTCTACATCTTTGTCATCAAGGGTGCCTATGGGGGCCTGGGCAGGAGTGGGACAGATCTGGGGGTCTCTGGCAGAAGGAGGGTCTCTGGGCGAGGGCCAAGGCAGTGGGGACCGTTCCCTCACTGTTTCCAGGATGGCTTCAAGGGCCACATGAAACCACTTCGCGGGCCGGATCTGGCCCCCGGGCCTTGTGTTTGACATGTCTGAACTAAAGTGATCAAAGGCCTGGAGACTAAAACATATGAAGAATGGCTGCAGGACTTGGGTTTGGCTAGTCTGAAGAAAAGAAGAAATGGGTGACATGATATCTGAGGGACTGCCACAAAGGGACTGCCACAAAGAAGAGGGCGTCAAACTATTCTCTGAAGCATCAGAGGGCAAGACAAGAAACAATGGTTGGAAACTGACCAAAGAGAGAAGCAACCTGGATTCAAGGAGAAACTTCCTAACAGTGAGGACAATTAACCAGTGGGACAGCTTGCCTTCAGAAATCGTGGGTGATCCATCACTGGAGGTTTTCAAGAAGAGACTAGACAGTCACTTGTCTGAAATATTAGAGGTTCTCCTGCTCGAGCAGGGGGCTAGACTAGAAGACCTCCCAGGTCCCTTCCAGCTCTATTCTATTCTTCCAAGCTTCCAACTCATTCTGGAGCCCATCCCCAGGGAATTTCTCTCTCACTAGAATATATGCTAATCTGTGTGTAGTATTTTGCATAGAATTATGTATAAAAGAGCCCAAAGCATACATTCTGGTGAGAGAGAAATTCCCTGAGGACGGGCTCCAGCACAAGTCTGAAAGCTCAGAAAACTAATCCTCTGATCCCAATGACCAACCCAGATAGGATCCTGCAACATTACCCTGGGGCAGGGGTGGGGAACCTTGGCTCTTTTATGACTTGTGGCCTTCAACCCCCAGAATTCCTGAGCCAGCCATGCTGGGGCATGCTGGGGCATATATATTTGCCCTCATTGCCTTCATTCAATCTTAATCTAGTTTCTTAATCTAGCAGTCACATAGTAGATGGGACCATATACCATATGGTAACAAAATGGCTTAGGTTTGCACCAAAAGCTGGCATGTTCAATCAGCTTAATTTTGTATGTTATAGAGATACGGTCACGAATCTTTAACTGGCCTTAGTTTACTGTTGTCTGTTGTGTAAAGATTGCCCCAACAGAGTTTCCATGATGAAGAACACAATCTCAGTACAAAGTATACATTTCTAACCCACATAAGGAAATATAATTGTCAGAGCTGTTCGCAAAATTTATTATATCCCTCCCCTCAGGTAGTTCATTGGGGAATTTTTGTTCTCCTGGGCTGAATTTGCAGAATTAAAGCCCATTCTAACTTGCCTACTTTTGAAAATAGCAAATATTGTAGGACTTAAAACCTGGCTGTAATCAAAGCCATTACTACTCCTTTAAGCCAAGTTCAACTCATGGTGCCTTCATGAACACATCTATGGAATTTTCTTGGAATAGTACAACGATAGAATCTCCTTGCCACTTTCTGAAATGGATATCTGACTTCACAGGCTAGCCAATAATGTGGGATTTCCTGTGGTCTCTAACCCCAGTGTTTCTCAACCTTGGCATCTTTAAGATATGTGGACTTCAACTCCCAGAATTCCCTAGCCAGTGACTTATAGCAATAGCAATAGTACTTGGGCTTATATACCACTACATAGTGCTTTACAGTCCTCTCTAAGCAGTTAACAGAGTCAGCATATTGTTCCCAACAATCTAGATCCTCATTTTACTGAGCTCGGAAGGGTGGAAGGCTGAGTCAACCTTGAGCCGGTCAGGATCAAACTGCCGGCAGTGGGCACAATCAGCCTGCAATACTGCATTCTAACCACTGCGCCACCATGGCTCTTATCTTCCATGGCTCTTGTCTTCCACTCATCTGACCATTGCAGCATCCCTTTGGCTGTGTGATCAAAATTCTGGCACACGGCAACTGACATGTTTTTATGATGGTTGCAGTGTCCCGGGGTCAACTTTTGAGATCTTCTGACAAGCAAAGTCAATAGGAAAGCTACATTCACCTAACAATTGTGTTACTAACTTAGCAATTGTGGCAAGAAAGGTTGTAAAAGGGGGCAAAACTCACTTAACTGTCTTGCTAAGCAATGGCAATTTGGGGCTCAATCGTGGTCGTAAATTGAGGACTACCTGTATTAACTAGATCCAATCTGGGATGTCATGGTGCTTGAGCCTCAAATTAGCACATGTTCCCATCAAGAGCCTTGGTGGAGCAGTGGGCTAATGCCTCCCTAAGTAACACCAGCTGCCTGCAATTAGTGCAGGTTCGAGTCCCACCAGGCTCAAGGTTGACTCAGCCTTCCATCCTTCCCAGGTAGGTAAAATGAGGACCCAGATTGTTGGGGGCAATTAAGATGACTTTGTAACAATGCCGCTTGGGGTGTGTGTGTGAAAGCCCTAATAAGCAGGCATATACATAGAATGAAGGCTACTGCTAAGCTTGTAAGCCGCCCTGAGTCTTCGGAGAAGGGCGGGATATAAATAGAATTAAAATAAATAAATAAATAAAAATAGTTTGTTGTCTGTGCACCAGTGGGGATACTTTCAGTGTGACACATGAACCAAGAAGACTGGGCTAGTTAGTAAACTTTGTTCTAGCTATCCATGCATCAACTGCCATGTAAACACTGCTTTTCTAAGCCTAAACTACTTAATTGGGTTATTAGGAAGATAAAGGGAAGGAAAGGGAAAAATAAATGTTTACCCTGAGCTCTGGATAAAGAAGAAAAAAAAAAGAACAAATAGGATGTTTCTCGATCTCCCTCATCCTTTTATCCTTTCTGCAAGCTTACACATCATTCAGTATCTTCTAAACTAGGAGCTCTCCATCTCAAATCTGTCATTGTTTCAGATGTTGCTGCTCGACAGTTCCCATAATTCTAGTCAGCTAAGGCTGGAGAAGTTGGCTTGCATTGTCTCTGACTGATGTTATACACTGCCCAAGCAACTGAGTGCAGAGACTTTTATAGCCCAGAGTCTAGAAGTGAACAGAACACTCATAGTTTGAGCTCAGCCTCAGCCATGAAAACTCACTAGATGACTTTGGGCTGGTTGAGCTGTCTTTCAATTCCACCTTCCTTACAGAGTGGTTGAGGCTGGTAGAATATGAGAACCCTTTTGAACCCTCTGAAGAAGAAAAAAACATGGAATATAAATCCTTCTCCTCACAAAAAAATCTAGATATCATCTGGTTTGATACCTTCACATCTTCATCAGTTATGTTAAAGTATCAAATATCTTTTTTGGGGGGGTGGGGGAAGTCCTTTCCTGCTCCCACTCCCTTCCTTCCTTCCTTCCTTCCTTCCTTCCTTCCTTCCTTCCTTCCTTCCTTCCTTCCTTCCTTCCTTCCTTCCTTCCTTCTCCTTCCTTCCTTCCTTCCTTCCTTCTCCTTCCTTCCTTCCTTCCTTCCTTCCTTCCTTCTCCTTCCTTCCTTCCTTCCTTCCTTCCTTCTCCTTCCTTCCTTCCTTCCTTCCTTCCTTCCTTCCTTCTCCTTCCTTCCTTCCTTCCTTCCTTCCTTCCTTCCTTCCTTCCTTCCTTCCTTCTCCTTCCTTCCTTCCTTCCTTCCTTCCTTCCTTCCTTCCTTCCTTCCTTCCTTCCTTTTCCTTCCTTCCTTCCTTCCTTCCTTCCTTCCTTCCTTCCTTCCTTCCTTCCTTCTCCTTCCTTCCTTCCTTCCTTCCTTCCTTCCTTCCTTCCTTCCTTCCTTCCTTCCTTCTCCTTCCTTCCTTCTCCTTCCTTCCTTCCTTCCTTCCTTCCTTCCTTCCTTCCTTCCTTCCTTCCTTCCTTCCTTTTCCTTCCTTCCTTCCTTCCTTCCTTCCTTCCTTCCTTCCTTCCTTCCTCCCTCCCTCCCTCCCTCCCTCCCTCCCTTCCTTCTCTGGAGCAGCAGCTCCATCATGTTTCCCAGTCTTCTGCAGAAACTTGCAATTTATATGGCTAGGAGTTTCTTAAGCGTCATGCTTGCTTTCATCACAGTATTCGTGAGGCTTGCAAAACTCAAAAATTCATTCTGCTGCTTCGGAGCCCTGCATCCACCTCGCCCTCATGAAGCAAGCCTCAAAACCGAGGACTGTTAGAAGTTTTCTCCTTGCACAGCCTTTTCCTAGAGCTCCAGGTAGGCTCATCCATCTTGGAGAAGAAGACAGGGGAGGATGGGGGCAAAGATTTCTTTCCCTTTGGAGTGGGCATTAAAGGATAGCCCACTGCACATTCTTACCCCTCCTTTCCCAAGCCTCTGGGTGGGTGGGGCTTAATCTGACATCTGGGGGCCTGGTTTGAGGTCTTTAAAGAACCAATCAAGAGAGAGCAAGGGAGTGAGAAGCAGGCAACTAGAGCAGAGAGAAAACTTGGGGGAACTTTTCTTTTTAATAATGATTATTGCTTCAATATTGAGGGTGGGAAACAACAAAAGAAAAGTTCTGAGTTAGAAAAAGGAACACTTTCCACTTTCTCTTCTCCATCCCCAGAGGTCTCCATCCTTTTTTTCTTTTAAATGTTTTAAAAGTGTTTTTTCTCTCTTCCCTTAACCATATTAGGCACCGTCTATCCATTTACTCCACTATTTTCCTCTCTGTGTTTCTCTTACGGTCTGTCTGTCTGTTTCTCTTGTCTTAAAAATGGGTGCTGCAAACTGCGAAAATGAAGATTTAGAATTCAAGCTGATTTTTGGAGAGGAGGAAAAAGACCCTCCAACAATGGGGGTCCCCTTGGAAGGTGAGGTGGGCGATCACTATTTGGGCAATGCCTTACTTGCACGGGGAGGGAGGGATGCTGAAGTTCAGGGAGGGAAGAATGGCAGGGAAAAAGTTGTGAAAAGGTGCGTTTCTGGCGTGTTTGATTCAACTGAGGAACTGCATCCCCCTAATTTTTTTTTTAAGGAGAAAGTACATGTATATGCCCATCTATTTACAGACCTATCGTGCGTGCACATCTGTGAATGTGCAGAATTAAAATCTTAAATTTTCCATTTGCTCTTTGTCTTTCAAACCAGATGTTGCGTTGCCGCTTCAGAAAGTTTACGTTTGTGTGTCAAAGAGGCAAATGAAGGGATTCTGGTTATTAGAAGAGAGAGGGAGAGAGAAAGTGAATGAGGGAGGGGAAAAAAGTGTGTCAGTTTTTACAAATGACATAAAATTCCTGGCATTTTTCTAGGAATAAGTGGCCTTGGACCAATAATTAACCTTGTTTTGTTTTTAAGTAAAAGTTGTGTTTCAAGGTGATTACAAGCTATTTGAGCAGGAAAGGTGTGTTTTATGAAATTATAGTGTTGATATGAACACCCTGCTGTTTTAAGCAAACTGGTTTATTGACTCCTAGCCTTGGCTGTAATATATTTAATGATTGCCTATCCTGTACGGTTATTGTGCTCTTTATCTATTGAGGGAAGAAAAGACATTATAGAACACATGTATAATAAGATTAAAGGGATAATAAAATTAAAAAGACACAGAAAAAAATTGTGCCTGGATCTTGTCATCATCATCATCATCATCATCATCGTTGTTTTTGTTGTTGTTGTTGTTGTTATTATTATTATTATTATTATTATTATTATTATTATTATTATTATTATTATTATTATCATCATCATCATCATCATCATCATCATCATCATCATCATCAAAATGGTGGGTCTGCACCAGCAAAGTAATTAATTTAACTTTGCAACAATTGAGCCAAGGAACCAAAACTTAGAATTAATTTGTATTCCTTGCTGATGTAGATTAATTGACCTCCCATTATCTGCACACGATGTATGACTTTAGCCAGACTCTTAGGGACCATCACCAAAGTTGAAAATGTTCCTGGTCCTTCTGAGGAATTGTATCTTATGGATATTTTTCTCAAGGTATTTTTTCTTTCTTTCTTTTTCTCTTCCAATGCCAGATTTTCCTACACCCTAAAATGCAAAATCTAGAAAGAAGAATTAGTGGGATGGGGTTATTGTGTAAGATATACGGGGCACAAAATAGACCAAGCTTGCAATGCATTTATTGGGGGGGGGGGCTGCAAGCCATTGTCATCTGATACTCTCTGTTCTACATCTGCTTGAAGTGGTTTCCTTAGAACATGACCTTTTCAACGTTAAATACCACATTGGGAAGGGCCAGCTTGGAAGCCGAAACTGGGGGGGGGGGAAGGAATGTGGCTTGCCTGACATGCATTTCCACTAGCCTGATTGCCAGAAAGGAGAAGGAGAGGCAAAAGTGCCTCCTGGATGGGGAGGTCGTGTTGCAAAAGGCGTATTCTTGATTTCAGGATCCCCTGGCAGCCTTGCAGGTGGGGAGGGGGGTTTGTGTAGAAGTGGATCGGGGTGGGGTGGGGGTGCTTGAGCCCCTCTGCTTTCTGGCTTGGGGCATTGCTGTGAGGAAGTTGGCAGCCCTGCCGAGAAGCCTCTCCGAAGGCAAGAGGTAGGAAACTGGGTTTTTTGCCAAAAAGAAAGGTCAACCCGTCGCTGGGCAGGCTTGCGTCTGGTTCAAATGAAATCCAGATGAGGGCTGTGATGGTCTTGGGATCCCACAGAATTAAGTTCCTCCAGACTGGCCAGGATCCAAAGCTTGATGCAGGGGAAGAACGGGGGTGGGAGAGACAGAGCCGTGGGTAGGGAAGAGGGAAGCCTCTCTTCTGCATCTTGACGCGCGCTTTTTGCAACAGTGCAAAGCTCTTTCTTTCTCTCTCCCCCCCCCCAGTTTTAGTCTTTTGAGTCTGCGCCCCATTTCCTAGGCAACGGGGGTCCCTGCCAGCCCAGCCCAGCCCGGGACTCGGGGAAATGGCCCTTTAATTGGATTCAGACACTGTTGGTTTCCCCTTTCCCTGCATCGAGTCTCGGGTTTGTCTCTGGCCCACCAAACAGGGTGGAGGCCCAGCTGAGGATTGGATTTAGTTCAAGGAGGAGTTTGGAACAAACTTTTCCGAAGTATTTGTTTCTAAGGTAAAGAGAGGGAGGGCTGAGCCCACCCCTCCTGATGCAAGGAAGATGCCAGCTGGAAACTCGACCCTGATTTGAAAGGTGGTTCAAGGTGCTGAGTGTTAGGGCGTAAGCAGATGACCCCGGGCTCTCCAGATGTTTCAAGGACCAAACTCCAGCCTCCTTTTGCTAAGAGTGGACATGCTAGTTCTTTTGGAAAGTATGCAATGGGGATCCTTATTTCTTTTTTGTCCTAAGTATCTGGAAATTCAAGGTATACTGCCTTCGATCTGGAGGTTCTATCAGGTTGGTGATAAAAACAGTGTCAATTCCCCCCCCCTTTATGATTTGTCAAAGGCATTCTATCTGTTTGGGTTGTCCCTCCTTCTAATGAGGGAAGGAAATGTCAGGATCTTCCTAGCACTTGTTATTTAAGCCCTTTTACTAGAGATGCTGACTGTTAACTTTGTGGTGTGCATATGTCTATTTGTGTGTGTGTGAGAGAGAGCATGTAGTTTGCATTCATGGCATGTGGCATACCACCAGCCACTTGCCTGCCTCAACTCTTCTTTCTGTGAGATAATATTAGACTATAAAAATCAGAATTTCCTCGAAAGAGTGTTCTAAATCTGCAGGATTGAGTTTAAGTGCAGAAATTTTCCTATTGCATGTTTCTGCCCTTGCTGCAAGATAGAAAATTGCCTTTCTAGGGAAATGTAAAGTGGATGAGATAGCAATTAAATCCAAAGCTTTATAAGATGATGGGAAAGTGTCAATAGTGTCATCCTGAATTACTCCAAACTTAAGTGGCCAAATTTCAGCGTTGCCAATTTTTCAGCAAATGGGACATCTGTAAATACAAAATGTGACTTGATTTAAGATGATGATATTAGGTTTTCTTTATCTGCTTTCTCCTATTTACCTACGGATGTATGGGGTTCTTCTGAAGAGAAGAACATAGCATTTGACTTGTGGTTAAACATTCACCCTCTTCCACCATCTCCTGGTCCTAAAGAAGAAGAAGCGACAAATTGTCCATCATGACGCACATTTTATGTCCTTATTCCATCCTCTATTAGACACTATAGATCTATTTTCTTTCTTCATTTAATCTTTCTGTAGACACCTTCTGTTTGTTTCAGCTTTTAAAGCCACCCATCATTTCTTTTGGTAAAAATTGTCCTAAGATTAGAAGATCTTTTCTCAGGGAGATTCTTGCAGGTTTTAACCACCTTGGGCCCCAAACCTATCTCCCTGGACACTTGAACCTAATTTCTCCCAAATGTCCCATACCCATGTATAGAAATTTATGAAATGGTATGGTATGTATGATGTATGATAGTCTCAGGTCCTGTGTGTGAACAATCACACAACCTGGTTGATAGTTACAAGTGCCGAAGGTTTGAAGAGGGGAGCTAAAGCTAGTTAAGACATTGGCCATACTCTGCATTGATGCTTATTGCAAAAGGATCTTTTCTCCTGATCAATTTGGTGTGATTTAACATAACTTTTGGGGTTGAGGAAGGCTTACTTCTCAAAGGGCTGCAGAGATCCATTTGCTTCACCTTATTTTTCAGATTTATCACAGATTTAAGCAACTTTAATATTGCATTGTTCCAGCCAAATCTAAGATGGAACCAGAAACTATTTTGCTATTTGCAGTATTATGGATATTTTTAGAAAATATGGGATGAAGAATAGGATATACCTAAACTGTTTCAAAGATGAAACCTATAGTCACTCTACTTTGGTGCCATAAACACCTAACTGTGGAATATTAATCAGCACTGTGTATTTACCCTGAAAGGGATAAGTGCCTCTTAATAGGTGATCCTGCCTAACTTGTCAGACAGTGTTGACAAACTGTCTATTAGATGGCCTTGAAACAATTGCCACCTAGTTGGACTTTTGCCATTATTGGACAACGCGATGGAACATGTCCGACTCCTCAATTTAAGCTTGGAAGCTGCTGGTTATTTGATTTATTCCTGTCCTCTCCAGAATGTATCCTAATAATCTTGGTCTTTTTGTAGTTGACTTATTCCAGCTATTAACTGGGGAGTGTAACTGTGTTGGATGTTCTGCTCTGCTCTCTAAGGTATTTGACATGATGACCAGTGCAGTCTTTCTGGATTGTTCATCTAGATGGGACCTGGGGTCACCATGTTCATCACTGGTATTCCTGTAGGAGCAGGCCCAGAAAGTGGACTTCACCTGTGAAGTTCTGTCACATTCTGTGTTGACCTTGTGCACCTTGGAATTTAAAGTTTTAAAACAGAGGACATTCAAAACAGTTGATCCTTAAATCAGCTGAGATGGAGATCCTACTGACCAGTGTTTCTCAACCTTGGCAACTGTAAAATATGTGGATTTCAACTCCCAGAATATGCCTGGGGAATTCTAGAAATTGAAGTCCACGCATCATAAAGTTTCTAAGGTGGAGAAACACTGCTATAGATGAAAAAAATCTGGATAAATAAATATATCTTATTAAAGGTAGAGATAAATTCCCTCCTATACAGTGAGTTAGGACGCTGAGCTTGTCGATCAGAAGGTCGGCAGTTTGGCGGGTCGAATCCCGAGTGCCGCGTAACAGAGTGAGCGCCTGTTACTCGTCCCAGCTTCTGCCAACCTAGCAGTTCGAAAGCACGTAAAAATGCAAGTAGAAAAATAGGGACCACTAAGGTGGGAAGGTAACAGCGTTCCGTGCGCCTTTGGCGTCTAGTCATGCCGGCCACATGACCACGGAGACATCCTCGGACAAGCGCTGGCTCTTCAGCTTTGAAACGGAGATGAGCAAGGGGCCCCTAGACTTGGAAACGACTAGCACGCATGTGGGGGGGGGGAACCTTTACCTTTACCTTATACTGATTTGAGGACTTTCCTAGGTTCTGCAACTGGAAGAAACTCAAATGTCAATAACAGTAAGATAGTATGAATTCTTTGATGTTGTGAATTCTTCACAAGGTGCAAGAATGTGTGTGAAGCACATATAGGATGCACATGATTAAAGCAGCCACATCTTTTTCGAAGCTTGTATTTAAAAAGCTGCTTTCAGCTGTTTGTATATGAATGGGCCTGCTAAAAGCTGGATGTGTTTCCTACAAGAGAGATGCACTGTGCTCTTCGTGCTGTATTCTGTACAGAGGGGAAATTTATAGCTGAGAGAAAAGGATTTGGGTGGATTTACTCACATTCATCTCAATTTCTTTGAAACATTAGAATCAGATTGAAAGAGGAGGCTTGATTTACCATGCCTGTATGTAAAATGTATTTTCTAGATAATTAAAAGAGTGAGTAATATCTCAGTCTTTGACCTGTTCGGTTTAAATATTTAATTTGAGACCCAAATCAGGCCATTCAATGGTTAATTCTTCATTCTGTTTTTATTATTTGTACATATTGTTCTATCATTTGATATATGCTACCCAGAGTATATTGGCTTTAAAATGAGTGGTACCTTAAGTATCAGTATTAATATTTTAAATAAATTAATAATTATTGCACACCTCCTGTTTAATAAGTAGCTCTTGTTTTGTTCATCACAGTGGTGTAATGTTGTAATTAGAGTACGTTATTCATACTACTGAGAGTTGCTTTTTTTGTAACGATTTTGACTATTCAGCTGGTATAAGATAAAAAGTATAACAGAATATCAGAATTGGAAGGGACCTTGGAGGTCTTCTAGTCCAACCTCCTGTTCTGGCAGGAAACCCTATACCATTTCAGACAAATGGTTGTCCAATCTCTTCTTTACAACTTCCAGTGTTGGAGCATCCACAACTTCTGGAGACAAGTCATTCCACTGATTAATTGTTCTAACCCTGGTATATTGGTATTGCGTAGTTGTCTGATATATATAAACTATCTGCCCCTGTGTTGCTGCACTTGGTTTGACATGCTGGTTTCAATAAGCTGGTTTTTTTACTTTTGTTCATATTAGTCTACTAACAAGTAGAAAGAGGCATCTATTGCTCGATGTATAACCACAACTGAGAACACAATTTCCATTGCTAA
Source organism: Vipera berus (assembly GCF_964194415.1). Lineage (NCBI taxonomy): Eukaryota > Metazoa > Chordata > Lepidosauria > Squamata > Viperidae > Vipera > Vipera berus. The sequence continues at coordinate 10,812,612 of NC_138205.1, read as the reverse complement.
GCAAGGCGGTTGTTAAGTGGATCCTGCCAGATTTAATGACCTGTTTTGCCATGGCTGTTAAGCAAATCATTGTAGTGGTTAAGTGAATCATGCAGTTGTTAAGCAAATCTGGCTTTCACCGTTGTGGAAAGCTGGTTGGGAGGATTACAAAAGGTGATCACATGATTCTGGATCAACATGGTAAATATGTGTCATTTTCCCAGCATCCAAATTTTGATCAGGTGACCTTGGGGGGAATGCTGCAAGAGTCATAGGTGCAAGGACAAATTATAAGCAACTTTTTTTCATTGCCATTGCAACTTTGAACTGTCACTAATCAAATGGTTGTAAGCCATGGACAGTTTTCTTCAAGAACAGTTGGAAAGACAAATCCTAAAAACGGGGCCTTTTTGGTAGTGGACCCTTGCTTGTAAAATACCCTCTTTGTTGGCCTTCAGGGAAACTCCAGGGTCTGATGTAATATTTGTTGGCTTTTCCAGATATTGTTTGTGTGTGTGTGTGTGATTGCTGGAATTGCTCCTACTCGCTCGCCTGTATTGATTAAAAACAGAGGAAACCACTTTTCTTTGTTTGGCTTCACCAGGCAAAGCTTTAGGCATGTTCCCCCTCTTGCACGGCAGTGGAAAAAAAGTCTTTTAAAGCAAAAGCTACAGGGGTCGGCTGCCAAAACTCCAGGGCAGGCAACAGGAAATGGTGTTGCGTAGAAAGCCAAGGACAACTCTGGGGTGAGGAGGGAGGGAAGCAGGCTGGAGAGAGAGAGAGAGAGAGAGAGAGAGAGAGAGAGACAGGATCAGGCTGAGTCGCGCCTGGAGTCTCCTGAGCTTAGGCCTAGCTTCTCAAGAGCAGATGAAATCAAGGGAAGGAGAAAAAAACTTTAAATTGGAAGCAGATTTTTGCAAAAGGGGGGGGGCTAAGCTGGAGGACATGGAGGAAGAGAGAAAGAGGGGAAATTGAACAAATCAGTGTATCCCTCTCTCTCTCCCCCGCCCCTGCCATTTTTTTCATACCCTTCTTATGTTGATCCAAATGTTTGTTTCTTCTAGGAAAATCAATCCCTTTCTCTATTGTGGGTGGTTTTTCTAACCAACTGTTTATACCCAACTTAGAGGCCCCGGGGCTCAATGTGGGCTCTTGGCATAAGGAGATGGCCACAAACCGAAATCTGGGTGACTAATCTCCGAACGAGGCAGCTCAAGTTTTCCTTCCTTCTCTTTGGACTCTTGGCTCTGGAGTCGAGTCAAGGCTGGGATTGCATAGTTGGCATTTCATGCGGCTAGCCTGTGGGTTTGTTTATTTACTACTTAAATTGGTAGCTTCTCCAGGAGCACTCTGTTCATTATCATCATCATCATCATCATCATCTCCCTCACGACAACCCTGTGAGTAGTTTGGACTGGCATTGAAATACAGGTAGTCCTTGACTTACCACCACAACTGAGCCCCAAAATTTCTGTTGTTAAGTGAGTCATTTGTTAAGTGAGGTTTGCCCCATTTTACAACCTTTCTTGCCTCCGTTGTCAAGTGAATCACTGCAGCTGATAAGTTAGTAACCCGGTTATTAAGTGAATCTGGCTTCCCCCTTGACTTCCCTTGTCAGAAGTTCGCAAAAGGTGATCACATGAATTTGGGACACTGTAACAATCATAAGCATAAGTTGCCAAGGGCCTGAATTTTGATCACATGACCATGGGGATGCTGCAAAGGTTGTAACTGAAAAATGGTCATAAGTCTCTCTTCTCCGTACTGTTAGAACTTTGAATGGTCACTAAGGGAACCATTGTAAGTCGAGGACAACCTGCAGAGAGAAAGAAAAAAAGAGTTAGCCTAAAGTCATCTAGTGCAGAGGTCTCCGACCTTTTTGATTTGGCGGCCCGGAAAGGGAGGCAGGCACCACTACGTGCGCGCGCGCAAATGGGTAGCACGTGAGCGCATGCGCACCTGCAAACGGCTGCACGCAAGCACATGCGGACATGCAAATGGGCTTGTGCAGGCCTGAGTGCTGCAAATGGGGCAGCGCTAGTGGTAGTGGGACACAATGGGCAGCACTAGTGCCTGTGGGACATTCTGGGGCGGTGCTAGCATCAGCAGGATGCTTGGGGGCCACTAGTGCCAATGGGACACACAGGGTCAGAGTGGCGCTAGCTCCACCAGGATGCTCAGGGCAGTGCTAGGGCAGTGGGACGCTTGGGATGGGGTGGTACTAGCACCGGCGGGATGCTCGGGGTGGCGCTAACCTGAATGTGGGAGGGTGTGCGCATGCACTGGCCAACCCTTCATGTGGCCCGGTGGCCAAGCGATCGCGGCTCGATAGTGGGCTGTGGCCCACAGGCTGAGGACCCCTGATCTAGTGGATTTTTGTGGTTATGGATGTACTTGGACCAACATCTTAACTATACCACACCCATCCAAGATTGCTTATAGTTTAATTAATCACATTTTTATAAATGGCAGTAGCAATAGCCCTTAGGCTTATATATTGCTTCACAGTGCTTTACAGCCCTCTCTAAGCAGTTTACAGAGTCAGTTTATTGCCCCCAACAATCTGGGTCCTCATTTTACTGACCTTGGAAGGCTGAATCAAGCTTGAAACCTACATGTTTGTTCACATCCACAACAGACAGTAGTTGTGTTCGTTTTGACAGACTCGAGACCTAGAAACCTGAGCTTTTGAAAACAAATAGATCTTCTTTGAAAAAGCTGCACTAGTGCTGTACAGGTAGTCTTTGACTTACAATTGTTCATTTAGTGGCCATTCAAATTTACCACAGAACTGAAAACCGCGACTTATGACCATTTTTCACAATTACGACCTTTACAGCATTCCCATGATCATGTGATCAAAATTCAAATGCTTGGCAGTTGCAGTGTACTGGGGTCGTGTGATTCTCTCTTGTGACCTTCTGGCAAGCAAAGTTAATTTAACAACCGGGTTACTCAATTATCAACTGCACTGATTCACTTAACTGTGGCAAGAAAGGTCATAAAATCAGTCAAAACTCACTTAACCAATGTCTCACTTAGCAACAGAATTTTTTTTATTAAAAAGTTTTATCATACATTTTATCTTTAACAAACCCCCCTACCCCTCCCCTATCCCTCCCTCCTTACCCCTCCCCCCCTCCCCCCCCGACTTCCCAGAGCTAAGTACAAGGTATAAAAAACAGAAAAAAAAGAATCATAAACAACCACATGCTAACAACCGTAAACTCTAAAATCTATCACTCTCTAGCTCATATAGAATAACTACAAACACTATTAATATAAAATCTTCATTTCAAAAAAAAAAAAAGATTTAGGCAATCTAGCATGACTTGGGACGCGCTTAAAAGCTCCAGCCTTGTCCATCTGTACATCCAAAACACCATTCCAATCCCCCATAAAAATAACAGATTTATAATCCAACTGGGTAAGCTTTGTATAAAGTAAACTAAAAAAGTCAGCTTGTTGTTGATTAGGAGCATATAATCCAACTAAAAGCGTCTTTTTGCCTTCTAGCAGCAGCTCTATCATAACGTATCTTCCATGCTTATCTGCTTCAATTAAGTCTGCTGTTAAAGCACTTTTAACATAAACAACCACTCCATTTTTCTTATTCATTGCAGAAGCAACAAATCGCATACCCAACCTTGAGTTCAGTAAATACTTTTGATCCACAACCCTAATATACGTTTCTTGCAAACATATAACATCTATCTTGAATTGTTTTAAATATTGAAAAACTTTCTTCCTCTTCTGTGGTGAATTTAGTCCATTAACGTTCCAAGTTAAAAATTTAGTTGTCATGCATATCATCCCAAAGCTCTTAAAGCGCTGCTCTGATAGGACTATCTTTTTTAGGCCGTGCTCCTCCCACTGCTTGGATTTAAGTACGTTGTGAAAGTTCCATAGGCATCTGCTGATCTTGTTCTTTTATTTTTTATTTTTTAATCGTTTTAAAGCAGCACGCGTCACCCTCTGCTCTCTAAGATCATCCAAAGAAGTTGTAGCTTGATCTCCTCCAGCACCGTTCTCCTCTGCCTGTCCATCTTCAACCTCTTGATGTTCTCCTTCTCCAGATCTCTTTGCAGCTTCCAAAAGTAATAATGGGGTTGCTTTTAAAACGTTATTATAAAAATCACGCGCCTGCATCACAGTAACCAAACGGTACCTTTTACCTTCATGCATCACCATCAACCCAACTGGGATCTCCCATCTGAACCTTATATCTCGTTGTTTGAGCTCTTGCACAAGAAATGTAAAATCCTTCCTTCTCCTTAAAATCTTTGGAGGAATTTCTTTTAGAACCAAAACTTCTTGATCAGCAATCACAACTTTAGAATCAAAGGCAGCTTGTATAACTTCATCTCTAATTTCCCTCTTTACAAAATAAACCACCACATCTCTAGGCAGCTTTCTCTGTCTAGCAATCCATGAATTCACACGAAACACTTTATCCATGCCTCCCTTTATTTCAGATGCTGGCTGATTCAATACCACTTCCAGAGCCTCAGAAATCAGCTGCTTTAGATCTTCCTTAATATTCTCTTTTAAGCCTCTGATTCTAACAGCAAACTGCATCTGGTAATATTGAGCAAGACTCAATTCTCTGTCCATTTTGTCTCTTAAATCTTCATTCTCCAATACTTTTGCTTCTAATATGGCATTCTTTTGAGTCAAATCTTCCACTTTTTCATCCAGGTCTTCCACACATTCAGCCACTTTATACACTGAAGACAAAATGTCTGCCTTCATCACACTGAACTTCTGTTCCATCCTCTCTTCCATTCTCTCCTCCAATTTCTCCAATTTCTCCTCCATCCGTGCAAATTTATCACCCATTGATTCCAGAATTACCTGAGCATGTTTTTCAAGAGCATCTTGTAGATCCTTCGGTGTCAATACATCAGGAGGATGCAACGCCTGCAATGATGATTGTTGCGTCGGAGATGTTCCAGCACTCCGAAGAGTTTTTGAGGGAGGTTTAGCCGCCATCTTTTACTTCCACTTGTTTAAGTTTAAGTTTTATTTAATTTGTATACCGCCCTTCTCCTTGGTAGGGACTCAGGGCGGTTCACAGGGCATATATAAAAAAGACAATACAAAAATTAAAAAAGATTAAACCCATGCCCAGTTAAAACAGTAATACAAATCTAAAACAACAAATTAAAACCCATAATCCCCCATCAGGCCAGACCAGCCATTTCAAATAGGTGGGTCTTCAGGCCACGACGGAAAGTTCGGAGGTCTGATGCCGTCCGGAGCTCTACCGGCAGTTCGTTCCATAATGCCGGAGCGCCCACAGAGAAGGCCCTCCCCCTGGGGGCCACCAGTCGGCATTCCTTGACTGGCGGCACCCTGAGGAGGCCCTCTCTGTGGGAACGCACAGGGCGGAGGGGAGTTGATGCCGGCAGCAGGTGGTCCCTGAGATATCCCGGCCCCATGCCATGTAGGGACTTAAAGATCGTAACCAAAACCTTGAACCTCACCCGAAAGACAACTGGTAACCAATGCAGCTCGCGGAGCAAAGGTGTAACATGGGAGTACCGGGAAACTCCCAAGACAACTCTCGCGGCCGCATTCTGTACCAGTTGGAGCCTCCGAGTGGTCTTCAAGGGAAGCCCCATGTAGAGAGCATTACAGTAGTCAAGGCGAGAGGTCACGAGCACATGAGTGACCGTACACAGGGCATCCCGGTTCAGATAGGGCCGCATTAGGCCACACCCACCCTGGCCATACCCACCCAGCCCCCTGAGGGCAACCACAATGCTGATGTGGCCCTCAATGAAATTGAGTTTGACACCCCTGACCTACAAGGTCCCTTCCAACTCTGTTACTCTAATTCTAATTCTAATTTTTTCCCCAGACCTGGAAGCAGACACTCTCCCTGGCTATTGTTCGCTCACTCTTGGGGACCCTCCGCCTTATGCCTCTCCTCTGGGCATCCCGTGTCCTATGCATCTTGGAGGGAGCCATGCTGGCATGCACTCTCCTCCACCCCGCCCTGCCAACTTGGATGGTGACACTTTTGAAAGCCAGCCGGCCCGGCGGGTACGACTGGGAGGCTCCCGGGTGCTCGAATGCCCCAGCATCCAGATCACCACCATCTCTCCAAGTCAACGGACGGAGGAAGATGATTGGGACTCTTCTCCTCGGGACTATCTCTTGCTGGAGGCTTTTGGGGGTTACCGGGAAGCGGCTCCTTCTTCCGGATTCTTCACCCCAAGTCCTGCTAGCAGTGGCAGTGTCTCCCCTTGGAGTTTTTTTTCGGACGATGAGGCCCCTGCTGGAGATGATGTGGAACATGAGTTAAATGAGGCTGCAGCTCGTTTTGCTCTTAGTTCTCCCTTGGGCTCGCCCCGAGCATCTCCCAAGCCATGGTCATCTGCTGAAGAATCCTGGCCATCTTACAGTATCAGCTACTCCCCAAGTCGAGGAACGGAGGACACGTGGATGCTTCTTGGACCTCGACCAGCTTCCCCCTGTGGCAAAAGACGCTATTCCAGCTCGGAGACTTCCGTGTCTCCATGCCTCTCCCGAAGGGGTAGCCTGGGTGAGGAGGCTCCAGGGGACCCCTTGGAATTGGCCAATGACGTGGTCCCGTTTAATTGCCCTGCTGCCCGGCTAGCAGAAAGCATCCCTCAAAAAGCTCGCAAGACCTCAACCGAGCAGACGGTGGCACTGACTCGGAAGGAGGAAGGGAGCTGCAATGGAGAAGATGTGGGTGGTGGCCCCATGGGTAGCGGGGGACTTGGGATCGCACGTAAAGAAGGGATGGATTATCTGGCTGTGCCGTCCCCCTTGTCCTGGTCCAAGGCACGTCTTGGAGGCCACAGTCCTCTCTTCAGGTACGTGAGGTTCATGTGAGACAGGAGAACATCCCTTTCCATTTCTTGTCAAGAAATGCAAACTTTGGGAGCTCACCAAAGTTTGTTGAGAGACATTTTTTATGAAGCTGTCAAGCAGATGCCTTGAAGCAAGGCACGATGGGGGATAACGCCTCACTGCCTCTACAACTCCAGAGTGTAGTAAACCAAGACTGGTTGCCCTCCAGTAATCAAATACAGGGAGTCCTTGACTTACAACCATTTGTTTAGTGACCGTTCAAAGTTACAACGGCACTGAAAAAAGTGACATGACCATTTTTCTCATGACCTTTACAATATCCCCATGGTCACATGATCAAAATTTGGACATTTGGCAACTTACGACGGATGCAGTGTCCCAGGGTCATGTGATTCTTTTTTGCGGCCTTCAGACAAGCAAAGTCAGTGGGGATTCCAGATTCACTTAATGACCGTGCTACTAATTTAACAATTGCAGTGTTTCACTTAACAACTGTGGCAAGAAAGGTTGTAAAATCGGGCAACACTCATTTAATAACTGTCTCGCTTAACAACAGACATTTTGGGCTCAATTGTGGTTGTAAGTTGAGGACCCCTCGTAATCAGATGCTAGTGTTATTGGGTCTCATCATGCCTTGATGACATGATTTGTTCCCTTGGTGTCCAGGCATTTCCTTGCATTTAAAGCCAAGTTGCACACTCCTTTCAGAGAGGATCTGCTGCATTCATCTTGCAGCTGCTGGCATCTCACTGTAGCAGCAGGCTGGCATACTTGGGTGAAGAGGCCCACGCAGCTATGGGCATGCCACCATCATGGGCATACCCCTACCAATTTAAGTTCTTTTTATTGGGTGCGACCATGAAGTAGTGGAAGAAAAATGTGATTTCCTGGGAAGCAAATAAGCCCTGATTGGCTGACAATTCTTTGCACTCAGGTCTCCTCCAGGAAGGGCAAATGCTGATTGGCTCTCTAGGAATTCTATAGATTTGCAAAACAACCTGTGCTTGATTTACTAGTAACTCTCAAAGCAGCCATGATCAGGGCCATTACTTCCCTTTGCCTCTGATTTACTCCCAAATCCTTAACCAAAAAAAAAAGGACTTCTTTTGGTAAACATTTGGCCACCCGTGGTTTATAGGGACAGACTTTGCAAGGAGAAAGTTTTCTGACTTTTCTTCCTTAACCATGGAAAGTTACAGCTTATTCAGTTCAGCCACACAGGTCTGTACACTGGTTTCTTTCTGTATTATTTGTGCTCTTGATTGCAGACTTACAAAAGTTCATTTAGTGACTGTTTGAAGTTACAACGGCACTGAGAAAAGTGACCTATTTCTCACGCTGCATCCCCCGTGATCAAAATTCAAACACTTGACAACTAGCATGTATTTATGACGGATGCAGTGTCCTGGGTTTTGTGATCTTCTGACAAGCAAAGTCAGTGGGGAAGACTTAACAACCATGTTACTGACTTAACAACTGCAGTGATTCAGTTGTGGCAAGAAAGGTCATAAGATAGGGCAAAACTCACTTAACAAATGTCTTGGTTATCAACAGAAATTTTGGGCTCCATTGTGGTCATAAGTTGAGGACTTACATGTACCCACTTTTCATCATCCCCTTCATCATTAGAACACCACAGTAGTCTGGAATCAGCATCTGCCTTTTTATCTTTTATCATCCCTACTCTACCAAGTAGTTAGTTTAGCGTGGATCTTTTTTCCAAAAGCTTTTGCCGGATTGTAGCTCTCATTCCCTTCCCCCAAATTCTAGGGTTTTTTGGCCCAGGGTGATGGGTGATAGGGCACACCAGACCCCCATTCTTTTAGCCATCTTAAAACCTGCTGGCCTGACTTTGCCACTTGAGGCTCTGTCAGCTTTTTGGTCTGACTGCCAGTGGGTCTGTTGTATAAAAACAACTTGTCAAGCCAGCCCAGGCAGAAAGGCTGATGTCTCCTGTTACACATCCCAGATCCCAGCTCCAGGGCTGTTGAGATGGGTTGCTGGCATAAACAGACTGTGGTTTCGTTCCCTGTTAAGGTAAGCAGTTGGATCTGAAGAATTTTGCCTGCGTGGTAGAACAGCCTTTTTACTTTGGTGCATGCCGCCAGTCCCTTTTATAATTCCAGAGTTCAGGGTCAGCTTCATTCTATACTATACCCCATCATTTATTTATTTATTTATTTATTTGTAAAGAAACACCAGTTAGAATTTTCAAAAGTCCTTTTCAAAATTTATCTGCAGCATTTCTAATGAGTGCTTTCCCCCAAAGTCAAATAGAGTGGATGTAAAATGAAAGAATTTAAAATGAAGATCCGAACTATTTGCTAATAGGATAGGTTAAGAATAGAATAGAATAGAATAGAATAGAATGGAATGGAATGGAATGGAATGGAATGGAATGGAATGGAATGGAATGGAATGGAATAGAATAGAATAGAATAGAATAGAATAGAATAGAATAGAATAGAATAGAATAGAATAGAATAGAATAGAATAGAATAGAATAGTGGAATGGAATGGAATGGAATGGAACGGAACAGAACTGAATAGTTGGAAGGGACCTTTGAGGTCATCTAGTCCAACCCCCTGCTAAGGCAGGAAATCCTATACCATTTCAGACAAATGGTTGTCCAGTCTCTCCTTAAAAACTTCCAGTGTTGGAGCATTCACAACTTTTGGAGGCTGGTTGTTCCACTGGTTAATTGTTCTAACTGTCAGGAAGTTTCTCCTTAGTTGTAGGTTGCTTCTCTCCTTGATTAGTTTCCATCCGTTGCTTCTTGTCCTGATAATGGACCTATTGGGAGGTCACCAGTCAATCTTTTCAGTTTTCTTAAGAATAATTTTGGCAGTTGAGATTAGGTTCATGAGCGGCTAAATTCAGGATATTTTTCCTTAGAAAGTCTGATGCTTTGAAAGGATTAAGGAAACCTTTGTATAAAGATGGGGGCAGGGGGAAATCACTTGATAGTTTCATTGGCTATAAAGGTCAATTTTTTCGGAAATGTAGGTAGTCTTTGACTTATGACTAGTCATTTAACGACTATTTGGAGTTACAACAGCTTCGGAAAGAGTTCTTTAAATATAGCACTTCCGATGGTTGTAAAATGTCACATTACCACATTTCAGGCACTTCACAATCGGCTCACATTTCAACTGGTTGCAACGTCCTGCAGTGATCTGACCCCGATTCGCATCATTTTTAGTTAGTTTGGAAGAATGGGTTTGTACCTATGATCACAAGATTCATTTAACAACCCTATAAAAATGGTCATAACATTGGGTCTGGTAACTTGGGTGCCTCAACTTACAACCATCACGGCATACGACCAAATTTCTGGTCCCAGTTATGATTATAAGTTGAGGACACCTTATACAGTTTCATCCCATTTTTACACAAATTTGCTATTTTTTAATCATACAGCAAGCTGATACTGTTTTACATGCAGTTTTCTTTAATCCTTGTATTTTAAAACTACATTGCAAAAAAAAAGAAAAGAAAAAAAGAAAAAAGGAAAAGAAATGAAAATTGCATCCTTGCAGTGTGTCAGAAAATGAAAATGGGGACAGTGGTGTAACTATTATTTAAACACACACCAAACAAATGTCATTTCCATCCCCATGGATGATGATCCAGTTTCTTTTGAGAACCCTATTTAAATTTTGAATTGTACTGAAGGAAGTCTGTTGTTGTTGTTGTTGTTATTGTTGTTGTTGTTATTATTATCATTTATTTATTTATTTATTTATTTATTTATTTATTTATTTATTTAATTAATTAATTAATTTTATTTGTATACCGCCCTTCTCCCGAAGGACTCAGGGCGGTGAACAGGGCAAATGTATAAAATACAAAAAATACAAAAGTTAAAAGGAATTAAACATAATGCCCAAGGTAAAAAAAACAATAAATACAAATATTAAGAACAATAAAAAACCCAACCCACCCCCCATCCGGCCAAGCCGGCTTGTTCAAATAAATGTGTTTTCAGATCGCGTCGGAAGGAGCAAAGGTCGGGCGCCATCCGGAGCTCAACCAGCAACCGATTCCATAGCTCCGGGGTGCCCACAGAGAAGGACCTCCCCCTGGGGGCCACCAATCGACATTCTCTGATTGGTGGCACCCTGAGGAGGCCCTCTCTGTGGGAACGCACAGGGCGGAGGGAAGTTGATGCCGGCAGCAGGTGCTCCCTAAGGTACTCCGGACCCATGCCATGTAGGGCCTTGAACACTATTACCAGTACCTTGAATCTCACTCGGAAGACAACTGGGAGCCAATGCAACTCACGGAGTAGAGGTGTAACATGGGAGTATCGGGAGACTCCCAACACGACTCTCGCGGCTGCATTCTGTACCAGTTGGAGCCTCCGAGTGGTCCTCAAGGGCAGCCCCATGTAGAGAGCGTTGCAGTAGTCCAAACGAGAGGTCACGAGCGCGTGAGTGACTGTACACAGGGCATCCCGGTCTAGATAGGGCCGCAACTGGCGCACCAGGCGAACCTGGGCGAAGGCCCCCCTAGTCATGGCCACCATGTGATCTTCCAAAGTAAGCCGTGAATCTAGGAGGACTCCCAAGTTATTATTATTATTCAACATTGTAGGATCACTTTTAACTAAATCCATGAACTGAGCATTTTGAGGTCCCACCTTAAAATGGGTACCATAAAACCAAAAACAACATAAGAACAGATTAACTTAAATCATCACAGAGATTAGAAGATCTACTGTTAAATTTATTTATTTATTTATTTTATTTAGTTACATTTATATACCGCCCTATTCCCTGAGGACTCAGGGCGGTTTACAGGAAATTAAAAAATCCACCGTACAAAAGTTAAAAAAACCAAATTAAAAAATATTAAATTGACCCTGTATACTTAAAACCCCAATTAAAAATTTCTCCTCAGCCTGGGCCCGAGAGCTCAAAGAGCCAGGTCTTCAGGCCCCGGCGGAATGATCGGAGGTCGGGGGCAGTCCTCAGCTCCACCGGCAGCTGGTTCCAGAGGGCAGGCGCTCCCACTGAGAAGGCCCTATCCCTGGGTGTCACCCGCCGGCAATCTCTCACCGGCGGCACCCTGAGCAGACCCTCCCTGTGGGAGCGCACTGGGCGAAGGGCGTTTGATGCCGGCAGCAGGTGTTCCCTCAAATAGCCCAGACCCAGGCCATGTAGGGCTTTATAGGTAATAACCAGCACCTTGAATTTCACCCGGAGGGCAACCGGAAGCCAATGCAGCTCGCGGAGTAGAGGTGTTACATGGGAGTATCGGGAGACCCCCATTACAACTCGCGCGGCCGCATTCTGCACCAGTTGAAGCCTCCGAGTGGTCTTCAAGGGCAGCCCCATGTAGAGAGCGTTACAGTAGTCCAGACGGGAGGTAACAAGCGCATGAGTAACTGCGTAGGGCGTCTCGGTCCAGATAGGGACGCAACTGGCGCACCAGGCGAACCTGTGCAAAAGCCCCCCTGGTCACGGCTCCTATGTGGTCTTCAAAATTGAGCCGTGAGTCCAGGAGGACGCCCAGGTTGCGAGCCCTATCAACGGGGGGTAACACCTCACCCCCCATCGTTAGAGGTGGAATAAGTTGGTTAACCCGATATGCCGATATGCACAGCCACTCAGTCTTGGCGGGATTGAGACGAAGCCTGTTTCTCCCCATCCAGACCTGAACCGCCTCCAGGCACCGGGACATCACGGAGAGGGCATCGCTGGGTTGGTTCGGGGTGGAAAGAAAAAGTTGGGTATCATCAGCGTACTGGTGATACCCCACCCCGAAACCACGAATGATCTCGCCCAGCGGCTTCATATAGATGTTGAAAAGGAGAGGCGAGAGGACCGACCCCTGAGGAACTCCACAAATGAGAGACCTCGGGGCGGATCTCTGCCCTCCTGTCAACACCGACTGCGAGCGGCCCTGGAGGTAGGAGGAGAACCACCGTAGAACGGTGCCTCCCACTCCCAACCCCCTGAGACGCCGCAGCAGGATACCATGGTCGATGGTATCGAAAGCCGCTGAGAGATCTAATAGGACCAGGACAGAGGAGCAACCCCTGTCCCTAGCCCTCCAGAGATCATTCACCAGCGCGACCAATGCCGTCTCCGTGCTGTGTCCGGGCCTGAAGCCCGATTGGTACGGGTCCAGATAATCAGTTTCCTCCAGGAACAGAGGGAGCTGATGCGCCACCACACTCTCAACAACCTTCGCCAGAAAGCGAAGGTTGGAGACTGGACGATAGTTGTTTAAAACAGCCGGGTCCAAAGCAGGCTTCTTGAGAAGGGGCCTCACCACCGCCTCCTTCAAGGCGGCAGGGAAGACACCCTCCTTCAAAGAAGCAGTTATTACTGCATGGAACCAGCCTCGTGTTCCCTCCCGAGCCGCATAAGCTAGCCAGGAGGGGCACGGATCCAACAAACAGGTGGTGGTGCTCAGTCTCCCCATGATCCTGTCCACATCATCAGGGGAAACAGGGTCGAACTCAGTCCAGATAACATGCTCAAGACCGCCTGATTCCTCCACGTTTATATAATATCAATATTTTCCACATGAACAAAAAAATGGTGTAAAGCAAGTTCATAAAATTATGAATAATATTCAACAGCACAAAGAGGATTTCCTCCCCTCCTTTCCTCCTTCGCTTTCAGATGAAATGATACTGTGAAATTGATTTAAATAAAGAGCCCCAAACTGCCTTTACAAAATTTAAAATAACTGTAAAATGAATACATGGAATTCAGTATGGCATTCTATGATGGCAAGGCTTTGCACAATTGAACAACTTGCTGAGCTACAATAAAGCCTCCATAGCTTGAAGCAGTATATCCTCAGAATGCCAGGTTCTAAGACCAGGATTAAATACAAGTGGTCCTTGACTTAAAATCACAAACTGAGTCAAAAATGTCTGTTATTAAGCAAAACAGTTGCTAAATGAGTTTTGCCACATTTTATGACTTTTCTTGCCACCGTTGTTAAGGGAATCACTATAGGTATGTTAGTAACACGGTTGTTAAGTGAATCTGGCTTCCCCATTGACTTTTCTTATCAGAAGGTCATAAAATGTGATCACATGATTCTGGGACATTGCAACAGTCACAAATATGAGTCAGTTACCAAGAGTCTGAATTTTGATCAAGTGACCATGTGGATGCTGCCATGGTCGTAGGTGTGAAACAATGGTCATACGCCACTTTTTCCAGTGCTATTCTAACTTCGAACAGTGATTAAACAAATGGTTGTAAATTGAGGACTATCTGTATTTGTTGCCACTGAATAGAAGATGGATAAACTTTAGTTGTAAAGAGCAAAGCTCTTCTTGCACTGAAAATCTGACATAAGGGAAGTTGGAATATGATTGGATCTTCCTTCTACTAAACTGAAAATATCTCTCCAGCTGAACTGGGAGGGCAGTGTTTTAAATGCTTGCAATAGAGGTTTTTCCTGTGTAACCTAGGAAGTAAACTAGGAAGTAGCAGGATTTTGCTTTGGCTAGTCTAGGGAAAAGAAGGACTAGGAGGACATGATAGAAGTATTACAGTATTTGAGGGGCTGCCACAAAGAGGAGGGGGTCCATTTATTTTCCAAAGCACCGGAGGGCAGGATAAGAAACAAAGGATGGAAACTAATCAAGGAGAGAAGCAACCTGGAATTAAGGAGAAACTTCCTAACAGCGAGGACAAGTAGCCAGTGGAACAGCTTGCCTTCAGACGTTGTGGGTGTTTCTCTTTTTAAAAAGAGACTGGAGAGCAACTAGTCTGAAATGGTATAGGACAGGGGTCTTCAAACTTGGCCCTTTTATGACTTGAGGACTTCAACTCCCAGAATTCCTCAGCCAGCGTGTCTGGCTGAGGAATTCTGGCAGTTGAAGTCCACAAGTCATAAAAGGGCCAAGTTTGAAGACCCCTGGTATAGGATCTCCTGCTTGAGCAGGAGGCTGGACTATAAGACCTCCAAGGTTCCTTCCAGCTGATTTTGATTCTAAATGTTCTGAATAGTTATGTCCAGTAGTTATGAACACTAGAGGTGGGAAGAAGTTTAAAGACTTGTAGTGGCAGCCAGATGTGATATTTGGGGGATGGAATATGTTATTTTGCTGGTGTGTTGCTTGGATTTTGATCTGAGCCCTAATTGTGTGGTAAACCCCATATTTTATGCCAAAAAGAGACTGGGTTCAACCCTCAGCAGCTGTCCAAATGACCAAGATTTGGTTAAAAAAATGGTCTGATCTCCAGGATATTCATCTGACTGCAGAGATGGCAGCCTTTCGGCTTCTTGAATTGTCCAATCTTACCATCACATTGACCTGACATCCCTCTGTTCCACCTTGTAGAGATGATCTACCAAGGTCAACCTCAAAGGTCTTTCTGCTTTCGTTCACTTCTCAACAGATCTTCTGCTCTTCCACCTCTGGACTGGCCTCTCCCCAGTCAGTATGAGCAGTATGAATTGAAGATCGAAGTGCAGCCTCGAACCCATCACCGCGCCCACTATGAGACGGAGGGCAGCAGGGGTGCCGTGAAAGCCACTCCAGGAGGACATCCTGTGGTGAAGGTAACTGAGGGATAACATGCTAGGCATAATTTCTTATTAGCTGCCATGATGGTCCTTTGATCATAATAAGCAGTACATTAAAGAGCCAGTTTGGTCTATTGGTTAAGGCACCAAGCAAGAAAGCTGGAGACCGTGAGTTCAAAGTCCCATCTTAGCCATGAAAGCCAACTGGATGACCTTGGGCAAGTCATTCTCTCTCACCCAACTCACCTCACAAGGTTGGTGTTGTGGGAAAAATAAGAAGAGGAAGGTTTGCCACTTTGAGTTATTTGAAAAAAATAATGTCCCTCTCATTAGGGCTCTCACTAAGCCACGTTTAAGTTAACCACAGTTGAGTTCATTTGCATGATGATTGTCAAACACAGTGGCTGAGTCTGGGCAACATGTTAAGCCAAAAGTCAAGGAATCACAGCATGACTTAAATAGAAAGGGCTCAATTCAGATCTCCTCCAGATATCTTAGTCTTATACAGATGCTTTATCAATCAATCAGTCAACCTTTATTTTCAAAGTACAACAGATATCTTAGTCTTATACAGATGCTTCAGACTGAAAGAAGCTGAATCTTACCAGGAGTTGTCAAATTCCAATTCCCATCACACTCATTGCCATTAATGTACAATGGGCATTGTAGTCCAACTTCTAAAATAATGCGTTTCACTTGAGATTGTATGGGACAGTCTCACTTTTGAATGTTTTACAACTCTGTGTTCAGGATCTGAGTCCATCAGAGACCCTGGTATCTCAGTATAAAAGGGAGAAGAATATGATTTTTCAGCCATCTTTTCCCCTTATGTGCTAGCATAATGTTTCTTAACCTTAGCAACTTTAAGCTGTATGGACTTCAACTCCCAGAATTCCAAAGCTAGCATGCTGTCTGGGGGATTCTGGGACTTGAAATCTACACAGCTTAAAGCTTCCAAGGTTGAGAAACACTGTGCTAGGTTTTTCTTTCTTTCTATTGTTGGTAAGGAGCTTGGAACAAAAATATGTATTTCTCATTTTCCTTCAGAAATGCATTTCTCCAACCATATCCTTCTGTGTCTGTGAGAGAGGCCAAATTCTAACTCTCAGATATGGTAATATAGTCAGAGAGGGATGTTTTATGTACAGAAGTGCTCTATAAAATGCAAAGTGTTTTAAATTGGATTTACATGTTCTTCCTTCCTTCAGACACACATCAAAATAGGACATCAGTGACACAAATTTCCCTGTCAGTTTAAGGAAATTGTTCACATCTCTTCCAGTTTGGGGTGTATTTAGTAGCTGAAAAGAGGCAGACAATTTTCTGTTGGCCTTCATTTAAGTTTGAACTTAAGGCAAGACTTTTTTCTGAGCATATTCTGATGCCTTTCTGAAGTCATCCCATAATTACAATTCCATCTTTTTTTATGTTACAAACTCAGTTGCCTTCAAGAAGAATGATTCCACGGCTTGCTGTCCTGAAGATTATTTTTTGTTGTTGTTGTTGTTTTATATTTTGAATCCCTCTTCATTTCACATCCAATCTCCGGCTGTTATTTTTTTTTTTGTTTGTTTGTGTATGCATGTGTCTGTGTGGTATGACATTTTCAGATGTGGAGTAATCTGCAAAGAAAAGTCAGAGCTTTTGAGAGGCTGCGGGAACAGGAATTGGAGGGGGGTGGAATGTCTAGTTGGAAAAGCTTCATCCAGAAATCCCAAAGACGAAAACTATTCCCACTTCAAAGACTTCCCTTGCTGTGTACAAAGCAACAAAACAAAGCCCAGCACAAATGTCACAGATTTTTTTTTCTCTTCACAACTTGTGAAATAGATGCCCACTATATTTAGCTTAGCAAAACCTTTTCTTTTAAATATGGGAGTGAGTGGGTGATATTTGGCCAGCTTGAGCTCATAATGATGAAAGAAAGATGGAGATGGAAAATTGGGTTTTCAGCCTGATGTCATTTGGGTGTAAATGTCCTCTCTTTGCATTAGACTACAATCCCCATCGTTCACCAGGATGGGCCAGGATGAGATAGGATGATGAGAAGTGTAGTGTAGAATTGGGTATGTCTAAGTTTAACAAAAAGAAAGACTAGGGGTGATGGGATAGCTCTGTTCCTATATTTGAGGGGCTGCCACAAAGAAGAGGGGGTCAACCTTATTCTCCAAAGCATCTGAAGGCAGGACAAGATGGAAACTTACCAAGGAGAGAACCAATCTAGAACTAAGGAGAAATATCCTGACAGCGAGAACAATTAATGGCTTGCCTGAGTTGATGATTAATGGCTTGCCTGAGTTGATGTTCCTCCAGCTCTGGGAGTTTTTAAACAAGAGATTGGACAGCAATTTCTCTGAAATGGTATAGAATTTCCTGCTTGAGCAGGGGGTTGGACTAGAAGACCTCCAAGGTCCCTTCCAACTTTGCTATTCTGTTCTGTTCTGTTCTGTTCCGTTCTGTTCCATTCCGTTCCGTTCCATTCCATTCGCTGATATGACCATCATGAACTCTTCATTGTATTAGATCCCAGTCCTTCTTCCTCACACATAACTTTAATCCTTCAAATTTTCCATTTGTGAGATTTTTCACCCCGGTTAACTGGAGAGA
Organism: Vipera berus; assembly: GCF_964194415.1. NCBI lineage: Eukaryota > Metazoa > Chordata > Lepidosauria > Squamata > Viperidae > Vipera > Vipera berus. Next base: position 10,794,680 of record NC_138205.1, on the reverse strand, counting down.
AAGAAAAGAGCGTCTTTCTGGCTTTGATCAATTTATCTCTCCACCCTCCCATTTAGACATTGCGTCCTGGGCCTGCTTCAATCTCCCCTTCCAGGCCACAAGTCAAGTCTGCCCTTTCCCACGCTCCGAATTCCTAAATCACAGCATTGCTTTGCTCCGTCCATCTCTACGTCACGAGATTGTGAGCTGTAGAGAAAGCAAGTGGCGCTGGAAGAGACGGGAAAACCCTGTGCACAAACAAAGACTCCTTACTCCTGTACTTTTCTGACAAATTCCTTGGCTTTCCAGCCTCACTTTTCCTTAAAAGATCAAGTCCTGCCTTGTTGAGGTTTCTGGTTTATTTTTTATTTTTTTAGTTTAGTTTTTTTTAATCGAAGCTTTTTCTTCTTTCCATTTTTACAGTACTTTTGCAGTTAACTTGCTTCTGATTTTCTTCAAACCCCCCCCCCCCTCCACTTCCAAAGTTGGCAAGCTGCTTCTCTGAGTTTCCCCTCCAGCCCCCTCCAGTTTTGTGGAATGTTCCATCTGCAGTAAGCTTGGGGGGGGGAGAGAAATGTAAAAAGGGAGCATCTCAAATCGGGTGCAGCTGTGACTGCTTGGCTTCTGATGGAAAACATCTGGCCAACCCCTTGAGGCGAGACCACCGAACTGTTGAAGTCACCAGCTGCACTGTTGTGGGTTCCTGAGGAAGGGAGAATGGTAGTGAAGGCAAGGAATGAATGGTATAGAAGAGGAGGTTTAATTTAAGCCAGGGATTTGCCCTGTAGCCTCCAGAATTTAGCCTTCTGGAGAAGCTGAAGGACACAGTCATATCAGCCAGCCCTTCCCCTTCAACTAACTCTTGATAACTATTCAGGTACCCCTTTTCTCCTCCTACTGGTTGGAAGTGGTGATGGGTGCCAACTAAATCTGGGTTTTTTTTTATTTTATTTTTATTTTTTTGCATCTGGAGATCAATTCTGCTACAGAATTAATTCTGTTACAGAATTAATTCTGCTACAGAATTCTGCTACAGTACATGCATCCCCTGAGCACTTTCTCCCCACTGAAAGCATGACATTTTCAAGGATACTTAATCATAATAGAACTGGAAGGGACCTTGGAGGTCTTCTAGTCCAACCTCCAACTCCCCATACCACTTCAGACAGCTGGCGCCCACGATTTCTGGAGGCAAGCTGTTCCACTGGTTAATTGTCCTCACTGTTAGGAAGTTTCTCCTTAACTCCAGGTTGCTTCTCTCCTTGATAAGTTTCCAGACTCCTGGAAGCTTTGAGCTTTGAGATGTCCTTTCTTTTATTTCCTGGTTTTGCAGCACAAACAACCTATCCTGATCCCACCAGATTTAAAAAAAAACACCATAACATAGCTGGAGAAGGTTGAGAGGAGGGTCACTAAGATGATCAAGGGCTGGAGAGGCTTCTGTATGAGAGAAAGTCATGTCATTTGGAGCTTTTTACTCTACAAAAGAGGAGAATGAGGTGATATGACTGAGGTGTACAGAATTATGCATGGTGGACAAAGTAAAGGAAGATCTGTTTTCCCCTTTTCCAAATGGTTCAGACAACCATTTGTCTGAAATGGTATAGGTTTCCTGCCTGAGTAGAGGGTTGGACTAGAAGATCTCCAAGGTCCTATTCTATTCTATTCTATTCTATTCTATTCTATTCTATTCTATTCTATTCTATTCTATTCTATTCTATTCTATTCTATTCTATTCTATTCTATTCTATTCTATTCTATTCTATTCTATTCTATTCTATTCTATTCTATTCTATTCTATTCTATTCTATTCTATTCTATTCTATTCTATTCTATTCTATTCTATTCCATCCCATCCCATCCCATCCCATCCCATCCCATCCCATCCCATCCCATCCTATCCTATCCTATCCTATTCTATCCTAAATATTAGAAGCCAAATATTAGAACCAATTTCACCCAATGAAATTGAAACCTGAAATAATCAGGACAAACAAAAGATTTCATTTAAATATAGGTAGTCTTATAATAGGTAGACCTATGATCATAATTGAGCCGAAAATTTAGGTTGCCAAGCGAGACAGTTGTTAAGTGAGTTTTGCCCCATTTTTCCACCATTCTTGCCACGGTTGTTAAGTGAATCATGGCAGTTGTTGAGTTAGTAATACAGTTGTTAAGTGAGTCTGGCTTCCCCATTGACTTTGCTTGCCAGAAAAAAACAACACATAATTGTTTTTCACATTTACAACCGTTGCAACGTCCCCATAGTCATGTGATCAAAATCCGGATGCTTAGAAACTAGTTCATATTTATGATGTTTGCAGTGTCCCAGGATCACGTGATCCCCTTTTTGCGACCTTCTGACAAGCAAAGTCAACGGGGAAGCCGGATTCACTTAACAACTCTGTTACTAACTCAGCAACTGCGGTGATTCACTTAATAACTATGGCAAGAAAGGTCATAAAATGGGGCAAAACTCACTTATCAACTGTCTCACTTAGCAACAGAAACTTTAGTCTCACAGGTATTCGTAAGTCAAGGATTACCTGTATCAAGAACAAAAGGAAATCTCCCCCCCCAAAAAAAGATCCCTACCAAATACCCAAGATAGGCATCCACAGCCAATTGGCTAGGAACAAAGTCACATTAAAATTATGTATTTCACAATGCTTGGAATGTTGGATTTAAAAATCTGTTGTCTGAGAATCATTGCCAGGTCTTAATGCATTGTCCTCCCCAATCCCCAAATATTTGACACATGGAAGTATGTGTTGAATAGATAATAGATATTTTCCCCTTATTTCAAGTCATTTGTGCTTTGAGTAAGGAAATGGGTTTATGACATTCTTCTCTTTTCCAATCAAGCTTTTAGGTTACGATGAAAAACCCCTGACATTACAAATGTTCATTGGTACGGCAGATGAGCGAAACCTACGTCCTCATGCTTTCTACCAGGTGCATCGCATCACTGGAAAAATGGTGGCCACCACAAGTTATGAATCTATCATCAGTGGAACCAAAGTTCTTGAGATGTCTCTGCTGCCCGAGAATAACATGGCAGCCAAGTAAGTTGCCTTTAGGAGCCAAAAATGAGGAGGTGAGATGAGGATTTGTCCTTCTGGGTGATGGTGATGATGTAAAGATGAAGAAAGATCTGATCCTTTCTCAATCTCATGCTTTTCTTTTCCTTCTTAATTTTTGTTTCAAGAAGGAGAAAGAGAAGAACCTAAAAATATCATCTTCAGTTCATTTCAAATTTTAAAAAACAAGATGATCTCAGCTGGGAAACATGGCGAAATTAATGTATAAAATATAAATGAAAAAAGGAGGAAAATAAAAATATTCAATAAAATATCTATGGAGATTCTCAGTCATCCAGGTCATAGTTACCCGAAAGATGTTTTTTCACAAGGCAATAGGACTTGCCTGTTTTTCTTTGAAGACATTTTGCTTCTCGTCTAAGCAAAATGCTTGTGGGATGAGAAGCGAAACGTCTTCAAAGAAAAACAAGAAAGTCCAGTTGCCTTGGGAAAAATTTTGGGATTCAATAAAATACATAAGCATAGACTTAATGTTGAAACGTCATTTGACCAAAGGCCTTGAAAATTCTCTTCTTATCCTTTGTTGGAAAAGAGTCAGTTAAAGCATAGATCAATAACCTATTGCTGGCAATCTGTTGTGGGTGTTCCCTCTTGGCTATTCATATCTTCCAAGTATTCACAAAACAGTTGAATGTTAAATTAAATATAATAGGGATATAACCTACAAAAGGCCTGCATTCACAAAGGTACCAGCGTCCCATGGTCACACGATCACTATTTGGCAACCAACTTCCAACAGGCAGTCATTGGGGAAGCTGGTAGGAATTCACAAGTCATGGTGATGTGACATCATGCTTAACAACATGCAGTGATTTGCTAATGGTCACAGTTGGAATTATTGTTAAGTAAGGTCACATGATACTTCATTTTATCACCATGTCACTTAGTGACAGAGTTGCCAGTCCCAATTGTGATTGGTAAGTGAAAACTACCTGTATAATACAATAATAGAATAGTCTTGGTTTCAGACATTGATTGATTGACTGAATGAATACATTTATAATCTGATTCAGTCAGATGATTCTAAACGCTTTACAAGAACATTAGCCAGAGTCAATGTAACAATAAATTACAGTAGTACCTTATAAAACCTAATACAATACAGTTATAGTTCCACCTAATGATACCCTCAGTATAATTTATTATTACATATTATTATGCACCTTAAAAGGTTATGTTATGTTGTTTCTAAAAGATAGGGAAGGATAGTTTTGTGTAGTGGTTAAGGTGCTAGTCCAGAAACCAACAGATTGTTAGTTGTAGTCCTGTTTTGGGCATGAAAACTGGCTGAGTTTCTTTGGGCCAATCATTGTCTCTCAGCCCAACCTCAGAGCTGTTATTGTGGGGAAAAGAGGAGGTGAAAATATTGTGCATGTTTGCCATCTTGAGTTATTTGGAATACTTGAGTTACTTGGAATACTGCATCCAGTTTTGGGCACCATGATGTAAAAAAGATGTTGAGACTCCAGAATGAGTGCAGAGAAGAGCAACAAGGATAATTAGGAGACTAGAGGCTAAAACATATATAGGACAGTTTCTGGAATTGGGTATGTCTAATTTAATGACGTGGTGGCTCAGTGGGTTAGGACGCTGAGCTTGTCGATCAGAAGGTCGGCAGTTTGGCGGGTCGAATCCTGGGTGCCAAGTAACAGTGAGCGCTTGTTACTTGTCCCAGCTTCTGCCAACCTAGCAGTTCGAAAGCACGTAAAAATGCGAGTAGGAAAACAGGGACCACTGTGGTGGGAAGGTAACAGTGTTCCATGCGCCTTTGGCATCTAGTCATGCCGGCCACATGACCACAGAGACGTCCTTGGACAAGCGCTGGCTCTTCGGCTTTGAAACGGAGATGAGCACTGGCCCCTACAGTCGGAAACGACTAGCATGCATGTGCAGGGGAACCTTTACCTTTACCTAATTTAATGAAAAGAAGGACTAGGGGTGACATGATAGCAGTGTTCCAATATCTCAGAGGGTGCCACAAAGAAGAGGGAGTCAAGCTATTCTCCAAAGCACCTGAAGGCAGGACAAGAAGCAATGGATGGAGAGAAACTGCAACTCAGAAGACATTTCCTACCAGTTAGAACAATTAATTAGTGGAACAACCTGCCTCCAGTGGAACAGTGGAACAACCATTTGTCTGAAATAGGATGGGGTTTCCTGCCTGAGCAAGGGATTGGATTAGAAGACCTCCAAGGTCCCTTCCAACTCTGTTATTCTATTCTGTTCTATTCTGTTCTGTCCTGTCCTGTCTATAAAAAATAATAAAGGTGAGATAAAAACAAGTAAATTTGTTACTACTTTCCCAGGCTGCACTCCATCTCATCCTCTTTCTTCATCCATGATTGTTTTTGAATTTATTGATTTAAGAGAAGTAAAACTAGAATATTCCAGTTATCCAAAATGTTTCTTGATTAATATCATGGGTGATCAGATTTTAAGTTAAGATACTTCCAATTTCCCTTTGCCATTTTTTTCATGGGCTACTTTAGAAAAACTTGTTATGAGCCCTGAAACCAGAGTAAAAAATAATAACAATATGACAGAGTTGGAAGGGACCTTGGAAGTCTTCTAGTCCAACCCCCTGCTCAGGCAGGAAATCCTATACCATTTCAGACAAATGGGTGTCCAATCTCTTCTTAAAAGCCGCCAGTGATGGAGCACCCACAACTTCTGAACAAAAACATTCCATTGATTAATTGTTCTACCTTAACTGTCAAGAAATGTCTCCTTAGTTCTAGGTTGGTTCTCTCCTTGATTAGTTTCCATCCACTGCTACTTCTCTTGCCTTCAGGTGCTTTAGAAAATAGATTGCCCCCCCCCTCTTCTTTGTGGCAACTCCATAGATACTGGAACACTGCGGTCATGTCCTTCTTTTCATTAAACTAGACACACCTAATTCCTACAACCGTTCTTCATATGGTTTAGACTCCAATCCCAAACACGCCCAATACTTCTTCCTCCTATTTTCCCCACAACAACAATCCTGTGAGATGGGTTGGGCTGAGAGTGAATAATTGGCCCAAAGTCACCTGGTTTTCATGCCTAAGATAGGACTAGAACTCACTCCTTTAAAAATAAAGATACCTAGGTTCCATTGATCCAGCAGAAGAATTTTCATTTCTCTTTTTTCTTTGGTCTCTACTGGATCTCTTCCTCCCCACTCCCCAACCCTCCAGCATCGACTGTGCAGGAATCCTGAAACTGCGTAATTCAGACATTGAGCTGCGCAAGGGCGAGACGGACATTGGGCGCAAAAACACACGGGTCCGGCTGGTATTTCGGGTTCATGTCCCACAAGGAAATGGCAAAGTAGTCTCCATCCAGACGGCTTCTGTGCCCATTGAATGTTGTGAGTATTGCTACCTCAGGGTATTAAACTGACTGCTGGGGTCTGTCCTCAAGATGGTTCAAAGGAAAGTTGAGGCGGTTGACTCCATATTGAGAGTGATGGGTACGTGAAACTAAAGAGGGGACCTTTCAGTTCTCGTCCATCATCAGCAGACTCACCTGTTCATCCATGATAGATGCTTCCAGCAACTGAGAAGGTTATTCCTGTTCAAAGTTTGCCTGGGGACATCTCTCCTTTACCCAGTGCTGAGTTAAAACATCCAGGCAAACTTCAGATTTGAGAACATAAAGGAAAATGGCAGTCAATTTAAAGTATATACTCCAAAATTTGTGCCCATGTGTATACAAACATACTCGTGCATAGGTACAAGTAACACACACACACACATACACACACGGTTACACATTTATTTATTATTTATTTATTAAATTTATTCATCACCCATCTTGTAATGAAACAACTCTGGGCAGTTTACAGCATAAAACATTAAAATCATAACATATAAATATATCCAAGACAATAAAACTAGATATTCCAATCCAGTTAAAATTATAATTAAAAGATGAGGAGGGAAGGAACAGGATGCACAGGGGTAGAAGATGGGATTGCCTCTTATTTTATTTTATTATTATTTTGTTTTATTTTGTTTTATTTTATTTTATTTTATTTTATTTTATTATTTTATTTTATTTTATTTTATTTTATTATTTTATTTTATTTTATTTTATTTTATTTTATTTTATTTTATTTTATTTTATTTTATTTTATTTTATTATTTTATTTTATTTATTTTATTTTATTTTATTTTATTATTTTATTTTATTTTATTTTATTTTATTTTATTATTTTATTTTATTTTATTTTATTTTATTTTATTTTATTTTATTTTATTTTATTTTATTTTATTTTATTTTATTTTATTATTTTATTTTATTATTATTTTATTTTATTTATTTTTGAAGCTTGTGAGTTTGCCAGAACTAACTCCCCAAGATTACACTAGGAGATCTCAAAGGGAAATTGCTAAAATCTCACAAGGCATAGGAGAGATCCAAGTGCATTTTGTTGCTTTTTCTTTTTTCTTTTAAAACACACTTTGCAGTGTCCAGTTTGCCTGGGAAGGGTGTTGAGTTTTGCGCAAAAGACCTTCCCAGCAATGATTGGCTTTTGAAAACATGGAAGAAAAGAAAGTTGGTATTAAAGAAATGTTTTAGGAAGCTATTCTTATGTATAGGATACAGTGGATGAGTTGGTCTGTAATCTCATTCCCCAATTCTGCTATGCAAGAGGTAAGACTTTTAGACTCTCCCTGGTCCCTCTTTGCAGCCCAGCGCTCAGCTCAAGAACTCCCACAAGTAGAGCATTATAGCCTTAGCGCCTGCTCAGTGCACGGTGGTGAAGAGATGGTCATCAGCGGAGCCAACTTTCTGCCAGAATCAAAGGTTGTTTTCATCGAACGAGGCCCGGGTAAGTGAGGTCTGGTTCAGTTCCTCCTTCCCTTCCCTTCCCTTCCCTTCCCTTCCCTTCCCTTCCCTTCCCTTCCCTTCCCTTCCCTTCCCTTCCCTTCCCTTCCCTTCCCTTCCCTCCCCTCCCCTCCCCTTTCCTTTCCTTCCCTTCCCTTTCCTTTCCTTCCCTTCCCTTCCCTTCCCTTCCCTTCCCTCCCCTTCCTCTTTCTTTATTTCTCCCCTTCCCCTTCTTTCTTTCTTCCTTCCTTCCTTCCTTCCTTCCTTCCTTCCTCCCTCCCTCCCTCCCTCCCTTCCTTCCTTCCTTCCTTCCTCCCTCCCTCCTCCCTCCCTCCCTCCCCCTCCCTCTCTCTCTCTCTCTCTCTCTCTTTCTTTCTTTCTTTCTTTCTTTCTTTCTTTCTTTCTTTCTTTTTTCTTTCCCTTGCTGCATGGCAGAAAAGAATGGCGTCTGAGCAAAAGAATGGAATTCAAATTGAATTAACCACATTTGCTTAATTGGAGAACAACTTTACCCCTCCATATAAATGCCTGCAAATTGCGGTAGCCGTATTTGCAGGTAAGAATATTAAAAACAGTTGGAAATGGGGTGGGGGGGAATATCTGACAACTGCAGTGACATTATTGCATGCTCACGTATGGAAAGGCTCAATGCTACCTACAAGGGAGGAATACCGTAGTTGGTGAAGATGATGACATTTGCAGAGAGGGCTAAATTGACTTCCTTGATTAAAGAAAAGTCAACTTCCATATTCTAAAGTCAACCTGTAGACTTGTTGCATTGAAACAGAGAAAAAAATAATGGGATATTGATGGATATAAAAAAAACTAAAAGTTTTCTTTTTTGTAACCATCGAATAACTTTGCAATTATATTTGTATTTGCTGCAAAACGAATTATAAACTTTTTTCCTACTTCTCTTTATCTTTTCTTTCCACACCTTTGTTCTTTCATTTTCTCCTTTTTTCTTTTTCTTCCCCACCCCCCTTGAATCTGTATTTGTTTCAGTTAGTATTTATATTCTCTTTAAAATTTTCAGTAAATATTTATTCAGAAGAAAATGTGGGATTGTATGAAGGAAGGACACACACACACACACACAGGGAAAGCTCTAATACTGGGGCTAACAAGGTCAGAAAACTGGCACAGCATGAGCTTGTTTTTCTACTCATTCTTTTGGGAAAGAATTGTCTTAAACTCAGGGACATTTTTCTCTGGATTTAATATGATAGTTGTGATCTCTAAAAGCTAAGACTACAATTCCCATTGACAGGTTTAGTAAACCATCAGTCATGGGGCCCACTGGACACAAAGTGTGGGCTGTGATTGTTTTTAGCATCTCCTGCTTCTGATCTTCACAAAGGGGTTGGCTGGATTAAGTGACTCTTTGGCTTAATCCAGAAAACTGTGCCTCCCTCTCTTACACCAATACAGATGTCTGATCCTTTGGCCTCACAGTGAACTAGTTCCTTTGTGGTTTCAGATGGAAAACTCCAGTGGGAAGAGGAAGCAAACGTTAATCGCTTGAAAAGCACAGAGGTGAGAATGAGAATTATAAACTATCATCTATGGGGACAATATTGGAGATAATTTTCCTAGCCATGAGGTAGTATTTTTTTCAGCATAGCAGCAGATGATGGACAGTGATCGAAGTAAAAACATTCTGTTCCTGGGTTCCTTAACTTGGTTGCTTTCAGATATGTGGACTTCATCTCCCAGAATTCCTTACATACCTCAGCATGGTCATTGCTGAAAATTCTGGGGGATTGAAGTCCTTATATCTGAAGAAAAAACAAACAAACCCAGATTGTGGAATTAACGTTCTTTATTGGATTTACTTGCCTTGACATCACTTTCTTCTCCTTCCACAGGCTTTGCTGACCCTCACTGTTCCCGAATACAGCAACAAGAGAGTTTCACGGCCCGTTCAGACATACTTCTATATTTCCAATGGGCGCCGGAAAAGGAGTCCAGCTCAAGGCTTCAAATATTTGCCTGGTAGATAGAACTGGAGATGGGAGATGAGAATGGTTGGGTGCTAAATTGTGCTTGATGATCTCTGCCAACCGTCTCCTCTTCTTCTCTAGTGATCTTCAAAGAAGAGCCACATCCGGATTCCACACCTCATACATTCACACACATCACTCCCAATGTTCCTTTTTCACTACCGCCAGCACAAGGGGCCATGGATTTCTCCCCTTCCAGACCTCCCTTCTCTTATAGTCCTGAGCGCTCCCCACCTTGTTCCCCCTATGGCCCCAATTGGAGCCCTTGCTCATTCTCAACCCCTCCTCATTACAGCCCAGCCTTCCGTTTCCCTCCCAGTGAGACCTATGGGGGCGTTAATCTCTCTGTACCCCACCTTGCTCCTCCAAACCTGCCCCACCTTCACGCTTTAGATTGCCACCATCCACACTTCCAGCTTCCTAGTCCACAACGCAGTCCTCACCCACCAGGACACAGAGAAACCCACAGTGGGGAGAGGTCACCAGAATGGACAGATCCAGACCTTGGATCCCAGGAGTTTAGCCCCAAGGAACTGGAGAAATCAGGGTTCAGCGGTGGCTTCCGGGAAAACTTGCCTATCCATGGGATCACACTGGAAGAAGGTAAAGGTATATTTGTGAAGCTTTCAATAAGATTTGGTTTCAATTTAAGAAGAATGACAGGGTTTTTCCTCTTTTTTTCAGTTTGCAAAATATGGAAACTCAGCCCTGCCAAAATCAGGTCACAATGACAGAATAGCAATAGCAGTAGCACTTCAACTTAGATACTGCTCCATAGTGCTTTATAGCACTCGCTGAGCTGTTTACAATGGCAGCATATTGCCTCCAACAATCTGAGGGGCAATATGCTGACCTCAAAAGGATGGAAGGCTGAGTCAACCTTGAGCCTGTCAGGATCGAACTCCTGGCTGTGGGCAGAGTTCAGCTGCAATATTGCATTCTAACCACTGTGCTACCAGGGCTCCTGGTCTGAATGTTTGCCTGAAGCTTTCAGATCAGAGCTGCAGAGATCAAAATCACCCCAAGATGGCAGGAATGAGACAGAAAATTCTCTTGCTTCCATCTAGTGGTCATATGGAGGTTTGCAGTCCAGATCTGGTAGCCCTGTGAGATAGGGCAGTTGGAAGGTTGGCATAGCTAGCTGGACAGCTTGCCACTCTTGAAAAAGTAACCTTCTTCATCAGCAGGATTCATTTGTGTCAGAGTTGTGTCTTGCTGATAATACTAAATTAGCAAAGAGAGCAGAATGATGCTGGCACTGTCATAGAAAATGACAGTCATAGAAATGATGTCATAGAAAATGACAGGCTGCAGAAGGCAGCTGGCCCAGAATAAATAGCATTTATAGTCTTTCCACTTCCTGTTCAAAGAGATGAACCAACCTAAGCCAACCCTCATATTCTCAAGAGATAGGTCCAATCAGGCTAATTTGAAAATAAGCTACAACCCAAGTGTGTTCATAGGACTAACCTTAAACTTATTTTCAAAGTATTGGACGTTGAGTTAAACTTCCAGCTGAGTCCTACCTACCCTTAAACTTTGAATGATGGAGCAATTGGTAGTGGGCATTGACTGGCTACAATTTCAAAGAATTTTAGTGGAATTATAGAGGAAGAAAGCTGGGATTTCCCTGTGGTCTCTCATTCAAGAATAGACTCAATCCAACCCTGTGTAGTAGTAGTACTACTACTACTACTACTACTAGTAAAATAATAATAATAATAATAATAATAATAATAATAATAATAATAACAACAACAAAACAACAACAAAACAACAACAACAACAACAACAACAACAATAACAACAACAACAACAACAACAACAATAATAATAATAATAATAATAATAATAATAATAATAATAATAATAATAATAATAATTGGAAGGTACCTTAGAGGTCATGTAGTCAAACCCCCTCCTCAGGCAGGAAACCCTATACCAGTGATGGCGAACCTTTTAGAGATCGAGTACCCAAACCACAACCCAAAACCCACATTTATTGCAAAGTGCCAGGGGCGCATCAGCATTATGGTGCCCTTGTGGGTGGGGGCAGTGCCGCCTCTGGCACGCAAAAACCAGGGGCACAAAAGTGGGCCACTGTACTTCAAGGTGCTGCACCACGCAAGAACGGGGCAGGGCTAGTGAGTATCACGCAGAACGGGGCAGGGCTAGTGAGTATCACGCAGGCACTAGCCCTGCCCCATTTGCAGCGCGTGCATGCTCGCAGCCTCGTGCGTGCGCGCAGGCATGTAAAATGCTTCCCCCTCCCTTTTCTTCCAGTCCACCAATCGACAATGGTTGCTGACCTGTGCTCTACCTTCTCTACTCAGCCGCTTCACCTCCTTTGTGCTGGGTAGGGCTCCTGCTCCGGGCAGTGGTGGAGGCCTGATGGACTTGCTGCTGATGGTGGTGGTGCGCATGCCAACAGAGAGGGCTCTGAGTGCCACCTCTGGCATGCGTGCCATAGGTTCGCCACCACTGCCCGTTACCGTTTCAGTACTTTAAAGGTTGCTAGCTACTGCCATTGTCTATAGACTTACACAGTGTTAAATCATAAATCATGATTTATAAGCCATGGTGGTTGGGGTTCACAGATCATATACCAACCCGAACTAAAATTGATCATATTATAAATTTGAGGATGTTACATTCCAGCTGCTGATCTAGATTATTGTCTCAATTTTCCAGTGCACATACCTGGAAATACTAGAAGCTAAATCTGAGACTCTGGGCCTCAAAATGAGTACTTGGTTGAATACTTCCTTTAGTCTCCCCCTTCAAATCCCTGCAGATCTCATGAGCGTGAAAAATAAATTACTGCCCACTGTTTCTGCCCAATCTTCTTGCCTTTTCCTCCTTTGCTCATGAGATGATTAACTTAAGCCACCAATGGAGCAGCCAACTAGCAGATGAAAATTAGAAGGTCTTTATCCACCCACTGGGGCCTGGTAGGCTGTTAACACACTACCCTTGCTTGAAACAGATCCTAGGAATTATAATTCCAGCACTGTTGTTCATAATAATTTCCCACAATGACAAGGGTTGCAGACTAAGCCTTAGAAATTTCAGTGGCTTGGTTAAGGCCACCTAGTGAGTTCACAAGCTGCTGTGTGGTGAGCTTTCCTTCACATTGGCTCTCTCTCTCCCTTTCTTTTTTTCTGACTACTGTCCCCAGTTACTGAGATCATTGGCAGGGACTTAAGTGACTTTCCAGAGCCATCCTGTGAAGGAGGACAGAGCTGAGAAACGACCAGAATCCTGGGGTTCATAAAGCTTCAAGAAGACTGGAGGTCAACCCAGCAAAAGTGAAGATGTCCAGGACCACGCAAGAAACTGCTGGACCAGCTTCTGAGGACTTTGACATTGATGGATTTCCTTTTTTAAAAAAAAATCTTCTGCCTGTTTTTTTATTTCAGTCTTCGATTAGGGGCCTCCTATAATTCAAGGCAGAGTCACGCCATCATCACTCCAAGACTGGAGCATCTGTAGTCCTGAAGAAGTTGCTAAACTGCAATTCCCAGGCTCTAACATTGACTGTGTTGGGAGACTGGATATCAGTTGCTTCACCATCTTTCTTCTACTTGGTGGCCATCCTCTATCGGTCCATTTATTTATCTGGTACTCCAAGATAAAGAGTTTGGGCAAAGAGTGAGACTACCTATTGAGTTACAATGCCCTCTGTAAGGTTTAGTCCTTTCTTTATTTATCCACTCCACATTTACATATTGGGGAGCTGTATGTCCTATGATAATTGATTCCATGAACTAATCTATTTTATATGGCTATCTGAGAAAGAACCTCAGTTTCCCAAGATATTGGGTCTATCCTGCACATCTGTCCAGAGTTCTCTGTTGTGTTTCCTGAAAACCAGCAAGAGGGTTGCCATGCTATCCACTTTGCCTTCTATCTAAACTACCTCTCATCCTTTCTTTAATTGAGAAGGCTTCAGACGTAGTCTCTGCCCAAACCCATCCCACTGTGGAGGGAGGATGGTATTATAGGAGATCTTTCTCAAACCATAACGTTCAAACAATGTTTGGTGATCATGAAACCCTCACAGATCTTTGTGCGTTCTCATTGTAGGATCCCACAATGAAATGATCAATAAAGAAAGATAAGTGTTCCTAAAATTCTTGATCTTTGTATATCCTCTGGAAAACACATCTGGTTGATACAGAGAAAAAAACCCACAGAGGATGGATATATGTAGATCTTTTTCATCCCATTTCTTCATGTTCCACAACCTCTGTCCTACTCCTTTGCAGATGTTTAGGAAATAAGACCAGGAATTAAATAAAGAAATAAAAGTTTCAAAAAGTACTTGGTAACAAACAGCTAAATTAATTGTGTTTGTCAAAGGAAGCATTAATCCTGCATGTATCATAGGTATTCTGGATCCAAGCCATTGTACTTTAATTAATCTCTTGATAAGACTTCTATGGTCTAGAATAAGCAGATGTCCTTAACATTAACAGCTCTCTCCAGATAGTTGAACTCATGGAAAACACCTTTTATCATATAGAAATACCTTTATTGCATGTAGAGTCGAATACAGTAGGTGTGGTGCATTAAGATGACGTTTGTACAGCATTTCCAAGATATTTCCAAGGTATCTCCAAGGTCGGAAAATGGTAATACTTCCAGCGTCTGCACATGTCTGCTGTTATCACATGTTAGCTGGTTAATGGAGGATGAGAAATCTCCAGGGACAAAGGAGGAGGAAGTCCATCCCAGAAAGGGGAGGGAATAGGAAATACATCATGGAGTAGGAGGGTCTGACTGCCCACATTGTAATTTCTCCAAAACAGCCACGTGGTGGCAGCACAATAGGGTTCTGCCAGCTGTGTTTGTTGATATCACTGAAAAGCAACTTATGTTGTAAAATTCTCAGTGTCTCCTCACATCACAAGATGAGCGGTATATAAATTTGATAAATATAAATAAATAAATATGGCCCAAGAGATCCATAAGGAGCACTGGTGACATCATAGCATGTGTAATGTCATTTCACATGGCTGGAATTTTGGTTTGAGTCCTCAGGGAATAGGGCGGTATATAAATATAACTAAATAAATAAAAATAAATAAATTTCCTCTTCTTCCCTGTAGATGTTAGTGACTGATTTTTGGGGCTTGTTTCTGAGGGGCAAAGATAAAAGCCATTGTGGCAAACTCCTACTATTCATACTAAAAGCAACCCCAAATTTCATCAAAATTTTGCTACAAATTTCCATTTTTAGAAGAACTTTATGGCATGAAATGTAACAGAAAGGCAAAGCAAATGGTTGAATATTGTAAAAAAATTATGCAAGTATTTCCCAGCGATGAAACTGGGATATTTCTGTGTGACAGAAAAAATTCATGAATTTGAATACATTAAAAAAAATGCAAGTCCTCATAAATTCATCTTATCTCGTAGGAACAAATACAAAGGAGGAACGTTTTTTTGGCGATCTCTATAATTATTTCAAGATGCTTATAATGAGACAAAATGCAACCTTTTTACTATCAGTACCTTTGTGTTTAGTTCAGCCATATGCCTGCACGGGTCTTGTTCCATATTTGCCTGCCATTAATGTTAAAATCTCATGCCCAAGATGTTTTTGCCTACCGTAGGCATAATTGATTGGTGCAATATCTTTGTTATGATTATGCTGCAGGTACATATCTTCACAAATCAATCAACAATTCTTAACCCCAAACCATTTTGCAGGACAAAATTAGCTAAATGGCCAAAATAAACAGTCTTAACCTATTAGTGATAGAGAAAGGAATAAGACTGACCCACCTTTCTGAAGCTCAGCAGGAAACACAAAATTAGTGATTATGCACAATCATTATTTCAGCTTTCATTTTATATTGCGTATGTTCCTACCATGGTCATCTCAGCCTTGGCTTTCAAAAAATCAAAATCTAATCCCAGTAGACGTAGCTGGATTAAAATTAAAGCTTGGAGGAAGGGGATGCAGAGATTTCTCCTCATTCTTCGGTCCCTACTGTCTCTGCCTTCCCTTGTAACAAAACATTAATATAATTTAATAAAATAAGTCGAAAGCTGAAGCCTGTCTCACTAATGTTATCCATATTCCAGAATATAGATCAGATGAAACAGTTTGGATTTGTGGAATAGATTCCAAATGATTTGAACTAACTCATCATTTAGTTAAAATGGAAGATCACTTTAACAGTATAAGGGATATATTAGCGTGTTAAGTTCCCAAATTATGCTCCCTTATGTGCTTATTGAGGAAACATTAAGTATGAGAATACTAATATTTTGCTTCATGGAAGGAGCATTTGGTGCTTTTATATATATTTGGAGGATCACTGGAGTGTTTTTGTAATTATATGTGTTTTTTAGAAAAAAAAATACACAAAGGAAATAGTTGCATTTCTTGTGCAACTGCCTCTCTATCCTTTCTGGTCAGGAGAGAGCTCAAAAGAAAAGGAAGTTGTCGCACGCTCCAAAGAAGCTAGGAGAAAATGTGGAAGTTATTTAAGAGTCGGTCAGCCTTATACACAAATCAAAACACCCATCTGTAGAAAAGGGAGATGGTGGTAGATTTCTGAAATACTTTCTGAAAAACCTTTCTCAACTGAATGCAAAGAGGACAAGGAGTAAGGTTGACAATGTATGGATGAGGGAAAGGAGAGTCATGAAGAAGGACTTGGATGGATAAGCAAGTAGCTCACTTTGGATTGGACTTTCTGGCAAGTCCCAATCTACTTTGTTCCCTTTAACTCAGAGGTCCCCAACCTTTTGAGCACCAGGGACCAGTTCCATGGAGAGAGGTTATTCCACTGACCGGAGGGGGTGTAGGTTTGCATGCTGCTTGCATCCCACAGATGGGGCTTCATTGGTTTGCACGGACTGGTTTCTGGCATGCCACGGACCCATACCGGTCCACGAATTGGGGGTTGGGGACCCCTGCTTTAATTTGCTTAACCTTTGCCTTGTCTCTTAATTTTCCTCTGATTGGATATTTGTCTTTTTCCAGTTTCAAAATTGTGAGCTATGGGTGAGGATAGAAGGCTAGTGACAGAGTGAGAGCTTGGGTATCCTTATGTCAGGTTTCTCCAACTTTGTGGAAAATGGAAAAGGAATTTGTGAGACCTCTCTGTTTAAAACTTCATCAAAATTTTGCTACAAAGCTGGGTGAGCTTTAAGAATGATTTCTCTGTGTGAGCCTGATATTTTTTTGTTATTTTTTTTTTAAAAAATGGATTCCCCAAATTGCAATGCCCCAAGAAGTCTCCACCTACAGTTTGAGAACTTCTGTCTTCTTTATATAAAAATCTGTCACCCTTTAGAGTTCTTCCCTTTTTTCCAGCAATATTCAGTCAATCATGCTATGGGTTTATCTGCTACTGCAACATGGAATATTCAAAAGTATTCTAACTTCTAGGACAGCAAGACTTCATCAAGTATTGTAAAGCAAGATACATTTTGTCTTGGCTTTCATTACTAGAATGAATGTGTTTACTATCAGTTGACCCTAACAGGTATAGAATTTATTCCCCAATTCATGGTATGTGCATTGTTCATGCTCATTCTTCATACAAATTGGAATATGGTCCCACAAAAATTGAGG
The DNA here is from genome assembly GCF_964194415.1 of Vipera berus. Lineage (NCBI taxonomy): Eukaryota > Metazoa > Chordata > Lepidosauria > Squamata > Viperidae > Vipera > Vipera berus. The sequence goes on along the minus strand of NC_138205.1, from coordinate 10,777,191 downwards.
CAACCTCTAATCTCCTGGTCTTTTAGAAAGGTTTGCAAACATGGCTGTACTGCACTTAGAAAGGAGCACACAGCCATAGGGCTGGTTGATGCCTTGATGGTCCTTCCCTTGCCTTTTAATTAACTTTTAATGCTAAATTTTAACTATCACTGTCTCTTACTTAAATTTTATATACAGTTTTAGTGTTTCAATATTTTATCTGTATACCACCCAGAGTCCCTTCCAACTCTGTTATTCTGTTATCCCTGTCTGGGCAGTTTGTAATTTGATAACTAACAAGCTAATAGAGAGAGATGAGAAAGGAAGGGAATGGTGGAATATAATATCAGGGTTAGAATGGGATTCAAATCCTTATAAAATCCACTTTGCTTTTTTCCGCATTATTTTTTTGTAAGAAAGAAAGAAACTGTCTTCTGTCTTTTTAAATAAGTTATTTCCCCTCTTTAACTAAGAAATACAGACAAGTAAGGCTCATCAAAAACATATTTGGAAGAAAGCTTTTAGATGCCTTGATAATTTATTTAGAATATTTATCAGCTAAGGCATGCCCTTCCACTTTGCATGTGAGCAGGTATGAACTCAGATGAGTTGATCAAACCCAAGCCTTCATTATTAGGAAGATAAGTCGATCCTTCATGGCTTATTGCACCTATGCATTTGAAAAAAAGTTTTCCTTGGTGAGATAAAAGAACTGCCACTGTCAACTATACATCGATGTTCCTTTCTTGGTCCAAAAATGAACACTAGCTTTAAATCAGACATGTCAAACACAAGGCCCGGGGGCCAGATCCGGCCCGCGAAGTGGTTTCATGTGGCCCACAAAGCCATCCTGGAAACAGTGAGGGAACGGTCCCCACTGCCTTGGCCCTGGCCCAGAGACCCTCCTCCTGCCAGAGACCCTCAGATCCGTCCCACTCCTGCCCAGGCCCCCATAGGCACCCTTGATGCGAACAATGTAGAGCTGGCCACGCCCACCCAGTAGGCCATACGCACTCTAGCCACGCCCACCCAGTAGGCCACACCCACCCAGGCCACAACCACCTGGCCCCTTGAGGGCAACCGCAATGCTGATGCGGCCCTCAATGAAATTGAGTTTGACACCCCTGCTTTAAATTAATCCATCTTCCACTTCTCTGTTTTTGAACAACCTGGGAGCAGATTTGGTTCAGAACTGTTCCAAAGCTGTATTCCAAACTTCCAGTTCCACTCATCCCCTGTTGAGTGTGTTCCAAAAGTGTTGGTCTACAGCACAGGTCTGCAACCTGCGGCTCCGGAGCCGCATGCGGCTCTTTCAGCCATCTCCTGCGGCTCCTAATCCTCTGCCATGTGCAGTCCCAAAAAAAAAAAAGTGGGACTAAAAATTTCAACCAATCAATTCAAATATGCAGGGTAGGTGTATATCTCACCTTGGCTCCACTCTTCAGTCAAACCCTGTTCTGCGCATGCACGCATGTACGCGCATGTGCACACATTTTTTGCGGCTCCCAGTTTTTCCTTTTGTGAGGGAACCAGTTCTGAGTGACTCTTTCACTGTTTCAGGTTGCTGACCCCTGGTCTACAACATGTTCCCAATCACTATGGCTATTGGCTATACTCATGTGTTTCTTATAAGAGATGCATGGGCATTGTTCTTCAATCTTCTTTTTCTTACCTCTAAGTCATCCCATACAAGCTTTTGCTTCCTCAAGTTAGGAAGCTTCCAATCTCATTCATCAGGCCGAGGTTGAAGTCATCTGCTCTACCGTCATCATCACTGGTGAAATGAGTTATATTTGGGACTTTTGAAAGGGATGCACTCTATGGTTCTGTGGAGGTCTGCGAAGGGAAGGAACTCAGAAAACAGAAAGGTTGTGAAAGAGAAAGTATGTGTGGAGGGAGGAGGGGGAGGAAGAAAGCCTTGAGAAGGAGGCCTTTCTTGACAGGAAGAAAAGAGGAATTAAGCCAGAGATGTCGGTGAAGGCCTGAAGTTAGATCTCTCCAGCCAGAAAGAAGTCGACAAGGACAGAAAAAGGTACACAAGTTTAGGGAGTGTTCTGGGTGGGCAGTCCAAAAAAAGAAAGAGAAGTCAACCTTCTCCACGCATTGTGTCTCTTATCCCAGATTGGCTGTGACTGCAGCCAAAAGGTCCATTCTGTCCACGGTGTTGAAGAGTATCAAAATGAGTGACTTTTGGACCACCTTAGCTAGTCTACTCAGTGCCTTGGGGTTCAAGTCAATCTACAGCAGGGGTCTTCAAACTTGGCCCTTTTATGACTTGTGGACTTCAACTCCCAGAATTCCTCAGCCAGGCACGCTGGCCGAGGAATTTTGGGAGTTGAAGTCCACAAGTCATAAAAGGGCCAAGTTTGAAGACCCCTGATCTACAGTTTCCCATAGTGGGAGGAAGTCAGCTGGGGGAATCTCCTGCCCTCTCACTCCTGTCCTCTTGTCTGCCCCACCCCACCCCAATTGCATTTCACTGGCCCATTGGGCCAGTAGGAAGTAAAGGAGGACAAGTGGGTGGTGTCTTGTACACCATGCAGGGAGTCTAAAAGGTGTGCAGTGAACATTCCACCGAAACTATCAGCAGGAGGGATTGAGGAGGCAAGGAGTAACACACTAATATCTCTGATCCCAACGATGGCTTTTCCAAAATGTAAAGGTTTGTTGCCTGCAAAACCAGCTTTATTTCTATCAAATTTGCCCTGGGTTAGGTGAGTTCTCTGAAAAGTTCTCAAGATCTTTAATAAGATGGACTTCTTAATTCAGATGATACTTATCTTCCACTTTGTGTGCCTGTATTAATCCTATTAATATTTGTAGTAATTGAACTTGGCTTCTTTACAGAGTTGGGCCTATTTAAAATAAGAATCTATCCACTCCAGAATCATGTTTCCCGTGCAAAGTTCAGCAGCTTCTTCAGGTAGAGATAACAATTGTGCAATTTTGTGTGATAGAATGGATGCACCAATTTTTTTTCTCTCTCTCTCCCTCTCCCTCTCTCCCTCTCTTCCCCCCCCCTCTCTCTCTGTGTGCTTGTGTGTGTTTAAAGGCTGAATTATTATTAGGGAACCCTAAAATCTTACAAGATTTTTATTTGGTTTTAAGCTGTTAGTTTAGGAATGCCTGGGTTAACCATGTTGCTGATCCCTGATTTACTAAATGACCCACAATTATTTAGCATGAATAATATGCTAAGCCATAAGCAAATCACATTCTGTTTTATCACTAGGCAAAACAAGGCTTGTTATTGCAGAAGTAACTCCAAATTCCAGGGCAGCAATAAACAACATTTTGTAGATACCTGGGGAACCAAATCATATTATTTAATATTTTGTGATAAAATTAAAATAATGAGATTCTGTTTTAGCACACAAGAAATCTTCTCCCTTAGGTAACTGTTTCTGAGTGGTAGATCTTTATATTCCCAATAGCAGGACAAGAAAGTATGATCTGTGCCAGGCACCCCGGAGGTGCCATTTTAACTTGACCAGCAAGCCCTGGGAATAGCTCTATTATGGGGGCACAACTTAGCTATAGTGCAAATATAGCCCCCAGTTCCAATAACCTCCCAGAAGTTCCAAATGCTGATGCTATGATGGAAATGGGGTTTCCCTTTTATTGGTACCTCTTAAAATTGAGAATCGGTTTGGTCTAGAGGGTAAGGCACCAGGCTAGAAAGCAGGAGACATGAGTTCAAGTCCCACCTTATTCAGCTGGGTGATCATGGGCCAGTCATTGTGTCTCAGACCAACTGACCTCACAATGTTGTTGCGGGGAAAATAGGAGAAGAAAGATATTGTGGGAGATGACCAGCCTGAGCCTGAGGGAAGGGTCAAATGTGTCATCAGTCATGAATCCCTTCGTACCCATAAGAGATCTAAATCTAGCCTACCTTGAATTCCTTTTATCTACTGCCAATTTGCTTTGGCCTTTGGTAGTTCAGATTTTTGCAGAGAGATTAAGCTTGCAATAAATCTTTAGGCCCGTTTGAACTGCCTGGATCTTCTGATTTCTCTGGTGCTTGACAGGCATGGTGGATATGTTCACCACCTTCAATTATTTGTGAAACTAATAAAAGTGGCATATAAATGAATGAATGAAAATGCTGAGCTTCTCTTATCATTCCCATCTAGAAGGGCCAATTTGGGGGACACTAGGTTAGAAGAAGTAAAAGTAATGCTTTGAACAATGGAAAGTCTATTATTTAGTGGCAAGATTGGCAAGGTTCTTCCATTGGAATAACAACAACAAGCAGAATCATAATCATAATAAAATTGGAAGATACCTTGGAGGTCATCTAGTCCAACCCCCTGCTCAGGCAGGAAACCCTATACCATTTCAGACAAATGGCTGTCCAGTCTCTTCTTAAAAACTTCCAGTGTTGGAGCATTCAACTGTCAGGAAATGTCTCCTTAGTTCTAGGTTGCTTCTCTCTTTGTTTAGTTTCCATCTGTTACTTCTTGTTCTTCCTTCAGGTGCTTTGGAGAATAGAATGACTCCCTCTTCTTTATGGCAATCCCTGAGATATTGGAACACTGCTATCATGTCACCCTTAGTCTGTCTTTTCATTAAACTAGACATACCCAGTTCTAACCACCATTCTTTATATGAAAGTTGCTTAGCTTTATAGCAGTCTGCCTCAATCTGCCATCTTCTAGATACGCTAAAACTTAACTTCCAGAATTCCCCAGCGAGCAGAGTGACTAGGAATTCATAAAGTTCCAATCCCAGCATTTTTGGACAACATTAGGCTGGGAAATGGCCAAAACCATCATGTCCTCCTTGCTCTCCTGAGTTTTGCACCTACATCAGAGATGTTCAACTGGGAACATCTGGTCTTGGTGTAGGCCCCAATAGCCTCAGGTGTGATCCCCATATCCCTTCCAACATAAATTGTGTGGTTTGGAGAAGGGGGAGAACATATGATGAAAAATCACAGCTATTCTTTACTTTGATTTTAACTGAATGTAAAAATGCATTCCATTAAATCTGAGGTTATGTTTGCCCTGGCCCTGACCACATTCTTCTCCTGGCCCAGTTGGGGTGTGATCCCCAGCATAGCACTCCAAAGCCAATCATGGTCTTATTCAGTTCCAAAGAAGCTATATTTTTATCTTCCTGTCTCTTGAAAACAGCTTTTAACGTGCGGGACTACTGAGGCACAAACATTGCTGGCTGATGAAGGTTTAAGAAGAATGGCTGTTACCAATGATTTCTGTGAGCATATCAGTGAGGAGCACCTGAAGAACTTCTCCTTCATTGGTCGAGGATCTTTTGGGGACATTTTCCGAGCTCGGCACCAAGAGTGGGGGACCGATGTTGCAGTCAAGTTTCTGAACCGGTAATAGTGGTTGTTTGGAAGTTGTTTGAGTGCAAAGTGAAAGGTAGATCTCTTCTTTTTCTTGCCTGACAAAAATATATAATCTGTAGCTCCCACAATCATATATGGACTTCAGAACCTTTGATATGGCCCTAAAGATCTTCAAACATTGTTCCCGTATCGTAAATTTGAAAGGGTCAGTGGGGGAAGTGATTAAATATAGGACATGAGGGCAATTTGATAATTGTAGAGTACCCCTTGACTTGGATGCCTCCTCAAGAGGCATCCAAAAAGGACAGTTTCCAATAGATCCTATCAGGGATCAGAACAATCAGAACCCCAAGTTTCCCATGCCAATTCAGGATTTTGATTATTACTTCTTTATGAACCTCATCTCATGTAAAAGAATACAGTATAGGGATGAGTAAGCCACTAAGGGGATAAGGAAGGACCAAACTTTTACAGGAGGCCTTACAGAAAAGATGTAAGGCCTGGGAATGAAGGGAGTGTGAGAGGGGAAAAAGCTCAAAATAACCCCAATTTGATTTTGATTACTACTAAAATGGGACACAGAAAAACTTGGAGAGTTTTCAAGATTCTGTTATACTACTGAGCTACAACAAATAGCATTATTGGAATCCCTAATGCACTTGCTTCTTGACCTGGCTTATACTGGGGGGTACTTTCAATCTTGAAAATTTTTCTGCAAGTCCTCAATTAATAACAAGCTCCTCCCTTCCCCCAGATCAACTCTGCTGTTCCTTAACATCACCTTTCTTTCATTGCACCCACAATAATCCTCCAACAGAATTGAAATCAGAACTGAAATTCCTATACTTCCTGCAGGAATACTTCCTTCACGCGAGAGGAACTCTTGAATGAAGCCCGTGCCATGGACAAAGCCCGCTTCACCTACATCCTACGACTCTTTGGCCTCTTCGTAGGCAAAATACAGACAGATGCTCCCTTGGTGTCAGCCATAGTGCCCAGCTTGGGCTTGGTGATGGAATACATGGAGAATGGCAACTTGTCCCACTTAATGTGTCAGGTCCCCACCATGCCTTGGGCCCTGCGTTTCCGCATTCTGTATGAGGTAGCCCTGGGGATGAATTTCTTGCACAATCTCAGTCCTCCATTGTTACATCTGGATCTTAAGCCTAGCAACATCTTACTTGATGGGGAACTGCATGTCCGGGTGAGTTTTCCCACTTCTAAAGTTCTTGGCTCCCCCAGAATTTCACAGTATTAGGATTTGAGGAGTATTTGGAATTCCTCTGGTCCAGCCCACTTCCTAGTTCAGGGGTCCCCAGTCCCTTGGCCATGGAAGTGTGCCTGCCTCTCACACAAATGGAGCACTTGCTGGCCATTCACGTAGAACATCTAGGGAGATTCTCATTCACCCAGATCACAGTTGTCCCAAAGATGCTTTTGCAGGATACAACTGGACTCTTGTTTTTTTTTGAAGACATTTCACTTCTCATCCAAGAAGCTTCTTCAGCTCTTCAGCTTCATGGATGAGAAATGAAACATCTTCAAAGGAAAATAGGAAAGTCCAGTTGCCTCGTGAAAAAAACGATCTTTGATACTCATGTGCAACCATCCACTCTTCCCTCCACCCACCAGACTGCAAAACCGGACAGGTTGGAGATCTCTGTCCTACTTTAAGAATCTATTACTACAACATTCCAGAGAGATGACTATCAAGTAGAGCTGTCCACAGGATGGTATGCTTTCTTTGAAATGACAAAAGCAGCATTCCACCATTGTGAAGCAACCACCATTTGCTTTGTACATACATGTGACATCCCAATGCATGTAGAGATGTTCAGAGCTTGTGTCATGATGATACACCATCATCCTTTTGTCATTTTCACCCTCCCCCCCCCCCCCCCCCCCGCTTTGATACTCTGGTTCAAGTCTACCCTCAGCTATGGATGCTTGTGATGGAATGTAGTCTGGATTCCCAGTAAGGAGGGGCTGCATTCCAGAGGACCAAAAACCCAGCAAAATGTAGATAGTTTGGTTGGGAGAAAATGGGTCCTTTAAGGATGCAAGGAGTTGCAGAAGGAATCTTTCCAAAGTAAAGCAACTGAGGAACAATAAGGAAAACTGCTTAAAAGTAACTTGTTCTTGGTGTTTGGAGCCTGACAATGTTCCACTGAGCCACTTCTCTCAGATGACCCTATTTAAATGTCTATGGAGATTCTCAGTGATCCAAGTCATAGTTGTCCCAAACATGCTTTTTCACAAGGCAAATGGACTTTCTTGTTTTTCTTTGAAGATGTTTCTCTTCTCATCTAAGAAGCTTCCTCAGCTCTGACTGGATGGTGAGGAATGGAAGGATTTATAATATCTGCAGACAGCTGGTCTTTTGCATTCTTCTAAGAGAGTAATTGAGGCCACCTGGAGCTTTATTGGGTTCCTCAGGGTCACCTGTGCAGTGCAAATGGGTGTGGAGACTTCTTGGAACTGCTGGAAGAACTGTGTTGTAGACTGGAGATAGATGATGTCATATCCCTCCCCCTCTTTTGAGAGACGGGTGTTCAGTTTTGACATAGATGGCCTCTTTGACCCCTCTTTCAAACCAGTGGTCCTCTCTGTCCAAAATGTGGACTTTGCTGTCTTTGAAAGAGTGAGTAAAAGACAAAGGCTACTCTTTGGGACATCAGCCTACCTTTTAGGGGTGTAATTTGCAAGTCTACAGGAAAAAGGTACCATTTCTGCCTTGGACTCTTGAAGAAAAAGGCAGAATATAAATTCAGTAAATATGTACCAGCATTCTTCATTTAGTCACTTGCTAGTATTATGTTGATTGAAAATGTACATCTGTAGCTTTTAAATCAGCAGAAGGATGGAGACAAAGAGAAGACTGTTCTATTTGCTAACCTGTGTAATTATGATTTAACTTTGTTTGTAACCCATGTGCATGGCATTTGTTAGCCACTGCTTATGTTCCATCCTCATTTCTGGCTCAGGTGTCGGATTTTGGTTTATCCAAGTTCAGGCGAGGAACTACTCAGCAATATAACCTCAGTTCTGGGGAAGAGGGCACCTGTGGTGGGACCCTGGAGTTTATGCCTCCTGAATCCTTTGTTGATTTCAATTACAAGCCAGCCCGCAGCACGGATGTCTACAGGTGAGCTGAGTTGCCTCTAGGTTCCAATAAGGGATGCTAAATCCATGCACATACCTTGGAGTTAAAGTTGGTTTGGAACTGATTTTCATTTGGAAGCAGAAGATCTAGCTGGGGAATCTGAGATCTATTCATGAGTCTCCCTTTCATTTGCCTAAAACTGGCTTTCCATAACAAGGAGTTTTTCATTTTATGATCAGCCCACTATTCTTTTTCTTTCTATCCTTTTGGCTGAATTTGAAGTTCGCCTAATAGAGAAAAGAACACCTAGGCAACCTGAATGGGCTACATGGGGTCAAATGTAATTCTTGGATGGGAGACCACCAGGAAATCTGATCTACTTCCTTTTACTTTCAGTTATGGCATCTTGATGTGGTCAGTGTTAAGCAATCAAGAACCTTACCACAGTAAGTCATTCTTTGCTTTGCTTTCTGCTTGTCCAAGATTTCACATGTATTCTTTCCCAGGTAGACCAGACAGGAAAGAGACCAGATGGCTATTTCTGCTTTATTGTAAGACTACACTAAACACATCTTGCCAATCTGATAGTACGTTATGCAGCGAGGGCTCATCCTCCTCTTATCTGATTGTTCTCTTTGTAGCATCTCTTCCCTGTCTCCCAAAGTCATTCTCACATGCCATTAAAACATGATTATTAGAAGTAGCATTCATGTTACCCAATTTGTCCAACAATGAAAGGAAAAAAGCAGATACTCTTGACTTGGCCGAACAGGGTTACTTAGGATTGAGATCCACAAAAATATAGCATCTCAGGAATGGCAACCAAAGCCCTTTTGAAAATTGCTGATATATTTGAATATTTAATGTGACAGAAGGGAAAAGCTATTGGATGTGGGAAGCAACCACGTTTTCTTTAATTCAAATTTTTTAAAATGGGTTTTCAATAGAATAGAATAGAATAGAATAGAATAGAATAGAATAGAATAGAATAGAATAGAATAGAATAGAATAGAATAGAATAGAATAGAATAGAATAGAATAGAATTAGAGCAGAGCAAAGTAGAGTAGAGTGGGATGGAACAGAATGGAACAGAACAGAATAGAAGTTTTTATTGGCCAAGGGTGGTTGGACACACAAGGAATTTATCTCCAGTTCATAAGCTCTCAGTGTACATACAAACAACAAGGTGATAGGTCATAAATCATAAATCATAGTTACAACCATAAATTATCAGATACAAACAATATATGATAAATCATAAGATACCAATAGGAGAAGGTACAAGGAAAGATGAGAAGATGAGAAGGATAATAGCAATATTGCCTACTACATGGTAAATATCTTTAGGCCTAAGACAGTGCTGTGGGAATTAGGTGTTCATCAGAGGTGATGGTATGGGGAGGGGGAAACTATCTGTGTGTCTAGTTGTTTTGGTGTGCAATGCCCTTTAGCCTCACCCACTGGTAATTCTTGTCTGAAAGGAAAGGACAGCAAAGCATATTCATGATCTGCAAATTTATGTTTGCTTAATTTCACTTAAGCTCCCTTATAATCCTCAAAAGAATATTCAGAGTAATAATTTCTTGGGAGTGTTTTTTGATTTCCTGGTTTTCCTCACCAAAAACTACAATTCTGTGACATAAAGGAAGGAATAATGATTAGATTGGTTTATGTTGGTAGCATGACATACACTGTTTTAAATTTTCTGAGGAGCATTGCATGTTTATGGCTACCTTCTTGAGTTTTTTGACCCTCCCTGCAGAAATATCACCCCCAGACTGCCCAGATAAAAAGTTAGAGAGAGAATTGACAGAGGGAAGGGTGACGCTCAACAAGAAATATTTCTTTTCCTTTCATCTCCACTCTTCCATTTCTTTTGTCCATATTTCTTGTTTGTTCCTGTTGTTTAATGAGTTTGTATGGATGCCTAATCACCAGGGCTTATGTGATTCCCCTTAAAAAAAATACCATTAACAGTTTCCATTTCCATTCTCTGCCCAGATCTCCACCATGCCAACATGAGTGCCATGATCAAGATGCATATTCCCCGAGGTCAAAGGCCACTGACGGAAGATCTGGAGAAGCAGGTTGATCAAGTGTTTAAGCTGGGAGACTTGATTGATCTCATGAGAAGATGTTGGTCTAATGAGATGAGGCAAAGGCCGAGCTTCCGGGGTAAGTGAGATGCATGGTGGTTGCCATCCCACATAATCCCACATAATTATGAAGGGACAGGACACTCAATAGGAGACATATGCCCACCATCTTTCCATTTGTTGGACTTTGGCTTGGGTTCATCATTAAAGTAGACTGTCTCTCGGTAGCTGTAATGAATAACAGAATAAGAGAATAGCCAAATAGCTGAATAGCTGAATAACCAAATAGCCAAATAGTAGAATAGCAGAATAGCAGAATAACACAGTTGGAAGGGACCTCAGAGGTCTTCTAGTCATGAGGGTTCCTTGGTGCTCTCTGAGATTAGTTGATTTCTTGCATACGTCTCATTAATCAAACTAGGCAACATCATCAATGCTAGTGGGGAGTGGGGTTTGCTCTGACTTTATATTCTAGTGGCTTGCTCTGTCAAGGTTGGTGGGGGTAGTCTTAGAGGTTATTTAGTTGGGATGTTTACTGTTGGCTTGTTTGGTGGTTCCTTGATTGGGGTATTGTTTACTTCTTGATTGTTGGTCTGATGTTAATCTTAGTTTTAATCTATGCTCATCTGGGTGTTGATTGCATGCAGGTGGGGAGGTGTTTTCATACGTTTGGGTTTGGGCCATATCAAAAATTCTGTGGCTAAACAAGACAGTTGTTAAGTGAGTTTTGGCCCATTTTACAATCTTTCTTGCCACAATTGTTAAGTGAATCACTGCAGCTGTTAAGTTAGTAACAGAGTTGTTAAATGAATCAGGCTTCCCCATTGACTTTGCTAGTCAGAAGTTCACAAAGCTGATCACATGACCCCGGGACACTGCAACCATCATAAATATGAGTCGGTTGCCAAGCATCTGAATTTTGATCATGTGACCATGGGGATGCAGCGACGGTCGTAAGTGTGAAAAATGGTCCTAAGTCCCTTTCCTCAGTGCTGTTGTAACTTTGAACAGTCACTAAATGAACTAATTATTTTTTTTTTATTGAAAAGTTTTAAAATACAGTTTTCCTTTAAAAAACCCCCCTCCCCCCTCCCTCCTCCCCTCCCTACCTCCCCCTATCCCCCCCTCCCCCTCTCCCTCCTCCCTCCCCTGCCTCCCCCCCCTACTTCCCCTCCTCCCCCCCTCCCCCCCCCGACTTCCCAGAGCAAAATACAAGGTATATATCTAAAAAGCAATCATAAACAATCATATACTAACAATTATAAACTCTAAAATCCATCACTCTCTAGCTTATATAGAGTAAACCAATCCTTAACTGCTAAGCTTGTAAGCCGCCCTGAGTCTTCGGAGAAGGGCGGGATATAAATGGAATTAAAATAAAATAAATAAATAAATAAATAATAATACTAAATATGTATAAAGAACTAAAATAAAAGAAAACTAGCGTCATTCCCATCTATGTTCTTCCACAATTCACTATTTCCTAAACATATTCTCATTTACACATCACAAGCACCTATCCCTATTAACCTCTCTAGCCAAAATATGCTATAATAGATAGTTCTTACACAAATTAACCCACATTAACCCACAAAACTTTCTTCCTCTTCCTCTGTAGTAAATTGTCCATTAATTCCAAATTTGACTATCAGTATGTTGTGGAAGTTCCATAGATTTCTACTGGTCCTATTTTCTTATCTTTTTTGAGCGTTTTAAGGCAGCACGCGTCACCCTCTGTTCTCTAGGATGTTCTCTAGTTGCAGCTTGATCTCCTCCTGTACCATTCTCGTCTATCTGTCCATCTTCATCCTCTTGATGTTCTCCTTCTCCAGATCCCTCTGCAGCTTCCAAAAGTGTTGATGGGGTTGCTTTTAAGACATTGTTGTAAAAATCATGCGCTTGCTTCACAGTACCCAAACAGTACCTTTTGCCTTCATACATGAAGCTCAACCCAGCTGGGATCTCCCATCTGAACCTTATATCTCTTTGCTTGAGCTCTTGCACAAGAAATATAAAGTCCTTCCTTCTCTTTAAAATCTTTGGAGGAATTTCTTTTAGAACCAAAACTTCTTGACCAGCAATCACAACTTTAGTATCATAGGCAGCTTGTATAACTTCATCTCTAATTTCCCTTTTTACAAAATAAACCACCACATCTCTAGGCAACTTTCTCTGTTTAGCAATCCACGAGTTCACACGAAACACTTTGTCCATGCCTTGTTTTATTTCAGATGCTGGATGGTTCAATACCACCTCAAAAGCCTCAGAAACCAGCTGCTTTAAATCTTCCTTAATATTCTCTTTTAGGCCTCTAATTCTAACAGCAAACTGCATCTGGTAAAATTGAGCCAGACTCAGTTCGCTATCCATTTTGTCTTTTAAATCTTCAATTTCCAATACTTTTGCTTCTAATATAGCATTTTTTTGAGTCAGTTCTTCCACTTTGTCATCCAGCACCTCCACACATTTAGCTACTTTATGCACTGAGGACAAAATGTCTACCTTCATCTCTCTGAGTTTCTGTTCCATCCTTTCTTCCATTCTCTGCTCCAATTTCTCCAATTTCTCCTCCATCTGTGCAAATTTAACACCCATTGACTCCAAAATTAACTGGGTATGTTTTTCAAGATCCTTCGATGTCAATACATCTGGAGAATGCAACGCCTGCAGTAATGATTGTTGTTGCACCGGAGAATTTCCAGCACTCCGAAAAGTTCTAGGGGGAGGTTTAGACGCCATCTTTTACTTACAATTGTGATGCACTTTCACTTTAAATTTTAAGCAAAGTCCATCAAGCTCGAGAGTAAAATAAAATAATCCTCTTCATCTCTTCATCTTTCCCTCTTGTACTGCTCTGCCTGCTCTTTTCCTTTCATAGTCTCTCCTTCAAGCAGGGATGGTCGCAGACGCCTGGCTCTGCTCCATGAAGTCCGGAGCAGAGACGCTAGCCAGCTGGGAGCAGCCCAGGCTGCGGGGGAGTTCAATCCTTCAGCCGCCCAAGCTCCAAGCTCAGGCGGCCCCGGAGAACTCAACCCCTACCTGGGGGCTCACCCCCTCCTCTTCTCCCGAGGAGGGGGCTTCAAATTCGCCGGAACAGCTGATCGGCGCTGTTTCGGGCGAAAAATCACACAGCTGAGCCGCGGGCAGCCCGGGAAGGCTGCCTCCGTCGCCGCGGAGCCACCGGAAGTCCTAAATGAACTAATTATTGTATTATTCTTTGAAGCCATTTCCGATCTGAACATAGATTGAGGGAGGTGAAGAAAGGCATTAATGTCTCCCTTGGTCCTTTACTCGTTCTTGTTTTTTTGTCCCTGTTTTTCAGACTGCAGCAAAGAAATGGAAGACGTGCATTCCTGTTACAAGTGGAAAATTTGGCCTGCTGTTCGTGAAGTCCAAGATATTTTGGTAAAGAATAAATTTTACAAAATGCATTCTTATGATAAGCCTCCAGAGGACAGCAGCACTCCAGTTTTGCCGTTCAAAGTATTTCTATGCAAACCTGGTCCTATTTTTTTTTCTTTTCTTTTTTTTCTAATGCCATTATATTTCCTGAATGGCAATTTTGCTACAAAAGCAATAGTGCTGTCAAGTCATGGGGTTCAAGTATGTGAACAACCGGTTCTCTGTGTGGATGCTGCTTCCGGAAGTCCATTCTGGGCCTACCGGTTCTGCCGAAGTGGTGCGAACTGGCTGAATCCCACCACTAGTTCTGTCTCATGTGAACGAAATACAGCTGGTCCTCAATTTACGACCACAATTAACCCCAAAATTTCCGTGGCTAAGCCAGACATTTGTTAAGGGAGGTTTTGCCCTGTTTTACCACCTTTCGTGCTAAAATTGTTAAGTGAATCCTTGCAGTTGTTAAGTCGGTAATACCGTTGTTTAAGTGAAGGTGGCTCCCCCACTGATTTTGCTGGTCAGAAGGTCGCAAAAGGGGATCTCCTCAGGATCTTTCCAGGCATCAAATAGGAGCCTGAGAAGCCAGGGAGACAGCCAGCCTATCATAAAACGAAAGGCAGGTGTATCCTCTGTATACCCTCTGTCCATGACAATTTCATGGAAATAGAGGACTCCTTTTAAACATTCTCTTTCCTTAGATTACGCACTTGAGGACCATCTTAACCTGGAGGTCTACAGAGATTCTCAACCATCCAGCTCATGGTTGGTTGTTTTTCCAAAGGTGTTTTTCCAAAAGGCAACTGTTCCCCCCCCCAAAAAAAAAGAGCCCATTTGTCTTTTAGCAAAGCACTTCTGGGGCCTAATCTGGGGGGATTTTACCTCTGGCCTCCATTCAGGATCGCTTTAGCTGGGTGTTCTTCCTGCCTTGCCAAATTGTCTTTTTTTTTCACTTCTGAAAGATGCAGAAGGAGAATTCTTCTAGAACAGAAGCCAAGGTCCCCCCCGGTCTGAGTTCCAAGGGAGCCAGTCTTACCCCTTTGAGATCCGAAGAACACCGAACATTCTCTCCTACCTATGGTTTGGAAGAAAATTTTAAAACTTTCCACCTAGAAGAAATGTCACCTGTGCAAAATGGCAAGTGTAATGTAAAAAGGGTGGGGTGGGGGATCATGTAGCCTTTCTGCTTTTCTGGAGTTAATTCACTGGAAATTGATCTGAAGACTGAAAAGCCTCTTTTCGTAATCGTTGCATGAGTGATCAAAACTGAGTGCTTAGCTTTTAGCAATAGCAGTAGCACTTATATTTTTATACCGCTTCATAATGCTTTAGAGCACTCTCTAAGAAGTTTACAGAATCAGCATATTGACCCCAACAATCTGAGTCTTCATTTTTACCAGCCTCGGGAGGATGGAAGGCTGAGTCAACTTTCAGTCAGTCAGGATCAAACTGCTGACAGTCAGCAGAGTTAGCCTGCAATACTGCATTCTAACCACTGTGCCACAGTTAGGCTTATATACCACCCCATGGCACTTTGCAGCACTGGGCAGTTTACAATGTCAAAACATTATTTGCATATTGTCCCTAACAATCTGGGTCCTCGTTTTACCAAACCTTGGAAAGATGGAAGGCTAAGTCAACCTTGAGCCCCATCAGGATCCAACGCCAGACTATGGGCAGAGTTTGCCGGCAATACTGCACTTTAATCACTGCACCAGCAGGGCTCTTAAAGAAGTTCCCCCTTTGTTTTCTCCATTTTTGGTCCCACCTCTTTCTGTTTCACTAGCTAGACCCAGATTTAGCAACCCACCACATGTATTATTCCAAGTTTTCTCCCCAAAACCTAGATTGCATGGCCAACATTTGGCCTCCAAATGGATTTTACCCCAAACCCTTCCTACAAATGCCCCAAGATAGACCAATAATTTTGGTCTGAGCTCTGAAGACATCAATACATCATTCACCCCCACCCCATACATTGCAATTCCTACAGGTTAATGCTGTTTTTGGCTTCTGACCCCAAAAAAGGATCCAACTTGACTATAAGCCAGTCTCGGAAATTTCCACATCAGCCTTCCTGAACACTATCCCTTCCAATCTCTTGAATTTAAATTATTCACAGGCCTTCCTGAATTGGAATGACAAGAAGTGATGTCCAACTGAAGTGAAAAGCTCTCATTATAGAAGACAGATCTGGAATCCAAGCATGCATTCTAATTCATATTTCATTGGACAATGGGAAGATGTTTCCCAAAAGATTTCCTCTGCTCAGCATTTCCAACAACTTTGCCCAAATGGCCTCTTCATTTCACATCTGAATATTAATGAACCATAGTGATTGCTCAGTTACTGCTGGCTCTTGTGGCACAATAGACATCTTGTTTCCAGAATGGTCTGTCAGTAACTAATCGAGGTTCTGTAAGCAACTGCTTATGTCATCACTGATAGCATCCAGCCAGTTGCCCCATTAGTAAAGCAGATTTGGGCTGCAAAAATTAGTAGAACCTCTAGATGGTAGCAAACAGCTAGAGATTCTCATGCATCTTGCTGCCAGCTAGTGGACATTTATATTTTTGTAGCCTAGTATGGTTGCTTTGGACTAGACCCCCATTTGATTGTGTCTTTTGTTTTGTTTGTGTGAGAGAGCTAGAGAGACTGCCCATCAGCACTTTCTTCTTGGAGCTCTTGCAAGCTTTTGCCTATGTCATTGGAGACCATGACTAGCCAGCTTGTCTGCTGCTTTCAGTTTTTCAACGTAGCAATGCAATATTGTTCTTCTCTTGATGGACTAAATCAAGAAGGGGCTATAAAGTCCAGAACTCTTTGAGCTGATGTCAAGAGATCCACTGGAATTATTTCTCCTTCTCTTCCTCTTTTTAGTACAATTTTTTTTCCTGTAATAAAGAAAAAAAAATGAAGTACTAGTGAAAAAAGGATTACTTATGAATAAAGAACAGGGATATTTGGACCCCAGAACAAAACTGTGTGGAGAATAAAGGGCATTTGTTCAATGAAAACCCTATGTGGAAGAACCAAGGATCATTTCAGTGGTGTAATTTCCTGAAAATTAGTTGTACAATGGATCAAATTTATGCAGCCTGTAAAGTAGAGTGAAACTCTTGCTTATCTTGACACATGAATCCAGTCGTTGTGACTAGCATTTTGATTCAAAGCACTTTGCTTCTTAAATAAAAATTGAAGTGGAAGCTGCCAGCTTAGAAAACCATGAAGACGATCCAGTGAATATGAAGAAATTTTACTAAGCCAGTTACATTTTATCTTTAATATTTCAAAATCAAGACTATCTAAAAATCTTTTGATTAGGCCTGCAAGATACTCAGGTACCTCTCACATATCGCCCAAAATCATAATGAGTGTCAGAATCCATTTATATCATATTCATAAATGTATGTTAAAAACATTGTTCCTGGACTCTGCCATCTCCTGAGGAGGAAGGAACAAATGTGTATTGAGCCTGTATTAGGCATTTCAAAGGAAAAGAGAAGCCTTTTGAACTGGGGGAACAAAAGGGAGGGTTAGGGTAGGTAGCATCTGGCTTGTGTCAAGGAAGAGAGCAATAAACATAAAAGGTCCTAAGTTCCTTTTTCCCACGAGAGGGATGATACGAGGTAAATGATGGGGGGCTGACCAAATGGGGTTAAGGGGGGGGGTTGAACTGGGAACTCTTTATAAGGTTTTGGTTTGTAGAACAATATTAAGTCCTGTCTTGTATTCCTACAACCAAGCATGTCATAGTAAAGATTCCTTTTGGACTAGATTTGGCTCCAAGAGTTTTGTCCCCCTAAGACGTGGTTTGGGGTGGGTCCTGACAATGAGTTTCCTCTGGTTTGGCTTAGGAAAATGTGTGAATCAAACCATCATGGTTAATTTGAGTCATCTTGTGTGAATTCTACCACTGTGGTTTACAAATCACATATAATTGCTGTAGCCAGTTTGTGGTATTATTTTAATTGATTGTGGCACCAAGTCAAACATTTTATCAGTGATAGTACCTGGAATCATGACCAAAACATTCTATAGTTAAGTGTGCGGAGCCAAAGGCTGTAATTTATAGATTAACATATTGTGTGATTTTAACTATTGTGGTTTCTAAGCCATGATTTTGTCTTAAGGTGATATATAGAGAGCCAACCAATGTGATTAATTCAAGAATCCATGGCTACAACAAATAAAGGATAAGTAGGGTGTATAATCATTGCTTTTTTCCCATTTCAGAAGCTATACCACCAAAAGTCGTTTTAAGGAACAAAGTGTCTGGGACCCTTCACCGAAGTAAAAGCATGTGTAACAGGAATGTAAGAATATAATTATTAATTTAATCTTTCATGCCAAGTAGAATAGAATGAGCTAGTCATTCATAAGAAAAGAGAGAGACAGACAGACAGACAGAGAGCCAGACATACAGAGAGCCAGAAGACAGACAGACAGATAGACAGAGAGAGAGAAAAAAAAAGAGAGAGAGAGACAAAGAGACACACAGAGACAGATATTCAAACTAGTGACAAACGTAGCTGGAAACCCTCCAATTCTGATCAAACCCATGATCAGAATTGGTATGGAAAACAGTGAGTGACTAATGTCCCATGAACCACTACCAAGAGAGCCTATGTGTAAACTAATATGCTGAAGCTCTTGTTCAATCATATACAATAATCAAACTTTGCTCAATATGCCGGGGGCTGTCTCAAGCCTATTTAATTTAATCTAAAATGGTGGCTATGATTACAGAACACCTTTGAAGACTACAGCTCTCACAGCAAGCCTGTAAGAGTAATGGTCATTGGCTGGGAACCAGGAAAGGAAGCTGAGGCTGTTTCTTCTATTGAAGGAAGAAGCATAAATGTGAACAGGTTTTCTCTAGGGGGCTGACATGGGCAGGGGATCACCTTTTAATTAGTCTGATGGTTTGTTTTTCAAGAAAGCTGAAGGGACAGAGCAGGAAAACCCTCATGTGTCAGAGGTCCAGACTCCACAAAGGACCACACTCAGAGGTATTCTTTTTCTGTCTTGTTTGGGAAGATCTACTCATCTTTGCTCACTGGAGCTCAGAATGAAACCAGGCATGCTACCCCTGCACAGTGAGACCATCATGGAACTATTATCACCTCTGGCCTTGCTTGCAGATTCTTTGTATAACAGAACTTGTTCCATAGCAGGAAGAATGAACAAATGACTATATGCACACAACCATGTGTTTGTGGGTGTGGATGCATATACAAACAGACATCTGCTCTATCAGCAAAGGATAGCTGTTAGCATCTTTGCTTTGGTTGACTCTCTGTTACCATGATTGTAATGGCCATGGCCGTTGCCAGAATATCTCTACTGAAATTAAGTGTATCTGTGGCCTCATTCAAACTACACCTCAGTTGTAGTTTGCCACCTAATACCTGAATCAAAGTTTTTTGAGGATGTGGAGGAAGATGGAGAGTTATGATAAATTTTCAAAAGTAGTTAGATTCAGAATAACAGAGTTGTAAGAGACCTAGGAGGTGTTTCAATCCCATGCTCAAGCAGGAGACCCTATACCATTTCAGACCAATGGCCTGTCCAGTGTCATCTTAAAAGTCTCCAGTGATGGAGCAACCACAACTTATGAAGGCAAGCCATTCCACTGGTTAATTGTTCTCACTGTCAGGAAATTTCTCTTTAGTTCCAGATTGATTCTCTCCTTGACTAGTTTCCATCCATTGCTTCTTGTCCTGCCTTCAGGTGCTTTGGAGAATAGGTTGACCCCCTCTTCTTTATGGCAGGCTCTTAAATATTGGAACACTGCTACCATTTCACCCCTAGTCCTTCTTTTCTTTAGATTAGCCATACCCAATTCCTGCAACCATTCTTCATACATTTTAGCCTTCAGGGCCCTAATTATCTCTGTTACTCTTCTCTGCACTCTTTCCAGAGTTTAACATCTTATTTTATAATATTGTGACCAAAACTGGATGCAGTATTCCAAGTGTGGTCTTACTAAGGCTTTATAAAGTGGTACTAATACTGCTTTATAAATATTAATACTAAGGATCCTGACCTTTAGATGGTATTCTTGGCCATGCTGGCAGGGAGGATTAGGGATGTTGAAGTCAACACATGTGGGAAAAGAGCGAGAAATTTCACTTCTCCAAACAATTTGGGAGAACTTCTCAAAAGGGTTGTATTAATTCCTTTTCTCTTCCCCCACTCCCTTTTTAAACAGGTAATAAGCAACGGCCCCGTTCAGATACATTTGCTTCTCCAATATATCCAAATTATCCTGCATACCATCATTATCCACCGGTAAGTAAATGAGAAATACCAGGAAGAAGATTAGGAAATATGGAGAGAAGCATCCTTAACAGATCTTCTCTGAATCTCTCTTGCTTACTTTCTCCAGGGTTCTATGAATTTGATTCCCCAACATTTTCTTTCCAAAATAGCGACACAGAATATTAACACTAAGATTCTAAGAGTCCTTGTTGGATCAAAGCATCATAGTTCAGTGTCCTGCTTCTACGGTGGCCAAACTGAAGCTTCGTGGAACTTTCTCTCATTAGGGAAAACAGTCCATAGCTTTGTTCAATCAGAAACACTGGACCAATTTTGTGCTCCCAAAGGTCCACAAACAAATACACACAAATGCAGCCTGCACAATTACCTCATTCTTTAGCCAAAGGAATTTCCCTGCAGAACTTGCAGTTCATTTTTTTTTAAAGTTAATCTTTGCTCTCTGGTTTACACATGACACAAAAGGAGATATGAACATGGAGGGCAAAGAAAACAAAAATCAGTTTACATTATTTACAAGGACCACCTGGCATAGAAACAGTTCAGGTTGCTAGATGGATTGACATATTAATTACTGGAAATGGGTCCAGTGAGAATATATGGGTTTAAGATTTTTTAATTTTTAGTGATCCAAATCAGATCCCTAGTGATTAACAGCTTCTTTTGTCAAGAAACTAGATCATTCATTCATTCATCCATCCAATTTGCTCCTATTCAAAATGTCTTTGGGTGGGTACAAAACGATAAAAGAAAACCAGAGTATGAAAAAGTGCACTCAGTTTTTAAAATCAATGAAGCTTTAACAGGTTATGTACTGTTATGGTGCTTTTTTTGTAAAAGAAAAAGGTGCCGGAATTCACACATGTCATACAATCCGCCTTGTCTACCCTACAAGATTCCATCCAAAAAAGGTGCCGGAACTCCGTTCTGAGCATTCTATGAGGAAAAAAAAGCCCTGGGTAGAATCATCTGAAGGAGGGGAACCCTCTAGGGTGAGGCTTGGAGTCAATTTGGAGAGGGGAAACATCTGAGGTCAAACCCTTAGGTCTATATCTGCCATTTCCCAAAGGATAGTCTGGTGAGATTCTTGTAATATAGATGATCAGCAATAAAGTATGTACTTGGGCCATTCACAGAATAGTTCTGGCTGTTTGTGCCTGGCAGCTATTTAATTAAACAAACCAAAGGGCCAAGCACCTCCTGGAACAATCTTGCTTTGGCTAGATTTCAAAATACCTCTAGACTCAGCGGCCATCTGTACATTTGGAGAACGGATGGGTCAGAAAGTTGCATTAAATGGCATTAGGTGATAAACAATAGATCCCATAATTCAGTTTTCTTTGTTTATAAGTGGTGCATATTATATGTGCCCAAGCTCAGATTTCATTGTTAAACTGAATGATTCCAATGGTCCAATTCTCTCTCATCGTTCTACACTGTGCACATTACATGGGGCCAGAATATTGAGGATTTCTTTAATGTTGCATCGAAGGCACTATCATCTGTGACAGTTAACAGTTTGGGAACTCTGTGAGATCAGTGGCTGGTGGTGAGAAGGATGCTGTGTTACTTGAAAGATCAGCTTTAAAAATAATATTGTTTGCTACCCTTTCTGGTCTCCCAAAGATACAGAAGAAATCAGTTTTATTAGAGTGTATTTCAACAGAATTCATTTAGATGAAACACAGTTCTATGCAGCAGCAATCCTTTCTGATGGAAATGCAATCCTCTGTAAAAAGGAAATTTAAAAAGGGCTGAAATCACATATAAGGTTATCTGAGTTCATGGGATCCCTGGGTCTCCACATGAGATCTCAAGAGGTTTTAAATGAGAACATCCACCATTTGAAACAGAGCGTGCAAGATCTTGAAAAGGTGGAATGGTGAGATTACTTAGCATGTTGCATGAACTCAATCCTTTGTGGTTTATCAAATAAACCATAATTAAGTGGCACTCCTTAGTAGCCCTGATGCTGTTACCTAATTTGGGTAATGAAGTGTCTGCAAGAAAACAAGCAAGCTCAGAGAGCACCAGCGACCCCTCCTTTCAACCCTGAGCTACGAATATTCTCCTTTATTGAATCAGTTTTGAACTGATTTCTTTTTTTAAAAAAAAAATCCATTTCAAATTGGGTCATCAAGATGATATAAGTGTGTAGGTGATCTTGGTCAATGGTCAGCTTTTCAGTTCCCATTCACACTCATCCATTTCTTTTCTTTCTTTTTTTTAATCTGAACATTTTCCCCCCAGCAATATTATGGCTCCCACCAAGGTGATATTGGATTTCCCAGGCAGAATCAGTCATTCCTGTGGCATTCTACACCTACAGTTTCCTGTGAGTAAAAGCAATTCTTCCCAAAATATAATCAGCCAACCCCTGTAAGATGTTTCTCTACTTAACCTGATTTTTAACAAAGGTGATTCTTTTCTTGACTTCCAGATGGTGGAGTTCAAATCAGTGGCAACAGCATCACAGGAGTTCAGATCGGAGGTCTGAACCACATGCATCTTGAACAAGCTTCTAGGACAAGACAAAACAGTAACCAATGAATGCTGATAGAAAATAGACAATTTCATTCTTGTCCTTGGGAGCATTCCAGCCAACTCCACTTGCCTTCTCTGTTGTCCCTGATTTTTCTGTGCAATCCCTATAACTCAATCTAATCTAGCTATTTCCTAGAAAGATAGAATCACAGAATAAAAAGGGTGAAAGTGACTTAGGAGACCATCTATTCCAGGCATCTTTAAACTTGGCAACTTTAAGACTGGCGGACTTCAACTGCCAGAGTTCCCCAGCTAGCTTGGCTGGCTTGGGAATTCTGGGAGTTGAAGTCCACCAGTCTTAAAGTTGGTAAATTTGGAGATGCCTGATCTAATCCAACTCCCTGCCCAGTGCAAGAATCTACTACTTAAGCATCCTACATGGATGGCCATCCAGCGTCTCTTGAAACATCTTCAAAGAAGGAGAGCTCACTGCCTCCCCACTGTCTGTTTTTGTTCTTGAACAGCTTTTGCTGCTAAGAAACATCTCTTTTTGTCTAACAAAATTCGCTTCCTTTTAATTTCAACCTGTTGTTTTTGGTCCCGCCCTTAGAACCACACTGAATAATCCTGTCCCTTCTTGTACAGGATGACCATTTGGATACCTGAGGAGAGCTACTACATCTCTTCATAGTCTTCTCCTCGCTGGTCTTCCTATGAAGGTGCATGACTAATCCTCAACTGGGATGGGAAGCTGTATTAAGTCATGCACTTGATTCCTCCCTTCCCACCCTGACCCGTTGAATTCAGACATGGTGCTTTGCCTTTCTTTCTGTCAAATACTGGGATGGATTGAACTGAACTTTTGGGAATAAATGTTTTCTTCTTGTAACTACAATTGATTGGAGCCATTCCAACAATCTCTGTCAATGGTCAGGACTGAGGCTTCAAAGTGAAACAGGTGAAAGCTTAAATGAGAAATAATAATAAATTTTGGGAAAGAAAGGAGCGTCATCAAAACATTCAGTGATAAACTGAACTCCTTAACAGTTTATGGCAACATTTTTCTGAATAAATCTCTAACACGTTGCTGAAAATAAATGGCCACAGTCCTCGCTGTTTTGCAGAAAATCATTCTATTTAAGAAATGGGTGCTCATTCTGGGTATATGCAAAGCATGTGGGGTCCTCGGTGCTCTCTGAGCTTGGCTGTTTTCTTGTGGATGTTTCATTATCAAACTATGTAACATCATCAGTCCAGAGCAAACTGGATTTGTGTATGTGTGTGTCTGTGTTACTCAGGTAGGCTTTCAGCCTCCAAGTTGTGAGTTTTCAGAGATTCTTCTCCAGTCAAAGGTTATAGTGATATTAAATATTCAAAATGGCGGGTCCACTCACATACTATCTCATTAAAGCACCTGATTAAACTTTTGCCATGGATGTTAAGAAAATCATGCAATTGTTAAGTGAATCGTGCAGTTGTTTTCTGCTGGTTAATCACCGCAATAAAATTATTTGAATTTGAATTCATGAAGTTATTAAATGAATCCCACTTCTCCCATTGACTTTGCTTGCTGAAAGCTGGCTAGGAAGGTCACAAAGGATGACCACATGAGGAAATTATAGTTAGAGGGTTGGATTTTAGGCAGAAAAGTACCTTTCCCATTGTAGTTTATTTCCAGTCCAAGTCTATCCCTTTGTCCACCCTGCACCTGATCCAAGTTGGGACAGATCCTCATTTTTATGAACTTGTCAAACTGGGTTTCTCTATTTCTAATTTGTATGTTCGGTTTTCTCCAAAGCTCCATGTCTGTTCATAGTTTCATGAAGTATTCTTCACTCTACAAGGTGTTGTTATTGTTTAATTGGCAATTAAATATTATATAATTCAGATAGTGCCAGCAAGATTTACTGAAATTTACTTCAGTTAGGTTTGAAAATGTGATATAAGATTAACTGAAATTTACTTGAGAATTGGGTTTGAAAGTATAAGATTCACTGAAATTTACTTGAGAATTGGGTTTGAAAGTATAAGATTCACTGAAATTTACTTCAGAGCTGGGTTTGAAAATATAAGTTTCACTGAAATTTACTTCGGTTTGAAAATATGATGTAAGATTCACTGAAATTTATTTCAGAGTTGGGTTTGAAAATATGATATGAGTCCCTATTCAATTGTGAAGTAAATATTAAAAACTGGGTGTGATTGCTGAGAACAGTGAGCAACAAATATGCTTGTTAAATCACCGGTGACAATGTGGCATTCAGTAATACTCAGTGTCCTTAGAACTCCCCAATTAACTAAAAATAATGTTTTTTTAATGGGTAAAATATAAATGTAAGACATTAGGGAGTAAGACTACCAAAACCATATGACAGTGAATTCAATCCTTTTTTAAAATGGATTTTCATTGTCTGGTGTTGCGGCTTCCCAGAAGATCACATCATATTACTGTTAGCATACTGTGATATTGTGTAACTGTAGCAAACCTTTTTTTAATCAAGAGAGAATTTCCTGTCAGCATGACATATAATGGGTGGAAAACCTGGATTTGCAAAACAGAATCTCTGCAAGGGGATTTGTGTATTTATTTTTTTAGTCCTTAGTTCCATTTGTATGGCTGCCTATCTAACTCTGGGTGGTGCCTTATCTGTTTGAACTGCAACTGAAAACATCTTGCATTTCTGCAGTTAAATTTCAAGTGGGTCAAAAAGACAGCTTTGCAAATACCCCCTCTACACACACACACACACACACACACACACACACACACACAGACACACACACACACACACACACATGAATTTAGAAGTGCACCTTTTATTCTTTAGGTATGCGTTATTGTAAGGCTTTGTCACACAGTCAGCTAGATATTCAGACTGGATGTGGTATTTTTATCCAACTACTGAGTCTTACCCAAAGACCTGGGATAGTCAGGTATGGATGCTTGAT
Source organism: Vipera berus (assembly GCF_964194415.1). NCBI lineage: Eukaryota > Metazoa > Chordata > Lepidosauria > Squamata > Viperidae > Vipera > Vipera berus. The sequence continues at coordinate 10,751,587 of NC_138205.1, read as the reverse complement.
GGTGATATTATGGTTTGTTGCATAACCAGGCAGATGTTCAGACTGAATTTGGAATTTTTATAGGCAGATGTTGATGTTTGATAATGTAAGAAGCATCTTTGAAGGATATAAACTGTTCCGATTAAAGCTGCCTTTTGAAATTGACTCATGGTGAATTTGTCACTCAGTCAATTGCAAAAGGTAGCTTTATTGAGTGAGGAAGGGCAGAGATTCTCAAAGTATTCAGCACATGCATTTAATCAGAACCAGTTTGGAATTCAGGAAGGAAGTGAATCTTCGGTAAATCTTATTTTCTTTCTAAACAAAGGCTGCTGCTGCTATTACTATTACTACTACTACTACTACTACTACTACTACTACTACTACTACTACTATTATTATTATTATTATTATTATTATTATTATTATTATTATTATTATTATTATTATTTTAAATTAACTGCTAATGTGAAGAATCACCAAACAATTTTTGCAAGAGTGCAATGAGACACAAATGCCTGTACAACTGAGGGGATGTGCAAAAGAAAGGCTGCTGGGAAATCCAGGAGTCAAAAGGATTTGAAATCTGCTTTTCAGTGGTTCAGGAAAACAGTAGGAAGGAAGCTGGTTTGAATTGCCTGCTTGGTTTTTTATGAGTCTGGCCACCAATAAGTGTCCAGTGTCCATCTGGGAAATGAGAATTACCCTGCCATTCTCTTTTATAGCTAGGGGCTGGTTGCTGTCCTTGTGTTTTTTGGCAGATAGTGTGGGCTGATGTGCAGTATCAGTGCATCACAGCAAAAGTGTCATCTTTCCCTCTCCAAGGGTCTTACATGTCAGGTTTTAAGGCCCTGGGAAAGAGAAGGAAGGAAATGGAAAAAGCACTTGACTTCTGGAATGTCTACACCAGCCAAGACCCACAACTTGGTCCTTCAGACAGGAAAGTAGTCATTGTTTCAATGGTTTGACCCAGCTACTGGGGCAGCTAGCAGCTTGTGCTGGGCTGGTCCACAGGAAGGAAATGTGGAGCCTTTTGTCTGGGCAGTCCTAACCTTCTCCACAACAACACACCATGTGAAAGGGAGAGTTTTTGTCACCTCCCTTCAGCCTTTCCGGTGACAATGAGGAACACTGGCACATCAGCCATGACAACTGAACTTCCAGCCGAGAAATGAACTGCTTTGCAGGCAAGAATTCATCAGGAAAAGTCCACTTGAGTTGAAAGGGGTTTCCTTACAAGGTAATTGCTTTCCTTATTTTCCCTTCCTCAATCAGGCATAGTTGCTCTTTATTCTTCTAGAGACCCTGCAGATAAATAAGTTTGGTTTGTATGAGCTAGGAAGCTTTGCAGTTAAGGAGGGACTTGGATATGTTTTTGATTTGTCCAAGGGGCTTAATACACACCTTTCCATGGTATGAGATTTAAAAACCCAAAATCTGATACTCACAACTCGAAGACAAGTCTGGTTAACAAAGGCAAAGATTTATTGAAAAGAAAATTGAAAATAATAAAGAAAATAATAAAGAAAGTGTTTGCAAACGCAGCCTCTTAGACCCTTCCCAAATTGGATTGGGTTCAAAGAGCGCACTGAGCAAGTTTCAAACCAGGCATTTATACTTTCTTTTCTCCATACATGCCCCCCTAAGAAACTTAAGTTAGTCTTTGAAGTCATTTACATTTCTAAAAGATCTTCTTTGAACTTTTACATCCAAAAGACTTATTGTAACAACTTCCTTATATCCGTCACTACATTATCTTGTTTTACTCACCACCTTGAGATGTTCCTATCCTTTTTAACATTTC